>NC_092393.1:8449544-9049544 GCF_030028105.1 Mobula birostris | reverse complement strand
ACCGATGCTCACCACTAAAATCCAGGCAAGAAGACTGCAACTAGCAGAGCACTGTCTACGCCACCCCGAGCTACCAGCCAGCCTGGTCATCATACGGGAGCCCAAGCACGGGAGGATGAACCCTGGGCGCCCTCCCAAGACTATGGTCAACACACTCCTAGAAGGCAACGGCGCAGCTAATGTAGATGAACTGAACACACTGATGAGGGAGAGGGAGAAGTGGAGAGTCCGTCATCGTGCCCGACGCCGGCCCCCTAGGCCTGAGTCGATGTAGTAGTAGTAGTAGTAAACTTGCTGGTTTTCAAGTTTTCTCAGCTCTCAGGAAAATCAAGGACCTGGAATGTTTCTTTTGCCTCTGCCAGACTCAATAGGCACTTCCAAACTTTTCTTTTATTTCAGATTTTCAGCATCTTCTGGTGTTTTCTCTGATTGCAGTGGAATCAGTTATAGTGTTTCCACTCACCCATTCTTCACCACTCAGTAACACTATTAAACAGCTCCCCTGTGCCACTGCCAATACTTACCTCTCAAATGACCAAAGGCCAGATTCTGTGTCGGTGCTTCACGTGTGTGAATAGCTGGATACTATTGGGTTACATGTGTGTGACCTCTTCAAAGAGCAGTTAATACTTAACCACACCACGTGTTAGCAAGTCCAGCGGTGGTTGGGGGGTGGGGTGGCTGTTTTATTTAATTAATGTGCCACCAGGTGAACTATTTGGGCCTTTATCACAATGCCATAGCAACAGTCTATTTTTAACATTTTTCTTATTTATTGTATAATACATTTGAATGTAATTAAAATCCGAAAGTGCACAGGAGGGAGTGTAACTCACTATACATTGTATCATCCAATCACTGTTCTCCATTCTTCCAATTTGTTAGTGTTGAGTTTCCCAACCCGGGGTCTATGGACCCCTCGGTTAATGATAGGGGTCCATGGCATAAGGGAGTTTAGGAACCCCTGTGTTAGCGATAATACAAATCATGGACCACAGAGAGCCCAGAAATGTTCTAGACAGCAGGGAGATAAACGTTCTCCTTTCAGATGACTCTTTTACAGAGATTAGTTGATGAGGATGACTGAACATGAAATATCCTAAACCATACATACAGTAGGCTGGTATTGATCATGATCTATTTGCCATCACTTGTTCAGGTAAGTGATGCGGATCTCTGCCGTTGTCAGCTTTATGGGATTGATTTTGATAGTGTAGTAGAAGGGTGAGGGCCAAGGAAAGGACTGTAGCCAGAGTTTATTTTTGTGCTAGTGTGCCTGTGTATTTAAAACTGAGTCCACATACACATCTTGTTAGGTCTGTGGAGAACAGCCTATTCTCCAATCATCTTGAAACTACTTCCCATTGGAGCAGGACCCCACTCTGGCAACTCCTTGGTGCAACACTGCTGCAAGTAAAACAAGTCATGCTCAAGCTTCTTCCATCCTCTGAATCAGAGGGATGGGCAACTAACAAGACAGAGACATTCCTCAGACATGATTCTGCAGATGCAGGAGACTTTGAGCAACACACACAAAATTCTGGAGCAAATCAGCTGCTTAAGCAGTATCTGGAGGTTTGGGCCAAGACCAGTACAGGAGCTTGCCTGCTCTTCCTCAGATCAGATCTGAGACTCCTTACCACCACCTGGGGCCTTTCTACCTCATGCAAACGACAGAGCTTATAGTGTTGCAGCGTTTCCTCAGCGTCACACTGATGTCAGCAGCAACAGCACTCCCCACTATTCCAGTAAAGGCCAGGGTCTTCAATATCCTCCTCAGAAGGCAACGAGCATTGATTATTAAAGGAATGGGGAGTACTCCAGGCTGCATTTAAAACTACTCTGTCCCCTCCAGTTAGGTTTGACCCAGAATGGGGCCTGGGGATAGAGTCTTCATTTTCTTCGGAGGTCAAGGAGGTTTGGCTTGTCACTAAATACTCTTGCAAACTTCTGCAGATGTACTGTTGAAAATATCCTTAACTGGTTGCATCATGATCTGGTACGACAGCTTGAATGTGCAAGAAGCTGAAGAGAGAGTCGGGGGGGGCGGGTAGAGACAGAGATGGAGACAGATAGACGGAGACAGAGACTGAAGGCCAGGAGGACCAAGAGGTAAGACATATCACAGAACAACCAGATGAATTGGCAAATAAACGATTATATGATGTATATGCAGCCCCCCTGGCCACCCTCAGGGTCGCTCGGCTCGCTGTCGTCTAAGGAAACAGCCTCGGCCCCGCCAAACTGGGTAATTAGTTTGTGTGGATGCTGTGTGAGGTACCCCACCCCGCCCAAATAACAGACATTACACCAGATGCAATTAAATGATTTACAGTTTATAGATATTACTGGAACTATATAATTAAAAGAGAATAAAATATAAAAGGAAAATAAAAGGCGCCACACTTATCAAAGTTCAATCTCTTCGTGCACAAAAACCGTTGGAGCTCAAGGACCTTCTTCTTCACCCTGCGACCCCCTCGGACCACCTCGACCGGCCGCCTGGGACCAACAACGGTGGTCGACTAGACGCTCCACACGAGTCCGTCTCCTCGCCGAACGTCCCGCTCGGGGTCCGACCCCGTTAGCGGACTCACAGCACCTGGTCCATCCTCTGTCTCGTTCTCCCGCCTTCTGCCCCAAAACCCCGCGCATACAGTATCTTCAAATACACCAAAACCATAACAACTATCCCAATTGGTTAATAGCACCCTCTTATCACCCTCTAAACCACAATAAGCTGCTAGCGCAAACTTTCTCAGCGTTAAAGCACAAAGCCGCATTCCCCAAATTAACATAACAAAAACGCCATTTTAATTAGCCTCCACAGTAACATAAAAATCGAAACCCCCTTACATATAAAAGTGGAAAATAATTTTAAGTCAGAAATCAATACTCTTATTGGTTTACAAAATACATGTTCTCTCTAGATTAATTATCAGTATGCATATATTAAACTTAAAATGTTGCCATACATTACCCATTCCACACTGCCTTATCACTGAATCCACTAACAAGCAATCCACATGCGCATGTGTGAGACTGTTCTGTGAAGCCTCCTCAAGGTCACACTTTTACAAGTCTTCACCTCATCTCACCTGGCTCACATCTCCTTTACTAACCTGCTCTTCTTTCCCTGTCCAAGGCCCTGAATCAATATTATTGTTTGAACAAAAGCCTGGCTAGTTGACAAAGTGATGGCAGGAAGTTTCCCACACAAAGGGCTGGGGAATCCTCATATGCCCTTACCACCTCAACAATCTCAAGTTAGATGGACTTTGGGCCCAACACTTCCATGAGCCAAACAGCTTGGCTGTTCATCTGATAAACCCACAGAACCTTCAGGGAACTCAGATTTAAATGACAGATGAAGAATAGGAAGCAAAAACAAAACTGAAACGCAGAACTGCCTTTACTAAGTTACCCTCCATCCCCTTCCCTCTCTGCTCTTCAGCTGAGCTTAATTGGAATCTCTCACATCCCCATTCAGGGGCTGGTGACCTTAAGCCCCTTCGACTGATTTGAGAAAATCTCAGCTGATGCCAGTCCCGTAACTGCATTGGCTCCTCCCCTGTCCCCTCTGATGGAAAATACCCCATGCCATTATTCAAAGAGCAGGAGAGATCTTTTGCTTGGTGACCAACCACTGTCAACAGGATGCTGCTAGTTGCTAGACCTTGCTGTGCACAGTGCCCACATCACAGCACAACCTGCTATCACCACTTATCAAGAAAACAAACACCACTCATCCTGCAAATGGAAGGAACTGTGAGAATGACTTTTGGGTAACAGAACAGGAGCAGCTCAGTAACATAGCAGTTAGTGTAACTCTACTACAGTGCAGGCAACCTGGCTTCAATTCCCACTACTGTCTGTAAGGAGTTTGTCCATTCTCACCGTGACCATGGGGCTTCCTCGCAGTGTCCCTGTTTCCAAAGACATTCAGGCCAGTAGGTTAATCAATCCTCCAAGAGGATGATAAGCTTGTTGTAGGGCTTGGAGGCTTGTGAGCCTAAATAACCTGGAGAGCTATGTTGGCTGGAGTCAGGGCCTTGTGCTTTGGTTCATGTAAGGTCACCATGCCAAACAGGTCAAAGGGTAGAGGCCAGACCAAAAGTGGTCCACTGGTCCTCCAGGTTCAGGGTGTTCATCTCCCCAACTGGTCAAAAAAATATCGTTACAGAAACAGCAATGAAGAATCCTTCTGTATGTGTCGACTGAGAGTCCTAAACCACACCTGGGACACAATAGAGAGGATGGCCAAAGACAGACAGAGACGGAGGACCTTCTTTGCTGCCCTAAACGTCAGCAGCGTAATGGGCATCTTGATCTTGGCTTGAGGTTAATTGATCACATGGGTGTAATTAGGCAGCGCAGACTCATCAGATCGGAAGGGCTTGTTACGAACGGAACCACTACGTGCACAATGGCTGCTCCATTACTCTAAAAGTACCTTCCTGGCCACTCATGGCTTTGAGGCACATTGAATTGTTAAATATACACCACAAATGCAACTCCTTTTATTATTAAATAGTTATAAGGCCATAAGACCACCAGACATAGGAGCAGAATTAGGCCATCTGGCCCATCCAGCCTGCTTCGCCATTCAATCATGGCTGATTCTTTTCTCCTATCTCTTCCTCAACCCCAGTTCCCGGCCTTCTCTCCATAACCTTTGATGCCATGTCCTATCAATCCCTGCCTCAAATACACCCATCGACCTGGCCTCCACAGCTGCCTGTGGCAACAAATTCCACAAATTTCCCACCCTTTGGCTAAAGAAATTTCTTCGCATCTCTGTTTTGAAAGGGTGCCCCTCTATCCTGAGGCTGTGCTCTCTTGTCCTAGACTCTCCCACCATGGAAAACATCCTTTCCACATCTACTCTGTCCAAGCCTTCCAACATTTGAAAGGTTTCAATGAGATTCCCCCTCATCCTTCTGAATTCCAGCGAGTACAGGCCCAGAGCCATCAAATGTTCCTCGTATGATAACCTTTTCATTCCTGAAATTATCCTTGTGAACCTCCTCTGGACTCTCTCCAATGCCAGCACATCTTTTCTAAGATGAGGGGCCCAAAACTGTTCACAATACTCAAGGTGAGGCCTTGCTCTTGTATCCTTGACATCTTAAAATGAATGCTAAAATGGCATTTGCCTTCCTCACCACTGACTCAACCTGAAAGTTAACCTTCAGGGTGTTCTGCACAAGGACTCCCAAGTCCCCCTGCATCTCAGATTCCTGGATTTTCTCACAGTTTAGAAAATAGTCTGCACATTTATTTCTACAACCAAAGTGCATGACCATGCATTTTCCAAATTTGTATTTTTCATTTGCCACTTTCATACCCATTCTCCTAATCTGTCTAAGTCCTTCTGCATCCTGTTTCCTCAATACTTACTGCCCCTCCACCAATCTTTGTATCATCTGCAAACTTGGCAACGAAGCCATCTATTCCATCATCTAAGTCATTTATAATCAGCATAACAAGAAGTGGTCCCAACACCAAGCCCTGCGGAACACCACTAGTCACCGGCAGCCAACCAGAAAAGGATTCTTTTATTTCTACTCGCTGCCTCCTACCAATCAGCCAATGCTCTAACCATGCCAGTAACTTTCCTGTAATACCATGGGCTCTTAACTTGGTAAACAGCCTCATGTGTGGCACCTTGTCAAAGGCCTTCTGAAAGTCTAAATACACAACATCTACTGCATCTCCTTTATCTATCCTACTTGAAGCCTCTTGTACTCCAACATCTCATCTTTAACAATTGACTCTAACATCTTCCCAACTACTGAGGTCAGGCTAATTGGTCGATAATTTCCTTTCAATTTTCCAGTCCCCTGGCACAATGCCAGAGTCCAATGATTTTTGAAAGATAATTTCTAATGCCACCACAATCTTTAACGCTAGCTCTTTCAAAACCCTAGGTTACAGTTCACCTGGTCCGGGTGACCTATGTACCTTTAGGTCTTTCAACTTTTTGAGCACCTTCTCTCTTGTAACAGTAACTGCACTCACTTCTCTTCCTTCACACACTACAAAATCAGGCATACTGTTCACTGTCTTCCACAGTGACGACTGATGTAAAATACTCATTTAGTTCATCAGCCATCTCTTTGTCTCCCATTATTATTTCTCCTGCTTCATTTTCTAACGGTCCTATATCCATTCTCATTTCTCTTTTATTTTTAACATACTTGAAAAAACTTTTACTATCTACTTTGATATTATTTGCTAGTTTGCTTTCATATCTCATCTTTTCCCTTCTAATGATTTTTTTAGTTGCTGTCTGTAGGTTTTTAAAAACTTCCCAATCCTTTATCTTCCTCCTAATTTTTGCTTTGTTGTATGCCCTTTCTTTTGTTTTTACAATAGTTTTGACTTCCCCGTCACACATGGTTATACTATTTTACCATTTGAGTATTTCATCATTTTTGGAATACACATGTCCTGCACCTTCCTTATTTTTTCACAGAAACGTATGCCATTGCTGCCCTGTTGACATCCCTGCCAGCAGCTCCTTCTAATTTACTTTGGCCAACTCCTCTCTCATACCACTGTAATTTCCTTTACTCTGAAATACCGTACATCAGACTTTACTTTCTCCCTATCAAATTTCAAGTTGAACTCAGTCATATTGTGATCACTGGTTCCTAAGGGTTCTTTTACCTTAAGGTCCCTAATCGCCTCCGGCTCATTACATAACACCCAATCCAGTATAGTTGATTCCCTAGAAGGCTCAAAAACAAAAACTGCTCTAAAAAGCCATCTCTTAGACATTCAACAAACTCACTCCCTTGAGCTCATTACCAACCTGATTTTCCCAATCGATCTGCATGTCAAAATCTCCCATGACTACTATAACATTGCCCTTTCGACTCGCCTTTTGTACTTCCTGTTATAACCTGTGGTCCATCTCCCAGCCACTGCTGGAAGGCCTGTATATAACTGCCATCAACGTCCTTTTACCCTTGCAGTTTCTTAATTCAACCCACAAGGATTCAACATCTTCCGATCCTGTCACATCTTTCTACTGATTTGATGCCATTTTTTACCAGTAGAGCCACACCACCCCCTCTGCCTACCTTCCTATCCCTCTAATCCAATGTGTAACCTTCAGCCACAATTCAGTGATGGCCACAACATGATACCTGGTAATCTGTAATACTGCAGCAAGATCATCCACCTTATTTCTTATACGACACGCATTTAGATACAACACTTTGAGTACCGTATTTGCTGTCCTTTCTGATTCTGCATCCCTAATGATTTGATACTCAGCCTGTTGGCTACAACTAAGTCCCATTACCTGCCTGCCCTTCCTGACAATCTGACTGCACGCTATCTTTACTTTTTTACCATCTGTCCTTTCACTCCAGTTCCCACCACTTTGCCATGTTAGTTTAAATCCCCCCCAACAGCTCTAACAAACCTGCCTGCAAGAATATTGGTTCCCCTGTGGTTCAGGTGCAACCCATTACCTTTGAACAAGTCATACCTCCCCCAGAAGAGATCCCAATGACCCAAGAACCTGAAGCCCTGCCCCCTGCACCAACTTCTCAGCCACACATTTATCTGCCAGATCATCCTGTTTTTACCCTCACTGGTGCGTGGCACAGGCAACAATCCAGAAATTACTACCCCGGAGGTCCTGCTTCTCAGCTTTCTACCTAGCTCTCTAAATTCTCTTTTCAGGACCTCATTGCTTTTCCTTCCTATGTCACTGGTACCAATATGTACCAAGACATCTGGCTGTTTCTGAGGGGAATGGCGACGGGGATGCTCTGCTCTAACTGCCTATTTCCATTTCTCCTGACGGTCACCCAGCTACTTGCCTCCTGCAACTTCGGGGTGACTACTTCCCTGTAACTTTGATCAATTATATCCTCACTCTCCCGTACAAGGCTAAAGTCATCCAGTTTCTGCTCCAGATCCCTAACACGGTTTTCAAGGGGCTGCAGTCAGATGCATTTCACGCAGATGTAGTTCCCTGGAGACCTTGGGTCTCCCGGTTCTCCAACATCCAGCACGAAGAGCACAACACAGCCATTTAAATGGTACAGTGAGAGAGGAAAAAAAACCAAAAAGGAAACCTTAGCAGACGCTTTACACAGAGCCGAAGACTCTTTTGAGCCAAAGCCTGTCGCTTCTACTCTCGCCACTGGCCTACTCCCGACAATGGCTGATCCGCTTATCCCTTCTGTACTTTTATTTAGTTCATAGAGCTCTGTTGTCGCCGCTGATAGTTTGTACAAATGGACAAACACTCTCGAAGCTCCCTTTTTAAATAACTGCCGCTGACCTGTTATTATCTGAGTTGGATGATCAGCCATGATCATAATAAATGGCGGTGCAGGTTCGAAGGGCCGAATGGCCTACTCCTGCGCCTATTTTCTATGTATGCTTCTATTACCTTGATAGATATGCTTTGTTGTTTCAGGGTGTTGATCCGCATTTCCGTCTTCTTTTCTTGACGCTCAATTTCCTCATGTTTTGCCATAAGTTCTTTCTAAAACATTTTAATCAAAAGAGATGCTTTTAAGTAATTGTACCCTTGGTCTAGACTTAAGTAATACTTCATATGAATAAGCAGATTATCTACACCAACAGCTCAGTTCAGCAATACACACAAAATGCTGCAGGAATCTGGGAGGTCAGGAGGCATCTATGAAAATGAATACACAGTTGATGTTTCCAGCTGAGACCCTTCTTCTGGACTGAGAAGGGTGAAAAGGCCAGAATAAAAGGTTGGGGGGGGGGGAAGGAAGCTAGCTGTAAGGTGATAGGTGAAGGTGGATGGGAAAGGGAAAGTGCTAAAGAGGAAGGAATCTGATAGGAGAGAAGAGTGGACCATGGGAGAAAGGGAAGGAGGGGACCCAGAGTGAAGTAATAGGTATGTGAGAAAAGGTAAAAGGCCAGAGTGGGAAATAGAGGAAGAGGGGAAGGGGAAGGAAAAAAGTTGTTTCTCCCCCTTAGTTCAGCTTTCGGGAGAAAAGTTGCAAAATCTCAGTGGATTAGGCCATATATTGTTTCCATCTGCCCTTACACATGGATATAAGTGTCCTGAGTTTATCTTCAGTGAGCACAGCTCCCACTCCACTGAATCAGATTTAGTATCACTGATATATATCCTGAAATTTGTTAACTTAGTGGCAGCAGTACGTTGCAATGCATCATAAATATAGAAAAAAATTAATAAATCAATTGTAAATATATATATTAAATAGTTAAATTTAAAATAGTGCAAAAATAGAAATCATAAAAAAGTGAGGTAGTGTTCATGGGTTCAATGTCCATTTAGAAATCAGATGGCGGGAGGGAAAGAAGCTTTTCCTGATTTGCTCAAAGTGTACCTTCAGGCTTCTGTACCTCCTTCCTGACGGTAACAATGAGAAGGGGGCATGTCCTGGGTAATGGGGGTCCTTGATAATGGACACCACCTTTCTGAGACACCACTCCTTGAAGATATCTTGGATACCATGGAGGCTATTATCCAGAGTCATGACAATACACAGCTCCCACTAACCAAGTATAGACAATGCATATTGTTGGCAGTGGAGAATTGGATGTGCAGGAGAAGGGGTAGATCAATAATTGGGAGGGAGATTCGAAAATTTAAGGTGAAAAGTAGGACTTGTGAATGGAGAAGTTTTTAATCCATGTAGACTGTTAGTGCCAAGAAAGTCACTTTTAGGGAACTCAACTCTACCCTACATTTCAATGTGACTATGGCTGATTTCCCGTCAGATATCAGTTTCAAAGTGCTCTATTTCCTCTTTAAATATTCCCAATTACAGACACTCCACAATTCTCTAAGGTAGAGAATTGCGGAGATTCGCCACCCTGTACGAACAGAAAATTCGAAATTCCTGTGGACAGTTACAACTTATCTTGTAACTCTGTCCAGTTCTTTAAGACTTTTTCCACTGGTAGAAATGTGTCAACATCTAACCTGCTGTACTGTACCTCGTCTCGCAGAGGCAACAATGTTCATTACGGTTATTCAGGGAGTGGAAAGTAACCTCGAAATGTTCTACGTCAGAAACCAAGTGATGGAAAGTAGGACTCAGCTCACTGACAAGAATGAACAGGTCTCCTACAGAGATATCCCAGTGCACCGACCTCCCGCTGGGCCCTCTCGTCGTCCACCGTCACCACCTCGTGGCCTTGGTGCTCCCCAATGAAGCAGGCGGAGCAAATGAGGCGGCCTTCTCCCCTGCAGTACAGGTCGAGCGGCTTGAAGTGATGGGGGCAGCCCGCCGGCTCTGCCGGTACACGCTGCGGCTTCCCGCTACTCAGCTTCAGTTGCTTCACCATCTCGTCCAGTACCAGGTTCTTGGCGAGGGGCTCGGGCCGCCGCTCGAACGTCGCCCGGCAGGCCGGGCAGGTGGGCAGCTGTTGCCGGTCCAGGTAATCAGACAGGCAGCGCCGGCAGAAACTATGGCCGCACGGCGTGGTCACCGGCTCGGTGAAGAGTTCCAGACAGATGGCGCAACTCAGCTTCTCCTCCAAGTCCAGCCCGGCCATGGCTACCAGACGGCAGCGCTTCCGGCAACAAGCCAGCGAAGCGGCGAGACTGGAGGCGGAGTCCCGGCGAGGCCAGGCAGGGGTGGTGACAGAGCGGGGCCGGGGAGGTCGCGGAGGTAGTGGCGCTACTAGGACTGGATGTTTCAATCCCTGTGGTACATGGGCAGTGGGCTTGGCGTGCAGTGCTGACAAGGAGGGAGGGTAGGTGGACACCCTCCTACTCTGACGTTTCGTTGATAAGCCCACGACGTCTGCAGAGGGCTCAACGGTGCTACCTGGCGTCCCAGATACACCCCGCCCCCCTCAGTTCCATACCCTCCTGTCTTCATCTTGCAGCACAGTTGTTGTCTTTCCTTTTAATCCAAATCCAGTTGCCGTGAGGCCGTGGCATAGCTGCAGTGGGGGCAGGACTGGGGATGGGCGGTGTCATTGGAGCGATGGTGCAGGGAAATTATATGCACTGACGGGATAGAGCTAAATCTAGGGAGTTGGTCTGAGGCCATGTTAAATTTATTCATCCTTATCAGCTAATCTCTTTAACAGAGTAATAAGAATATCTCAGGATAAACAGAAAATTTCTGGGCCCTCTTTGAACCGTGATTTGTATCATCCAACAATAGGACAGAATAAAATGTTCAGTTTTGAAAGCCAACTATATTGTAACTTAGAATGAACTTATAATTATTTAATTCATTCCCTTACTCAGTAGATCACTCCAAATAGTCAGAAATATTTTTTTGATAAATGTTTTGATGAATATTTCTATGTATTTACCCTGGTAGGTGGTGTGATTGAGACTACAGGTATGGCACCAATGATGAAGTGGGCAGAGTTTGAAAAGTGAATTTGGCCGATATTCCTGTGCTGGTTTTGATGGAACTATTCAGATTATTCCACTTCCTGCTCTCCACAAACTTACAAACGATGGCGAGACCATCAACTCAATACTGACTGTTGCCTTCAGCTGGTCTCCAGCCCACCCCAACCACACGCTCTCTCCTTCCTCAGTCACGGATTGCTAATTTCCCCCATCCTCCTTAACACCTGCCTCTTCAGCTTCTTTATTTACTGCTTGCTCAGCCACAATCAAGCAAAAACTTGCAATGGATGGACATCTTGCACATGAAAATGGCAAACAATATTTGCCATGGTTAGGTCATACTTTTTTCAGATGTACTGATCTAGAGAAGAGTCCTTCTCCTCCTCTCCCTCCCCCCCCTCCAAGGGGCAGCTATATACCATATGCCCCATTGCAACAAAATAGCCTCCCCAATATGCATATTGGGGACTGGACTCACCAATCTCCTTTCTCAATATGACAAATTGATAAGAAAGAATAGAGGGGTTGAAATGCTGGTTAGAGAGCAATGTGGCTGCTTTCAAAGCCCTGTGAAATTAACTAATAAGCCATCTCAAAAATAAGCAGGACCTATTACATAGATCAAAGGAAGTGGTAAATCCCCAAACAAAAGAAAAGGGCATTAATGTCAACCCAAATATCAAGACACTAATTATATTCTGCTGCACCTACATTCTTGTGACAAGGGAAAATAGCAGAATTAAGATTATTTAAGGTCTTGACTTTGAAAAGAATTTTCTCTAATCAGTAGGGCATTTATTCAGAACAAATCAATGTCACAACAGGAAGAATCATTCAGGTTAAGTTGTTTTCTCTGGTGGGAGAGTCACAAAAAGAAAATATTGCTAGATATGAAGGAGCCAGTTATTTATAACCTTGAGGTGTTTAGACATTTCTTCTGTAATCTCTGATGAATCTCTGTAATTATTGCCTCAGAAGTCAGATCATTTGTTATATTTAAGATGGAGGTAAATATTTGAAAGATCCAGAAATTAAGGGTTATGGTGAACTGGCAGAGGAGTTAAGGACAGCACAGATCAATCATGATCACTCTGAAAGGCGGGACAGACTTGAGGAGCTGAGTGTGGTGACCTACTCCTGCTCTTATTTTCTTTTGTTCTTGGATGGATGGATTTAAGAGAATGACAGTATTGCCTTCAAAACACACGCCTTGCAAGTAAATTAATTTTAAAAAGTCATTACAGTAGCTGAATGTGGAATAAACTGTTATAGTTATAACTGACCAAAGAGGCCATGGTGGGGAAGAGAAACTGAAGCTCTGTACAAGAAAAATAAGACCTACACTTAAGTACTTTTCTTCATTCTTAATGCATGAAACATCACCAGATACCTCATGTTACTGCCCCCACAAAGAAGCAAGGTTAATACATAGAAAAGGCAGGGGTATGGAGTCAGAGATCATCCATAATTTCATGACATAGCAGAAGGGTCTTGGGGGAATAAATGGCCTACTTCAGCTTTCAGTTGTGTTAAGAATAGCTTCTTCCGCTCCGCCATCAGATCACTGTGATCTGATCAGATCGCCATGAACACCACCTCATTATTCATCTTCTGCACTACTTATAGTAACTTCTTGGTTTTGCACTGCACTGTTGCCACAAAAAGACAAACTTCACGACACATATTAGTAATAATAAACCTGATTCTGGTTCTTTACCATTGCCTTGGTTAATCTCAATGCTGAGGAGATTGCAGACAGATCATGTTAAAATAAGACACTATCAGCCTCTTGGTTCCAGGGTCATTAGGAATGAAAAACAAAGGTCTTGTTTACAATTTCCATACAGCTCCAACAAATTGTAATTTAGATTTCTACATAAAATCAAACTTTAAACTGTGAGTAGTGGGCCATTGCAGATCAATAGGAACTTGGATCTGAAGTTTAACTGCATCCTTGTAAATGTCTAAACTCACTGCTAAGGAAACTAAAGGGCCCAGGTTTAAGGTGAGAGGGGAAAGATTTAAAGGAGACCTGAGAGTCAAGTTTTTCCACACAGAGGGTGTTGGATGCTGCCAGAGGAAGTGGTAAAGGTTGGTACAATTACAACATTTAAGAGACATTTTGACAGGTACATGGGGAGAAAAAGTTTAGAGGGATATGGGCCAAATGCAAGCAAGTCAGATGAGCTCAGGAAAGCACCTTGGTCAAGGTGGACATCTTGGGTTGGAGGACCTGTTTCCATGGTGTATATATCTCTTACAGCCTCCAGAAGTTAAACTTTCCAGTACAATTGATCAATTATCTTAGAAATAAACCATCTTAGGCTATTGTAATTTTCATCAGAGGCAATAAGTATGTAATCCCTTTCAAAACTACCCACTTTCAGAAGTCGTCAGCCATTCCATTGAAAGTAAATAGTTTCTTGGTGCAAGGGAAGTAAGTAAACAGTCTGTGCACATTCCGAATATTTGACTACACCAACATACTATAAAAACTATTTATTTTCGTTGCATGACCAGAGAATTTGATCTTGTAGATGGCCATGTGAAATTGGCATGATAGAGCAGTCTTGGGTAGTCATCCACAGCTGTACTGGAAGACATTGGACCTCTGTGGAAAGCTGCTGATGGATCAGTAGATGCCATAGGTAGGCTCATGGCTGTCTCTGTACCGGTCCAAGTATCGGAGTGGCTTACCATGTGGGTACTTCCTCTGAGGTGGATGGTAAGCTGGAGGAAAGTCATATTCAAATATTGGCTCCTTCATATCTGCCAAATACAAGGAAATTATTGATCATTCTCTCCTTTGCTGACTTGATTTCTTCCATCCCTTTATCCAGCACTGGAATCACTGATATTTTCAATTCTGTTTTGTTTCTCATAGAATTCTAATACATAAATTTTAATTCTTTCCTTGGGCAGTTCTACCTGCAGTCCTCTGTGTATTGAGATATGACAGCACTATTTCCTCTATTCCTAAAGTGGCCACCAAGAGGTTCAATTTTTTCTTTCATTACTGAGTATATTGCAAACTACAGCCCAAACTCTGCCAGTACTTCTGTAAATTACTACAAAAACAGTACAGCCTTAAGTACCAGCATGCTGTCAAACCCCTGAAGCTTTTGCAGCATTTGTCACATGCAAACATGAACTGCAAACAGAAGCCTATCTTCTCCCATTAAAACTAAGAGCCTTCTATTTTATTAGTACTATTACAGAGTCAAAGAGCTATTGACACATACATGGAAGCAGGCCCTTCAGCCCACGGAGTCTGCATGATCAACCACTCATTTACACCACCCCTGCATTAACTGATGTAAAAGGAGATAATTGATTAAAGTTACAGGGACAGAGTCACCCCGAAGTCATGGGAGGCAAGTATAACAGTACAAGAGGATACGACGTGAGAGAATAGGACCAATCAAGCATGACAGTGGGAAAGTATGTATGGAACCGGAGGAGATAGCGGAGGTACTTCATGAATACTTTGCTTCAGTATTCACTACGGAAAAGGGCCTTGCCGACTGTAGGGACTGAAAAGCTTGAGCATATAGACATTAAGAAAGAGTGTGTGCTGGAGCTTTTGGAAAGCATCAAGTTGGATAAGTCACCGGGACTGGAAGGGGTGTACCCAGGCTACTGTGGGAGGTGAGGGAGGAGATTGCTGAGCTTCTGGCAATGATCTCTGCATCATCAATGGTGACGGGGGAGGTTCCAGAGGATTGGAGGGTTGCAGATGTTGTTCCCTTACTCAGGACAGGGAGTAGAGATAGCCCAGGAAATTATACACCAGTGAGTCTTACTTCAGTGGTTGGTAAATTGATGAAGATCCTGAGAGGCAGGATTTATCAGCATTTGGAGAGGCATAATATGATTAGGAATAGTCAGCATGGCTTTGTCAAAGGCAGATGGTGCCTTACGAGCCTGATTGAAATTTCTGAAGATGTGACTAACATGTTGATGAAGGCAGAGCAGTAGATGTAATGTTTTTGGATTTCAGCATGGGATCCAAGGGGACCTTGCTTTGTGGATCCAGAATTGGCTTGCCGACAGAAGGCAAAGAGTGGTTGTAGATGGGTCATATTCTGCATGGAGGTTGGTGACCAGTGGTGTGCCTCAGGGATCTGTTCTGGGACCCCTTCTCTTTGTGATTTTTATAAATGACATGGATGAGGAAGTGGAGGGATGGGTTAGTAAATTTGCTGATGACACAAAGGTTGGGGGTGTTGTGGATAGTGTGGAGGGCTGTCAGAGGTCACAGCGGGACATCAATAGGATGCAGAACTGGGCTGAGAAGTGGCAGATGGAGTTCAACCCGGATAAGTGTGAGGTGGTTCATTTTGGTAGGTCAAACATGATGGCAGGATATGGTATTAATGGTAAAACTCTTGACAGCGTGCAGGATCAGAGGGATTTTGGGGTCCGAGTCAATAGGCCACTCAAAGCTGCTGCGCAGGTTGACTCTGTGGTTAAGAAGGCATACGGTGAATTGGCCTTCATCAACCGTGGGATTGGGTACAAGAGCCGAGAGGTAATGTTACAGCTAGATAGGACCCTGGAGTACTTGGAGTACTGTGGTCAGTTCTGGTCACCTCACTACAGGAAGGATGTGGAAACTATAGAAAGGGTGCAGAGGAGATTTACAAGGATGTTGCCTGGATTGGGGAGCATGCTTTAAGAGAATAGGTTGAGTGAACTTGGCCTTATCTCCTTGGAGCGACGAAGGATGAGAGGTGACCTGATAGAGGTGTATAAGATGATGAGAGGTGTTGATCTTGTGGATAGTCAGAGGCTTTTTCCCAGGGCTGAAATGGCTAGAATGAAGAGGGTACAGTTTTAAGGTGCTTGGAAGTAGGTACAGAGGAGATGTCAAGGGTAAGTTTTTTTTTTAAAAATGCAGAGAGTGGTGATTGCGTGGAATGGGCTGCCGGTGACAGTAATGGAGACAGATACAATAGGGTCTTTAAGAGACCCTTGGATAGGTACATGGAGCTTAGAAAAATACAGAGCTATGGGTAACCCTAGGTAATTTCTTAAGTACATACATGTTTGGCACAGCATTGTGGGCCAAAGGGCCTGTATTGTGCTGTAGGTTTTCTATGTTTCTATGAGTAGCTGGGTGACTGTCAGGAGAAATGGAAATAGGCAGTTAGAGCAGAGCACCCCTGTGGCCATTCCCCTCAAAATCAAGTATACTGCTTTGAATACTTTTGTGGGAGATGACCTCCCGGGAGAATGTCACAGTGACCGGGTTACAGGCACTGAGCATGGGTCTGTGGTGCAGAAGGGAAAGGGAAAGAAGGTGGCGGTGGTAGTGACAGGAGACTCTATAGTGAGGGGAAAAGACAGGAGATTCTGTGGACACCCGGATGGTATGCTGCCAGGGTCAGTGATGTCTCAGATCGTGTCCACAGCATTTTGGAGAGGGAGGAGCAGCCAGATGTCTTGGTACTAATGACATAGGAAGGAAAAGCAATGAGGTCCTGAAAAGAGAATTTAGAGAGCAAGGTAGAAAGCTGAGAAGCAGGCCCTTACGGGTATTAATTTTTGGATTGCTACATGTGCCACGTGCCAGTGAGGGTAAAGGCAGTATGATCTGGCAGATAAATGCGTAGCTGAGAAGCTGGTACAGGGGGCAGGGCTTGGATGATTGGGATCTCTTCTGGGGGAGGTATGACCTGTTCAAAAGTGACCAGTTGCACCTGAACCCAAGGGGGACCAATATTCTCACAGGCAGGTTTGTTAGAGCTTTTGGGGAGGGTTAAACTAACTTGGCGGGAGGGGAACCTTAGTGAAGGTACTCAGGATAGGGCAGATGATTAAAAAAAAGTAAAGATAGCGTGCAGTCAGATTGTCAGGAAGGGCAGGCAGGTGATGGGACTCAGTTGCAGCCAACAGACTGCGGTATCAAGTCATTAGGGATGCAGAATCAGAAAGGACAGCAAATACGGTACTCAAGGTGTTGTATCTAAATGCGCGTAGTATAAGAAATAAGGTGGATGATCTTGTTGCAATATTACAGATTGCCAGGTATGATGTTGTGGCCATCACTGAATCGTGGTTGAAGGATGGTTGTGGTTGGGAGCCGAATGTCCAGGGTTACACATTGGATCGGAGGGAAAGGAAGGTAGGCAGAGGAGGTGGTGTGGCTCTATTGACAAAGAATGGTATCAAATCAGTAGAAGGATGTGACATAGGATCAGAAGACGTTGAATCCTTGTGGGTTGAGTTAAGAAACTGCAAGGGTAAAAGGACGTTGATGGCAATTATATACAGGCCTCCCAACAGTGGCTGGGAGGTGGACCACAGATTACAACAGGAAGTACAAAAGGCGAGTCGAAAGGGCAATGTTATGGTAGTCATGGGAGATTTTAACATGCAGGTCGATTGGGAAAATCAGGTTGATAACAGATTTCAAAAGAGTGAGTTTGTTGAATGCCTAAGAGATGGCTTTTTACAGCAGTTTGTCGTTGAGCCTACTAAGGGATCAGCTATACTGGATTGGGTGTTATGTAATGAGCCGGAGGCGATTAGGGACCTTAAGGTAAATGAACCCTTGGGAACCAGTGATCACAATATGATTGAGTTCAACTTGAAATTTGATAGGGAGAAAGTAAAGTCTGATGTAGCAGTATTTCAGAGTAAAGGAAATTACAGTGGTATGAGAGAGGAGATGGCCAAAGTAAATTGGAAGGAGCTGCTGGCAGGGATGTCAACAGGGCAGCAATGGCATGCATTTCTGGGAAAAAATAAGGAAGGTGCAGGACATGTGTATTCCAAAAATGATGAAATACTCAAATGGTAAAATAGTACAACATGGCTGACAAGGGAAGTCAAAGAAATTGTAAAAGCAAAAGAGAGGGCATACAACAAAGCAAAAATTAGTGGGAAGATAGAGGATTGGGATTTTTTTTTAAACCTAGAGAGAGCAACTAAAAAAATCATTAGAAGAGAAAAGATGAAATATGAAAGCAAGCTGGCAAACAATATCAAAGGTGATAGTAATTTTTTTTCCAAGTACGTCAAAAATAAAAGAGAAATGAGAGTGAACATAGGACCGTTAGAAAATGAGGCAGGAGAAATAATAACAGGGGACAAGGAGATGGCTGATGAACTAAATGAGTATTTTGCATCAGTCTTCACTGTGGAAGACACTAGCAGTATGCCTGATGTTGTAGTGTGTGAAGGAACAGAAGTGGGTGCAGTTACTATTACAAGAGGGAAGGTGCTCAAAAAGCTAAAAGACCTAAAGGTACATAAATCACCCAGACCAGACGAACTGCACCCTAGGGCTCGGAAAGAAGTAGCGTTAGAGATTGCGGTGGCACTAGAAATGATCTTTCAAAAATTACTGGGCTCTGGCATGGTGTCAGACGACTGGAAAATTGCAAACGTTACTCCACTCTTTAAGAAATGAGGAAGGCAGCAGAAAGGAAATTATAGACCAGTTAGCCTGACCTCGGTGATTGGGAACATGTTAGAGTCAACTGTTAAGGATGAGGTGATGGAATACTTGGGGACACAGGATAAGTTAGTACAAAGTTAGCATGGTTTCCTTCAGGGAAAATACTAGCTGCCTGGGAATTCTTTGAGATTACAAGTAGGATAGATAAAGGGGATGCAGTGGATGTTGTGTATTTGAACTTTCATAAGGCCTTTGACAAGGTGCCACACATGAGGCTGCTTACCAAGTTAAGAGCCCATGTTATTACAGGGAAGTTACTAATATGGTTAGAGCATTGGCTGATTGGTAGGAGGCAGTGATTAAGAATAAAATGATCCTTTTCTGGTTAGCTGCCAGTGACTAGTGGTGTGCCACAGGGCTCGGTGTTGGGACCACTTCTTTTTATGCTGTACATAAATGATTTAGATGATGGAATAGATGGCTTTGTTGCCAAGTTTGCAGATGATACAAAGATTGGTGGAGGGGCAGGTAGTGTTGAGGAAACAGGTAGGATGCAGAAGGGTTTAGACAGATTAGCAGAATGGGTAAGGAAGTGCCTTGAAATAGTATTAGTGCTGGTTTCTGTTGACTGAATTTTTCCAGTCTGGTGCATTTATAAATACTGCTGTCATTGGTACCTATCCAGTCTCAGAGCCCCAATTTAATCATTCATTATTTCCTCTTTAAATGAAACAGTGCATTTTGTCCTTTACACGGTTGCTGTCTCTCAACATCTGGCACACTTGATTACTGCTCATAACAGCACATCTTCCTTGTTGTGGAGTGACCTTACTCAGGATACATCATATGGCAACTGCAGCAAAGCCTCAGCTAGGTGCCTGTTAGTTCACCTCAAATGAACATGAAGGGAATACAGGTGTCCCCCGCTTTCTGAACGTTTTATGACGTTTCGCTTTTATGAAAGACCTACACGAGTACCTGGTTTGGTTAACAGGAAGAGGATTTTCACTTTTACGAAAAAAGATGCTCGCTTTGAACTTGCGTTTACCTCGAGAAAGACTACCATGACCATGAAGCCTTGCACGGGCATGTGTCTGCGCATGCGTGATTTGCGAATGCGTGTACGTGTGCATGCGTGATGTGCGTGTATGTGCGAATGCATGATGTGCACATGCGTGTACGTGATTTTTTTCGACAAATCGATTTTGGCTCAATCTTCCCAATTCTGTTAAGTGAAACTACACTGTACGTACATTATTTCTACTTTATATAGGCTGTGTATTTATCATATCATTCCTGCTTTTACTATATGTTAGTGTTATTTTATGTTTTAAGTGCTATTTGGTATGATTTGGTAGGTTATTTTTTGGGTCTGGGAACGTTCAAAAAATTGTCCCATATAAATTAATGGTAATTGCTTCTTCGCTTTACACCATTTCGGCTTACGAGCAGTTTCATAGGAACGCTCTACATTCGGATAGCGGGGGAAACCTGTACCACAGTGATGGCTGGATGACACAACAAAACGTCTGCAATACATGAACATAAGCAGATATAAAAAATGCAGCTTTCCTGTGTGTGCTGCACATGTAGGTCCTTTAAATGTTACTAGAGACAAGGCCCAGTGGGTTGTTGTTGCTCAGCACCCATTACTTCCACTGCCTGCTGATCTCTATTCAACCTGCACCATATATGAGGAATGTTAGAAATGAATAAACTTAGCCCAGGAAGTCATATTGCACCAGATAGTTTCTCCACCATTCTCCAGGGAATGCAGCATCCATATACATTTATCCCTATGGATGGCCTCTATGTTGGAGTGTCAAACCTCAGGAGCACATAATCAATTTCCAATTTGAGCTGCATCAGATAGCAAGCCATCATTCTAAGGGTGCACTTGGGGAAGGGGATCTCAAAGAATCAGGTTTATCATTATTATTTCTTCTTTTGTGGCAGCTCCACAAGGGTGGAGTGTATTATTTTTCCACCACACATTATTTGTCAGTGGCAAAAAGAAGTGATTTCTACACATCCTGAAAATAAAGGGCATCTTTCACTGGTCTAGGTCTACAACTGTTTTTTTTTAACCACACACAACATGGGAGGATGTACAAGGACTTACCGAGAACATTGTGGAAAGTGTGCGTTACAGACTCGTCCCAGCGACTCTGGAAGAAGGCTATCCCAGCTGGAGTAATCAAATTCTGATGTTTCTTGTAGAAGTCAAATGTTTTAAAGGTTCGCATTTTCAAGCTGAAACTATGAATACATAAGAGGTGTATAAGATATGCACATATCAGAGGAAGACCATTCCATGGCTTACTCAGGAACGCAGTCATCTATTGCACCTAATGTCAAACAGACCAGTCACAAAGAGGGGGATTATAAGCAATTAAGAACACATTCACAAGGTGAAACATATATACACACACACACAATCTCAAAGACTGTCAGACATTGTATAGCAAGAGAGATCATAAGACATTGGAGCAGAATTAGGCCACTCAGCCCATCAAGTCTGCTCCACCAGTCCATCATGGCTCATTTATTATCCCTCTCAACCCCATTCTCCTGCCTTCTCCTCATAATCTTTGATGCCCTGACCAAGAACCTATCAACCTCTGCTTTAAATATACTCAATGACTTGGCCTCCACAGCTGTCCATGGTAATTCCACAGATTCACCACCCTCTGGCTAAAGAAAGTAACAAAGATTTATTCGAAGAATGTGACAGAAATAACAAATGACTCATACAATCTAAGTCACTTGTTATTCCTGTTACGTTCTTCAAATAAATCCTCGTCATTACTTTGAATCTCGAGTTTACTCCACACCTGGGTTCATTTGCCTGAAGATCTCATTACAGAGAGATGACTTTATGGAAGTTTATAAAATTAAAAGGGACATAATTAAGGTGAATGGTTACACCATTTTTCCCAGAAGGGGTATTAAATGAGAGGGCAAAGATTTAAGGTGAGAGGAGAAGGATTTAAAGGGGATCTGAGAAATTTATCCACACAGAAGGTGATGGATGTATGAAAGGAGGTGCTAGGACAGATAAAAAGGCAGATACAATTACAATGCTTAAAAGTCATTTGGACAGGTACATAGATAGGAAAGGTATAGAGGGATATGGCTCAAATGCAGGCAAATTGGAATAAAGTAGTTAGGCATCCTAGCCAGCATGGATGAGCTGGGTTGAAGGGTTTGTTGTCTATGAATCTAATTTATCTACTATATCTAAGATACAACTTAATTCAGTTTTAATCAGGATCAACATCAGTGTTCATACCACAGGCATATGTCGTGAAATTTGTTCTTTGCGGCAGCAGTACAATGCAATACATGATAATATAGGAACAAAACCGAATTAAAGTATATATTAAATAGTTAAATAAATAATGCAAAAAACAGGCAATAGATAGTAATGAGGTAGTGATCAGAGACACTAAATGGGTAAATACAGAAGTGAGAGAGCTTCATGATGTCAAAACTTGGTAACCAAATTCTATTTCCATTAATTTTGCAATACTTAATACTGAAAATATCACCAAGAGCTCAAGAGACAAGGCAGACATCGTGGTAAATGTATTCTCTTTGTACTATGCTGACTCAAGTCCAGTCCTTAAGCACTGAGATTACATTTGAAGCTATTTGTTTAACCTTACCAAGGGTTTGGCCTGGAGTCATCTTTAAAATTAATTGCTTTATCTTGTTTAAAGAGAATGAAGATGCATCGATGATATCCTGTGCCTTTAGCAGGAAAGGGTGGGAAATAGTGGCAGATGACCTCTCCTTCTGATACCGCATTCCCAGGAATATTGCCACTGCATAACAAAAATATAATGAAATAAACAGATCCAAGTTCCTTAATTTGCCAATTTCACCATTTACAGAACAGACACAATAATGCACATTAAGAACTTAACATATACATTTGGAACAGATGGGATGTAAGTAAATGCTTAACTATCACTGGGTACATTTTTAGGGGAGTGATGTCAGAAAGAAGTGCTCAGTTGAGTACTCGAGGAATCAACTTTCATTCATGCTAACACACTAACTAAATGCCAGTCAGCAGATAAAACCAAACCAGAAGGGTTGGGGAAAAGCAAGGGAATAACTGGTAAATCCAAAGAGATGACAAGGGAACTACACAAACACTAAAATCATAGAAAATTTATGACACTGAGTGAGGCCACCCAGCCATTGTACCTGTGCTGATTAAAAAAAACTATACAATCAAATCACACTTTCAAGTGTTAGGTCTGTCTATGATAAGTCTTGAGCTACACATCCAAGTTCACCCAACCCTTTTAGCATTTAACCTAAATCTATACCCTCTGCTAAGGAAAGTAGAGTCTTGTTATTTACGCACCCAATAATATTGAAACAATTCAATTACGACTCACCTCAGCTTCACTGCTCCACAGAAAACAAACGGAACTTGTAAATCTTTCCACTGGGTTATAACTTGTACAGTCCTTACAATATTCTTGTAAATCTCCTCAGCACCTCCACACTTTCATGTGAGGTGTTGACTAGAACTGTGTGCAATACTCAAACTATAGTCTATTTATTACTGTATACAACTTGACCACAATCACCCTCTTCTATGCCAATCTAATAAAGGACAGAATAGAACATGGTACAGCATAGGAACGAACCTTTTGGTCCACAATGTAGTGCCCAACTAATTCCTTCTGCACTTGAAGTGTCAATATCCTTTCAATTCCTGCACATTCACGTACCTATCTAAAAGCCCTTGAATGAACCTATCATATTTGCCTCCACCACCATCCCAGGCAGCGTATTCCAGCCACTGTGTAATAAAAACTTGCCCTACACATCCCCTTTAAGCTTGCCCCTTCTCACCTTATATACATGCCCTCTGGTATTAGACATTAGACACTTTAGTGCACATGCGCCAGTCGTGCATGCAGCCTGGTACAGCCGTTCCGATCTATTCTTACTTTCTTCTTCTTACTTTTTAACTTACGTTATTTTTTGTATTTTTTTTCCTCACGGTAACACGTCGAAGCTGCACCCTCTCTAACATGCTGGTAGAGAGAGTTTTTTTTGGGTTTTCTTTAGCGCTGGAAATGATTACATCCCGACACACGGGACAGAAGCAAGGTCACATTGTGTATTTCACGGACCAGCAAAGACCAGCCAGCTTAGCGAACAGAGCGGTGGACACCCCTGCTGAAATCCGGAGGAAAACACACAGAGGGGGGTCACAAAGCCGAGGAAAGAGGACCGGGTCGAGACAACAGAGACTTTTAGAGAAGAGGAGTTTGGTGGGTAATACCGTTCCGGCTGACCGGAAGTGCACTGAGAGTGGTAAGCGTAAAGGAGTTCGGTGCTTACTGTTCTGGCTAACAACGGATGGTGCAATCCAGGGTATATTACGATCGAGGAACGTGTTTGCAGACTGGATATTGAACTTTTTACTGTTGGACTTTGGCCACATTCCACCGTGATACAACACTTGGCGGCACGGGAGGTCGTTCCTGCCTGTAGCCATCGAACGTGCAGCTCCTCCTGTGGAGGGTCAGACACCCTGAGCCAATAGACTGGTCCTGGACTTATTCTCCATCTGGCATAGTTTGCATTTTGGTGTTTGATTGTTTGTGGTTTTTGTATTGCTATATTTATGCTCTATTCTTGGTTGGTGCGGCTGTAACAAAACCAAATTTCCCTCGGGATTAATAAAGTATATCTATCTATCATTTCAATCCTGGGAAAAAGATACTGGCTGTCTACTCTAACCTCACACCTTTCCTATATCCTGAGACCTGCCATGCTACATTTAAGATGCTCCGGGTATACAGTATACTCTAAGGTCTCTCGGTTTCTTCCCACACAGCTTACCTGCCATCTGCAACCCTTGTTGGACCCCCTCAGGGGATTCACTCCCCTTCTTTGGATAATATTATATTCTTTGGATTATTTTCCACTTTTCTGCTCAACTCACCAGATCATCTCTACCTTCCTACAAATTATGGCTCTCCTTAGTCAACCCCTGGGCATTTTTTAATATCTACAAACCTCTCGATAATGTCTTTTACATTTAGGTCTAAATATCAAAACATTATACATAAACTTCCAGTTGAAAGTAAAATATTGAAAGAGACAGAAATTTGAAAATAGTAGTAGTAAAGGGTGTATAGGCACAACAAGTAAGTCTGCTGACAAAAAGATTAATGCTTTCACTCAGGAGAGGCAAATATAAAGCCCGAAGAAAAAAGCCTGGAAAGTTGTAATGTGTATATTTATTAATTATGTATGTGGATATCACTGGGAATGGCAACACCTGATTGCTCCCAAATCATCCCCATTGGTAATCCTGCAGATACCCACAAGCAAGATTACATAAAAACAGCAGAATTCATTCCTTGAAAGAATTAATCTAGCAGATAGATTTTTTTTTTAAACAATAAAATGATAGTTTCAAGCTTACCGTTATGGAGAGCAGTTTTTTTTTGATGGAGGCAAGGATAGATAAGCAAAAACTTGGTCGGGGACTGATTTTAAGGAAACTTATCAGCCAGAATCAGCGACGGTCAAAAGTAAGGGAAGTCATGGTGTTGCCTGGCATCTTGGCAACTGAAGATGTGTCTTCTAAATTATTTAAAACTGGGGATGTTATGGAAGCCAGAACTGAAAAAGTACATGTTTCTTGGACGGATGGAGGAAATTGCAGAGATAAGGAAGGCCAAAACCACTGACATACTTGGAAACAAAAATGGGAATTTTAAAACAGAGATGGATTTCAACCAGGAGACAGCACAGGTCAATCAACACCAGGACTTCAGTTAGGATATAAGCTGCAAAGTTTTGCATGATCTCATTCACAGAGAGAAGCTGGATATGATAATAATAAATAATAATAGGAAGTCTACTTCAATTAACAGCATCCAAATTTAATGAGTTCAGGTACTGTGTGTCATAACTTGATGTTTTAGTATCCAGTACTCCAAGTGGTAAAGATCATTAAGCAGATCAGATGGAAGTTATTTCTTGTTACTGAGCAAAGTGATATTCGACATGCAGAGCAACATTTAGCTCCCATTGCCAATACTCACACAAGCCAGTGGATGTACTCCGATTCATTGTCTCTCAGGTGTCCATCTGAAATACAAAACAACCAAAAGAGGACGGCCACGATTTAAATAAAAATGTACTTAATTGTGCAATTAAACAAGTTAATCAGAATAATCTTCTTGAAAGGTCCAAGATGTGTGGCTTTTATAATATGAAATGACCTACAGTACTTTAAAATTCTCATGAGCAGATCCATCCATGGGCTTGTGTTTCTTTGTCCTCCAAGCCCACATCCATTTGATCTCTTGCACATCCCCAGTCTCCTTTACCCCTCTAATAACCTGGTTACATTGAAGTTCATAATAAATAGATAGTATCATTGTTTTAGGTAATACATTGTAGGGAGAGGGTGGTGGAAAGTTAAGAGCCCAGGGAGAAAAGAGACCATGTACAAGTAGCTCTGGGTTTGATTGTTCCTCACCTTACAGCTGGATGTTGGTGACCAAGCCAGTATTAGTTTCAGTGCACTACAAAAGATGTGATATGGAAGGAACAGCAAGACAAAGTGGAACTAATTAAAACTAGTCCCAGGTCCTGGTGAATTGCCCCAATCTGCACTTCCATATCCACACTGTCTCTCAATTCCAGTCCCTTCCTCAGTTCCTTCCTCCTCCAAATAAAACACTCTCCCAGCACTCCAACACTCCATTCACTCTATTCCACTTCATCAACTCCCAACATCTGCACTCCTCCAGCCATTTAACTTCAACCCCATGCTCCCTTCCCTCAAATCCACAATCTCTTCATCTCTGTCTCTCAACCTCCCAGCAACCACTTACTTTCTGCAAGTATTTGAACCAATTTTAAGCCAATAAAGCACGATGACATCCTTGAGAAGATATCACACCTTTTTGCAGGGGTTCCCAACTTTTTTATGCCATGGACCCCTACCATTAACCGAGGGGTCGTGAACCCCAGGTTTGGAACCCCTGCAATAAGTGAGCCAGAAAAAATACAGCAAAAAACTTTTCTAAACTATGATGTAATTGTTAAAATCTTGAATTGTGTTGGGAGAGAATATTCTGAGCTTCAGTTTATAAGCCAGTTTTTAAAACTAGTATCAAAACTGGTTTTTAACAATAAGGTATGTCTACCTAGATATGATGGCACTGCTGGTTACAGATTCAACACTGCATGGTATTGTGTAAAGTACCGGTAATTTTATAACACCATGATTAGAGTTCTTTGGGACCCTGCAAGACCTTAAACATCTTCCAAGGATTTGACTCCACGTGCCCTAGCAGAAGGAAGTTACAGTCCCTGCTGGACATTATCAAGCTGAATTACTACACTGCTACTGGTGCCTTTGGAACAGCAATAGCCAGAAAGAGAAACTAGAATTACTGTAAATGAAATGAGCTTCAAGAGATGATCTTTTCCCCATATCCAGCATAGCATTGCAGTTCTGTTTTGATGGCTTTGAATTTCAATTCCACTCCAATTCAAAAGAAATGCAGACCTGGATTGGTAAACAGCAATGTCCATAGGGAACCCTCTTCTGCCTCAAATGATACCTTGGGAACATTTGCAGCCTGGGAAAGACAAAGGAAAATTAGTAGGATGTAGAATCAGCACAAATGAATGTAAGGCTATTCCATAACTCAAAAAATGTACTGTACAAATGCTACTATTGAAACAGCATGGATAAAGGGACTCCCTGATCAAAGTAAAGAAAATTCATTTTGTCTTCTTATCCAAGGACTCTGCTCCCAACTTCTAAATTTCCCAGCCAGGGACAACAACTACTCTCAGTCATTTTCAAAATTTTACTGAGATTGCTTATTATTCTTCTAATGATAATAGATGCTCATAATAATCTCTTTGAACAGAATCTACATCCTAGGAATG
This sequence comes from Mobula birostris, assembly GCF_030028105.1. Classification (NCBI taxonomy): domain Eukaryota; kingdom Metazoa; phylum Chordata; class Chondrichthyes; order Myliobatiformes; family Myliobatidae; genus Mobula; species Mobula birostris. The sequence goes on along the minus strand of NC_092393.1, from coordinate 9,021,834 downwards.
AATCTACTGCACAGATTTGTAAATCCTTCTTTAAATACAGAAATTAATTTTGCACTCAATGTTCAAGTAACTAATGCTCAAGTTAAAATTAATTGAATTTAAAAAAACAATTAGTAGGGAATAGTCACCATTTAATATTCTCATGATGTATGTTAATTATGTATGGAGTGTATGTGGATTAAATAGTCAACTGAACCTGACCAGTCATACCTCTGTGGGAGTGACAACGTTTCCAAAATATACTGGCATGGAATAGTCCTGACAGTCGTAGTGAACACGTAGCATCACACGTGGAACAAAGGTTGCACCATTGAATAGGTCTCTAAAAACTGCATAATGTTCGCCAATGTTCCTTAGATGATAAGGGCCGTTTGTTTTCTCCCAAACAGCATTCACTTCATCCAGTGGAATCAATACTGCAAGAACAGAGAACTCAGCTTAATTTAGGAACAGTTTAGGATAATCAAGGTTGCTCTGCCATTCAATAAGAGCACAGTTAATCTGATACATCATGGCTTTCATTTTCTGCCCCTAGAAATCATATTTTAACAGCCTGTGGACCCACAAGGCTCTCTGTACCTCCACTGTATTCAGCTTTCATCAGCTCTATTGTTATTATATTGGATGATCCCATACGACCTATTAAATTCAATGTTCCAACTCACTGAACACATTATTATCTCTGTCATTTCTTACTTCCATCTGTGTCCTAAGTTGACACAGGATTGCATTGTAACTAAACTTGCCAAATACTAAACTATAGCATGCTGTCTGATCAAATCATTAATACAGTGAATAGTTAAGTAGGCAACACCAATAATTACAGAGCACGACTAATCAAACCTTGCCAAACATTGTTCTGCCCTGTTAAATCTACCTTCATTTTCCTGCTAACAGTTAAGTCCCCAACAACATCATTAGTTTTGCTTCATTCCTTGAATGTTACGTTTAATAATGGTTTCCTAGGAGGTACTTTATAATGTCTTTTGGAAATCTAAGCAAGCAACATCCATAGACTTTCTGCATATTCATCACCCATCACTCAGAGCCTGCAGACATTCGCCATTATCCCCTCATGATTTATATCTGCTGTCTCTGCAATTAAATGGATTGCGAATGGAATACAGAGGAGTTGAGAGTGTGAAGGAGGAGTGGAAGTTAGTTGAAACAAGGACAGGACTTGGTGGTTTTCATGGCACCACATAGATTGGTGGCCACATGAAGACAAAGATAAGATGGGTGGTCATCGGTGCAGTGGGAATGGGATCCAAGGGTTTCACAGTGATGAACTTAAAAAGCAGAAGTGGAGAGGGGAGATAAACTGGAGAAGTGTTTCAGGACTGGAAGATGTGATAGACAACCAGAGACACCTGAAGTTGACTAATATTCATCTCAATCTTAATGGAAGGAGCAGGGAGCCCTGAATAAGGATTAAAATTGAGAGACAAACAAAACGAGCCAGTTACCATCTCTTACGATCCAGGAAGACCCTTGAAGAAGAGGTAGTTGTGGAACAGGATATGGAGACCAAATAGTGCTTTATGCTCCCTTTATTCTAGCTTTAGTTTAATTTTAATAAATGTCATGGACTTTGTTTGAAATTTCTCCACATTATTTGTTAATCCTTCAGGGTTATTTTTACAAGTGTACAGTCTGATAGTAAGAGTTTCCCTGAAGACTGCTATCTTCCAGTCTCCCCTCAGTAGAAATGGACAGACGCACTTGGTTCTGATAGACAAGATGCTGTGCTTGGACAGTATCACAACCAGAACAATCCGATTTGTGTGGATATAATCAGACTTCCAGCCAAATGCACACAATTGAAGCAAGTTATAAATCCAGACTGAGGGCTACAAATAGGGTCACCTTGCTTGTCCGGTGCTGTCTCTTACTTCTCAATACTGACTTACACGTTCTGTGCCGCGATGCCCTCTCAAGATCACTGTTGTTACGGTTTGCCCTGAGAATGCGTTTACGTTCCTCCAATTCCTTTTTCCGAGATCCTCTAAAATGAGGGAGACCGATATCAATTTTCTCTGGAGCTATAAGAAATGCAATGGAAAATCCTGAAACACAGGAGCAAATCCCTCTGCTGCTTGAGAGGAAGTCTATTTTTACAAGCAGCTGTAGTGTACCTAAAGTATTAAATTCAAGAGCATGCAAAGAAAGATATGTTGTCAATAAAATACATACCAAAAATTTTACAATCAGGGTAATTTATGCATAACCTGAAATAATTGGGTGTATCACAGTGAATAACTTCTGATCCCCACAAATGAGAGGGACAACAAAGATTGTGTGAAACTGATTAAAAAAAAACTAGAATGCGTGCAAAGATGGCTGGTAAATGTCGACCAGCTAATAATTCAGGTGAGATACAGAGTAAAGCACCTCCTGCACTGCCCTATAGGACATTTCCAAGTAAAATACAGAGCACAAGCCAGATTCTATTTAAACAATCCACCAATAATACACAGTAACCAAAGCTTAACAACAGTTTCTGATGAACAAATTCTGCTTTTCTACAACAGACTAACTATACTCCAAGTACATTGCCAATTAAGCAGCAAACTGGATATCGATTAAATGACCAAGTGATGTATGTAAAACAGTCACAACAAGCAGGCCAGATATACCCAAGTCCGTTACCTGAGAGAAGAAAGGTCAAGGTTCCACAACATCGCATCAACATCTTCACAATCAGGTTTAATATCACCAACATATGTCATGAACTTCATTGTTCAGTTATAAACACTTGTGGTTATGTTAACATGATACTTTTTCCCCCCTCATACAATACAACTTACTAGGCTTTTGTGTGTATTGTTGAAAAGTCCGCCACCAGGTGGGCTCCCTCCTTTTTTCCTCTGCCACCTGCAGATACCGTGAATAGCTGCGGTATTTCTCCAGAGACTCCAGGTCTGTTACATCAATATCCTCATTGGGCATCGGCCCGAGTGGAGCTGCACGTTTAAGTAGTACGGCTAAAGGATATGAAGACACAGTAAGATATACTGGAATAATTTGGGTTCACTCAGCATAATGTAGCAAAGTACCATTATTGTAGTTTAGTCCAAGCAGAGATAGGGAAGGTGATCAGTAAAGATCAAAGATACAAGTTATTTTAAGGAGTTTGCTTAAGACAACATGGTTGATGGTAAAAAACAAACTTCTATATTGCAAGACAATATAGAAAACCTACAGCACAATACAGGCCCTTTGGCCCACAAAGTTGTGTTGAACATGTCCCTACCTTAGAAATAACTAGACTTCCCCATAGCCCTCTATTTTTCTAAGCTCTATGTACCTATACAAAAGTCTAGTATAATAGTCAATAATAGACTTATTACATAGAATGGAAGTGGCAAATTGAATGAAGTTCAGTGCTGTATGTGGTAGCACTCACACTCTTAGGAAAGGCAAACTAGGCATAATAAATGGTGGGTCGCTACAAAATATAAATGAAAATAAATCTTGGAAAAGATGTCCACAACATCCTGAAGAAAATGGAACAGGTACGATGGTCAAAGAGATGTATAAAACTGCTAGATTACTGTACCTTGTTCTGGATACTGTGCTGTAGGAAGTATAACAAAACACTTAAGGATGCAAAGGAAATTTGTAAGGATGTTGCCAGGACTAAGGGATTAAAGGAGATTTATAAACATGAAGGGGGAATTGGGATGGTTGGCATAATTTTCTTTGGAACAGAAGAGATTCAACTGAGACTTATTTGAGGGTTACAACAGAGTTGACAGAAAAGCACAGCCGACCTCCCGAATACGTGCTAGCAGATTGCAAGGAGATAGTGTAAATATAAACTGAAGGTGAGCTGGTGAAACGCAGAAAGAGCCTCTGATCAGAACTTGTTTCGAACCAGTACGGGCCGAGACTCCCCACAGCGCTCTCCCCTCGGGCGACAGCAGAGATGTCGGGCCGGGTTAGCCGAGTGTGGACGGTCATCAGGTTCCCATGGTGACCCCAGACGACGCCGCTGTTCATTTACTTCTGAGTTTGACTCAACCAGGGTGCTGCAACCCAACGTCACCTTACTAACCTGTATTTGTCACCATCCTGACTGGTTTCACAGCCTTCGGGAAATGAAATAAACCACTCTGCAATCCCGGACGTAACCTCACCAACGCCGCCGCCATCTTCCCTTCACTGGTCCGCCAGAACCCGTCGGCCCCGGGCCCACGGCGTCAGACTTCCTACAACATCCCAAAGGTGTCCTCCAGTATCCCGACAGGCACCAAAGGTCGTACCCTTAGCCTGAAGTCGGAACAGCGACAGGAAGACGGGGCGGATTACGCATGCGTGGGTTTGGAGGGTGTTCTGGGCATTGTAGTCCCGATGGCGAGAGTTACGGGGTGGTTTGTCCCCGTAATGTGATTAAAGGGAGCATATGGCCTGAAATTCAGACGGGGAGTTAAACGATGGTATGGAATGGATTTTGGCAAGAAATAAAAGGAAAATGAGTCGGGGGAGGGGAACGGATTCGGATGTGGAGGGTCGCCCGCTGAAGGGCATTAGACAACAGGTACAGGAGTAGGCCATTCAGCCCTTCGAGCTAGCACCGCCGTTCACTGTGATCATGGCTGATCATCCCTGTTCCTACCTTCTCCCCATATCCCTTCACTCCGCTATCCTTAAGAGCTCTATGTAACTCTTTCTTGAAGGAATCCAGAGAATTGTCCTTCACTGCCTTCTGAGGCAGAGCATTCCACAGATCCACAACTCTCTGGGTGAAAAAGTTTTTCCTCAACTCCGATCTAAATGGTCTACCCCTTATTCTCAAATTGTGGCCTCTGGTTCTGGACTCCCCCAACATCGGGAACATGTTTCCTGCCTCTAGTGTGTCCAATCCCTTAATAATCTTATATGTTTCAATCAGATCCCCTCTCATCCTTCTAAATTCCAGTGTATACAAGCCCAGTCGCTCCAATCCTTCAACATATGACATTCCTGCCATCCCTGGAATTAACCTCGTGAACCTATGCTGCACTCCCTCCATAGCAAGAATGTCCTTCCTCAAATTTGGAGACTAAAACTACACACAATACTCCAGGTGGGGACTCACCAGGGCCCTGTACAGCTGCAGAAGGACATCTTTGCTCCTATACTCAACTCCCCTTGTTATGAAGGCCAGCGTGCCCTTAGCTTTCTTCACTGCCTGCTGTACCTGTATGCTTACTTTCAGTGACTAATGAACAAGGACAACCAGATCTCGTACTTCCCGTTTTCCTAACTTGACACCGTTCAGATAATAATCTGCCTTCCTGTTCTTGCCACCAAAGTGGATAACCTCACATTTATCCACATTAAACTGCATCTGCCCACTCACCCAACCTGTCCAAGTCACCCTGCATTCTCATAACATCCTCCTCACATTTCACACTGTCACCCAGCTTTGTGCCATCTGCAAATTTGCTAATGTTACTTTTAATCCCTTTACCTAAGTCATTAATGTATATTGTAAACAGCTGCGGTCCCAGCACTGAGCCTTGCGGTACTCTACTAGTCACTGCCTGCCATTCTGAAAAGGACTAGTTAACCCCTACGCTTTGTTTCCTGTCTGCCAGCCAATTTTCTATCCATGTCAGTACCCTACCCCCAATACCATGTGCTCTAATTTTGCCCACTAACCTCCTATGTAGGACCTTATCAAAGGCTTTCGGAAAGTCCAGGTACACTACATCCACTGGCTTTCCCATGTCCATTTTCGTAGTTACATCCTCAAAAAATTCCAGGAGATTTAGTCAAGCATGATTTCCCCTTCGTAAATCTATGCTGACTTGGACCTATCCTGCTACAGCTATCCAAATATGCCACTATTTCATCTTGTATAATTGACTCCAGCATCTTCCCCACCACTGATATCAGACTAACTGGTCTACAATTGCCTGTTTTCTCTCTCCCTCCTTTCTTAAAAAGTGGGATAACATTAGCTACTCTCTGATCTGCAGGAACTGATCCTGAATCTATAGAACATTGGAAAATGATTACCAATGCGTCCACGATTTCTAGGGCCACCTCCTTAAGTACCCTGGGATGCAGACCATCAGGCCCTGGGGAATTATAAGCCTTCAGTCCCATCAGTTTACCCAACACCATTTTCTGCCTAATGCGAATTTCCTTCAGTTCCTCCGTTACCTTAGGTTTTCTGGCCACGATTACATCTGGGAGGTTGTTTGTGTCTTCCCTAGTGAAGACAGATCCAAAGTACCTGTTCAGCTCGTCTGTCATTTCAGTTCCCCGTAATAATTTCACCTGTTTCTGTCTTCAGGGGCCCAACTTTGGTCTTAACTAATTTTTTTCTCTTCACATACCTAAAGAAGCTTTTACTATCCTCCTTTATATTCTTGACTAGCTTATCTTCATACCTCATCTTTTCTCCCCGTATTGCCTTTTTAGTTATCTTCTGTTGCTCCTTAAAAGTCTCCAATCCTCTGGCTTCCTGCTCATCCTTGCTATGTTATAGTTCCTCTCTTTTATTTTTATACTGTCCTTGACTTCCCTTGTCATCCTCGGTCGCCCCTTACTCCCCTTAGAATCTTTCTTCCTCTTCGGAATGAACTGATCCTGCACCTTCTGTATTATTCCCAGAAATACCTGCCATTGTTGTTCCACTGTCATCCCTGCTACGGTATCTTGCCAGTCAACTTTGGCCAGCTCCTCCCTCATGGGTCCATAGTCCCCTTTGTTCAACTGTAATACTGACACTTCTGATTTTCCCTTCTCCCTCTCAAATTGTAGATTAAAACTTACCATATTATGGTCACTACCTCCTAATGGCTCCTTTACCTCGAGTTCCCTTATCAAATCTGGCTCATTACACAACACTAAATCCAGAATTGCCTTCTCCCTGGTAGGCTCTAATACAAGCTGCTCTAAGAATCCATCTCTGAGGCATTCCACAAACTCCTTTTCTTGGGGTCCAGTACCAATCTGATTTTCCCAGTCTACCTGCATGTTGAAATCCCCCATAACTTCACCACTGTCCTGTTCCAACCTCACTCCCTCTGAACGCACTGCCTTCCACTCTCTCACACTAATCCCAACCTCACCATCAAACCCGCTGACAAAGGTGGTGCTGTAGTAGTCTGGCAGACGAACCTCAACCTCACTGAGGTGAAACGGCAGCATTCTGACACCTCCTCTTACTTACGAGAGGCTTCGACGAGAAGAGGTGGAGGACAAGCTAGCTCGCAGTTAGTTTTTACAATGTCTCCTGAGACGGTGATGTGCCTCTCATGTGAGATGTGGCAGTCTTGGGGGAACTCCCCTCTCCCGCAGAGTCACATCTGCCAGAAGTGCATACGGCTGGGAAATCTGGAAGACCGTGTAAGGAATCTGGAGCAGCAGCTTGATGACCTTTGACTCATAAGGGAGAATGAGGCAGTCATAGATGAGAGCTACAGGGAGGTAGTCACACCTAGGCTGTCGGAAGCAGGTCGTTGGGTAACAGTCAGAGGGGGGAAAGTGAAGGTGAGCAGACAGGTAGTACAGAGCACCCCTGTAGCCATTCCCCTGAATAATAAGTTTACCGTCCTGGATACTGTTGGCGAGGATGACCAACCAGGTGTGAGCCACGGTGGCAGGGCCTCCGGCACTGAGTCTGACCCTGTGGTGCAGAAGGGTGGGACGGAGAAGAGGAGAGCTGTCGTCATTGGAGACTCTATAGTCAGGGGAGCAGACAGGAGATTTTGCGGACGTGAGAAGGACACCCGCATGGTTTGTTGCCTCCCGGGTGCCAGGGTCCAGGATGTCTCTGACCGGGTGCACGACATCCTGGTACGAGAGGGAAAGCAACCAGAAGTCGTGATACATGTTGGGACCAATGACATAGGCAGGAAGAGGGATGAGGTCCTGAAGTGTGAGTTTCGGGAATTGGGCAGAAGGCTGAAGAACAGGACCTCAAGGGTGACGTTCTCAGGATTGCTGCCAGTGCTACGTGACAGAGATGGTAAGAATTGGAGGAGATGGCAGTTGAATGCGTGGCTGAGGAGTTGGTGCAGGGAGCAGGGTTTTAGATTTTTAGATCATTGGGATCTCTTCTGGGGAAGGTGGGACCTGTACAGATTGGATGGGTTGCACCTGAACTCGAGGGGGAGCAATATTCTTGCGGGTAGGTTTACTAGCATGGTTCGGGAGGGTTTAAACTAATTTGCGAGGAGCATGGGACCCAGACCGATAGAGCAGTGAAAGAAGTGCATGGAGTACAGCCAGATCTAACATACAGAGAGGCTTTGAGGAAAGAGAAGCAGAATAAACGGTGTAAGGACAGTAAGGTAGAAGGGCTGAAATGTGTGTACCTCAATGCAAGAAGCATCAGGAACAAAGGTGATGAACTGAGAGCTTGGATACATACATGGAATTATGATGTAGTGGCCATTACAGAGACTTGGCTGGCACCAGGGCAGGAATGGATTCTCAATATTCCTGGATTTCAGTGCTTTAAAAGGGATAGAGAGGGCGGAAAAAGGGGAGGAGGGGTGGCATTACTGGTCAGGGATACTATTACAGCTACAGAAAGGGTGGGTAATGTAGCAGGATCCTCTTTTGAGTCAATATGGGTGGAAGTCAGGAACAGGAAGGGAGCAGTTACTCTACTGGGGGTATTCTATAGGCCCCCTGGTAGCAGCAGAGATACCAAGGAGCAGATTGGGAGGCAGATTTTGGAAAGGTGCAAAAATAACAGGGTTGTTATCATGGGTGACTTTAACTTCCCTAATATTGATTGGCACCTGATTAGTTCCAAGGGTTTAGATGGGGCAGAATTTGTTAAGTGTGTCCAGGATGGATTCCTGTCACAGTATGTGGTCAGGCCGACCAGGGGGAATGCCATACTAGATCTAGTACTAGGTAACGAACCGGGTCAGGTCACAGATCTCTCAGTGGGTGAGCATCTGGGGGACAGTGACCACCGCTCCCTGGCCTTTATAATTATCCTGGAAAAGGATAGAATCAAAGAAGACAGGAAAATTTTTAATTGGGGAAAGGCAAATTATGAGGCTATAAGGCTAGTACTTGCGGGTGTGAATTGGGATGATGTTTTTGCAGGGAAATGTACTATGGACATGTGGTCGATGTTTAGAGATCTCTTGCGGGATGTAAGGGATAAATTTGTCCCGGTGAGGAAGATAAAGAAGGAACCATGGGTGACAAGTGAGGTGGAAAATCTAGTCAGGTGGAAGAAGGCAGCATATATGAGGTTTAGGAAGCAAGGATCAGATGGGTCTATTGAGGAATATAGGGAAGCAAGAAAGGAGCTTAAGAAGGGGCTGAGAAGAGCAAGAAGGGGGCATGAAAAGGCCTTGGCGAGTAGGGTAAAGGAGAACCCCAAGGCATTCTTCAATGATGTGAAGAACAAAAGGATGACAGGAGTGAAGGTAGGACGGATTAGAGATAAAGGTGGGAAGATGTGCCTGGAGGCTGTGGAAGTGAGCGAGGTCCTCAATGAATATTTGTCTTCGGTATTCACCAATGAGAGGGAACTTGATGTTGGTGAGGACAATATGAGTGAGGTTGATGTTCTGGAGCATGTTGATATTAAGGGAGAGGAGGTGTTGGAGTTGTCAAAATACATTAGGACAGATAAGTCCCCGGGGCCTGACGGAATATTCCCCAGGATGCTCCACGAGGCGAGAGAAGAGATTGCTGAGCCTCTGGCTAGGATCTTTATGTCCTCGTTGTCCACAGGAATGGTACCGGAGGATTGGAGGGAGGAGAATGTTGTTCCCTTGTCCAAAAAAGGTAGTAGGGATAGTCCGGGTAATTATAGACCAGTGAGCCATACGTCTGTGGTGGGAAAGCTGTTGGAAAGATTCTTAGAGATAGGATCTATAGGCATTTAGAGAATCATGGTCTGATCAGGGACAGTCAGCATGGCTTTGTGAAGGGCAGATCGTGTCTAACAAGCCTGATAGAGTTCTTTGAGGAGGTGACCAGGCATATAGATGAGGGTAGTGCAGTGGATGTAATCTATATGGATTTTAGTAAGGCATTTGACAAGGTTCCACATGGTAGGCTTATTCAGAAAGTTAGAAGGCATGGGATTGAGCTTTTTGGATGATAATTTCCCATCTGATACAGACACCCTCTCTTAGTCTGTGTTTGGTGCTTTCAGCACCAATTTTTTTTTTCTCTGGTTTTTTTTCTTCAAAATAAACCTTCTACTACTGTGCGATGAAGGTTTTTTATAAGTTTAAGATTTTTGTTCTTTGGTTATTACTACAGTGATTACTCTAGAATTTATATGGAATATTTATCTTCTGTGAATAACATCACTTTCCCTTAGTTAACCTTTTGTTTTAATCTATCCTTTTTTGTTATTACTAATGATCCGATCCGACGGTCATTTGTAGTTATATGCTTCCTATTTTTGATTTTCGCATAATTAAAATGGCGACTTGTCTTTCTTTTTCTATAATTTTTGTTTTTTTTTCGGGACGCCATGTTCTTATGCTTCTTCTTCCCATAATCCATTTTTCTTATTTTGGAAGCGTTTTTTTTATTTACTCGTTTATAATTAACTAATTATATGCACTGATACTGGTTTCTTTTATTTTATATATTTTAGTAATTTTTACTATGGAGGCTAATTTACAATACTGTTTATTTTTCACATATTAGTCTTTGGGAGGTCACTTATCTAACATATATTGTTGGAGTTGCCCCCTGCAGAAATGGGGTTAAAGTTAGTATTAGTTAGCGCTTTCTTCAGCCTTCTCTGGCTCAGTTCGGGTTTCTACTTGGGGTTGGGGGAGGGGTGGTCTTTTTCTTTTTTAATTTTTTCTATTGGGCTGATTCAGAACTACAAAGATGCCCCCAGTGTTGAGATTTCCGGTTCCTCTCTAATCATGTATTCCTCTTCCGATTTCATGAGTTCACATTATGGTTAACCCCTTACTCACCAAAGGGTTAATTTTTAGTTATGGCTCATTCTATTAATTTTGTCTCTTGGAATACAAATGGCTTAAACCATCCAATAAAACGGAAAAAGATTTTCAAAATATTCCAAAGACTGAATGCTCATATTATCTTTGCTCAAGAGACTCATGTAAGGAAAGAGGACAGTCAACGCTTCTTTAAGTTTTGGAAAGACGAACAATACCACTCAAATGCTCAAGCCAAAATTAAAGGCGTTTCAATTTTTATTGATCCCTCAATTACATTCATTCATCAAGACATCATTTCAGATCCTAATGGCAGATTTCTGTTAATTACGGGGGTACTTTTTAATAAAAAGGTCGCTATGGTTAATGTTTACGCTCCGAATGTGGATTATCCTGAATTCTTTAAACATTTACTTACTTCCCTTCCTAATTTAAACGAGTATATGTTGATAATGGGCGGTGATTTTAATTTATGTTTGAATCCCATGTTGGATAGATCCACAAGTAGTCCGGCTTTACCGAATAAGTCGGCTACTATTATCAACTCTTTTATGTTGGATGCTGGGATTTCAGAAATTTGGAGATTTCTACATCCAAATGATAAGGAATTCTCCTTTTTTTCACATGTTCACCGTTCTTTTTCCCGAATTGATTATTTCCTGATTGACTCTCGTTTGATTCCATATGTAGTTGATTGTAATTATGACATTATTGCTATTTCAGATCATGCTCCATTGAAACTTTCCATCAAGTTAATGGATACCTTTTGTACTACCAGACAATGGCGATTTAACCCTATTTTGCTTCAAGATCAGGACTTTGTCAAATTTATAAAGGAGCAGATTGATTTCTTCTTTTCAACTAATACTACGGATGAAGTTTCCAACGGAACTGTTTGGGACGCCTTTAAAGCTTATATCCGTGGTCAGATTATTTCCTATTTGGCCGGTTTGAAAAGACGTATTAACAATGAAATACTTCTACTGGTTGATAAAATTAAAGTTGTTGATAAAAAATATGCTATTTCTCCTAGCAAGGAGCTGTACAAACACAGAGTTGAACTCCAATTGGAACATAGCTTATTATTAACATCCTTGATCGAAAATCAATTAATGAGAACTAGAAGTGATTTCTATATTCATAGTGATAAATCGGGTAAATTACTGGCTAACCAATTGAAATTTGATTCGGTTAAACGTCAAATTACTAAGATCCACAAACAGGATGATACTTTCACAGTTGATCATGTTGGGATAAACCAAACCTTTCAAGAATTTTATACCTCTTTATATCATTCTGATTTTCCTCATGATTCTAATTTCATGCATGATTTTTTAAGTAAATTGAGTTTTCCGAAACTATCTCCCGAAGATTGCCTATCATTAGAAACTTCCATTTCAGAGGAAGAAATAATAACTGCAATCTCATCATTAAATTCCAGTAAAGCACCCGGTCCCGATGGGTTTACAGTGGAATTTTTAAAATTTTTTTCCTCCATTCTTTCTTCTAAGTTGTCTGGAATATTTAAGGAAGCAATTAGTTTAGGTAAATTACCACAATCATTTTATGAAGCCTCTATTTCCTTAATTCTTAAAAAGAATAAGGATCCTACGGATTGTGCATCCTACAGACCGATATCTCTTCTGAATGTAGAATCAAAAATTTTTTCAAAAATTCTAGCTACTAGACTGGAGAAGGTGTTACCTCAAATTATTTCCATGGATCAAACCGGATTTATTAAAAATCGCTATTCATCTTTTAATATTAGGAGGTTAATGAATATTGTTTACACCCCCTCACTTACTACCCCGGAATGTATTATCTCATTAGATGCTGAGAAAGCCTTTGACAGAGTTGAATGGCCTTATTTATTTAATGTTCTTGAGAAATTTAATTTTAATTTGACATTTATATCTTGGATTAAATTGTTATATTACTCCCCGGTAGCCTCAGTCTGTACAAATAATTATAGATCTCCTTTTTTTCATCTTTTTCGTGGTACTAGGCAAGGTTGCCCTCTTAGTCCTTTAATGTTTAATATTGCTCTTGAACCTTTAGCAATTGCTATCCGTGACTCGCCAAATATTGTTGGTATTACCTGTGGAAATGAAATACATAAACTATCATTATATGCAGATGATTTGTTGTTATATATCTCTAACCCGGAGAAGTCAATTCCTGCTATCTTAGATCTGTTAGCTCAATTTAGTAACTTTTCTGGTTACAAATTGAATCTTAGTAAGAGTGAATTATTCCCTTTAAATAAGCATGTACCTATTTATGGACGTTTACCATTTAAATTGGTTACTGATTCATTTATATACTTAGGGATAACAATTACCAAAAAATATAAAGATTTATTTAAAGCTAATTTTTTACCTTTAATTGATCAGATTAAACTTTTATTTACCAAATGGTCCCCAATCTCTTTGTCTTTGATTGGTCGGATTAATGCTATTAAGATGATCATTTTGCCTAAATTTTTGTATATATTTCAATTGGTTCCAATTTTTATCCCAAAATCTTTTTTTGATAACGTAGATTCAAAAATTTCCTCATATATTTGGCAGAATAAAAATCCTAGGTTAGGTAAAAGATATTTACAGAAATCCAAGAAGGAGGGGGGACTTGCCCTCCCAAATTTTAGATTCTATTATTGGGCAATTAATATTCGATATTTAAAATTTTGGCTACAAGATTTGGACACATCTTTAAACCCTCATTGGGTAAATCTTGAATCTAATTCATTACAAGGGTTTTCCTTGGGTTCGGTTTTAGGAACTTTACTTCCTTTTACTTCTTTTAAATCATATAAACAAATGAATAACCCAATAGTTAAACATACTTTACGTATATGGTTTCAATTCCGAAGATTTTTTGGGTTTAATCAATTCATTCTAGCAAGTCCCATTATATCAAATTTTCTTTTTCAACCTTCCATGATGGATCAAGCTTACTTTGATTGGAAAACCAAAGGTATAATATCTTTTCGCGATTTATTCTTGGATAACTGTTTTATGTCTTTTGATCAACTCTCTAATAAATATAACTTACCCAGATCTCACTTTTTTAGATATTTACAGATTAGAAACTTTTTAATTACTGTCTCTCCTAATTTTCCACACCCATATCCAATGGACACTTTGGAAAAAATCTTAGACTTAAATCTTTCTCAGAAAGGTGTAATAGCAATTGTATATAATATAATTATGAATTTATGTCCTGATTCCTCTAATAAAATTAAAGCTGACTGGGAAAGAGAACTTGAAATTAATATACCGACTGAAAAATGGGAAAAAATTCTTCAGTTGGTGAATTCATCCTCTGTATGTGCTAAGCATAGGTTGATACAGTTTAAAGTAGTTCACAGGGCTCATATGTCCAAAGATAAACTATCTCGTTATTACTCTTATATTAATCCAATATGTGACAGATGCCAGTCTGAGATTGCTTTCCTAACTCACATGTTTTGGTCATGTCCCTTGTTGGAGAAATATTGGAAAGATATTTTTGATATTATTTCAACGGTCCTAAATATAGACTTACAACCTCATCCAATTACTGCTATCTTTGGACTACCAATGATAGAGTCAAATAATTTAACCTCTTCATCACGAAGGATGATTGCATTTCTTACTTTAATAGCTAGAAGGTCCATTTTGTTGAATTGGAAAGAGATCAACCCTCCTACAGTATTTCATTGGTTTTCACAAACTATGGTGTGTCTGAATCTGGAGAAAATTAGAAGTGCAGTTTATGACCCTTCTATTAAGTTTGAAAAAATTTGGAGGCCATTTATTCAGCATTTTCATTTGATGTAATTTGATCATTTCCAAACTGGTTTTATTTCTCTGTACTGTTGTTGGAGGGGAGTGGAATCGTCGACGCTGAGGTTTTCTTCTTTTCCATTTTTAAGTTGTTAGTTTTGCCCAAGTCTTTTAGTTTAGTTTAGTTGTTTTTTTTTCTTTTGGGATGGGTTTTTTTTTCTCTTTTTCTTTCTTTCTTTCTTTTTGCTTTATATTATCCGTGATCAGTTCTACATGTATGGGAGTTTTGGTAATTTCCACTATTTGGTTTTGCAATTACTCTTTTTTTAAATGTAACAATACATCTCATATTATCTGTATTATTGCTATGTTTTGTTTCTATATTTTGAAATTAATAAAAAGATTGAAAAAGAAAGAAGGCATGGGATCCAGGGAAGTTTGGCCAGGTGGATTCAGAATTGGCTTGCCTGCAGAAGGCAGAGGGTGGTGGTGGAGGGAGTACATTCAGATTGGAGGATTGTGACTAGTGGTGTCCCACAAGGATCTGTTCTGGGACCTCTACTTTTCGTGATTTTTATTAACGACCTGGATGTGGGGTTAGAAGGGTGGGTGGGCAAGTTTGCAGATGACGCAAAGGTTGGTGGCGTTGTAGACAGTGTAGAGGATTGTCAAAGGTTGTAGAGAGACATTGATAGGATGCAGAAGTGGGCTGAGAAGTGGCAGGTGGAGTTCAACCCAGAGAAGTGTGAGGTGGTACACTTTGGAAGGACAAACTCCAAAGCAGAGTACAAAGTAAATGGCAGGATACTTGGTAGTGTGGAGGAGCAGAGGGATCTCGGGGTACATGTCCACAGATCCCTGAAAGTTGCCTCACATATGGATAGGGTAGTTAAGAAAGCTTATGGGGTGTTAGCTTTCATAAGTCGAGGGATAGAGTTTAAGAGTCGCGGTGTAATGATGCAGCTCTATAAAACTCTGGTTAGGCCACACTTGGAGTACTGTGTCCAGTTCTGGTCACCTCACTATAGGAAGGATGTGGAAGCATTGGAAAGGGTACAGAGGAGATTTACCAGAATGCTTCCTGGTTTAGAAAGTATGCATTATGATCAGAGATTAAGGGAGCTAGGGCTTTACTCTTTGGAGAGAAGGAGGATGAGAGGAGACATGATAGAGGTGTACAAGATAATAAGAGCAATAGATAGAGTGGATAGCCAGCACCCCTTCCCCAGGGCACCATTGCTCAATACAAGAGGACATGGCTTTAAGGTAAGGGGTGGGAAGTTCAAGGGGGATATTAGAGGAAGGTTTTTTACTCAGAGAGTGGTTGGTACATGGAATGCACTGCCTGAGTCAGTGGTGGAGGCAGATACACTAGTGAAGTTTAAGAGACTACCAGACAGGTATATGGAGGAATCTAAGGTGGGGGCTTATATGGGAGGCAGGGTTTGAGGGTCGGCACAACATTGTGGGCCGAAGGGCCTGTACTGTGCTGTACTATTCTATATATTCTATATATATACCCCTGGAACACAACCCCACCAAAAAACATCAAACCATTGTCTCCCGTACCATCACCACCCTTAACAACTCCGGAGACCTTCCATCCTCAGCCACTAAACTCATAATTCCCACACCACGTACCACTCGGTTTTACCTCCTCCCCAAGATCCACAAGCCTGACTGTCCCAGTAGACCCATAGTTTCTGCCTGCTCCTGTCTCACCAAACTTGTATCTGCCTACCTGGACTCCATTTTGTCAGCCATAGTTCACTCCCTCCCCACCTACATCCGGGATACATCCCATGCCCTCCACCTCTTCAATAACTTCCAATTCCCCGGTCCCAAACGCTACATTTTCACTATGGATGTCCAATCCTTATACACCTCCATTCCCCATCAAGAAGGCCTCAAAGCCCTCCGCTACTTCCTGGACAATAGACCTCACCAGTTCCCCACTACCACTACCCTCCTCCGGTTGGCGGAACTGGTACTCACACTTAATAACTTCTCTTTTGGCTCTTCCCACTTTCTTCAGACCAAGGGTGTAGCTATGGGCACACGCATGGGCCCCAGCTATGCCTGCCTCTTCATTGGGTATGTGGAACAGTCTGTGTTCCAAACTTGTACTGGTACTGCTCTCCAACTTTTCCTTCACTACATTAACGTCAAACTTCCACCCAGCCCTCAAACTCACTTGGTCTATCTCGGACACTTCTCTCCCCTTTCTCGATCTTTCGGTCTCCATCTCTGGAGACAGACTGTCCACTGACATCTTCTACAAGCCCACTGACTCTCATAACTACCTCAACTATACCTCTTCCCACCCCGCCACATGCAAAAATGCCATTCCCTATTTCCAGTTCCTCCGTCTCCGCCGCATCTGCTCCCAGGATGAGGCTTTCCATTCCAGGACATCTCAAATGTCCTCTTTCTTTAAGGATCGTGGTTTCCCTTCTGCTGTCATCAATGATGCCCTCACTCGCATCTCCTCCATTTCCCACACTTCGGCTCTCAACCCATCCTCCCGTCACCACAACAGTGACAGAGTTCCCCTTGTCCTTACCTACCACCCCACCAGCCTCCGGATCCAGCACATTATCCTCTGCAACTTCTGCCACCTTCAACAGGACCCCACCACTAAGCACATCTTTCCCTCTCCACCCCTCTCCGCTTTCTGCAAGGATTGGTCCCTCCGCACGGATCTCTCACCCGACACTTATCCCTGTAAGTGAAGTGCTACACTTGTCCCTACACCTCATCTCTTGCCACCATTCAGGGCCCCAAACAGTCCTTCCAGGTGAGGCAACACTTCACTTGTGAATCTGTTGGGGTCATCTATTGCATCCGGTGCTCCCGGTGCGGCCTCCTCTACATCGGTGAAACCCGACGCAGATTGGGGGACCGCTTCGTCGAGCACAACAGACAGGATCTCCTGGTAGCCATCCACTTCAACTCTGCTTCCCATTCCCATTCGGGTATGTCCATACATGGCCTCCTCTACTGCCATGATGAGGCTAAACTCAGGTTGGAGGAGCAACACCTCATATACCGTCTAGGTAGTCTGCAGCCCCTTGGTATGAACATAGAATTCTCCAACTTCTGGTAATTCCCTCCCCCTCTCTTCCCCTATTCCTATTTCACTCTGCCCCCTCCCCCAGCTGCCTATCACTTCCCTCATAGTTCTGCCTCCTTCTACTACCCATTGTGTTTTCCCCTATTTCTTCTTCACCTTTCCTGCCTATCACCTCCCTGCTTCCCCTCCCCGACCCCTTTATCTTTCCCCTTACTGGTTTTTCATCTGGACCCTACCAGCCTTCTCCCTCCCTCCCTCCCCCCACCTTCTTTATAGGGCCTCTGCCCCTTCCCCCTTCAGTCCTGATGAAGGGTTCGGGCCGGAAACGTTGACTGATCGTTTCCACAGATGCTGCCCGACCTGCTGAGTTTCTCCAGCGTGTTGTGATTATTACCTTTGCGACATGCCAATTCTAACTCTTGATTTAACTTGCACCCTATATCCAGGCTACTGTTTGGGGGCCTGTAGATAACTCCCATCAGGGTCTTTTTGCCCCTATAGTTTCTCAGTTCTATCCATACTGACTCTACATCTCCTGATTCTATGTCCCCCCCCCCTCACCAACAGAGCCACCCCATCCCCTCTGCCAACCTGTCTGTCCTTTCGATAGGATGTATATCCATTAGGAAGATGCTATCGATGATAATTACTTTGGTATCTAATTGTGACAAAAATCTCACCTGGTTGGATTGACAAATGCTACTCAGAAGGAATTGTTAAGGTAAAATCAGCATTAAATCTCAGCAAAGGTAGGGTGTAGATTACATGTGCTGATTTAAAACAACAGGAGAAGTTACTGAAAATGAAGACTTTGCATCCGTTATTCGGCCAGATTGTATGACCCTCCACCATCGCAGTATTTTTAAATGCCAACCAGTGGGACTTGTTCTTGCAGGGGAAATTGCGATCCGCAAAATGTAGAAGTGAACCTGAATATGGGAGTTGTGAAGTTGCTGCAACTATGTGGATGCTGATAGTGCTGCTTATTAGGGATGCCTTATTTTACAAATACTCGGGGAATTCAGAAGGTGAAGTTAACACAAAATAATCTGCGGATGCTGGGGTCAAAGCAACACTCACAACACGCTGAAGGAACTTAGCAGGTTGGGCAGCATCCGTGGAAACAATCAGACAACATTTCGGGCTGGAACCCTTCGTCAGGACTGAAGGGGGAAGGGGCAGAGGCCCCATAAAGAAGATGGGGGGAGGGTGGGAAGGAGAAGGCTGGTAGGTTCCAGGTGAAAAGCCAGTAAGGGGAAAGCTAAAGGGGTTGGGGTTGGGGAGGGGAAGCAGGGAGGGGATAGGCAGGAAAGGTGAAGAAGGAATAGGGGAAAGTACAATGGGTTTTAGAAGGACGCAGAACCATGACGGAGGTAGTAGTCAGCTGGGGGAGGGGGCAGAGTGAAATAGGGATAGGGGAGAGAATTACCGGAAGTTGGAGAATTCTATGTTCATACCAAGGGGCTGGGGACTACCTAGACAGTATATGAGGTGTTGCTCCTCCAACCTGAGTTTAGCCTCATCATGGCAGTAGAGGAGGCCGGGTATGGACATATCCGAGTGGGAATGGGAAGCAGAGTTGAAGTGGGTGTGGCCAAGTGGTTAGGGTGTTGGGCTCACGATCTGAAAGTCATGGGTTCAAGTCTTGGCCAGGGCACTTAACTGCACACTGCTCCAGTCCACCCACATGAGTCTTGTACTCTGTCGCTTCATGCCACAGAAACCGGCATAAGCACCCGCCTGATGGGCCACAAAGGCTCGGGACAGACTTTGACTTTCATACATGGCCTTCTCTACTGCCATGATGAAGCTAAACTCAGGTTGGAGGTGCAACACCTCATATACTGTCTAGGTAGTCTCCAGCCCCTTGGTATGAACATAGAATTCTCCAACTTCCGGTAATTCCCTCCCCCTCCCTTCCTCTATCCCTATTTCTCTCTGCCCCCTCCCCCAGCTGCCTATCGCCTCCCTCATGGTTCCGCCTCCTTCTACTACCCATTGTGCTTTCCCCTATTCCTTCTTCACCTTTCCTGCCTATCACCTCCCTGCTTCCCCTCCCCCACCCCCTTATCTTTCCCCTTACCGGTTTTTCACCTGGAACCTACCAGCCTTCTTCTTCCCACCCTCCCCCCACCTTCCTTATAGGGCCTCTGCCCCTTCCCTCTTCAGTCCTGACGAAGGGTTCCGGCTTGAAACGCCAACCGATCTTTTCCACGGATGCTGCCCAACCTGCTGAGTTCCTCCAGCGTGTTGTGAGAAGGTGAAGTTAGTGCATAATATTTCTTATGCTGAAGCTGTAAAAAGACTTGATCCCTCTACATCTGTTGTTCAGTGTCGGGTTAAAACAAAGACTGGAGTTCGGATGGAGGAAGGTCATGGAGTGAGGAGTGAGGGAGGTGAAACATCTGGTGAGTGATTGATTCTTAAAAAAATAGATTTTGTTACGTTTCTGTGTGCTGTGGTCAATCGAACAGCAAAGGGAGGAAATAAATCCAATAGACTCGGAGTAGTGGTGGATGCAGCATCAAGGTATTTGGGTTTAGTGCGAATTTCTGCAGAACAGGTACAGGAAGTACTTCAGAGAGATGATTTGGAGAATGACAGTACAGGGAATGGGCCGCTGGTGGAGGGCGACTGGTGTGTCAGTACCTCCAGTTAAACTCTGTCTTTTTGTGTGTTTCCCCCTAGCCATCAGTCTGTGGTTTTGTATTGCCATGTGCTCTTGTTTGTTTTCATGCCCCATGTGCTCCTGCTCTACTCCGGCCCCTGTGTTACTGAGTACTCCACCTCTCACCTGTTTCTCATTATTACCCGTTTCGCTGCCACTTGTGTCTCATTGTGCTCCACCTATCATCTGCCTCTCTGTTTATTGCTCAGTGTATTTCAGTCCTGTGTTTTCACTTACTTGTTGCCAGATTGTGCTGGTGAATTTTCCTGAGCCTTTCCAGTATTCGTATCTGAACTCCGTCTGTCTGAATATTGACTCTGCCTGTTTCCTGATTCTAGTTTTTAGATTTCTCTGGAATTTTTGATCTCTGCCTGAACCTTGATGCTGGCTCGTTGCCCCTGTGGATTTGCTATTCAGTAAATATCACAGTGTGTACAGTACTTGGTCTGTGATTGGGTCCCTGCTTCAGTGCCCTGACAGAATAATCTGGCCAGAATGGATCCAGTAGACCCTGGTCATCTGAGAGCTGTCCTGTAATGACAGGGTGTGGTGCTGGGGAGACACCAGAACTAGCTGGACTCCATGTTCAGGGCAGTGGAGTTGTCTTCTGCCAATGTAGCCGATCTTGTGGCCCAGACTCGGTCACTCCAGCTGTCCCAGAGTGCCATCAACATTCTGCGACTGCATTTCTGCCTGGCCCTCTGCGTTCTCGCTAACTCTTCCCGTCCAAGAGCTTCATCTGTCTCCTCTAGAAAAGTACTCAGGTGAGCCTGGTACCTGCTGCTCTTTTCTTTCCCAGTGCACCCTCGTTTTTGAATTGCAACCAACAACCTTTCTGACTGATTGAGCCAAGGTGGCCTACGTCATCACTTAACTGTCCGATCGGGGAAGAGAATGGGGTACAGCTGTCTGGGAGGCAGGCTCACCTTTCTGCATCAGTTTTCAGTTATTTTCTGAGGAGATGAAAAGTGTTTGATTGCTCCAAACATGGGAGAGAGGCTGCCCGTGAAATGCTGCACGTGCACCAGGGACGCAGATCTGTGTCAGATAACGCCATAATGTTCTGGGCCCTAGCCACCTCCAGTGGCTGGAACTCGGAACCACAGCACCACACCTTCCTCAATGGCCTCTCCGAAGACATCAAAAAGATGAGCTGGTCACCCAGGACCTTTCTGCCACCTTTGGAGCCCTGGTGGATTTGGCTATCCATATTGATGTTCGCCTTCAGCAGCACCACAGAGGGAGAGGTCCCAGAGGGTCTCTGGGGGCACTGGGTGAGTTCCAAGCTCCTCGTCAGTCTACACTGCCCTGCCATTTGCCTCCATCTACAATTCCTGTTCCAGAGCCCGAAGCTATGCATGTTGACTGTACCCGCCTGATGCCGACTGAAAGACAAAGGAGAATCAGCACCCGTTCCTGTCTGTACTGTGGCCAACCAGACAGCTTCATCTCCACCTGCCCAGTAAAAGCCAAACGCTCACCAGTAGGACGAGGAGTACTGGTGAGTGTGATCCCTGTCTGGCCCTCCTCAACGCCACTCACTCTCGTACCTGCTTCTCTGGAGTGGGGCGACCAACGGCGAGCAGTCTCCGTCTTGGTCAATTCTGGTGCGGAGGGGTGTTTTATCAGTTTCGGCTTGGCTGCCCAGTGGGGGTTACCCGTGTCGGCTCTCCAGTCACCATTGGTGGCCAAGTCCTTGAATGGTCAGAGACTGGCTAACATCACCCATGTCCCGGCCCTGGTGAGTCTCAGCTTATCTGGCAACCATCATGAACAGTTAACCCTTTATGTTATTGACTCTCTTCAAGCTCCCATTGTCCTGGGTCATCCCTGGTTAGTTAAACACAACCCAAATTGACTGGCTCAGTCACAAGATTGTAGGCTGGAGCCCATTCTGTCACTCTCACTGCCTCCCTTGTCTCCAAGCTCAGATCCCCTTGAGGAATTTCTGGACCTTAGTGCCATCCCTCCTGAATACATGGACCTCAAGGCTGTATTCAGCAAGTCCTGGGCCACTTCCCTACCGCCTCATCATCCATATGATTGCGCCATTGACCTCTGAGATGGAGAAGATCCTGAGAGGCAGGATTTATGAACATTTGGAGAGGCATAATATGATTAGGAATAGTCAGCATAGCTTTGTCAAAGGCAGGGTTGCCTTATTGAATTTTTTGAGGATGTGACTAAACATGTTGAAGGTAGAGCAGTAGATGTAGTGATTTCAGCAGGGCGTTTGACAAGGTACCCCATGCAAGGCTTATTAAGAAAGTAAGGAGGCATGGGATCTGAGGGTCCGAGTCCCTAGGGCACTCAAAGCTGCTGTGCAGGTTGACTCTGTGGTTAAGAAAGCATACGGTGCATTGGCCTTCATCAATCATGGGATTGGGTTTAGGAGCTGAGAGGCAGATGATAGGTGGAGCACAATGAGACAGAAGTGGCAGCTAAACAGGTAATAATGAGAAACAGGTGAGAGGGAGAGTACTCAGTAATACAGGGGCCAGAGTGGATCAGGGACAGGAGCACATGGCAATACAAAACCACAGACTGACGGCTAGGGGGAAAACACACAAAAAGACAATGTTCAACTGGAAGTACTGACAGTACCACCCCTCTACAGAGGCCTCCTGGCATCACGGCAGGTAGAGCTGGGTGCTGGTGATGAAAGTCCCTGATGAGCGAGGGGTCCAGGAATTATGGGCGGGGACCCAGCACCTCTCCTCAGGACCGTAGCCCTCCCAGTCCACAAGGTACTGGAGGCCACAGCCTCGGCGACGAATGTCCAGCAGTTGATGCACCGTGAAGGCCTCTGACCCATCGATGAGCCGTGGGGGGGGGGGGGGTTTGGAGACAGGACACGGGGGGTGGCTCATGAAAGGCTTGATGTGGGACACATGGAAGGTGGGATGAAAGTGACAGAGTGGAGAGGAGCTTGAGATGGACAGCAGCAGGGCTGATGACTTTAACAATGGGAAAGGGGCCGATGATTTTGTTACCCCTCTGGATTTGCTACTCAGTAAATATCACAGCATGCACAGCACTTGGTCTGTGATTGGGTCCCTGCTTCAGCATCCTGACATGGTGGAGGGCGACCAGGGGAGATTGTACCACCTTGGTGAAACAGCATTTATTGTACAAAATTCTGCCTTCTCTAGAGAATAATACCAGTACAATTATTGAATTGTAAATATTTTTGTGGTATCTTTAATGCAGATATTAAATTAGTTTGTGGGGTAATAAGACTACAGCTACTAATGGGGTGGTGGTAGAGGAGTCTTGGTAAGAATATGATTTAGTTTGTTTAAATGATGGAAGACAGACAAGGGTGGATATTGCCAAGGGTGGGAGCTCTTTTCTGGACTTGACTCTTCTCTCTGCTCCACTTGCTGGACGAAGTAGTTGGGATGGAATGACAGATTAATATGGGGAATAATCATCTCCCAGTCCTGTGTATTGTAGGGGCTCAAGGTTCATTGGTACTAATTCGTGTTTTCAGAGGGCGAGGGCAAACTGGGGATAGGAGTGGGACATGGAGGTGGTATTACAAATTGGTTCCATCAGTTCACAGAAGGCGCCTTTTGGGTAGGAGGGAAGATGTGTCGTTGACAAGATTGAGGTTGGGACACGGGTTTGCACATTACTTTGGCACTTGTTGGTGAACATGGGAATGGGTGGTGTGACTTCTGTAAGGTATCAGAGACAGTAGAACATGTGATCATGGTGAGCCACAGGTCTTCATTAGAACATGGGAAGCTATTTAGGAAATTATTGGGTAGATCTGGGGTGCCTAGGCTGCAGGATATTCTGGCACCTGAAACAGGGGTGGCTAAATCGTGTAAGGCTCTGGTGAACTTTTTAATTAAAACAGATTTGGGAGGCAGAATCTGATCCCTGTTATGGCTCCTGCACTTCCCTATAGGTGTGAGCTGCCACTAGCACAACGGAAAAACAGGAAGATACATTAGTAACAGCAGAAGCTGTGTTAGCAAAGGAATTTTAATATGATACGTAACTAAGTTTGATTAGACAGTGGAACCAAGGAAGGGCTGGTTATGGTGTGGGTGTGCAGGATGAGGAGTGGCTGGGATTGCATGTTGTTGTCCACAGCACCATTACTATCTTTCCATTGTTTGAAGGGTTTCTGCAGCAGACCTGTCCCCTCAGTGAGAGAAACCTGGACTGTAGCTCTCCAGAGCCCTTACACTGGCTGCTCTGAGCTTCAGTGTGTCCCTCAGTACATACTGCTGCAGCTTGCAATATACCTGTCTGCAGCATTAGCTTACAGACATCTCACTGTGCTGGAGTCCAACACATTTTGGGCAGACCAAAGAGCATCTTTCACTGAGCTGATAATCTACTAGCGTACCAGAAAAGGAAAGACGGTGAAGTTAGATAGGAAGGGATCATAGGCATATAGGCCAAATGTGGGGGAAATGGGGCTTGTTTAGATGGGCATCTTACTTGGCATAGAGCAGTAGGGCTAAATATATGACTGTGACTTGATGTCCGCCTCTGTTTTGTATGTGTGCGCGTGTCTGAAGGAATAGCCCATAGATAACTTCACTCAACTTTGAGTCAGAAAAGCACAGCACAGAAACAGGCCCTTCAGCTCATCTAGTGTGGAACCATTTAAACTGGCTACTTCCATCAACCTGCATTGTGACCATATCCCTCCATACCCATCCCATCCATGTACCTATCCAAACTTCTCTTAAAAGTTGAAATTGAGCTCTCGTGCACCACTTGCACTGGCAGCTAATTCCACACTCTCACCACTCTGAGTGAAGAAGTTTCCCTTGATGTTCCCTTTAAACTTTTCACATTTCACCCTTAGCCCATGTCCTCTGGAAAAAGTCTCTCATAAAAACTTCACTTGCCCCAACATTGAAACGTTCCCACAACCTCTGGACTCAGTTTCAAGGACTCTTCATCTAACATGCTTGACATTTTTTAAAAATTATTTAGTTTGTTGTCTTTTGCACATTGAACACCCAAGTTGGTGCAGTCTTTTTTATTATGGTTATTATTCTATTCTGGATTTGAGTATGCCCGCAAGAAAATGAATCTTCAGAGGGTGTATATGGTGACATATGTACTTCGATAATAAATTTACTTTGAACTTGGATCACATCAGACTGTGCAGATGAATTTCTCACCACTGGGTGGCAAACTCCGCTCCAGAATGCAAAGACTCACAGTGAGATTGTTCAGAAGTGGCAGATATTTGCTCATGGAGGGATATAGTGCATGAACGTTGTGCACCTCAGATATCAGCCATCAGCCTAATGGAGCCTTCCTTTTTTTTTTACAACGAGGTACTGCCTGGGCAGCTGAAGGTATTCAAATAATAGGCAAAAGTAGAAATACATACATTTAAATATGATGACTGGCAAGGCAGAGAACTTGTCTGGTCCATGCCAACTTCTTGCTGCTGCATTGTACAGGAAGTACAGAAGCTTGAAGTCCCACACCACCAGGTTCAAAACCAGCTAGTTCCCTTCAACCATTCAGTTCTTTGAACCCACCAGCACAACCCTAATTACTACCTCGGATAGCAACACTGTGACCACTTTGCACTAATAGACTATTTTTGTTCTCATTGTTTTTTTGTAAAAACTGTGTAAAATTTGTTTTTCACGTGAATGCTGCTTATCTGATGCTATGTGCCTGTGAGACTGCTGCCAGGAATATTTTCATTGCATCTGTGTGCACACATGGAGTTTAGTGGGACCGGTACATTTTGGCCCAATTAAGTGGCTGCCTCAATTCGCTGAAGTTTTATGGAAATAGGTAAAAAGGTACACAAAAGACAAACTACTATTTAACTGAGGAACAAACTATGTATTCAAATGAAATACAGGGAAAATTATAGCACCATCAATACTACTACGGTGCTATAAACTGTATTAGTTCCTAACAATTACTGATGGAAAAATTCATCTGCCACATTCTTTAGACTGACTGTAAATAAACAAAATCAGCACAGACATTTAGTGTAAGATAGTGGACTACCTTCATAAAATGTTATTAACAATTACATCCTCCAAATCTTCATTTTCATTTTAACATCCAAAATGATGTTGATACCTTCCAATTCTTTGTAGTTCCTAACTTGTTGAAGTAACTTTCATTTACACTCCCAGCCGTTTCTGGCCTGAATGCTTGAAACCGCTGTGAGCAAAACAGTTCTAAATTGTCTTGCTGCTTATTTCTCACCAACTTTCTGTGATACAAGTCACTTTTTTTTTTAAAAAAACACAAGCACATGCCACTGACAATATTTAAAAACTTTGCTCTAAGCATGGTGTAGTGTCTAAAAGCCACACAAGAGTATGCATCTTACATTAGTTAGAAACTGTGCTGCTACAGTCTTCTGCCCCAGTTAACTGGCATAGTGTCCCAAATAAACAAAGGGAATTCTGGCTAGTTTCTCAACTACTTTTTGTTCTGTAAGAGTTGTCTCAAATAAGCAGCTGTCCTGATTAACCAGAATCCACTGTATTTGCTTATATGACAGTAAACGAGTTTGATTCTAAAATGGCTTTCATAACAGAAATACTGCAATGGACAAGGGCAGCACATACTGGCCACATCTTCGGAAACTGTCCAGCAGTGAAGAATCAAGAACTAATAGGCATGAGACCATTAGACCTACTTTGTAATAAGGCTTCTTAGTTAGGCTGAATGGCATTTAAAAAAAATTGGCTTTTGTTGATAGTAACAATGAACATGGGATAGCTGAAGTCATTTTCTGGAAGGAAAAATTTGGTAGTTGGGTGAGTGTAACCAGATTTGAGGACAACAGAGGCTCCCTGCATGAATGGGTTGTCCTGGGGGTGGTTACTTTGGAGAATTTTGATGTCAAGAATGCATTTTTTTGGGGAGCATCATATTTGTGCTGGAGAGAAATGGTTCCCTAACTCACTTTCTTGGAACGGAGAAATTTAATGAATGTTTGCTCCAGGCTGTCCATGACTACTATCTAACATGATTTTAAGGTGTTTGTTTATTCTTTTATAATGTTATTTATGTACTTTAGGTTAGTTCTCTTGTTTTTACGTGTTTCTGTGATTTTATAATTCACATTGGTCTAATTTATGTAATAAAATTTATAGTTCTACATTTTTAAAACATCAGTTGAAGCCTTTACAGATGAAAACCAATTAATGGTCTGAACCCTTTTCATCTTCTCACAGCACTGCAGTGGTTTATGTGCTTCATGGTGGGAGATCAGCTAGATTCCCCTGTAGATTAGAAACAGTAAAACTATTAAAGATTAGAATAGATACATTGTTAGTGTGCTATCAAAGTTTGAGTCAATGTGAGGTTGCTCAGGAGGGAAAAAAAATTAAACTTGACCCAAGCCTTAAACTACCTTGCTGTAAATGTAACAATGTTAAACCAATGTTGATCCATTTGAGACTAAAACTAGGAAGAGAGGGCACATGCATTCATACAAGCACATCACTATGATAGAATCACATCATAGTCGAGAGAGTAGTGAGCCAGACTGGCAGGGAACGTTCTGACCTGAATCTGCATATTTTATCTCAATATACATTTATCCAAAACTGACAGATGCTATTGGAAGTAGGTAAGACAGTCAGTTCCACTTCCCGCACTTTGTTTTAATTTTAAAAATATAAATAAAATGTGCTGCATTTAATTCTGTAGAGAACTTCTCATAATGTACATTAATCTCTAGAAAATTATCAAGAATCCCTACAGTAAAAATAGATGAACTAGTTAGGTTGTTTTGCATGAAGTGAGTATTCTAGAAAGTAGCAGGGCTCTTTTGTGTTGGAGCCACAGTTTCAAGAGAATGAGACTTTTTAATACTTTTGATCATGGATTAATCTGCTGACTGGATTAAAAAGACCATTCTCAAATTTGAAATCTGATGTACATTAATGTTCAAAAGTTAAGACTGCTATTCCTCTCTACTTAACACAGATTGCCATCTGACTGTCTAATTCCAGTATCAAGTCAAACCCTATAGTCCTTCCCAGGAAAATAATCAACTTATCAAGTAAACAAAATGATTAAGGGAATAGGAACTAGCTATGGGCTGTGGGCAAGTTAATTTTTTAATTATGATTTAGAAGTGCGTATTTCAGAAAACTCAGACCATGCTTAAACTCCCTGCTTGATAGGATTTTGGTTCATAATCACTGAAAAAGTTTGTTACAAATCGTGTAGCTTCAAACACTGCCAGGTCAAGTCCGCCAACTATCCACACAATGTGATTTACATTTGAGGGACTAGGCTTGTTTGATTTTCATAGACAGTCTAAACTTGTGTCAAAAAATTAGTTACATCCAAGCCAGCAGATGAGTTAGAAATTGTTACCACAGGAACAATCAGGTACATAATTCATTCACAAAATGATATTTTGATGTACCTGACTTGCTTTCCTACAAAAATAATATATATTAAAAAATACTAGATTAAAAATTTGCACAGCTTATAATCATAACAAATGTAAAAAAAATGCCAATGGAAGACCAGCATCATGCAGTTTTTATGCTGTTTGGCTAAATACATTATATTGAGCCTTCTTCAGTGTCTCCAGGAAGAACTGCTCATCTTCAAGGAAATCATGATCCTGCAGAAGGAGAGAACGAGACAAATCACTGAAGGGGCACTATTAAGCTAATTGTGTGTCAGACTGAAATAGACAATATGATTTCAGAATGTGCTGATTCTATTCAGAGCTAGAAACATAGAACATAGAAAACCTACAGCACAATACTTTGGACCACAATACTGTGCCGAACTTTAGAAATTACCAAGGGTTACCCATAGCCCTCTATTTTTCTAAGCTCCATGTACCTGTCCAGGAGTCTCTTAAAAGATCCTGTTGTATCCGCCTCCACCACCGTTACTGGCAGCCCATTCCACGCACTCACCACTCTCTGCTTAAAAAAACTTACCCCTAACATCCCCTCTGCACCTTAAAACTGTGCCCTCTCCTGTTAGCCATTTCAGCCCTGGCAAAAAGCCTCCGACTATCCACACGATCAATGCCTCTTATCAACTTATACTGTACACCTCTATCAGGTCACCTCTCATCCTCCGTCGCTCTAAGGAGAAAAGGCCGAGTTCACTCAACCTATTCTCATAAGGCATGCTCCCCAATCCAAGCAAAATCCTTGTAAATCTCCTCTGCACCCTTTTGATGGTTTCCATATCCTTCCTGTAGTGAGGTGACTAAAGGCAATACCCCAAATAGGTCCTATGTAGTGTAACATTACCTCTCTGCTCTTGAACTTAATCCCATGGTCGATGAAGGCCAATGCACTGTATGCCTTCTTAACCACACAGTCAACCTGTACAGCAGCTTTGAGTGTCCTATGGACTCTGACCCCAAGGGACCCACACTGCCAAGAGTCTTACCATTAATACTATATTCTGCCATTATATTTGACCTACCAAAATGAACCACCTCACACTTAAACACGAAGAAATCTGCAGATTCTGGAAATTCAAACAACACACACAGAAAATGCTGGTGAATGCAGCAGGCCAGGCAGCATCTATAGGAAGAGGTACAGTCGACATTTTGGGCCGAGACCCTTCATCAGAACTAACTGAAAGAAGAGATAGTAAGAGATTTGAGGGGGGAGGGGAGATCTGAAATGATATGAGAAGACAGGAGGAGGAGGGATGGAGTTAAGAGTTGGAAAGTTGATTGGCAAGAGGGATATGAGGCGGGAGAAGGGAGAGGGTCATGGGATGGGAGGCCAAGGGAGAAAGAAGGGGGGGGACCCAGAAGATGGGCAAGGAGTTATAGTGAGAGGGACAGAGGGAGAAAAAAGGAGGAAAGAAAAATAAATAAATAGATATTTATTTATGAGTGTAAGGGCATGTGTGGCACTTGTTCCGCTTGCAAGGATAAGTGCCGGGAGGGAGATCAGTGGGAGGGGATGGGGGGGACGAATGGACAAGGGAGTTGCGTAGGGAGTGATCCCTGCGGAATGCGAAAGTGGGGGGGAGGGAAAGATGTGCTTAGGGGTGGGATCCCGTTGGAGGTGGCGGAAGTTACAGAGAATTATATGTTTGCCTTCTATATATTGGTGGGACCTGACACAGGCTGGGAGACCGTTTCGCTGAACACCTACACCCTGTCCGCCAGAGAAAGCAGGATCTCCCAGTGGCCATACATTTTAATTCCATGTCCCATTCCCATTCTGATATGTCTATCCATGGCCTCCTCTACTGTAAAGATGAAGCCACACTCAGGTTGGAGGAACAACACCTTATATTCCGTCTGGGTAGCCTCCAACCTGATGGCATGAATATTGACTTCTCTAACTTCCATTAATGCCCCACCTCCCCTTTGTACCCTACCCTTTATTTATTTATTTCCCCCCTTTTTGTTTTCTCTCTTTTTTTCTCCCTCTGTCCCTCTCACTATAACTCTTTGCCCATCCTCTGGGCTTTCCCCCCCTTCCCCTTTCTTTTTCCCTAAGCCTCCCATCCCATGATCCTCTCTCTTCTCCAGCCTCGTATCCCTTTAGCCAATCAACTTTTCAGCTCTTGGCTCCATCCCTCCCCTTCCTGCCTTCTCCTATCATTTCAGATCTCCCCCTTCCACTTTCAAATCTCTTACTATCTCTTCTCTCAGTTAGTCCTGATGAAGGGTCTCGACCCGAAACATCAACTGAACCTCTTCCTATAGATGCTGCCTGGCCTGCTGAATTCAACAGCATTTTTTGTGTGTGTCACCTCACACTTATCTGGGTTGAACTCCATCTGCCACTTCTCAGCCCAGTTTTGCATCCTATTGATGTCCCGCTGTAAACTCTGACAGCCCTCCACACTATCCACAAACCCCCAACCTTTGTATCATCAGCAAATTTACTAACCCAGCCCTCCACTTCTTCATCTAGGTCATTTATAAAAATCACGAAGAGTAAGGGTCCCAGAACAGATACCTGAGGCACACCACTGGTCACCCACCTCAATACAGAAAATGACCCGTCTACAACCACTCTTTGCCTTCTGTGGGCAAGCCAATTCTGGATCCACAAAGTAAGGTCCCCTTGGATCCCAAGCCTCCTTACTTTTTCAATATGCCTTGCATGGGTACCTAATCAAATGCCTTGCTGAAATCTATATACACTATATCTACTGCTCTTCCTTCATCAATGTGTTTAGTCACATCCTCAAGAAATTCAATCAGGCTCGTAAGGCATGACCTTTCTTTGACAAAGCCATGCTGACTATTCCTAATCATATTATGCCTCTCCAAAAGTTCATAAATCCTGCCTCTCAGGATGTTCTCCATCAACTTACCAACCACTGAAGTGAGACCTACTGGTCTATAATTTCCTGGGCTATTCTTACTCCCTTTCTGGAATAAGGGAACATCAACTTCAACCCTCTAATCCTTTGGAACCTCTCCCATCCCCACTGATGATGCAAAGATCATTGCCAGAGGCTCAGCAATCTCCTCCCTCGTCTCCCACAGTAGCTTGAGGTGTATCTCATCTGGTCCCAGTGACTTATCCAACTTGATGCTTTCCAAAAGCTCCAGCACATCCTCTTTCTTAATGAATTGAATTGACTTTAATTCTTACATCCTTCACATACATGAGGAGTAAAAACTTTTGTTTAAGTCTCCGTCTAAATGTGCAATGTGCAATCATAGCAATTTATAAAAATGTTACATAGAAATACACTCAAATCAGCGTGAGTTGATCAGTCTTATGGCCTGGTGGAGCCTGTTGGTCCTGGCTTTTATACAACGGTACCATTTTCCAGATGGTAGCAGGTGGAATAGATTGTGATTGGGGTGACTCCGGTCCCCAAAGATCTTTCACGTCCCTTTTACACACCTGTCTTTGTAAATGTCCTGATCATGGGAAGTTCACAACTACAGATGCACTGGGCTGTCCGCACCACTCTCTGCAGAATCATGTGATTAAGGGAGGTACAGTTCCCATACCAAGTAGTGATGCAGCCAGTCAGGCTGCTCTCAATTGTGCCCCTGTAGAAATTTTTTGGAATTTGGGGGCCCATACCAAACTTCCTCAACCGTCTGAAGTGAAAGAGGCTCTGTTGTGCCTTTTTCAACACACAGATGATGTGTACAGGCCACGTGAGGTTCTCGGTGATATGGATGCCGAGGAACTTAAAGCTGTTTACCCTCTCAACCCCAGATCCATTGATGTCAATAGGGGCCCCTCCTATAATCCACAACCAGCTCCTTTGTTTTTGCAACATTGAGGGTGAGGTTGTTTTCCTGACACCACTGTGTCAGAGAGATGACTTCTTCCCTGTAGGCCACCATGTTATTGTTTGAGATTCAATCAACGTAGTGTCGTTGGCTGTGGGTGGCGACACAGTCATGGGTATATAAGGAGTAAAGTAAAGGAGGGGATTCAGTACACAGCCCTGAGGGGCTCCTGTATTGAGAGTCAGAGGTGTGGAGGTGAGGGAGCCCACTCTTACCACCTGCTGGCGATCTGACAGGAAGTCAAGGCTCCAGCTGCACAAGGCAGGGTCAAGGCCAAGGTCTCTGAGCTTCTTGTCGAGCCTGGATAGAATTATGGTGTTGAATGCTGAACTGTAATCCAAGCACAGGATTCTCACGTAAGCATCCTTCTTCTCCAGATGTGCAAGGACACTATGTAGAGCAGTAGTTATTGCATCGTCTGTCAACTGGTTGTGTCGGTAGGCAAATTGTAGGGGTCCAGTTTGGGTGGTAGCATGCTGCAGATGTAATTCTTGACCAGCCTCTCAAAGCATTTGCTTATTATTGAGGTGAGTGCGACAAGCATGTTACCTTGGTCTTTTTTGGTACAGGGACAATGGTGGATAATTTGAAGCAGGAGGGCTACATGCTCAAGCTTTTCAGTCCGCTGTAAGTCATCCCTACGATCACCAAGATCCTTTTCTGTGGTGAATACTGAAGCAAAATATTCATTAAGTACCTCTGCCATCTCCTCCAGTTCCATTCACACTTTCACTGTCACACTTCATTGGTCCTATTCTCTCACGTCTTATCCTCTTGCTCTGCACATACATGTAGAATGCCTTGGGATTTTCTTTAATCCTGCTTGTTAAGCCCTTCTCGTGGCCCCTTCTGGCTCTCCTAATTTCATTATTAAGCTCCTTCCTGCTAGCCTTGTAATTTTCTAGATCTCTATTATTACCTAGTTTTTTTGAACCTTTCGTAAGCTCTTCTTTTCTTCTTGACTAGATTTTCAACAGCCTTTGTACACCATGGTTTCTGTACCCTACCATCCTTTCCCTGTCTCATTGGAACGTACGTATGCAGAACACCACGCAAATATCCCCTGAACATTGCCACATTTCTGCTGTACATTTCCCTGAGAACATCTGTTCCCAATTTATGCTTCCAAGTTCCTGCCTGATAGCTTCATGTTTCCCCTTACTCCAATTAAATGCTTTCCTAACTTGTCTGTTCCTCTCCAATGCTATGGTAAAGGAGATAGAATTGTGAACACTATATCCAAAATGCTCTCCCACTGAGTGACCTGACACCTGACCAGGTTCATTTCCCAATACCAAGATCAAGTACAGCCTCTCCTCTTGTAGGCTCATATTCATATTGTGTCAGGAAACCTTCCTGAACACACCTAACAAACTCCACCCCATCTAAACCCTTTACTCTAAGGAGATGCCAATCAATATTTGGGAAATTGAAATCTTCCATGATGACAACTCTGTTATTATTACACCTTTCCAGAATCTGTCTCCCTATCTGCTCCTTGATGTCCCTCTTACTATTAGGTGGTCTATAAAAACACCCAGTAGAGTTATTGACCCCTCCCTGGTTCTAACTTCCATCCACAAAGACTCAGTAGTCAATCCCTCCTTGACTTCCTTTCTGAGTTTCATTATTTAATGACTGGGGCTGAATACTTTCTGCTAGTTCCCTGAGATTTGGCTCATAACTAGACAGCCAGTCTGAGACAGTCTGTGAGGTGTCTGTCAGTAAGACAGCTCCTGTACTTAGTTTTAATAATTTTCATCTGTGAAAATGCAATTTCACACAGGTAAGTTGACCAGAAGTAGGCACTGACTTTCAGTGCACATGTGGTGAGATGAGGAAAGACTCCCTGACAAGCCCCCAAAAGTCACCGTCCCTTGATCTTGCTTTAAGCTAAATGTCATTTTGCAAATCAATTATTTCCATTTCAATATCACTTGGCACACTAAATACTTGCTGGAATTTGGCTGCTATCTGTTCTATATCAATTAGCAGAAATGGGTTTGAAATAAATGCAGCAATATCTTTCATGACGTTTAACTCCCCAAAACGCCGATCGAACTCTATTGCCAGTTTGTCTCGGTAAGCACAGTACTGCTCAGGGTGAAAAGCGTTTTTTTTTTCCTTGATGGCCTATAACAGTTTCTTCAAGTTGAGAAAGTGTGTCAGCCTCTGTTCTTTAAATTTGAAATCCAAACACCAAGCTTGGCCTTAAACACATTTACTGTGCTTATCATGTGGGGCAGGTGTAGATCTTTTCCCATGAGCTCGCTGTTAACTGTGTTTAATTTAGCCGTTAGGTCTGTCCGAAACCCTAAATCTAGTAGCCACGCATCATCTGACAGTTCCTCGTGCTCCTCGTTTCTTTATCTCAGGCAGCAAGTCAACAAACCATTTCAGCACATCGCCCTCGCAAACCTCCTGACAGACTGAATATTCGAATGGACAGTTTCCTTTGTTAGACTGAATGTTGAATCTGCCACATTTTTCAGGTGTTTTGTATTGGTAAACTGTTACTGAGACACTAGAATAAGTTTCAGGGGTATGCAAGCTAATGACACCACTGTTTTTTGTTTCCCAGTTCTTTTACATTTGGGGAATGTTGGAATTTAAAGGGGGAGAAGTGTTGTAATGTGAGCATTATAAAGATAAGTTAATACCAATTAGGATAATGGTAATATAGCAATACCCCCGCTACGGAAAGCTGTTTGTAAACAGAGGGACTGCGCAGGCATGTGACGTCGGGCAGTGCAGCGCGGCAGATTTAAAAGGGCAGACATCCTGCTTCCGGTTTGATTCGAAGAAGGAGTCTGAGAGTCTGAGTGGGAGTGCCGAGAAAGACATTTTTGAAATTTTCGTTATTTTTTTTTCTCCAACGGCGTTCTGAGAGGCGGGACTGCGCAGGCGTGTGACGTCGGGCAGTGCAGCGCGGCAGATTTAAAAGGAACAGAGCCTCATAGAGCGGGCAGCGTAGTTTGTGGGCTGCGGAGTGAGCCGGGAGCAGAGTGAAGACTTAAGGGCTTCGGCTCAACAGGCTTAGGCGGAAACGGGCGAGGAAGGTTTGGCATTCATTTTCTGTTGTTATTTGAGGAGAGGGGCAGTATGAGTGTGAGGGCAGTTTGCTGTTCTCGGTGTCGGATGTGGGAGGCCCTGGAGTCTCCAAGCCTCCCGGACGTCTACATCTGCGCCAAGTGCATCGAGATGCAGCTCCTAAGGGACCGCGTTACGGAACTGGAGCTGCAGCTCGATGACCTTCGTCTGGTCAGGGAGAGTGAGGAGGTGATAGAGAGGAGTTGCAGGCAGGTGGTAACGCCGGGGCCACGGGAGGCAGACAAGTGGGTCACGGTTAGGAGGTGGAAGGGGAAAGGTCAGGTAATAGGGAGTACCCCGGTGGCTGTGCCCCTTAACAACAGGTACTCCTGTTTGAGTACTGTTGGGGGGGACAGCTTACCCGGGGGAAGCGACAGTGGCCGTGCCTCCGGCACAGAGTCCGGCCCTGTAGCTCAGAAGGGTAGGGCAAGGAAGAGGAGGGCAGTTGTGATAGGGGACTCGATAGTAAGGGGGTCAGATAGGCGATTCTGTGGACGCAGTCCAGAGACCCGGATGGTAGTTTGCCTCCCTGGTGCCAGGGTCCGGGATATTTCTGATTGTGTCCAAGATATCCTGAAGTGGGAGGGTGAGGAGCCAGAGGTCGTGGTACATATAGGTACCAATGACATCGGTAGGAAAAGGGATGAGGTCCTGAAAGGAGAATATAGGGAGCTAGGAAGGGAGTTGAGAAAAAGGACCGCAAAGGTAGTAATCTCGGGATTACTGCCTGTGCCACGCGACAGTGAGAGTAGGAATGAGATGAGGTGGAGGATAAATGCGTGGCTGAAAGATTGGAGTAGGGGGCAGGGATTCAAGTTTTTGGATCATTGGGTCCTCTTTTGGCGCAGGCGTGACCTGTACAAAAAGGACGGGTTGCACTTGAATCCTAGGGGGACCAATATCCTGGCAGGGAGATTAGCGGGGGCTACTGAGGTGACTTTAAACTAGAATGGTTGGGGGGTGGGAATCAAATTAAAGAGGCCAGGCGTGAGGAGATTAGTTCACTACAGGGGGATGGGAACCAGTGCAGAGAGACAGAGGGGTGTAAAGTGAGGGTAGAAACTAAAAGTACTATGGAGAAAAGTAAAAGTAGCAGGCCGACAAATCCAGGGCAAGCATTAAAAAGGGCCACTTTTCAGCATAATTGTATAAGGGCTAAGAGAGTTGTAAAAGAGCGCCTGAAGTCTTTGTGTGTCAATGCAAGGAGCATTCGTAATAAGGTGGATGAATTGAAAGTGCAGATTGTTATTAATGATTATGATATAGTTGGGATCACAGAGACATGGCTCCAGGGTGACCAGGGATGGGAGCTCAACGTTCAGGGATATTCAATATTCAGGAGGGATAGACATGAAGGAAGGGGAGGTGGGGTGGCGTTGCTGGTTAAAGAAGAGATTAACGCAATAGAAAGGAAGGACATACGCCGGGAAGATGTGGAATCGATATGGGTAGAGTTGTGTAACACTAAGGGGCAGAAGACGCTGGTGGGAGTTGTGTACAGGCCACCTAACAGTAGTAGTGAGGTCGGAGATGGTATTAAACAGGAAATTAGAAATGTGTGCAATAAAGGAACAGCAGTTATAACGGGTGACTTCAATCTACATGTAGATTGGGTGAACCAAATTGGTAAAGGTGCTGAGGAAGAGGATTTCTTGGAATGTATGCGGGATGGTTTTTTGAACCAACATGTCGAGGAACCAACTAGAGAGCAGGCTATTCTGGACTGGGTTCTGAGCAATGAGGAAGGGTTAATTAGCAATCTTGTCGTGAGAGGCCCCTTGGGTAAGAGTGACCATAATATGGTGGAATTCTTCATTAAGATGGAGAGTGACATAGTTAATTCAGAAACAAAGGTTCTGAACTTAAAGAGGGTTAACTTTGAAGGTATGAGACGTGAATTAGCTAAGATAGACTGGCAAATGACACTTAAAGGATTGACGGTGGATATGCAATGGCAAGCATTTAAAGGTTGCATGGATGAACTACAACAATTGTTCATCCCAGTTTGGCAAAAGAATAAATCAAGGAAGGTAGTGCACCCGTGGCTGACAAGAGAAATTAGGGATAGTATCAATTCCAAAGAAGAAGCATACAAATTAGCCAGAGAAAGTGGCTCAGCTGAGGACTGGGAGAAATTCAGAGTTCAGCAGAGGAGGACAAAGGGCTTAATTAGGAAGGGGAAAAAAGATTATGAGAGAAAACTGGCAGGGAACATAAAAACCGACTGTAAAAGCTTTTATAGATATGTAAAAAGGAAAAGACTGGTAAAGACAAATGTAGGTCCCCTGCAGACAGAAACAGGTGAATTGATTATGGGGAGCAAGGACATGGCAGACCAATTGAATAATTACTTTGGTTCTGTCTTCACTAAGGAGGACATAAATAATCTTCCAGAAATAGTAGGGGACAGAGGGTCCAGTGAGATGGAGGAACTGAGCGAAATACATGTTAGTAGGGAAGTGGTGTTAGGTAAATTGAAGGGATTGAAGGCAGATAAATCCCCAGGGCCAGATGGTCTGCATCCCAGGGTGCTTAAGGAAGTAGCCCAAGAAATAGTGGATGCATTAGTGATAATTTTTCAAAACTCGTTAGATTCTGGACTAGTTCCTGAGGATTGGAGGGTGGCTAATGTAACTCCACTTTTTAAAAAAGGAGGGAGAGAGAAACCGGAGAATTATAGACCGGTTAGCCTAACGTCGGTGGTGGGGAAACTGCTAGAGTCAGTTATCAAGGATGTGATAACAGCACATTTGGAAAGCGGTGAAATGATTGGACAAAGTCAGCATGGATTTGTGAAAGGAAAATCATGTCTGACGAATCTCGTAGAATTTTTTGAGGATGTAACTAGTAGAGTGGATAGGGGAGAACCAGTGGATGTGGTATATTTGGATTTTCAGAAGGCTTTTGACAAGGTTCCACACAGGAGATTAGTGTGCAAACTTAAAGCACACGGTATTGGGATTAAGGTATTGGTGTGGGTGGAGAGTTGGTTAGCAGACAGGAAGCAAAGAGTGGGAATAAACGGGACCTTTTCAGAATGGCAGGCGGTGACTAGTGGGGTACCGCAAGGCTCAGTGCTGGGACCCCAGTTGTTTACAATATATATTAATGACTTGGATGAGGGAATTAAATGCAGCATCTCCAAGTTTGCAGATGACACGAAGCTGGGTGGCGGTGTTAGCTGTGAGGAGGATGCTAAGAGGATGCAGGGTGACTTGGATAGGTTGGGTGAGTGGGCAAGTTCATGGCAGATGCAATTTAATGTGGATAAATGTGAAGTTATCCACTTTGGTGGCAAAAATAGGAAAACAGATTATTATCTGAATGGTGGCCGATTAGGAAAAGGGGAGGTGCAACGAGACCTGGGTGTCATTATACACCAGTCATTGAAAGTGGGCATGCAGGTACAGCAGGCGGTGAAAAAGGCGAATGGTATGCTGGCATTTATAGCGAGAAGATTCGAGTACAGGAGCAGGGAGGTACTACTGCAGTTGTACAAGGCCTTGGTGAGACCGCACCTGGAGTATTGTGTGCAGTTTCGGTCCCCTAATCTGAGGAAAGACATCCTTGCCATAGAGGGAGTACAAAGAAGGTTCACCAGATTGATTCCTGGGATGGCAGAACTTTCATATGAAGAAAGACTGGATGAACTGGGCTTGTACTCGTTGGAATTTAGAAGATTGAGGGGGGATCTGATTGAAACATATAAAATCCTAAAGGGATTGGACAGGCTAGATGCAGGAAGATTGTTCCCGATGTTGGGGAAGTCCAGAACGAGGGGTCACAGTTTGAGGATAGAGGGGAAGCCTTTTAGGACCGAGATTAGGAAAAACTTCTTCACACAGAGAGTGGTGAATCTGTGGAATTCTCTGCCACAGGAAACAGTTGAGGCCAGTTCATTGGCTATATTTAAGAGGGAGTTAGATATGGCCCTTGTGGCTACGGGGGTCACGGGGTATGGAGGGAAGGCTGGTACAGGGTTCTGAGTTGGATGATCAGCCATGATCATAATAAATGGCGGTGCAGGCTCGAAGGGCCGAATGGCCTACTCCTGCACCTATTTTCTATGTTTCCGGGGTTGCGGGGTTTTACTTCCGGTCTTTTCTGCGCATGTGTGTATAAGCCCCTCGGCCGCATTGGTTTTGCCATCCCAGATAAAGTTGTTCCTTTGGACATGAAGTTGTCGAGTGGTCCTTTTTCAAAATAGAAGTTACTACAAAAGGTATGAAGTATTGTAATATTCTTAAAGAAAGACAGCTACGGCCTGCTTGATATGCTAGTCACAGTGTTTTCTTGGTT
The DNA here is from genome assembly GCF_030028105.1 of Mobula birostris. Classification (NCBI taxonomy): domain Eukaryota; kingdom Metazoa; phylum Chordata; class Chondrichthyes; order Myliobatiformes; family Myliobatidae; genus Mobula; species Mobula birostris. The sequence continues at coordinate 8,981,801 of NC_092393.1, read as the reverse complement.
GAATTAATTTGAAAGTTTGACAAAAGCATTTTATGTAATTCAAATACAATTCGTCCAAGTAAAAGGCCTCAAGTTGGAAGTACAATCTGAGTTGTTTTTTCTCTAAACGATTTAAAGGGTAGATCTTGCTTTTCACTAAGGCCGAGGTAGGGGATCTTGGGCTTAAAAAGGTTGGCGACCCCTACCCTAGTGTTTAAATAATTTGATTTAATATTCTTTTTATTCAGTGCAATATTCACCTTTGGCAGTTTCCACTGCTATTCATTAGTCAACAAAATAACTTGTTTGATGTATTCCCAGAATATTTTTCAATTTTCAAACACACAGGCTTCCCAGAGACTGGGGATCACAGTTTCACATTCGGGACTTACAGGGAAAATAGTTTCACTCAGCAGATATTGGTTGTTTGGAATTCTCTACAACATCTCTGTGGAGGTTTAGTCACTGAGTATATTCAAGACTGAGGTCAATAGATGTTAAGGTGTTAAGATGTTAAGGGAATTGAGGGATATGGGTTTTAGTGCAGGACTACTGCACAGATAAACCAGTCATGAATGAGAAAACAGACAGGAGGGGATGAATGGCCCATTCCTGCTTCAACTTTTATTCACAAAGATCAACAGACCTCACCTTCTCACCAGCAAGTCTGAAAACAGCAAGCTTGGCCCCCAATTCTGAAGCCTCGGATCCTACAATTTTCTCAGTATATCGACCTGATCCAGAATTCCCAGGTGTACCACAAAGAGCATTCTCGCGCATTGGAGAAAGATCTGAAAGAGAAATGAGCAGCACTTAACATTTACCTTCGGCTTTTACAGCTTGCAATGAAGGACACAAATAGTATTATTCCAAAAATCACTTAAGTTGGAGAAAAATTTCAAAATTGTCAGAACCTCATATATTCCTTATGGATGGAGAGAGCCAAACAGCCTGAAATCACATCCTCAACTTTGGGATTTGGGCTGATGACACCTTGCCATATTTACTTGGAATCTTACTGCCAAAAGCTTCTAACAATGTCAAAGGGAAAATTAAGTGATTTACCACAGCCCAAATGAATAGAAACTACAAGTATCGAAACATTTGGGAGTCATAGGTCTGAAATGACCTATAGATTTACATTGAGGGTTTTGTGAAGATCCAATCCCTGATCATTTTTAACATGGGGAACATCAGCCTGACTCAGTGTACACTCTCATTGCTACAGCTGCAGGTTCGCTAGAGCTCCAGAACTTGAAATGTACTTCAGCGTTGTAGAAAGAGCTGCTGTGGTGTCAGCCGTTTAAAAACAGAATGCTGGGAATACACCTGAAATGCTGACAATTCCTCTTGCCCTCTCCCCCCCCCTGCATCCCCAGACCCCATGTCCCCACAGATGCTGCTCAACCTGCTGAGTTCCTGCAGCAGATTGTTCGATGCTGGAAATACTCACCTGTTCAGGCAGCACCTTTGAAAAAGAAATGTAGCCTGATTTTACTGAAAAGCAGTGTAGTACTTTAATGCGTGCTCTTAAACATTGTCTTTTCAAAGCTGATGGACACAGTGTAGGTGCCACTCCACACCTTTGCTCTGCATTATCTCCACACGCAATACACTCTTTACTGTAGGTATTACACACCCCTCTGCATTGAGCGCTACAAGCTGAGGAATACAACTAACAAAAAGTGCGCTGCATGTACCAATCAACGGGAGATTGTAGTTTCAATGAAGCACTTACAAGAATGGTCTACCATGGGTACCATTTGGTTCCTGATAGGTGGCACCAGTGTACTGACGGGAATTTCTGTTGTGAATTTGCGTGGTTGATATCGTTGCTGGGCGAGACTCAGACGTTCCTGAAAATCAAATTGAGTTTAGTCACAATAGGTGCAACTTGATCCATCTATTTCTCTTCCCATATTATTTTCAACAGAATCACCCACTCCTATCTATTAAGCACTTAGATTGAAACAACACTTCCTCTTTACAAACACTGTCACAGTTCCATCACAGTATTAAGTGGAAACAGTCGAATCTCCCCTCCTCCCTACCCCCTACCCATGAAAAAATGTCTGTTATTTTCCTCTCCCTGTTACACAGGCTCAGCACATGGAGGTGGGTCAGCATGATCATCGCATGCCAAGGCTGTCTTCTCTCCTCCCCATCCAGCTGAAGTGCTTGTCAAAACCACCCCCACCTGACCCAACAGTAAGAAGTGTAAACGTGCTTGCTTTTCCCCTCAACCCTTGCCATTCTCGTACCTGGTGTATCTGCTGTTCTTGCTGCTGAAGTCTCTCCATTTTCCGTTGGATAGCATGCAGTCGTGCCTGGTGCTCAGACTCTACCCTTCTGGCTTCCATAAAAGCTTGTTCCCCTTCCTCAAACTTCTGAGAGGCAAGCTGCAGAGGAAAAGATTAAAGACAGCCACTTTACATTTTTAACTCACTAATAGAATGCATTCACCTGGTAATTATTCCAGGAAATGGTCAGAAACTCCTTGGACAAGTAGTTCATGTGCAACACCTTAAGTCACACCAATTGGAACATGTGGCTAGGAAGACTGTCTAAGGTGTGTGACTGGGAATTCCCAGCAAAGTGAAAGGCTAACTGTCCTCAGTTATCGAAGACTCCAGATCGAACCCACAGAATTCTGGATATGAAGTGGTGTGTTGGTGTTATTGGTGGAGCCAATGATTATTGCCCACCACTGACTGTTCTTAAGATGATAGTGATCTGCGTTCTTGAAATATAGCAGCCTGCGTTTTAAAATGAACAATGAAAAATTGAACTATACGAGGGGTAATTGATAAGTTCGTGACCTAAGGTAGAAGGAGTCAATTTTAGAAAACCTAGCACATCTATTTTTCAACATAGTCCCCTCCTACATTTACACACTTAGTCCAGCAGTCGTGGAGCATTCGGATCTTGGACCTCCAGGAAGGGTCCACAGCAGGGGTGATTGATAAGTTCGTGGCCTAGGGTAGAAGGAGATGAGTTATTAACTTCAAACTTTCTGCCTAATCACTCAAAGAGTTGAACTGCATGTGAATGTAACGAGAGCTGTATAACTCATTTCCTTCTACCTTAGGCCACAAACTTATCAATCACCCCTGCTGTGGACTATGCAGGGTGATCCCCAGCCCGAGAGGTTAAGTTAGACCTTGCTAGACATGCTCAGAACCTTGGAGATCAGAAAAAAGAACAAGTGGAGGAGTCAACATATTGGACATCTGGTCCACTGCTACAACTGTACACAAAATGAAGCTACCGGGTACTCGCCATATTATCTGTTGTTTGGGCGCAAGGCGAGGTTGCCTGTCAACCTGTGTTTTGGGACTAACAAGCAAGACCTACAAGCCAATACTTATCTGAAGTATGTGTCTGATATGAGAAGGGAGCTGAAAAAGGCTTATGAATTAGCTGAGGTTGTAGTTACCAAGCAGAATCAAGGAAATAAGAGGAGGTATGATCAAAAGGTCTGGTTTTTCCTCATAAAGAACTTGGGACTACCTGGGAAGCACAAGTTGGCTGACTGTTGGGTGGTTACGCCCTGTGCAGTGGACAGTCAGATGCCAAACACACCAGTTTTCTAGGTAATGGGAATAGGCCTGTCAAGATTCTCCATCAGAAATATCTTCTACCTCTGGGACAAGAGGTATGTTTTGACCCAGAGTCTGCCCTAGTAAAAAGACTCTGTGACAATGTGGGGAGACTGAAAAACCAGCAGCAGGAAGGATTAAACTGGCACCTGCCCCTGAAAGGGATACGGACTTGGAGGGAGAGGAAATGGTGGTGTGGTATATGCTGCCTTTCACCAACTCCCCAATAACTGAGGAGGAGATTCCCAACCTTTCTCACGCTGAGGCAGGCAAAATGGGTGGGGGAGATTAGCAGTGCTCAGGCAGGTTTGCAGCTGGTCCATGGGGCGGGGCTGGGCTCTAAGGTAACTGGGGATGAAGCTGAGCTCAGCCAAGGGATCTGGGGAGGCCTCGCCATATAGACCAGAACTATCCCAAGGAATGTCTGAAACTGAAGAATAGATGATGGGATAAGGAGGTATCAAAGAATTAGGAGACCCCCAGATAGCCTATGTAGCACCAGGGGAACAAAGTGCTATGACTATCCCCCTACTGAGATACGTCACTACCTTTTACAAATGGATTGGAGGTGCTCACATCAGAAAATTCCTTTGAAAGCAGTGTTATTAATACGAGATGACAAATTATTTCAAAGTCATGAGGACATGACTATTTTGGTGGGGGGAGAGCGTAATGCCCTGGTTCATATTTTTACTGTTAAGATGTATGTAATTCATTTAGCAGTTTTGTAAGAGTAGTCTGTTCTGTTTCAGCTTGTTTGGGTTATTGTTGAAGATAAGAGATGAGGAGAAATGTGTGCCAACCAATTAGGATGGTCAAATTAAGGGGAGGTTTCTCTGGTGAAGGACACTAAGGTTGGGCTTGGGGCTTTTGTTCGAGGGAGATGAAGAGGGAAGATGCAGGAGAGAAGAGGTCGTAGGATTCGACCCGGAGCGGGACCATGATTTGACAAAGCCAGGGTGAGATCAATTGAGGATCGGTGATTATGGAGAAACTTTGAGTTTCAATTTGTGCACATTTGACTGTTTAATTAAAATGGGCCCTTTTCTTTTTTTTTGTTCTTTTCTTTACTAGCCCTTTAGTCGAATATTATATTCATGAATATAATCTTTTAATCGTATGCAGTGTGCTGTCTGTTACTTGGTAGCACTAATTTGTAACGGGGCAGCAAATTACACAGCATCCACACAAACAGGGGTTTGGGGTGGGATGCGTCTCAATCTCACAGGTTTGGCGGTTCTGGAGGTTTTCTTCCCGAGACTTATGCAGCCAAGGAAACCAGGGGGTTTCAGTAATAAATCTGGTGTATATTTTCACTTACATTATTCCACAAGCCCTTGAATAAATGGGGAAAATGGTTGCTGATTTCCTGGCTGCTCTTTCCCTTATCAGCTAGGCATAACTTATTTGATAGTTGACTCCAGATTGCTATATTTGTATACAACCACTAGCGTAACAGTAACAAGATTTGCCTGTGTTGAAGTGTTCAGAAATTGGACCCAGGCATCATTCACCCTAACAAAGGCTTCATTTTTGCCTGTCATGTTTCCTAATCATGACATATCAATATCTGTAGCTTGTTTTAATTAATTAATGACAGAAATTGGATCAAAAAAATCATGTAGTTTGTAAACAGCTCACAATAAAACAAGAACAAGATGGCATCAATAATTGGTAACTTTTTGCATGCAGCTCCGATGGGAATCATCAAATAGGGCTACTACAGCTGACAATCATATTCACAGCCATGGCAACCTTGGTAAGCAACATTATTTTAAGGCATTTAAAAAATCTATCAATACTCAAGATCAGCAGAACCCAGACTGCAGACTTGGTTCATGAGTTCAGTTCCCCTTTAAGGAAATGGAAGTGTGGAAGACAAGCCAGTCTACAAGTATGATTGAAACGTAGAAGCTTTAGAACCCCACTCCCAACGATCCTGCTCATGAATGTACAATCTCTAGAAAATAAAATTGAAGATTTCTGAGCAGGATTGCAGTATCAGAGGGATATCAGAGACTGCTGTGTACTTTGCTCTACAGAAAAGTGGCTCATCGCCACCACTTCAGATGCAGCAAAAACAGGGCAGCTCATGAGATTGAGTTTTTAAAGGTAGAGGAGTTGGAGTATGATTTATGATTAATTCATGGTGCACAGACATGGTGGTTCTGTCTTAACCCTGCTCATCCAATCTGGAACATCTACCAGTCAAATGTCATCCATTTTATCTGCTGAGGAAGTTTTCAGCCAACATTGAAGTAGAGGTGTATGTTTCACCTCAGGCCAACATCAGGGTGAGCACCATGATCAGCAGAACCGAAACAGCACACCCTGATGCCTTCTGTATAATTGCAGTGGATTTCAACCAGGCCAGCTTGAAGAAGTCTATGAACAACTACCACCAACATATCACCTGTGGAACCAGAGGAGCCACCATACTTAACTACTGTCATACCACCATCAAGAATGCTTACCGCACCATCCCACACCCACAGGTGATCAGACTTTCTAGGTGAAAGTGTAAACACCTGGCTGTACTTCTACTCCAGCATATACACAGAGACTAAAGACCACAGCACCAGTAGTGTGGACCAAGAAGGTATGATGAAGGGAGTCAGAGGAGCACTAACAGGACTGACTGGACAATATTCAGGAAATCATTTTCGAATGAATACGCCACTGTTGTCACTGACTTCATCAAGACTGTGTGGATGAGTGTGTACCTTCAAGAATATACCAGATGTACCTAAATCAAAAGCCGTGGATAAACCAGGAGATTCGTAGTCTGCTGAAGGCTAGATTTGTGGTATTCAAGACTGGTGATCCAGGACTCTACAAGGCGTACAGAAGGCCATTTTAGAGCGAAAAAACAATTCTGATGGAAGTTAGAGACAGAATTAGACGCACCTAAGCTCTGGCAGGGTTAGCACACCATTACTTCCTTTACTCAGCTTTGGATCACCTGGACAATAGCAACACCTACATCAAGATGTTGTTAATTGATTACAGCTTAGAGTTCAACACAATCATATCCTCAGTTCTAATCAACAAGCTCCAAAACTTGAGCCTCTGTTCCTCACTCTGCAAATGGATCCTTGACTTCTTCACCGGGAGACCACAGTCTGTGTAGATTGGAAATAACACCTCCACTTTGCTGATAATCAGCACTGGCAACCTCATGAATCCGTGCTTAGCCCCCAAATCCTAAGAACTTTCTACAGGGGCACAATTGAGAGCATCCTGACTGGCTGCATCACTGCCTGGGAACTGTACCTCCCTTACTCGCGGGATTCTGCAGAGAGTGGTGCGGACAGCCCAGCACATCTATAGTTGTGAACTTCCCATGGTTCAGGACATTTACAAAGACAGGTGTGAAAAAAGGGCCCGTGGGATCATTGGGGACCCGAGTCACCCCAACCACAATCTATTCCAGCTGCTACCACCCAGGAAACGGTACCACGGCATAAAAGCCAGGACCAACAGGCTCACTAGGCCATCAGACTGATTAACTCATGCTGATTTGAGTGTATTTCTATGTTACATTAATTGTTCTATTTATTATAAATTACTATGATTATATATTTAGATGGAGATGTAACGTAAAGATTTTTACTCCTCATGTATGCGAAGGATGTAAGAAATGAAGTCATTCAATTCCTCACTGAGGGATCTGTAGTGGAAAAGGTGAGCAGTGTCAAGTTGCTGGATGTCAATATTTCTGAAGCCCAACATATTGATACAATTACAAAGAAGGCATGACAGCGGTTATGTTTCATTAGGAACTTCAGTAGACTTGATATGTCAACCAAAGACTCACTAATTTCTACAATTGTAATGTGGAGAGCACTCTAACTGGTTGCGTCACAATCAGGTATGAAAGGGCCACTACACAGGATCAGAAACGCTGCAGAAAGTTGTAAACTCACCCAGCTCCATCACCAGAAACTAGCCTCCCAGCATCCAGGACACCTTCAAAAAGTGATCCCACAAAAAGACAGCATCTATTATTATTATAGTCCTCTATCATCCAGGACATGCCCTCTTCTCATTGCTTTCATCGAGAAAGTGGCCTGATGCTTCATGTGGATATTATTTTTGTGCAAGAAACTTGTGTACAGAGACGGGATAAAGATCGCTTTTTTAAATTCTGGAAGGGACCGTTATATCATTCTTTATCAATAAATAAAGTTAGAGGGGTATCTATTTTTGTTAACTGTAAAATCCCTTTTGTACATTTTAATACTGTTACTGATTTGATTGGAAGATATGTAATTGTCACTGGTTTGTTTTGTGGTCAAAAGGTAGCTTTGGTGTGTGTTTATGCACCTAATCTAGACAGACCTGAATATCTTAAGAAGCTATTTTCCGCGCTCCCGAATCTAAATGAATATAAGTTGATTATGGGCGGTGACTTTAACTGTTGTCTTAACCCATCGATTGACAGGTCATCAACCAATCCGTTGCTTCCTAATAAAGCGGCGACATGTATTAATTCTTTTCTATTAGAATATGGCTTGGTCGATATCTGGAGATATAAGCACGCTAATGACAAAGATTTTTCTTTTTTTTTCCACACGTACATCATAAACATTCAAGAACTGATTATTTTTTTCTAGATACACGATTGTTGTATTCCGTTGCCAATTGTGCTTATGACGTCATTGTGTTGTCAGATCACGCACCTATGAAATTAACTTTGAGGCTCTCTGATAATATTTTGAAATTGTTACAGTAGAGATTGAATCCTGTATTGTTACAAGATCCAACTTTTGTTAGTTTTATCAAGGAGCAAATTTCTTTATTTTTTGAACTTAATACATCTGGGCACGTGGCCAAGTGGTTAAGGCATTGGACTAGCGTCCTGAAGGTTTGAGTTTGAGCCTCAGCCAAGGGAACGTGTCGTGTCCTTGAGCAAGGCACTTAATCACACATTGCTCTGCGATGACACTGGTGCCAAGCTGTATGGGTCCTAGTGCCCTTCCCTCGGACAACATTGGTGTCGTGGAGAGGGGAGACCTGCAGCATGTGCAACTGCTGGTCTTCCATACAACCTTGTCCAGGCCTGCAACCTGGAGAGTGAAGACTTTCCAGGCGCAGATTCATGGTCTCGCAAGACTAACGGATGCCTTTACTTTACAACTGAAGGTATGTCAAATTTGGTTATATGGGATACAATGAAATCCTTTCTTAGGGGACAGATAATTTCATATTCAGCAGGCTTAAGACGGAAAACCAAAGTGGAACCTTTAGTGATTACTAATAAAATTAAAGAGATAGATAAAGCGTATTCAGTAAGACCTAGTGAAAAGATCTGTATAAGGAAAGGGTTGAACTCCAAACACAGCATGATCTGCTTTTGACCTTCCCCAATGAGCAGCAACTTTTTAAATACAAAAGTCAATTTTATATACATGGTGATAAATAGGGTAAATTGCTGGCTGATCAGTTGAAGGCAAATATGGTCAGAAGACAGATTTTGAAAATACGTAGACCAGATAGAACCCAAACACTAGATCCTCATGAAATTATTAAGATATTTATAGATTTCTATTCTAATCTTCATAAATCTGAATTTTCTGGTAATACTATCTTTATGAATAGATTTTTTCAAAAATTAAATATACCTAAAATTTCTATTCAAGATATTAATACATTAGATGCGCCTATTAAACAAGAGGAAACAGCTAGGGCTATATCCTCTATGCAACTAGGGAAAGCTCCGGGACCAGATGGATAAACAGTGGAATTTTATAAGACTTTTACTGAAATGCTTACATCACATCTTTGTCAAACTTTCACTGATTCTATATCCTCTGGGAATCTTCCGAAAACTTTATGAGGCATCAATTTCATTGATTCCTAAAAAAGGAATTCCTATCTGAGTGTGCCTCCTATAGACCAATTTCCTTATTGAATGTTGACTTTAAAATTCTCTCTAAGATTCTGGCTAAGAGGCTTGAGAATATTTTGCCTACTGTTATTTCAAATGATCAAACTGCATTATTGAAAATAGGTATTCACATTTTAATATTCGAAGATTGTTACATATTATTTATTCTCTCTCAGTTGAAGAATCTGAATGTATTGTCTCTCTCGATGCAGAGAAAGCTTTTGATAGGGTGGAATGACCTTATTTATTTCAGGTTTTGGAGAGATTTAATTTTGGTCCGGGATTTATTTCCTGGATCAAACTGATCTATCAAGCCCCGATGGCTGCGGTTATAACTAACAATCAAAAATCTCCCTATCTTAGACTATATAGAGGAACCTGTCAGGGTTGTCCTCTTAGTCCTTTATTATTTAATTTGGTTTTAGAACCACTTGCTATCGCTCTTAGGGATTCCAACTCTGTTCAAGGTATTAAGAAAGGGGATAAAGTACATAAGGTTTTGTTGCATGCAGATGATTTATTAGTTTACATCTCAGACCCTAGGAAATCTATTCCCTCCATGTTATCCATATTTACTGAAGTTAGTACTTTCTCTGGATACAAGTTAAATTTACATAAAAGTGAATTATTTCCTATTAATAATTATTCGGATCAATACGATCAAATACCTTTTAATATTGCTAAAAATTATTTTACCTATCTTGGTATTAAAATTACTAAAGATTTTAAAGATTTATATAAAGATAATTTTCTTCCTTTAATTGAATATATACAACAAATGCTTTCCAAATGGTCGCCTATGACGATGTCGTTAATTGGTCAAATAACTGCTGTAAAAATGACAATTTTACCAAAATTTTTATATACGTTTCAAGCTGTTCCATCCTTCGTCCCAAAAACGTTTTTTGATAGAATAGATTCTATGATCTTGTCATACATCTGGAATAATAAGAGCTCTAGAGTGAGTAAACCTCTACGGCAGAAATTAAAAAAGATGGCTTTACCAAACTTTAGATTCTATTACTGGGTAATTAATATTCGTTATATTACTTTTTGGATTCACTGCATAGATAACCAGGACTGTCCTTCATGGTTGGACTTGAAGGAGAACTTGGTAAAGGGGTTTTCTTTGGCTTCTTCACTGGGAGCTCCTCTTCCCTTTTTGTTTTCTCAGATTGGTAGAGAAGATCTTCGTCACATTGTTAGACATACATTAAAAATTTGGTTTCAGTTTTGCAGATTTTTTGACTTAAATAACTTTGTTCTTTCTGGTAACATCCATTTTAACTATTTTTTTTAAACCATCAATTTTAGATAAGGCCTTTTTAACATGGAAAACTAAGGGAATAAAAACTTTTCTAGATTTGTTTTTAGAGGATTGTTTAATGTCTTTTTCACAGCTAGTGGACAAATATGATTTATCTAATGCACAATATTTTAGATATTTACAAGTCAGGAATTTTTTTACGCTATTTGTTACCAAATTACCCATTTGCTCATTTACCAAATATGATAGATGTTATTTTTTGGCTTAAACCATTTCAAAAAGGATTGCTAGCCATTATACATAAACGGCTACCTGTTCAAGGTAGTGCACAGGGCGCATATATCAAAATATAAACTAGCGCATATTTTTTCTAATATAAATCCTACCTGTGATAGATGCAATACTGAGGTACTTAACTCATATGTTTTGGCCCTGAATAAAGTTAAATAATTTTTGGAGAGATGTTTTTAGAACGTTATCAAAAGTCATAGGTCTGGACCTACAATCTAATTCATTTATGGCAATCTCTGGGATTATTCCAACGGAAGCAGGAAACGTTCCTGCTTCCACTCAATGCATGATAGCTTTCTCAACTTTACTGGCTAGGAGAGCTATTCTGTTGTACCGGAAGGATCCCAATTCACCTACTGTTTTTTTGGCTCTCCTCCATTATGTCATGTTTAAGTTTGGAGAAAATTAGGAGTTGGACGTTTGATACATCTTTTTAAATTTGAGCAAACTTGGCGACCTTTTATTCAATATTCTCATATGATCTAATTCTTTTTACTTTTTCAGTTAAAATTTTTTTCCTCCGCTAAGTTTTAGATTTGACCGGAAGGATTTTTCCTTTTTTTTAAACTATACCCTCAAAATGGAATGCCCAGTCCCCCTTTTTTTGTTTTAGGTTAGTTTAGTGGGTTTTTTTTCTCAATAACAGAAGTTTTGAGTCTTTTTTTCTATGAACTGTTAAGAGGAGAAGTGATTCTTTTTTTCTTTGTAGACCATAAGCCCATAAGACAAAGGAGCAGAAGTCGGCCATTCGGCCCATCGAGTCTGCTCTGCCATCATGAGCTGATCCATTCTCCCATTTAGTCCCACTCCCACGCCTTCTCACCATAACCTTTGATGCTCTGGCTACTCAGATACCTATCAATCTCTACCTTAAATACACCCAATGACTTGGCCTCCACTGCTGCCCGTGGCAACAAATTCCATAGATTTGCCAGCCTCTGATTAAAAAAATTTCTTCGCATTTCTGTTCTGAATGGGCGCCCTTCAATCCTTAAGTCATGCCCTCTCGTAATAGACTCCCCCATCATGGGAAACAACTTTGCCACATCCACTCTGTCCATGCCTTTCAACACTCGAAATGTTTCTATGAGGTCTCCCCTCATTCTTCTAAACTCCAAGGAATACAGTCCAAGAGCAGACAAACGTTCCTCATATGTTAACCCTCTCATTCCCAGAATCATTCTAGTGAATCTTCTCTGTACCCTCTCCAACGTCAGCACACCCTTTCTTAAATAAGGAGACCAAAACTGCCCACAGTACTCCAAGTGAGGTTTCACCAGTGCCTTATAGAGCCTCAACATCACACCCCTGCTCCTATACTCTATTCCTCTAGAAATGAATGCCAACATTGCATTCGCCTTCTTCACCACCGACTCAACCTGGAGGTTAACCTTAAGGGTATCCTGTATGAGGACTCTCAAGTCCCGTTGCATCTCAGAACTTTGAATTCTTTCCCCATTTAAATAATAGTCTGCCCATTTATTTCTTCTGCCAAACTGCATAACCATACACTTTCCAACATTGCATTTCATTTGCCACTTCTTTGCCCATTCTTCCAATCTATCCAAGTCTCTCTGCAGACTCTCCGTTTCCTCAGCACTACGGGCCCATCCACCTATCTTCGTATCATCAGCAAACTTAGCCACAAAGCCATCTATTCCATAATCCAAATCATTGATGTACAATGTAAAAAGAAGCGGCCCAACATGGACCCTTGCGGAACACCACTGGTAACCAGCAGCCAACCAGAATGGGATCCCTCTATTCCCACTTCCGTTTTCTGCCAATCAGCCAATGCTCTATCCACGTATGTAACTTTCCCATAATTCCATGGGCTCTTATCTTGTTAAGTAGCCTCATGTGTGGCTCCTTGTCAAAGGCCTTCTGAAATCGAAATATACAACATCCACTGCATCTCTCTTGTCTAGTCTACTGGTAATTTCCTCAAAAAATTGTAATAGGTTTGTCAGGCAGGATTTTCCTTTAAGGAATCCATGCTGAGTTCTGCCTATCTTGTCATATGCCTCCAGGTACTCTGTAACCTCATCCTTGACAATCGACTCCAACAACTTCCCAACCAACGATGTCAAGCTAACAGGTCTACAATTTCCTTTTTGCTTCCTTGCCCACTTCTTAAATAGCGGAGTGACATTTGCAATCTTCCAGTCCTCCGGAACCATGCCAGAATCTATCGACTTTTGAAAGATCATCGCTAATGCCTCTGCAATCTCCACAGCTACTTCCTTCAGAACACGGGGTGCATTCCATCTGGTCCAGGGGATTTATCTACCTTTAGACTATTCAGCTTCCTGAGTACTTTCTCTGTCGTAATTGTGACTGCGCACGTTTCTCTTCCCTGCCACCCTGAGTGTCCGGTATACTGCTGATGTCTTCCTCAGTGAGGACTGATGCAAAATACTCATTCAGTTCCTCCGCCATCTCCTTATCTCCCATTACAATTTCTCCAGCATCATTTTCTATCAGTCCAATATCTATTCTCACCTGTCTTTTACTCTTTATATACTTGAAAAAGCTTTTAGTATCCTTTGTTATTATTTGCTAGCTTCCTTTCATAGTTACTCTTCTCCCTCTTAATGACCTTCTTAGTTTCCTTTTGTAAGCTTTTAAAAATTTCCCAATCCTCTGTCTTCCCACTAATTTTTGCTTCCTTGTATGCCCTCTCTTTTGCTTTAACTTCAGCTTTGACTTCTCTTTTCAACAACGGTTGCATCCTTTTTCCATTCGAAAATTTCTTCTTTTTTGGAGTATACCTGTCTTGCACCTTCCTCACTTCTCACATAAACTCCAGCCACTGCTGCTCTGCCGTCTTTCCCGCCAGTGTCCCTTTCCAGTCAATTTTGGCCAGTTCCTCTCTCATGCCACTGTAATTTCCTTTACTCCACTGAAATACCGACACATCAGACTTCGGCTTCTCTCTTTCAAATTTCACAGTGAACTCAATCATGTTATGATCACTGCCTCCTAAGGGTTCCTTCACCTCAATCTCTCTAATCACCTCTGGATCATTGCACAATACCCAATCCAGTACAGCCGATCCCCTAGGGGGCTCAACAACAAGCTGTTCTAAAAAGCCATCTCGCAGACATTGTACAAATTCTCTCTATTGAGATCCAGTGCCGATCTTAATCTTGTATAAGCTTAATACTATATATGATTTTGACAGTGTATATTCCTTTCTTTGTACTATTATTGAAATATGTATTTGAGATAACCTCTCCTCTGGTTTGTATTTATCCTTATTCTTTTAAGTCAATAAAAAAAGATTGAAAGTGAAGTAAGTGGCCTGAAGATACATACTCAACATTTCAGGAACAGTTTCTTCCCCTCTGCCATCACATTTCTGATTGGCACAAACCTCACTTTTTTTTTCCTTTTTTACCTATTTAATTCATTGATTTTAATATATTCTTCTTAATCTATTTATTATTTTTAATATTATACATTGAAATGCTGACGCAAAACAACATACTTCTGGACATATGCCAGTGCTATTGCACCTGATTCTGAGTGTGTCACACTGAAAATAAAATAATTTGGTTTAAGTGTTCTTCCCTTGGTGATGGTTCTTACCTTCAGAAATATTCACATGAAGCTTTTACTAGATTAAATATAGACTGGTGCTTGCAGGCCTTTGTAAAGAGTGAGGCTCCTGTGAACTGGTAAGTGTAGTTTACACATCTCTCTATCTGTAGACCTGGTACCTGCCACTGATTATTTGGCTTGGGGTCACCCAAGATTACAAGGCACCACCCTGCCTGCTCCACAGTCAGAATTGTCTGTTCAGACACTCATGTACTCCTCACCTACCCATCTGCCATGATTTTCTTCCCACCACCCCACCCCCTCCCAGTGAATTCTCCCTTGGTTTCATGGCAGAAATTTCTTTGAAAGGTTGACTTGTGCCCATCTACAGCTTCCATCTGTAAAACACACCAGATGCCACGTAACACTCTAGAAAGGAATCATAACATACCAGCCTGTGTTTTACATATAGAAGATGGAAAATGTGACATTTTAAACAAAATATTAAATTTTCTAGGCATGACATAATCATCATTTTATTGTGAGTTGTTTACAAACATCATGAACTTTTGTTTCAATGTCTGCATTAAAACAATTACTTCTTAAAGCAAGGGTGTTCCAATTTCAAGTTTTTTTTGAGATTTCCAATATGGCACTAGCATAATAGGCAGCATCCATTTAATTATTTTTATTTAGAGATACAACACAGAATAGGCCCTTCCAGTCCTTTAAGCCACGCTGCTAAGCATCCCACCGATTCAACCCTAGCATAATCACAGGATAATATACAATGACCAATCAACCTAATAACCAGTACGTCTTTAGACTGAGAGAGGAAACCGGAGCACCCAGAGGAAACCTACAGATCCCAAGGAGAGGACATACAAACTCCTGAGGATGCCAGGATTGAACTTTGAACTAATGCCCCAAGCTGACCACTACAAAATGCCTAATGTCTAATTTCAATGCACAGGTATCAGATCAAAAGATAGGGTGTTAACTGCCTTTCTTTTCTATCCTATTATGTCTCATTTGGTCAAAGACTGAGGATTACTTCAGTGGCAGACCGACAGATTCAAAATTTGTCCCTTTAAAATGGTATTAAAGTTATCCCTGCTCCTTCTGTTTCTCAAGAAATAAATTGAATTTAATTCCTAAAGTATATAGTAAACTTTGTTCTTAGTACTAATTAGATTTCTGAAATGAATTTAATAAAGCTAGGATTTGCACACCTTACTCATGTTGTCCACCTCTTCGGCTCTCTGCTTGATACGTATTGCCATAGCGTTAACCTTCTCCTTTTCCAGCTGTAGTTCATGACGCTCTTGATTCAGCAGCTCTCGTTCCTCAGCTAGCTTTTCCTCCTTTGATTTCACTTCCATAACTTTTACCTTCAATTCAGCATGTTCCTACAGGGACAAGGTCAGTTACAAATATTAAGGATGAGATTTCGGGTACTTAGAGATAGATGATAAGATAGGTTGAAGTGCTGATATTATTAAGGGAAAATCTTGCTCAACAAATCTGTTGGAATTCTTTGGGGAAATAAAGGGGAGGATAGACAAAGGAGAGTCAGTGGATGTTGTTTACTTGGATTTTCAGAAGACTCTTGACAAAACCCAGTCAGCTAGTGCACTACAAAGGCAGTTTTATCTAGCGAAGAGGCTGTTGTCAGGGCTGAGAAGGAGAGGATTCGCAGGCTTTTTCAGATTTTTAAACAGCCAACCAATTGGCAGTGGAGGAGCTGAAGACAGCCGGTCAGCTAACGCCCTATAAAAGAAGTTTCATCTAGCAAAGCGGCTATCATCGTAGCGGCCATCATCGGAGTGGATTGAGTCAGAGTGGGACGGCTTTGGCTCAACAGGCTTCGGCGTACACAGGCAGAGGCCAGGGTAGGTTCCGGTAAGTTGTTGTTTTGTTCTGTTTGTTCAGAGTAGAGGGAATACCAGGCAGGATGTTGGAATGCACCTCTTGCAGGATGTGGAAAGTCAGGGAGACACCCGGTGTCCCTGACAATGACACTTGCAAGAAGTGCATCCAGCTGCAGCTCCTAACAAGCTGGGTTAGGGAACTGGAGCAGCAGCTGGATGATCTCCAAAATCATTCGGGAGAATGAGGAGATTATAGATAGTAGCTACAGGGAGGTAGTTACACCAAAGGAGCAGCACACAGGTAATTGGGTTACTGTCAGGCGAGGGAAGGGGAAAGGGCAGGCAGAACAGGGTTCACCTGTGGCCATTCCCCTCAACAACAAGTATACCGATTTGGATACTGTTGGGGGGGATGACTTATCTGGGACAAGCTGGGCAGCCGGATCTCTGGCACTGAGTCTGGTTCTACAGTGCAGAAGGGAGGGTGGAAGAAGAGGACAGTGGTAGTGCAAGGGGACTCGATAGTTAGAGGTACAGACAGGAGGTTCTGTGGTCATGACAGAGACTCCTGGATGGTTTGTTGCCTCCCGGGTGTCAGGGTCAGGGATGTCTCTGATCGCGTGCACAGTATTCTGAAGTGGGAGGGTGATCAGCCAGAAGTCATGGTACACATTGGTACCAATGACGTAGGAAGAAATAGTGAGGAGGTCCTGAAGAGTGAGTATAGAGAGCTTGGTAGGAAGTTAAAAAGCAGGATCTCGAGGGTGGTAATCTCAGGATTGCTACCTGTGCCAGTGAGGGTAAAAATAGGATGCTCTGGCAGATGAACACATGGCTGAGGAATTGGTGTAGGGGGCAGGGTTTCAGATTTCGGGATCATTGGGACCTCTTCTGGGGCAGGTGGGACCTGTACAAGAGAGAGGGGTTACACCTGAACTACAAGGGGACCAATATCCTTGCAGGGAGGTTTGTTAGTGCTATTGGGGAGGGTTTAAACTAGATTTGCAAGGGGATGGGAACCAGAGTGCCAGAGCAAATAGTGGAGCGGGGGTGAAAATAAGTGATGTTAAAAGTTCATGCAAAGTCACAAACAGAAGGGTGGTGAGTGGTGGTAATAATCTTCTGAGGTGTGTCTATTTCAATGCAAGGTGTATTGTGGGGAAGGCTGAAGAGCTGAGGGCATGGATTGGCACATGGGATTATGACATTATAACCATTAGTGAAACTTGGCTACAGGAGGGGCAGGACTGGCAGCTTAATGTTCCAGGGTTCCGATGTTTCAGACGTGGTAGAGGCAGAGGGATGAAGGGTGGGGGGGGGGGTGGCATTGCTAGTCAGGAAAAATGTTACAGCAGTGCTCAGGCAGGACAGATTAGAGGGCTTGTCTACCAAGGCCATATGGGTGGAGCTGAGAAACAGGAAAGGTATGACCACATTAATGGGTTTTGTATTATAGACCACCCAATAGTGAGCGAGAATTGGAGGAGCAAATCTGCAGAGAGATAGCAAACAACTGCAGGAAACATAAAGTTGTGATAGTAGGGGATTTTAATTTTCCACATATTGATTGGGACTCCCATACTGTTAAAGGTCTAGATGGGTTAGAGTTTGTAAAATATGTTCAGGAAAGTTTTCCAAATCAATATATAGAGGTACTGACTAGATAGGATGCAGTATTAGATCTCCTATTAGGAAACGAGTTAGGACAGGTGACAGAAGTGTGTGTAGGGGAACACTTTGGTTTCAGTGATCATAGCACCATTACAGTAGTTTCAACTTGATCACGGATAAAGATAGATCTGGTCCTCGGGTTGAGGTTCTAAACTGGAAAAAGGCCAAATTTGAAGAAATGAGAAAGAATCTAAAAAGCGTGGATTGGGACAGGTCGTTCTCTGGCAAGGATGTGATTGATAAGTAGGAGGCCTTCAAAGGAGAAATTTTGAGAGTGCAGAGTTTGTATGTTCCTGTCAGGATTAAAGGCAAAGTGAGTAAGAATAAGGAACCTTGGTTCTCAAAGGATATTGGAACTCTGAAAAAGAAGAAGAGAGAGATGTATAACATGTATAGGAAACAGGGAGCAAATAAGGTGCTTGAGGAATATAAAAAGTGCAAAAAAATACTTAAGAAAGAAATCAGGAGGGCTAAAAGAAGACATGAGGTTGCTTTGGCAGTCAAGGTGAAGGATAATCCAAAGAGCTTCTACAGGTATATTAAGAGCAAAAGGATAGTAAGGAATAAAATTGGTCCTCTTGAAGATCAGAGTGGTTGGCTATGTATGGAACCAAAAGAAGTAGGGGAGCTCTTAGACAGGTTTTTTGCATCTATATTTACTAAGGAAACTGGCATGGAGTCAATAGAAATAAGGCAAACAAGTAGTGAGGTCATGGAACCTATACAAATTGAAGAGGAGGTGGTGCTTGCTATCTTGAGGCAAATCAGAGTAGATAAATCCCCAGGACCTGACAGGGTATTCCCTCGGACCTTGAAGGAGACTAGTGTTGAAATTGCAGGGGCCCTGGCAGATATATTTAAAATGTCGGTATCCACGGCTGAAGTGCCAGAGAATTGGAGGATAGCTCATGTTGTTCCCTTGTTCAAAAAAGCTCAAGAATTATCCGGGAAATTATAGGCCTGTAAGTTTGACATCGGTAGTAGGTAAATTATTGGAAGGAGTACTAAGAGATAGGATCTGCAAGTATTTGGATAGACAGGGACTTATTAGCGAGAGTCAACATGGCTTTGTGCGTGGTACATCATGTTTAACAAATCTATTAGAGTTTTTTGAGGAGGTTACCAGGAAAGTGGATGTAGGGAAGGCAGTGGATGTTGTCGATACGGACTTCAATAAGGCCTTTGACAAGGTCCTGCATGGGAGGTTAGTTCAGAAGATTCAATCACTAGGTATACATGGAGAGGTAGTAAATTGGATTGGACATTGGCTCAGTGGGAGAAGCCAGAGAGTGGTAGCGAAGGATTGCTTCTCTGAGTGGAGGCCTGTGACTAGTGGTGTGCCACAGGGATCAGTGCTGGATCCATTGTTATTTGTCATCTATATCAATGATCTGGATGATAATGTGGTAAATTGGATCAGCAAATTTGCTGATTATACAAAGATTGGAGATGTAGTGGACAGTGAGGAAGGTTTTCAAAGCTTTCAGAGGGATTTGGACCAGCTGGAAAAATGGGCTGAGTAATAGCAGATGGAGTTTAATACAGACGAGTGTGAGGTATTGCACTTTGGAAGGACAAACCAAGGAAGAACATACAAGGTAAATGGTAGGGGACTGAGGAGTGCAGTAGAACAGAGGGATCTAGGAATAAAGATAGAAAATTCCCTAAAAGTGGCGTCACAGGTAGATAGGGTCATAAAGAGAGATTTTGGTACATTGGCCTTTATAAATCAAAGTATTGAGTACAGGAGTTGGAATGTTATGGTGAGGTTGTATAGACATTGGTGAGGGCGAATTTGAAGTATTGTGTGCAGTTTTGGTCACCTAATTACAGGAAGGATATTAATAAGGTTGAAAGAGTGCAGGGAAGGTTTACAAGGATGTTGCCGGGACTTGAGAAACTGAGTTACAGAGAAAGGTTGAATAGGTTAGGATTTTATTCCCTGGAGCAGAGAAGAATGAGGGGAGATTTGATAGAGGTATATAAAATTATGATGGGTATAGATAGAGTGAATGCAAGCAGGCTTTTTCCACTGAGGCAAGGGGAGGAAAAAACCAGAGGACATGGGTTAAGGGTGAAGGGGAAAAAGTTTAAAGGGAACATGGGGGGGGGGGCTTCTTCACACATAGAGTGGTGGGAGTGTGGAATGAGCTGCCAGATGAAGTGGTAAATGCGGGCTCACTTTTAACATTTAAGAAAAACTTGGACAGGTACATGGATGAGAGGTGTATGGAAGGATATGGTCCAGGTGCAGGTCAGTGGGACTAGGCAGAAAAATGGTTCGGCACAGCCAAGGGCCAAAAGGCCTGTTTCTGTGCTGTAATGTTTCTATGGTTTTCTAAATGCCACACGTGAGGCTGTTAAACCAGTTAAGAGCCTGTGGTACTATAAGAAAGATTGGCTGATTGGCAGAAGGCAAAGAGTGGGAAAAGATGGGACCTTTTCAAGTTGGGTGCTGGTGGTTGCCACAGGGGTCAGTGTTGGATGCACTACTTTTCACATTATATCGTAATGATTTGCATGATGGAATTGATGGCTCTGTGATCAATACAAAAATAGGGGGGGAGTAAGTAGTGTCGAGGAAGTGGGGAGTATACAGAAGGACTTGGACAGATTAGGAGAATGGGCAAGGAAGTGACAGATGGAATGCAACGTAGGGAAGTGTATGGTCATGCACTTTGATAGAAGGAATAAAGGAGTATAGGAAGCAAGTTCAGAAATCAGAGGTGCAAAGGTACAGGATTCCTTAAAGGTTAACTTGAAGGTTAAGTTGGTAGTAAGGAAGGGAAATGCAATGTTAACATTCATTTCAAAAGGACTAGAATATAAAATAAGGATATAATGCTGAGGCATTGGTCAGACCATATTTGGAGTATTGTAAGCAGTTTGGGCCTTACATCTAAGAAAGGACATGCTAGCATTGGAGATTCTGGAGGAGGTTTATGAGAATGATCCCAGGATGAAAGGGCAACATATGAATTGCATTTGAAGTCTCTGGGCCTGTATTCAATGGAGTTTAGAAGAATGAGTTAGGATCTCATGGAAACCGACTGAATATTGAAAGGACTAGATAGAGTGAACATGCAGAAGATGTTTCCAATAGTGGGAGTGTCTAGAACTAAAGGGCACAGCCTCAGAACAGAAGTACATCCCTTTAGAGGCGATGAGGAGAAATGTCTTTAGTCTGGGGGTGGTGAACCTGCGGAACTCATTGCCACAGACATCTGTGGAGGCCTCATATTTAAAGCAGAGTCTAATAGGTTCCTGATTAGTAAGGGCATCAAAGATTGTGGGGAAAAAGGCAGGAGAATGGAATTGAGAGGAGTAATAAAGTTCAATAGAATCAATGAAAATCTGCACACAAAGACTGACAGATTGTGCGAATACAAAAGAAACAAGCAATATAAATAAATTAGATAGATAGGTAAATCAATCTGAGAACATGAGTTGTAGAGTCCTTGAAAGTGAGTCCATAGGTTATGTTCAGTGTTGTAGTGAGTGAAGCTGTCCATGCTGCTTTGGAAGACTGATGGTTGAAGAGTAATCAGCCATGATCAAATGGTAGAACAGAGTTGATGGGCCAAATGGCTTAATTCTTATGTCTTATGGTCTAAACAACAAATACTGACTTTTGAAACAACCTTGAAACATTCTTAAAGTAACTAGTACTTAACTGTGAAGCTGCTACCTAAAAGACAAAATCCTAATAAAACAGTAAGATTTTTGTATATAAAAATATACAAATAGTCAAACCAATCAAAATATTCAATGAGAAATATCTATTTGAATGTCTTTACTTGCTATGCCTCTTTGCATTCGTTAACTTTAGGAGATGGAGCAGCTTCAATGAAATGTTAAAATGAGAAATTTGGCCAATTGTGATAGAGAAATATTTACCAGACCAGACAACATCTTGTGAGGAAAGAAATAAAGATAATGTTTCAGGTCAACAAACCAATCATCAAAGCCGTGATTGGTTAACGTGATCTTAAGATGCAGAGAATGCTGGAAAGGTGGGAGGACGGGGGTGGTGGTGAGGAATTAACAATAATGAAGGTCTGTTATAGAACCAAAGGAGAGAGTAACTGTCAAAGGGGACAATGATAACAGCAAAGTGAGCGGTGATAGAACAAATAAAGAAACAACACAGGAGATATGCAAGAGAATAGCTGTTCATTATTTCATATTAGTAAACTCAAAGCTGAATACAGCACACCTAGTCTAAAGATTGTGCTATTTCTTAGCTACATTGAGTTTCAATGGAAAAGCATGGAAGATCAAAGAGACAGAACAAAATGGGAGTGAAGAGCAAAATTAAACTGGAAGCTCTGAATTACTTAAAAAAGGTATTTTGCAAAATGGTCCCCCAAGCTGTATTTGGTGTCCCCAGCAAAGTGAGCAGTGGAGACAACTGTTTCATCTGGACAGAGCTGGGTGGTGCAGGAGGTAAAAGCACAGGTATTGTATCTTCAGTAATCATAGACAAGGTGGAAATGAATTGAATAATGAAACAGGGAGGAGTAGGAATTTGGTGACACCTTCCCTTGTAACCACTGGAGGCATAGAGTCTGACTTTACTCATTTTTATGGCATTACTATTCAATATTTTGTAATATTATTTTTTTTGTGTATAAGTTGATACATTAATGAGAATCTCTGGCTTATATCCTCCATTCTGTGTAGTCTAAGCTAACAGCAAGAACTAGATAAGGTTCACACAAGTTCATTACCTAATTTTCAACAGTATAAGACAAATGGCAATTCTGCAAATAAGTCACCAGAAATATTTAAAATAACAAAAAAATATGCTTTCTATGTTACCAAATTATATGAACTAAGCATTTAGTTGTCTAATTAACTTGCTTTTTCCAGTACTAGCAAATTAAAGGAACTATTTGATCTTGGTGATGCAGGAAAGCAGCTGGTCTTAATTTTGAAGCAAATAAGCTTGTCATGATCCTACAACAAATGCTTAGGCCTACGTAAGGCTAACCACTGAAGTAACTGATATCCAAGAAATCAATTCCTCTGATAATACATGAAGTTCTGGATAAATCAAAGCCAGCTCAGTCTTGAAGCCATCAGCAGTTCTTGGTTACCTTAGATACCAAAATCTCTCTCCACCTAGTGGCCTGGGTGAAATGTTTACTCACTGGACGTGGACACCTTTGATAAGGGCAACAATTGTCATTCATCCTTAATTGACCTGAACTGAGGAGATAGGTATGAGTCAATCAGCTTGGTGAGTCTCAAACCATGGAGCGTAGGAAGTATAAAGCCAGAAAATTTCCTTCCACAAAGAATATTAGTGAACCAGATACAGTTTTCAACCATCCAGTGGTTTCATGGTTACAATTACTGAATCAGCTTTCTTTAGTTACTTGAATTTGCATTTCCAGATGAGATTTGCACTGATGTTCTGGATCACTGATCTAAACTGTAGCTCTTGGTTCAGAACCTCTGTCGTTGTATTTTCATACCTCAGTACAGGACTTAGATAGCTTAAGCGATTCTTCAGGTAGGATGACCTGGTGATATTCATCTTTGCTAAAATCTTGGATGGCCAAAAGTTCACAGGAGGATCAAATGCCTTGAATACTAGCTGCTGAATGTCTGCACACAGACCTCACCCAAGCTGATCATTCTGAATAGGCTAAATTTGTTTCCAAACAAAGCAAAGCCTAAACTGTCTATAAAGTACATTAAATTCCTGTATTTATACATACCCAGGTCCAAATCTCCAGTTTCTGTATTAATACACACATTGATGGAAACATATACCTACATACAAACATTCCTGCATCCTAGGACTGAACAGAGAGCTTACCACTTTACCAGAGAAAGGTGCTGCTCACTTACTTTTGCCAGGCTGAAGATTGCTCCTTCTTGCTGTGCACTGAGCTGTAAGGAACGATTGGTATCTCGTTCTATCCGGCCACTGTTCAGTTTCTGTTGTGTGTGAAACTCTGCCCATTCGCCAGCCAGTCTTCGACGTTCCTCTGCACAGCGCTGCATCACCGACTGTTGCTCCTCCAGCAAGGCACTCTGACAGATTGAAGCATGCATTGTAACATGGAGTGAGCCCCCTTTCCCACCCGCTGTCTCACAAACAGAGCTGTAGACAGTCCCTCGGAAACATCTAGTCACTTCCATGTTTCTCCACTGAAACCATCTTAAACCGGACCAGCATTTCACCTACTGTTTTGGTGACCTGAGGGCAAATGAATTTTTAAAAAAATGTGCAGATACTGAAAATCTGAAGTAAATGCAGAGTATTTGTATTGGTTTATTACTGTCACATTACAAAGGTGAGTGAAAAGCTTATCTTGCATAGTTTATACAATCAAATCGTTACACTGTACATTAAGCCAGAATAAGGAAAAACAATAACAATACACAATAAAATGTAAAAGCTACCAAAAGAGCAGAGTGCAGGTAAACGATAAAGTGCAAGATCATAACGAGGTAGATTGTTCAAGTTAAGTCAAGTTTATTGTCATTTCGACCATAAGCTGCTGGTACAGTACACGGTAAAAACGAAACAATGTTCCTCCAGGACCCTGGTGCTACATGAAACAACACAAAACTACACTAGACTATGTGAGACAGCACGAGGCTACGTAAAACAAACATAAAAATTGCACTAGACTACAGACCCGCACAGGACTACATAAAGTGCACAAAACAGTGCAGGGCAGTACAATAATTAATAAACAAGACAATAGGCACAGTAGAGGACAAATTACAATATAATAATAAGTGACGTAGATGTCAGTCTAGACTCTGAGTGTTGAGGAGTCTGATGGCTTGGGGGAAAAAACTGTTGCACAGTCTGGTCGTGAGAGCCCGAATGCTTCAGCATCTTTTGGCAGATGGCAGGAGGGAGAAGAGTTTGTGTGAGGGGTGCGTGGGGTCCTTCACAATACTGTTAGCTTTGCGGGTGCAGCGTGTGGTGTAAATGTCTGTAACAGCGGGAAGAGAGACCCTGATGATCTTCTCAGCTGACCTCACTATCCGCTGCAGGGTCTTGTGATCCGAGACGGTGCAATTCCCGAACCAGGCAGTGATGCAGCTGCTCAGGATGCTCTCAATACAACCTCTGTAGAATGTGGTGAGGATGGGGGGTGGGAGATGGACTTTTCTCAGCCTTCGCAGAAAGTAGAGATGCTGCTGGGCTTCCTTGACTTTGGAGCTGGTGTTGAGGGAGCAGGTGAGATTGTCCGCCAAGTGAACACCAAGAAATTTGGTGCTCTTAACGATCTCAATGGAGGAGCCGTCAATGTACAGCGGAGAGTGGTTGCTCCGTGCTCTCCTGAAGTCAACAACCATCTCTTTCGTTTTGTTCACATTCAGAGATAGGTTGAGGCCAAGAATCCACCTTATTATACAAGAGGTCCATTCAAGAGTCTAATAACAGTAAGATGGAAGCGGTCCTTGAGCCTGCTGGTATGTGCTTTCAGGGAGTATCTTCTCCCGGATGGGAAAGGTGAGAAGAGGAGTGAAAGCTGGAAACACTCTGTAGAGCAGTTAGTAAGGTGTCTTATGCAAACAATAGCATTGCAGCTAATTTACTGTGAGAATAATTTGGCAGCCTAAAACAATGATCCAGAAATATTAATTCAAATCCAAATTTAAATTCAATTAGTTAAGAATAAAAAATAGTATCAGTGATAACAATCATGAAACTACCAGATTGTTGTACAATCCCAGTTTGTTCACGAGATGTCTGTCAGGGAAGAAAATCTGCAACCTTTACCTGGTTTGGCTTTTCTGTGACTATAAGATGAACAGCAGTGGGACTGGCATCTAACTGCCTTGTGAAATATCCTGGCCAGTCATTCAGTTGTGTTAATCCAGTACAACACAACACAATTTAAAAATTCTGGTCAAATCAACCAGTATCAACTAGGAACCCAGGTTCAGATGCAACAAAGGCAGATCCAATCCAGCCCAGTCAACCCTACAAACTAACTCTTCTCTTCATCTAGACTGGATTGGTTTATAATTGTTACTGAGGTACAGTGAAAAGCTTCTCTTGCATGCTGTTCTTACAGATCTATTCATTACATAGTGCATTAAGGCAGTACAAGGTAAAACAAAAGCAGATGCAGAATAAAGCAGAAAAGCTGCAGAGAAACTGCAGTGCAGGTAAACAGAAAGAGGCGATAGACTACAACCAAGCTAGATTGTGAGATCAAGAGTCCATCTTATCGTCTTAGAGACCATTCCATAGTCCTATAACAGTGGCATAGAAGCTGTCCTTAAGCCTGGTGGTATGTACTTCCAGGCGAGGAGAGGGAAAAAGAGAAAATGTTTGGGGTGGGTGAAGTTTTTGATTTGTGCTGACTGCCTTGCAGATACAGCGAGAAGTGCAGACCAAGTTCATTGATGGGAGACTGGTTTCTGTGATGTGCTGAGCTGTGTCCACAATTCTCTGCAGTTTCTTGCAGTCATCAACAGAGCTGTTGCCATACTACATCAAGATTTTATGCCTAAATTAGAAGAAATGTCTCACTGATGAGGCAAGGAATCATATACTTCTTCCATCACAGATACAGGTCCGGTAGAGCTACAGATGGCAGCACAGGAATTTACTGCAGAATCAGAATGCCCCTCTAGGTCTTCACCACTGACACTAAATGCCATGAAAGCATTAGATCAAAGCTCCTGCTGATAGGATGAATCCGAAATGATAATTCAAAGGTTCATTTATTATCAAAATATACACCATGAAATTCTTCTTTTCCTGATAGTCACAAAACCAAGAAAGAAAAGAACGGCAGCACGATCAGCCACCCACAAATCCCTCCTCCCCGTACAAAAAAGAGAACAAAACCAGTATAGGCACAGCAACCAAATCCCCCTCGCCCGCATGCAAAAAAACAAGAAAGATCAGGCAAAAAACACAGAATATAAAAAACTATAAGACTGATAAAAAGTCTACAATTCAAGTCAATATCCATATCCAAAATGAAGCAAATCCAGATAAATTCACTGGGTAGTTTCCCCTCTCCGGCAGCAGGGTGATCAAAAGGCAGTTTCCCCTCTCCGGCAGCAGGGTGATCAAAAGGCATTCTCCCTCTCCGGCAGCAGAGTGATCAAAAGGCAGTTTCCCCTCTCCGGCAGCAGGGTGATCAAAAGGCATTCTCCCTCTCCGGCAGCAGAGTGATCAAAAGGCAGTTTCCCCTCTCCGGCAGCAGAGTGATCAAAAGGCAGTTTCCCCTCTCCGGCAGCAGGGTGATCAAAAGGCAGTCTCCCCTCTCCGGCAGCAGAGTGATCAAAAGGCAGTTTCCCCTCTCCGGCAGCAGAGTGATCGAAAGGCAGTCTCCCCTCTCCGGCAGCAGGGTGATCAAAAGGCAGTTTCCCCTCTCCGGCAGCAGAGTGATCAAAAGGCATTCTCCCCTCTCCGGCAGCAGGGTGATCGAAAGGCAGTTTCCCCTCTCCGGCAGCAGAGTGATCAAAAGGCATTCTCCCCTCTCCGGCAGCAGAGTGATCGAAAGGCAGTGTCCCCTCTCCGGCAGCAGGGTGATCGAAAGGCAGTCTCCCCTCTCCGGCAGCAGGGTGATCGAAAGGCATTCTCCCCTCTCCGGCAGCAGGGTGATCGAAAGGCATTCTCCCCTCTCCGGCAGCAGAGTGATCGAAAGGCAGTTTCCCCTCTCCGGCAGCAGGGTGATCGAAAGGCAGTTTCCCCTCTCCGGCAGCAGGGTGATCGAAAGGCAGTTTCCCCTCTCCGGCAGCAGAGTGATCGAAAGGCAGTTTCCCCTCTCCGGCAGCAGGGTGATCAAAAGGCAGTTTCCCCTCTCCGGCAGCAGAGTGATCAAAAGGCAGTTTCCCCTCTCCGGCAGCAGGGTGATCAAAAGGCAGTTTCCCCTCTCCGGCAGCAGGGTGATCGAAAGGCATTCTCCCCTCTCCGGCAGCAGGGTGATCGAAAGGCAGTCTCCCCTCTCCGGCAGCAGAGTGATCGAAAGGCAGTCTCCCTCTCCGGCAGCAGGGTGAATGCACTGGCGATCAAAAGGTAGGCTGCCGGCAGCTCACCTTCTGCATTTACCTTGACGTTTCAATCTCCTGTGTCACTTCAATTGGCAAATAATGGAAGCTTTAATCAGCAAAATGGAGTCGAACATCAGCTTGTGCCCCGCAGCGTCCCACCGCCTTCTCGCCACGAGGTTTGAACTCCCGGAATCCTCTGAGACTGCAGAGCACAGAAACGCCCAAATGATCTCCAAACTGCAAATCATAGGCTCTAACAGTTCCAGAATCAGATTCAAGATGAAAAACAAACATGACAGACATAAAAGTGAAATATATAGTTTCATGATCTATCCAGAAGATGTCTTCCGAAGAGGCATTGTACGCAGGCACCATCTTGACCAGAATTTCGCCAGGTTGAATACTAAATTGAAATAGCACTGAGCAGCAAGAATATAAAATACACTCCTGTAGAGTTGCAGCTCTGTGACTTCACATTAAAAAATTCTGTTAGCATTTTGTTTCATTCATGAAAGAGACAATATAAGAAAAAAACCATCAGACCTCATTCTCACAAATCTGCCCTGTTGCAGGTATGTCTATCCGTGGCACTTTCTTTGGGAGTGATACGTAAACTGCTTCAGGGAGACCACGTCCTGTCTTTGCACTGACAACATCCTCCATGCTTTGTGCCAATACCGTCAAATGAAGTGGGCTAGCTTCAGAACAGATCAAACAGTGCAACTGAGAATCCAAGAGGCAGTGGGAACCATCTGCAGAAGGTGAGATGTATTCCACTGGTAAAGTCACTTTACCAAGAAATCAGTCACATAAACCTAAACAGTAGCAGCAATGACGTCACTACCATTCAGGGTCCCAAACAGTCCTTCCAAGTGAGGCCACCCTTCACCTGAAAGTCTCTTGGGGTCATCTACTGTACCCGGTGCTTCTGGTATTGCCTCCTGTAAATCGGTGAGAGGTGACGTAAATTGAGAGACTACTTCACCAAGCACTTACGCTCCATCTGCCAGAAAAGGCCGGATCTCCTGGTGGCCACCCAGTTCAATTCTACCTCCAATTCCCAGTCTAACATTTCAATCTGTGGCCTCCTCTATTGCCACGATGAGGCCACACTCAAGTTGGAGGAGCAACACCAATATTCTGTCTCAGTAGTCTCCAACCTGATGACATGAACATCAATTTCTCAAACATCCAGTAATTACCTCCCTTCACCACTCCCCATTCCTGTTCCCTTCTCTCACCTCAACTCCTTACCTGCCCATCACCTCCCTCTGGTTCTCCTCCTCGCTCCCTTTCATCCATGGTCTTCTATGCTCTCCTTTCAAATTCCTCCTCCTCCAGCCCTTTATCTCTTTCACCATCAACTTCCAAGCTTTCTACTTCACCCCTCTCCCATCTCCCAGTTTCACCCACCACCTACCACTTTGTACCTCTTCCTCCCCTCCCCACATCTTCTTACTTTAACTTTTCATCTTTCTTTCCAGACCTGATGATGTGTCTTGGTCCAAAATGTTAACTGTTTACTCTTTTCCATAGAATCTGCCTGGCCTGTTGAGTTCCTCCAGCTTTTTGTGTGTGTTACATAAAACTAAAGATGTTTTCTGCTCTAAGCAGCTTGTGTCTCTACCTTTGCCCTCTCCAGCTCCTCCCTCTCAATACTGAAGTGTTGATTCATGAGTTTACGTTCTTCCTCCAGGGATCGCTGCAGTGATTCCACTTTGCTTTGCCCTGCTGATGCTCTCCACCGCTCCTGCAGAGAAATGCAAAATAGAGATGTGTACACTCAGTGGCCACTTTATTAGGTACGCTTGCAAATTTCTAATCAGCCAATCATGTGGCAGCAATTCAATGCATAATAGCATGCAGACATGGTCAAGAGGTTCAGTTGTTGTTCAGACCAAACATCCGAATGAGGAATAAATGTGATTTAAGTAACTTTGACCATGGAGAGATTGTTGGTGTCAGATAGGGTAGTTTGAGTTTCTCAAAAACTGCTGATGTACAAGGATTTTCATGCACAACAGTTTCTAGAGTTTACACACAATAAAAAAACAAAACATCCAGTGAGTGGCCGTTCTGTAGGTGAATACACTTTGTTAATGAGAGAAGTCAGAAGAAAATGGCCAGATTGGTTCAAGCTGACAGAAAAGTGATAGTGGTGTGCATAAGGATATCTCTGAACGTACAACACATTGAACCTTGAAGGGGATGGGCTACAGTAGCAGAAGACCATGAACATACACTCAGTAACCATTTTATTAGGTACGGGAGGTACTTACCCTATTCCAAGCAGCTGTGTGACATGTTTACAATGAGTAGTCACTTTGAGTACCATGCTATTCACCTTAAATACTCTTAAAAATATTTAAAACGTACCCATGATGTACAAGAATTTGATTCAAAGAATAAAAAATGTGAGACATGATAATTTTGGCATTGGATGAAATTGTAAAACAGGTGATATTAGCTTGAACTACTCATTAAACCCCACATCCAATCCATTATTTTGCATGTCAAATATTTTGTTCCTTACAACAGGTCAGATCTTAGCTTTTTTCCCTTTACATTTATGACCACAGTACAGCAGTTGACAAATAAGACCATAAGACATAGAAGCAGCATTAGGGCACGGCCCATTGAGTCTGCTCCGCCATTCCATCATGGCTGATTTATTATCCCCTCACAACTCCATTCCCCTGCCTTCTCCACATAACCTTTGCTACACTGACTAATCAAGAACCTATTAACCTCCACTTTAAAAATACTCATTGACCCTGCTGAATTCCCAGTCCACCTTACTGGCAAAACAAAACACAATGTCCTGGTCCAGGCCAAAAAAACTGGCATCAACAGTATGGAGCTTGAGCGAATATGCGTCTTCAAGATCAGTGTAAAAAAATTATTTTTTTCTCCCACAACCAAAGTATGTCACAGAAAGTTAACGCAGTAAGGTGACATGTCCACACATGTACCTTCCTGGTTCTCAGGTTAACAGTTACTCTGGATGCCATCTGAAGAATACAAACAGGAGTCAGACAATGAATGTACATGAACGTTTTAACAGATCAAATTATAGATGAAGTTTAATTAAAGTATAATCAAGTATATAGTACAGGAATTACTGAGCATATCTGCAGTCTAAGACAACCAACTGATAGTTGACAAATGAGTGTTTGTGGGGTTGTTATCAGGCACAACTCTGCTGTATTGTAAAACTTAGAATTATTACAATGTAAATTATTTCTTCATTAATGCCTCAACCGCATCTCCATACTGCCAGTCTCCTGCACATCTGGCAACTGGATACAACTCCACAAGTTCCCAAATTACTACATTCCTGACATTGAGCCATCTCAGTTATTCTTGCCTTTTTCATTCATTCCTTTATTCAATTCTTGATTTTAAACTCGACAATTCTTTTCATCAGTTTTCATCAGTAAATCAAGTTTTCAGATTTTCTCCAAAGTTTACTTTTCCTGCTTTCTTTAAAGATACAATTGTATCTGAATACTGTGCACATAGCAAATTGACCTGAAGCAAACTTGTCTCTGACTCTCCAGTCAATCCTATGATTTAATGGCAGTGTGAAGATAATAATAACAATCCTTTAATGAAGAAACAAGAAGTGGGTAAAATTTGGAATGAAGTGGAATGTCTGAAAAATATCTAATCCAATTCCAATCAGAAACACCATCAAGAATACTTATTAACATTTCAGGCATCGTAACATATCACAGATTATAACAACTATCTAACACACCTTTTCAAGAAGTCGTGTTTGTTCATTCAGCCTGATCTCCATCTTAATTATAACATCTTGTAGGCGTGCCCTCTCTTCCTCCAGGTCTCTCTGCTGGTGCAACAGTCTATCCTGCTGAGCTGAAGAAGATAACAAAAAATACCAAAAGATTCCCAGGTAACATAATCCTCACTGACACAGGACTGATTTGTCTCTAGGACCGTTGCTCTAAATGAAAGAAGTCTTAATCATTATGCAGAATGTTATTTTGAATTCAGCTCTGTAGGACCGGAAACTATAGTTATAGCACCCTATTTCCCAAGTCGACTGCACTCTTTTCCATAGATGCTGCCTGGCCTACTGAGATCCTCCAGCATTTTGTGTGTGCTGCTTGGATTTCCAGCATCCGCAGATTTTCTCATTTTCATAACCAGTCATAGAAAAAAAATTGAATGCATTTTCTGATGAGTAGGCTGAAAGAGTTTTCATATTGTAATGACCTTAACATCTGGGATGTATTTAGAAAGTAAAGATCTTTCAACATGTTATCTTGGCGTTCTTGAGAACACCACATTGATAATGGAAAAGAAATTGATTTTAATGAAAAGATCTCCATTTGCAGTAAAACTTCAACAATCCATGGAGGATTGAACCAAAAATTGGTTAGAAATATTTATAAACAGTGAGGGCACATGAAATACTGAAGTGAAGTTGGTTGATGACTGTTGATCGAAGCTCCTTTCAATTTAAGTTGTTTTTGAAATTTATTGCACATTAACAGAACAGTTGATGTAGTCACAGCATACAAGTGGGACATTTCTCTGCCTTGTGAGCACTCTTGGAATAATGTTCCTCAATGTAATTAAAGTTGTGCATTGAATTCTATAAGCAGTTACAAATATCAATCGCTTTTACTAATTTACTAAAGGCGGGAGGAGAAGACGACGGCATGCCTGCGTGTGCGCAGCCCTCCGGTGAAAAATGATATCGTATCTGTTAAATAGGGGCCGCAGACAATTCTGATTTGATGGAGAATGGACGTGAAAGCACAGAGGAACATCTGGAGAAATTTCTGAAACACTCGTTCGCTGCTGTCGTTACTGCGTAGTCGGGAATCTTTCGGAGGGTAGGCCTCAAAATCCCCAGTCTTGCCTGCTTTTGGCAACCGGGAAGGAGGTCGAATCGTTCGGACAGAGATAGCGCTCAGTACTCGGTGTCGGAGAGCTGATCAGAGCTCGAAGTTTTCGGATGACTCAGAGTCGGATTGTGGTCGGCATGGCAGGGAGAGTTTTTCTTCCTCCTCCCGTCTGCGTGATATGTGGGACATTTGAGTGACTTTGAACTATACTGTGCTCATGGACGACTTCATCAAGTTATGGTATTATTGCACTGCTGTAACTATATGTTATAATTATGTGGTTTTGTCAAGGTTTTTCAGTCTTGGTCTGTCCTGTGTTTTGTGATATCACACCGGAGGAAATATTGTATCATTTCTTAATGCATGCATTACTAAATGACAATAAAAGACTACGTGTCTTCATAATCTAATGATCAAAATTTCCATGAACCTAGACTTAGTTGAAACAGAAGTTTTCTGTATGGGGGGAGGGAGTAAACATCAGCACTGTACCTAGATACTTATCCCATAGCTTCAAGTACATTTCTTGTCAGTACTTCCCTTCCTTTTTCCCCTGGTTCAGTCACTTTTAGTTCAGTCATTTCCATGTTAAATGGATATAGAATATCTCAGAGCTGTTTGAAAGTGAACAACAAATACCTGGCCAATATTTAACTCTAGTCCACAAATTGAGTGCAATAAAGCCTATATTACATCAATAACGACTCATTGATAGCTGTAAAACAGGGGTCCCCAACCTTTTTTGCACCGCGGACCGGTTTAATATTGACAATATTCTTGCAGATCGGCCGAAGCCTGGGGGGGCGGGGGAGGTGTTCAAGTTCAACAGTGCGTGACAGGGAATGAGGAAAGGTGCAGCTGACTCATATTGTTTCATATCGCCAAATCATATCGTTTCCTCGCACACCTTTGCAGCCCGGTGCCGGTCCACAGCCCGGTGGTTGGGGACCACTGCTGTAAAGAAAAGGTGCCAGAAGTATCCACACAGTTGTAAAGTTTTGAGAATTCAATCTTGCTTATTAATAAATAATTACTCCCCATTGTACACGTACCTCGCTGCTGCTCATCTCGTAACCGTGCATTAATCTCCATCTCATGGGACGTGCTCTGATGCGTGCTTTCCACTTTATAGGAAAGATCATTCAGCTTCCCAGAGAAGATTTCCATCTGCGCAATGATACTATTGAGTGATCTAAAGGACAGGAAGGACAAAGAATTAAAGCACAAGTCAAGGATATACTAAATCAACACTTGAAAAATTACCAAATTTTTTGATTTATAATACTTCTTAAATTACAGATTATAGTCAAATCTATCATGATACATTTTAAACCAGATTATTCAATTATATTCCACCATTGAATTCACTCCTAAATATTATACAATAAATTAATCAAACCTTTCCATTATTTGTCATGCATAGTATGATCTGCATATTTGTCATTCTACATATAAATAATGTGATGCCCTTTATTAGATTCCCATTGCGATTAATTCACTCTGATTATCTATGCTCCTATATAAACCACCATTAAATTCCAGTAATTTCCTTCTTGATTACATACATGATCTCTTTGTGTACAGCAGAAACTGGAAATGCATATGATGTCCATGAGGACCTCACTCCTGATGTAATGAAGAGAAATTAATTTAGATTGAAAAGCTGAAGACAGACAAATTTAATCTGTGATAGTGATTTTGCTGATCACTATAGTGCAGCAGAGGTTCACTTCAAAGGTTGCAGAGCACTGGGTGCAGAAAAGAAAATACAACCAAGAAACCTGATCACCATCAAACAAAATTGGTGATTTGGTACGAATAGGATCAGACTGCAGTAATGTTGATATGCACAACAGATTGATTACCTCAGTAAAACAATTCACACTTTTAGTTAAAGGGAAGGGAACAACAACCTTGCACTCAACATCAGTAAGAGGAAGTTGAAAGAACACATATCAGTCGTCATCAGGGGATCAGCAGTTTCAAGTTCCTGGGTGTCAGCATCTGTGAAGATCTATCCTTGGTCCACCATATTGATGCAATTACAAAGAAGGCACAATAGCGGTTCTATTTCATCAAGAGTTTAAGACGACAAGGTATGATTCTTGCAGATTTCTACAGGGGAGCATTAACTGGTTGTTTCACTATCTGGTATGGAGGGGCCAGCACACAGGATTGGAAAAAAGCTGCAGAAAATTGTGAACTCAGCCAGTTCCAGCTTGGCCACCACCCTCCTAGCATTGAGGGCATCTCCAAAAGGCAATGCCTCAAAATGATAGCATCCATCATTAAGAATGCCAATCACCCAGGTCATCCCCTCTTCTCATTGCTACCATCAAGGAGCCTGAAAACACACACTCAACACTTTAGGAACGACTTCTTCCCCTCTGTCATCAGATTTCAGAATAGACAATGAAATCATGTACACTACCTCAACCTTCCTTTTCAGCTCTCTTTTTGCACTACTTATTTAAGTTAATTTTTAAAAGTATTTTTCTTATTGTAATTTATAGTTTTATTATAATGTATTGCAATGTACTGCTGCTGCAGAACAATAGATTTCACAACATATGTCAGTGACATTAAACCTGATTTTGATTCTAATTTATAAGGGAAGAGACTAAAAAACTTTGGCCCCTAAGCATTGCTAAGTATTAAGATGATTCCCTTATGGTCCAATATAGAGAGTAATTTTAAAAAATGTCTTGCCTCCTTAAAAAATTACAAAGGAGAATCATCAAGCCTATCAGAGGAGCTTTCCTCTCAACTTTCAGCTTTACAGAAGTTAATTTATTCCAAATGTAAACAATAAAATCTTCTCCTTCATAAACATTTTAATAGTATGCCAGCGATACAGGCTATAGATGAAAACATATTATTCCAGGGTTGGTTCTAAATCTCTATGTAGCACATTGTTTCCTTTTTAATTGCTGCTTCATGTTATAATTTCAAGACAATTGGGGTTCAGCAAGCAAACACCTGCAACCACCTGCTCCTTTGTGTGTGCAACAGAGTGAATCAGTGTATGCAGAATGGCAGTGGAATGCTGAGATTTTATGAAGTTCTTTTCTTCTGCTTTTCAATAATAGTATGATAAATGAAGTGTCAATGGACACACTCTCCCAAGAGCATTGCCCTCATTTTTACTTCTCTTTATGTCAAAATGTTGCCTCCATCATATGAGAATAGGGTCTAAGTGAAATTGTGAGCTTACTGCCCAGAATGTTGCAGCATTCCTGATACAATTCCAAGCCAAATGTATTCTGAGGAAGGGTTATTGCTTATTCATTTCCATAGATGCTATCTGACCTGCTGAGTTCCTCCCACATTTTGTGTATGATGACTAGGATTTACACTTAACTGAGTATAATGGAGCTCACGGCTCACTTAGTGCCAACTGCTCATAAGGTTGTTGGCTTGCATGCATTGATGATGATGAATGTTAATTTAAAATGATGCTGTGTCCTTTCTATTGTGACGAAAGAGGGTTACAAAAGTACACATAGACTAAGATGTTAACTGTCCTGTGCTAGCACCAATGGGAACAACAGTTGATCTGCCACCTGTCTTCAGGAGAGAGAGATAAGTAGGACAATGGAGCAGCATTTGGAAATGTTAATGAAGAGACGAGAGAGTTTAACGGAAGGAGACACCGGTCTGAACATTGTCAAGACTGGCTCCTTTTGAACCCTGAACTGTCTGAAGTGTGATGGACAGGCGATACCCCAGCAGGGGGATAAAAAGGGACAGGTTCGCTAAGGCAACAGACACACGACTCCACGAGGTAACGAGACCCTGAAAGCAGTGTGCCCCCCCACTAGTTGGTGGGAGTATTTTGGAGGTCTGGTCGCGGGCCCAGCCATAGACGCACAGGGTGGAAAGGTACAGATCGGCGGGAACCTGGTGTGTGAGTCCGCCTTTGCCTGGGTGCTGGGTTCACCGCAGAAGAACAATCGTATCTGGAATGGAGGGGTCACAGTCGGTGACCTCAGAAGACATTACAAAGGGCTCGCTCGAAAGCTGACTGCGAGGAATATCGAAGGTCTGTTTGGAATCCGATTTGAATATTCATTCGTTCTCTCTCTCTCCCCCCTGCCCCCAACGGCACAACAGTGATTACTGTGAACTGAACTGAACTTTGCGTCACTTGAAACTGGTGATGAACCCCTAGACTACGATAGAGCTTGATTGATCCTATTATCCTAGTTCTGTGTACATGTGTGTTTATTCATTGCTAACCTGTTGCATTTATATCCTTACTATTAGAGTACTGTGTTGCTTATTTCTTTAATAAAACTTTCTTAGTTCCACTAATCCAGACTCCAACTGAGTGGTCCATTTTTGCTGGTTTGGCAACCCAGTTACGGGGTACGTAACACTATCTATTGCAATTCTTTCAGATGAAAGGTTGGCCAATTAGCTTCTTATCATCATAGCTATGGAACACCAGAGATGCCCCTGCAGCAGTGTCTTGGAGCACCAAATATCAGAATAGAATTCCATCCTTTATCGGTCAACTTGATTCTTCTGTGCAATTCTCTTCAACGTTGTTCCTGGTACCTTTTCTTTTGCTGCCAACCACAAACTCCACACTCCTAAAGGCTTTAAAGTCTTGCTGCAACCTAGTGTCTCATCTGGAAATCCAGTGTGTTATTTGCATTGTGACGAAAAACCAAGTTATCAGAAGATTGATGCTAATAAGAGAGAGATAAGTGAGACAATGGATAAACATTCAAAATGCTAATAAGAAAGAAGAGAGAGATTAATGAGAAAGAAACACATTTCAGAATATTGACAGACTGGTTGCTTTGAACCTGAACTGTTTGAAGTTTGGTGGACAGGTGATACCCCAGCAGGGGGATAAAAAGAACAGGTTCGCTAAGGCACGACACACACCACGAGATCACGAGATAACGAGACCCTGGAAGAGCGGTGTGCCCCCACAAGTTGGTGGGAGTAGGAGGTCTGGTTCGAGGGAACCAACCATAGACTGACAGGGTGAAAAGGGATGATCGGCAGGAACCTGGTGTGTGTGTCCGCCCTTGCCTGGGTGCCGGGTTCACTGCAGAAGAATGGTCGTATCCGGAACGGAGGGGTCACAGTCGGTGACCACAGAAGACATAAAAGGGTTCGCCCGAAAGCTAACTGTGAAGAACATCAAAGGTCTGTTTGAATCAAAATTTGGATTCTCTCTCTCTCCAACGGCACAACAGCGATGACTGTGAACTGCACTAAGCTGAACTGAACTCTGCGTCACTTGAGACTGATCATTTTACCCCTAGACTGCGATAGAGCTTGGCTGATTCCTATTACCCTAGTTCTGTGTACATGTGTTTTATCATTGCTAACCTGTTGCAGTTATATCCTTACGATTAGAGTACTGTGTTACTTATTTCTTTAATAAAACTTTATTAGTTTCTGTTAAACCAGACTTCAACTAGGTGGTCCATTTCTGCTGGTTTGGCAAACCAGTTACGGGGTACATAAGTGGGGATCTCGTCCGCAATTCTGAACGCCAAATTTGGGACGGGGTAAATTGATCGGGTTAAAATTCCTGAAAGAAAGAAAGGGGAAACAGCAGAAATGGAGATTGAGGAATTTCTAAAGGCACCAACCTTGGAGGCATTAGGGGATGCCAGGAAATCAGAGTTGGCAACTGTTGTCAAACGGTTGAATCTTTTTAAGGGGAAGTCGACAATGGGGAGAGCGGAGATGCACAGAGCTATCATAGAGCATTATGTATCTAAAGGTGTGTTTCCCCAAGGAGAGCTGGAGGTGGTATCTATGGGCAAACCTGGTGGAGAAGCAGTACAGCTGCAGACTGAAAAATTGAGACTCGAGCACAAGTTCCGGGTAAAACAGCTGGAATGAGAAGAGAGGGACAGGCAGCTAGAACAAGAAGAGAAGCAGTTAGAACGACAAGAGAGAGAGAAACAGAGGGAAAGGGAATTTGAGCTGGAAGAGAAGCTAAGGATGACGCTAGTGCAGGAGCCCATGCCGAACCAAGGTGGAGGGTTCAGGGCGACCCAGGAGGTTAGGCTCGTTCCCCCATTTGAGGAGGCCGATGTTGATCGGTACTTTCTACATTTTGAAAAAGTTGCTGCAAGTCAGGAATGGCCGAGGGATAAGTGGGTTGTTTTGCTTCAGAGCGTACTAAAAGGAAAAGCTCAACAAGCTTACTCGGCATTGTCCGCAGAAGATGCCCAGAGGTATGATGTGGTGAAGGAGGTGATACTCAGGATTTACGAGTTGGTCCTGGAGGCATACCGGCAGAGGTTCCAGAAGGCGAAGAAGCACGTACTTAGAGTTTGCCCGTGAGATGCAGATCTATTGTGAGCGTTGGTGCGCCTTGAAAGGGGTCAATGGGGATTATGACAGACAGCTACAGCCAATACTGATTGAGCAGCTTAAAGGTTGTGTCCCTGAAGGTATGAGGCCCTACCTAGATGAGGGAGAGGCAGAAACCTTAGCCGCAACTGCTAAGTTAGCGGATGAGTACGCGTTGACACACAAAGCGAAGTTTACCCCGAGTAAAAGCTACCACAAGGGTAGTCGACAGGGCGGACAGAGTTCGCTGGAGAAGCCAGAAAGTAAGCCAGGCACTAGTGAAAAGGATAAGGAAGACAGGAAACAGTTTGGTAGGAAGTCTCCTGGGGTCGTATGCTATAATTGTGGGAAAGCCGGTCACTTTGCGTCCAGGTGCTTTACCCCAAAGAAGGAGACGGGGAAAGGAAAAATGACTCCGACTGGCTGTATTGAGCTGGCAAACAAACCGCTAGGGGAGAAGAGGTCTGATAAAGTTCAGGAAGGGCGCGAGAAGTTTATCTCGGCCGGATCGGTGTCGGTGAAGGAGGGGTTAAACCCAGTTCCAGTACGGATCTGGAGAGACACGGGAGCTTGTCAGTCACTGATCTTAAGGAGTGTTTTAGACTTTAGTTCAGAGACCCAGACTGGGGAGGTCAGGGTCATAAAAGGCATTGGAAAAGGGACTGAAGCAGTACCTTTGCACCAGATACACCTAAAAAGCGACTTGGTCTCTGGACCGGTCACAATCGGGGTGAGGCCCGAACTACCGATGAAAGACGTGGAGGTCTTACTCGGTCATGACCTCGCTGGCGGAGAGGTGTACCCAGCAGTAAATTTGACAAGCCAGCCTGCCAGGATTGAGGCCCCGCCCATGGACTCACAGGTTTATCCCGTTTGCGCAGTGACTCGGCGTGTGTCCAGAAAGGCTACCGAAGCGAATATAAACTTAGCAGAGATGTTTTTATCAGCCTTGTACCGGGGGGGGGGGGGGTTAGAAAGTGAAAAGGAGGAGCGTAGTGAAACAGGAGGAAGTGAGGGAGTTGAGGTAGACTTAGCATTAGCAAGGAAGGACTTTATACAGGCACAGGAGCAAGACGAGGAGCTGATGGTTTTGACGGAGACAGCTCTCTCCGAAGCAGAATTAAAAAGGGAGCCAGTGGACTATTGTGTGGAGGAGGGAGTACTAAGGAAGAAATGGAGACCAAGTACCGTACCCGCAGATGAGGAATGGGGGGTGGTGCCAAAAATTTATGGGAATGAGATTCTTAACCTGGCCCACAAGATACCCCTCGGTGGACATTTTGGGGAGAGGAAAACAGTTGGCGGAATCATGAAAGAGTTTTACTGGCCACACAGGAGGAAGGATGTTATTGACTATTGTAGACGTGAGCTAACACAGTTACAGGCTTTTGATATGCTAACAGATTGCCACGATAGGCGAACAAACCTAGTCGGTGTTATCACGAAAATTAATGAGGCTAGTGTGCCACCTGTTAAGGGGAAAGCCCATTTTGAAAAGATAAGTATGGGGCCGACCAGATGGGAGAAGTCTATTGTTTTGGCCAGCTTTGCTGATAAGGCCCTTAACCCCCGAACAAAGCCAGCTGCCGCCAAAGTTAATTAAACGGCACGCACACGTATGTCCGAATGTCCCAAGGCGATGCATAGGGACGGTGCATGATGTTGTTGTCACCTCAGACCAGCCTATTAAACAACACCCCTATAGTATGATTAATTCAGTGACAAAAGGGCTAAAGAACGCAGAAGCGTATATTGGCGATGTAGTGGTCTGGAGTGACACATGGGAGGAGCACATTGTGGCAGTAGAGGAACTGTTTAAACAGCTGTTTGAAGCCAGCCTGA
This sequence comes from Mobula birostris, assembly GCF_030028105.1. NCBI lineage: Eukaryota > Metazoa > Chordata > Chondrichthyes > Myliobatiformes > Myliobatidae > Mobula > Mobula birostris. Next base: position 8,940,654 of record NC_092393.1, on the reverse strand, counting down.
CAGTGAACCTCGCAAAAAGTGAATTCGGCCACGCAGAGGTCACTTATATGGGATTTGTGGTAGGACAGGGGCAGCTGGCTCCGATGCAGGCTAAGGCGCGGGCTGTCTCTGAAGTCCCCACCCCGACAGACAAGAGAGTCCCGAGAAGGTTCTTGGGGATGGTGGGGTACTATCGGAAGTTTTGCAAAAACTTTGCAGATATTACCCTCCTTCTTACTAAGCTCTTGCCAAAGAATGCTAAGTTTGTGTGGGACGACCCTTGTCATATTTGTCCGGGACAGAAACCACTGAGAATTTACACTGATCACAACCCATTAGTGTTTTTGGCCACTATGAAGGATAAAAACAAAAGGTTGCTAAGTTGGAGCCTGGTCTTAGAGGATATTAAAATAACACATATAAAAGGACCGGAAAATGTGATTGCTGACTGTCTGTCAAGGTGTTGACAACTTAAAGTTCTCTGTATTAGCCGAATAGCTGATGACCCTATATATTAGTATATTAGTGTGTATCTAATAATGTATTCATGCCCATAATTTTTACCCCGGTAAAAATCCTTTGAAGGATAGGGGTGTGATGAAAAACCAAGTTATCAGAAGATTGATGCTAATGAGAGAGAGATAGTGAGACAATGGATAAACATTCAAAATGCTAATAAGAGAGAAGAGAGAGATTAACGAGAAAGAAACACATTTCAGAATATTGACAGACTGGTTGCTTTGAACCTGAACTGTTTGAAGTTTGATGGACAGGTGATACCCCAGCAGGGGGATAAAAAGAACAGGTTCGCTAAGGCACGACACACACCACGAGATCACGAGATAACGAGACCCTGGAAGAGCGGTGTGCCCCCACAAGTTGGTGGGAGTAGGAGGTCTGGTTCGAGGGAACCAACCATAGGGTGAAAAGGGACGATCGGCGGGAACCTGGTGTGTGTGTCCGCCCTTGCCTGGGTGCCGGGTTCACTGCGGAAGAATGGTCGTATCCGGAACGGAGGGGTCACAGTCGGTGACCACAGAAGACATAAAAGGGTTCGCCCGAAAGCTAACTGTGAAGAACATCAAAGGTCTGTTTGAATCAAAATTTGGATTCTCTCTCTCTCCAACGGCACAACAGCGATGACTGTGAACTGCACTAAGCTGAACTGAACTCTGCGTCACTTGAGACTGATCATTTTACCCCTAGACTGCGATAGAGCTTGGCTGATTCCTATTACCCTAGTTCTGTGTACATGTGTTTTATCATTGCTAACCTGTTGCAGTTATATCCTTACGATTAGAGTACTGTGTTACTTATTTCTTTAATAAAACTTTATTAGTTTCTGTTAAACCAGACTCCAGCTAAGTGGTCCATTTCTGCTGGTTTGGCAACCCAGTTACGGGGTACGTAACAGCATCCTCTCTTCATCCCCCTCACAACTATTATTACTATTTAACCTGCATCATTAGCAAAATTGGGTAATTACGATCACTGCCTTCATCCAAAGTTATAAATATAGCTTGTAAATATCTGATGTCTGCGTACTAATTCTTGGGGCTAATTACAGCCAGTAATGTCAATTTCCATGGTTATGCATTTACTACCAACCTCATGAATCCTTACCTTCCAAAACAATGTTTTATATGGTATCCTAGTAAATGTCTTTTTGGAGATTTAACTTTACCTCATCCACATTTCCTTCTTAGTGACTCTGCTGCAGTCTTCCTAAGAAAGCTTTTAATACACTTATAAAACATCATTTCCTTTCATAAACATGATTTCCCTTTCGGCATTCAATACCATCATCCCCTCAAAACTAATCAATAAGCTCCAAGACCTTGGCCTCAATACCTCCTCGTACAACTGGATCCTAAATTTCTCCACCTGCAGATCCCAGTCAGTTTGGTTTAGCAACAACATCTCCTCTACAATTCCCCTCAGCATGGGTGCACCACAAGTCTGTGTGCATAGCCAATAGTTCATCAACTGTAGCTCAGCATTCAACACCATCATTCCCACAATCCTGATTGTGAAGTTACAGAGCCTGGGCCTCTGTACCCCCTTCTGCAGTTGGATCCTCGTCTTCCTAACCGGAAGACCACAATCTGTGCGGATTGGTGATAATATCTCCTCCTTGCTGATGATCAACACTGGTGCACCTTGGAGGGGGAGTGGTGTTTAGCCACTGTCCTACACTCTATATACCCACGATTGTGTGGCTAGGCATAGCTCAAATACCATCTATAAATTTGCTGATGATACAACCATTGTTGGTAGAATCTCAGATGGAGACGAGATGGCGTACAGGAGGGAGATATGCTAACTAGCGGAGTGGTGCCACAGCAACAACCTGGCACTCAACATCAGTAAGACAAAAGAGCTTATTGTGGACTTCAGGAAGGGTAAGACGAAGGAACACATACCAATCCTCATAGAGGGATCAGAAGTGGAGAGAGTGAGCAGTTTCAAGTTCCTGGGTGTCACGATCTCTGAGGATCTAACCTGGACCCAACATATCGATACAGCTATAAAGAAGGCAAGACAGTGACTATACTTCATAAGGAGTTTGAAGAGATTTGGTATGTCAACAAATCACTCAAGAACTTTGCTAGATGTACCATGGAGAGCATTTTGACAGGCCGCATCACTATCTGGTATGGGGGGGGGGGGGTGCTACTGAACAGGACGGAAAGAAGCTGCAGAGGATCGTAAATCTAGTCAGCTCCATCTTGGTTACTAGCCTACACAGTACCCAGGACATCTTCAAGGAGCAGTGTCTCAGAAAGGCAACATCCATTATTAAGGACCTCCAGCACCCAGGGCATGCCTTTTTCTCACTGTTACCATCAGGTAGGAGATACAGAAGCCTGAAGGCACACACTCAGCAATTCAGGAACAGCGTCTTCCCCTATGCCATCCGATTCCTAAATGGGCATTGAACCTGTGAACACTACCTCACTTTTTTAAATATGTATTATTTCTTTTTGCACAATTTTTAATCTATTCAATATACATACTCTGTAATTTATTTATTTTCTTCTTCTTCTATATTATGTATTGCATTGAACTGCTGCTGCTAAGTTAACGAATTTCACAACACATGCCAGTGATAATAAACCCGAGTCTGATTCTGATAGCTCCCCGCTCTACTTACGTTATACATATGACTGCGAAGCTAAGCACAGCTCTAATGCCAGCTTCAAGTCTGCATCACAACTCACTGTGAATTTTTATCATATTGTTATCATTTTTCCCTAAAGAATCCCTTGCTTTGAATTTATTAATTAACAGTCTTTGAATTTATTAATTAGTCTTTGATTTATTAATTAACAGTGTCTCATTATTCAAGACAAATTTCACAGCATATTCTTCAGTTCTTACTTTGAATGCATTTTACAAACACAGATGAAACCATTCAATTTAAGGATGGGCAAAAGACATAATCAGAGAATTATTAGACAAAAATCTGCCCTTTGTTGTCCCTTAGTATCGTTACCCTCACCGCATGACTACAACTGGCACCTGGAGCTGCACCGAGTTGTACACTAATTACTGAGATTATACCTTGTATGTGAGGATGCACTGGTGACAGCATCGATCTCCTGATCCTTCAGTTGCTGTATGTGCTGTAACTGCTCCTCATGTTGTCTTCGCATTTCTGCAATTGACTGTCTGCAAATTAGAGGCAGGCAAGTGTCAAGTTCATAAGTAAAACTATTTTGTTTTTACTTTTATCACGCCCATTTTCCTGTCATTTAAGACACCTAAAGCCGTCTTTGTGTCCCACTAGATCTCATTCAATCTTCATTTCTCTGAAGATGACTAATTGTAACTAAAAGCTAGATAACTTCCACCAGCGGTGGAAGACAGAAAGAGCTGTGATGCGATACTAACAAATGGCTCCTAACAATTAGAACATAAAATACAGAACACAGAACATTGACTATAGTTAGAAAAGAGTTTAATTGGAGTAAGGGGAATTATGAAGCTATCAGGCAGGAAATTGGAAGCTTAAATTGGGAACATATGTTCTCAGAGAAAGGTACAGAAGAAATGTGGCAAATGTTCAGGGGATATTTGTGTGGAGTTCTGCATAGGTACGTTCCAAGAGAAAGGGAAGTTATGGTAGGGTACAGGAACCGAGGTGTACAAAGGCTGTCGTAAATCTAGTCAAGATGAAAAGAAAAACTTACGAAACGTTCGGAGAGTTAGGTAATGTTAGAGATCTCAAAGATTATAAGGCTAACAGGAAGGAGCTTAAGAAGGAAATTAGGAGAGCCAGAAGGGGCCATGAGAGGGCCTTGGCAGGCAGGATTAAGGAAAACCCCAAGGCATTCTACAAGTATGTGAAGAGCAAGAGGATAAGACGTGAAAGAGTAGGACCTACCAAGTGTGACAGTGGGAAAGTGTGTATGGAACCGGAGGAAACAGTAGAGGTATTTAATGAATACTTTACTTCAGTATTCACTATGGAAAAGGATCTTGGTGATTATAGTAATGACTTGCAGCGGACTGAAAAGCTTGAGCATTAAGAAAGAGGATGTGCTGGAGCTTTTGGAAAGCATCAAGCTGGATAAGTCACCAGGACCGGATGAGATGTACCCCAGGCTACTGTGGAAGACGAGGGAGGAGATTGCTGAGCCTCTTTGCATCATCGATGGGGATGAGAAAGGTTCCGGAGGATTGGAGGGTTGCAGATGTTGTTCCCTTATTCAAGAAAGGGAATAAATATAGCCCAGGGAATTACAGACCAGTGAGTCTTACTTCAGTGGTTGGTAAGTTGATGGGGGAAGATCCTGAGAGGCAGGAATTATGAACATTTGGAAAGGTATAATATGATTAGGAATAGTCAGCATGGCTTTGTCAAGGGTAGGTCGTGCCTTACAAGCCTGATTGAATTTTTTGAAGATGTGACTGAACATATTGATGAAGGAAGAGCAGTAGATATAGTGTATATGGATTTCAGCAAGGCATTTGATAAGGTACCCCATGCAAGGCTTATTGAGAAAGTAAGGAGGCATGGGATCCAAGGGTACATTGCTCTGTAGGTTTTGTATGTTTCTATGCAGCAAAAACTGGGTGAGATTGTTGGATCTGGAGATGATACTGTCCTGAAGGTTCTTTGGAAGTCAAGAATGAAGCATAAATCTTGTATTTACAGCTGTTTATTAGATGATCATAACAAAAAAAATAACAGTAACCAGCTCACTTTACTGTAAGTAAGAACCAAAGGAAGAAGACAAAGAAAAGACAAAGAATAAAGTCGTGGACATCTTACACTGAAAATAAGCTCAATCTAAATAGATTTGAAAATTTCTTGATAAGAACAGCTATGAGACAGTTTGCATTACTCAGGCTACAAACAACAAAACTATAACTTATAGAGCACCAATTATACTACAAGTTACTACTGAACTCACTGCACATTTCCAAACCTACACATGATCATACAAACATTCGTATAAGCAAGCATAAAGAAAGTTAAACTACAAGAAAAATTGTAATTTAAACCCTAATCCAAAGCAGCCAAGAATCAATGACCTCTGGAAATGGAAGAGAAGGCTCTTGACAAAAGATAAAGTCATAGAGCTTTATTTGTTAAAAATGGGAACAAGAATAGAAGACTTTTTAGCACAGCTTGTCCATACTAAATGCCTTCCTCTCACCGCTGAAGTTCCCTGAGCCGCTCCTTCTCCTTGGCTTTTTCTTCCTCAAATTCGCTCAGTTTGCGCTGGTACCGTGCAACCAGTTCTGATCTCTCTCGGTCCAGGCACTGCTGCCGTGCCACATGCTGCTCGGAGAGTTCCCGATTCTCATCTTGCAGTCTAGCCACCTGCTGTTGATAGGATAACTCAATTATCTTCAAGCGATTCCTGGAAGGGAGGGAGACAGGAAGAAATGGTGAATCAAATCTCTTACACTCCAGCTTGTAACACCTGGATTTTCAATAACAGGCTTGATGGTAGATTCTTCTGAGCTGGAACAGGTCAAGTATTATTTATTCAAAATCATTTTACTTTTAAATAGCAAGGTTCAACTTGTAGAAGGTTTCAAGTAGATGAATGAGCTTGATTTTCTATTGCATTATCAAAAGTTTAGACAATCTCAATCCAATTTTTAACATGCATGTGCACACAAAGTGAAAAAGTATCCTTAATTCAACATGGACAAACCCATAATTTTTTTCCAGTCAATGTTCTAAGATCAGTGTTCACAAACATAGTAAGAAAAAATTGTGCTATACTTATTTATGCATATCAGCCATCCTTTTATATCATACAGATCAATGCAAAGGATTTTTTACATGATATCTAACCTGTGCTATGCCTGCCCTGGAAGTCAGCATACAGAAAACTTCATTCAAGGCCTTTAAAATTACAATTCTTATTTTGAAATCCATTTGGTCTGCAACTGGGAGCAATGCATTCAGATGTCATGGCTCTAAGCTGTGGAATATTTTTCTCTTGACTCGACCTATAAATCTGCCTTTAAGATGTTTCTTAGAATAAATTTGTTGGTAGTGTTTTTGATCATACCTTGGAATCCAGTTTTGTTTGATATATTATGAAATGCCTTAAGTCAGTTTAATACAATGAACTCACTAAATAAATAGAAGTTACTTGGTTGCCTTTGAGAGAGGAAAAGAAAAAACAGAAATAAAACCCTGAAGTATTCCTCTCTAACTGAATAAAACTAGTCCAGGAGATCACTCTAATCCTGATGACCACAGCTGGAAAAACAAGTCCAGCTCTCACATGAAGCAATTCCCTGACTCGGCATCCACTATGCTCTAGAAACCCACTAAGCTCTGGGAAACAAAGTACATCTTAATGTCTTAGCTATAACTGGTCCTCCATTGTAATCCAGAATGTAACCAGAACATTATCTGCTCCCATCTTTTTATAAACTTTGATCAGATCTCCCCACTTTGTTTAAAGTGTAAAATTCAAGCTATTTTAGCCAATTTTGAAAACAAAAAGCTTTAAGTTGGAAAGTCATCCTAATGACATCCTTCTAATGACCGAGCATTACCAGACCAACAGTGGGCAAATTATTCTAACCAAGTCCTGACCACAAGGCTTGAAAAAAATAAGGACTTTGCCTTAAAAGCAATAGTCTTCATTTCCTATTTATTAGATGTAACTTAAGAGTGTTATATGTATAGTTTTGAAAATTTATGCATTAGAATATCCAGACAGTTTCATTCTCCATCTTTTGCAATGTTTTTTCACATGTACTGTCACATATACCAGATGCTTTGAACCTTAAAGAAAGATTCTCATGTCCGATGTGTTCACTTACTGGGCTGTACTCAATCACATCTGGCGATTCATTAAAATAATCAAGCAGCAAGACACTTCCTCTTTTTCTTGAAGCCATGTCATTTCCCTTATGTATTGTTTCTTATCCAATAATCAAATATTACATGCTAATAGTACCTTGAAGCATCTTTCTATGCATATATGTCCATCTTGATTCATTAAAATTTGGGAACTACAATAGCCTCCCTCTAGTTTTCACAAACATTAGATACAATATTGCACGCCTAAATGTGTCCAATTCAAAAGAAAAAAAACAAGATTAACTCCTCCAAGTTTATATATGAACAGAATATTTTGCCCATTATCTTTACCATAAATACTGTAATCCTTGCCTCAGAGACTTCAACTGGATAAAGCTTTGCCTGCCCTGCATTTTCATTCTCACCTATGTGCATCTTCTATCAGGTCTAGATCATCCTTATGTTGCTGCTGCAGGCTCTCCAACAGACTCCTTTGTTGTTCTCGCTCCAGCTCCAGCTTTCTCACCTTATGTAGACACACATTGAAATTTATGAGAAGTCTTTATTGCAATATGAAAAATAAATACAATTAGTTAAAAACCTAAACATTAGATTAGATTAGATTAGATTATGAGGACACTCAGTTCTCGTTTACTGTCATTTAGAAACGCATGCATTAAAAAATGATACAACATTCCTCCAGAATGATATCACAAGAAAACACAGGACAAACCAAGACTAAAACTTACAAAACCACATAATTATAACATATAGTTACAACAGTGCAAAGCAATATCATAATTTGATAAAGAGCAGACCATGGGTACGGTTAAAAAAAGTTTCAAAGTCCTGATAGCCTCATCATCTCACACTGGCAGCAGAAGGGAGTAACTCTCCCTGCCATGAATCTCCAAGTGCCGCAAACTTGCCGATGCAGCACCATTGGAAGCACCCGACCGCAGCAGACTCTGAGTCCATCTGAAAGCTTCGAGCCTCCGACCAGCCCCTCTGAGCACCATTCTCTGCCGAGTGCTTCGACCCCACCCTGGCTGCCTAGCAACAAGCAAAGCTGAGGACTCAGGGCCTTCCCCTCCGGAGATTCTGGATTCTAGCAGCAGCAGCAAAGCAGGCATTTCAGAAGTTTCACCAGATGTTCCTCCGTGCTCTCACGTCCGTCTCCATCAAATCAGGATTGTGCACGGCACCCTACTTGACAAATAACAGACATCACCACCGGAGTGGCCACTGCGAGCTGCGTCGCGCCGCCATCTTCTCCTCCCTTTGAAAGAGAAGTAGCTTTCCCTTTCACTACTTTCCATGTAAAAGATTTAGACCTGTTTTATTTTTTTTCCTGGTGACACTCCAATATGCTTCTGCTTAAGATGTACACTGTATGTTAAGTATTGGTTTTAGAATTTGTAACAGGGTTAACTCATGATCATAACAGAGGCAGACAGGTCTGGCCAATTCCTGTTGTGAATTTGGGCAAGAATCTTTCTTCAGCTTTTCTTCTCAGGAACCTTTTATACTTGTAGTTGAACAGAAATCACTTCGTATTCACACAAATTAATTGAAATTTCAATTTCTCATGCATGAATAGTCAGTCAAAACCTCAGTCTCAAATGACTTTTATATTATTTGTACTTCAGTAAAATCACAGCTGATTTGATAGTAAAGGAAACAGTTTCCCACCCAATCTTGTATCACTTGATTTTCTCAGCGTTCAAACATCTATCAGTTTCAGTCTTGCGTATACTCAGTGATTAAACATTCACAGCCTTTGGAGGATAGAGGATTTCAAAGAGTTAATATCTTCACCACAGTTCTAAATTCTAGATTCTTAAGAAAAAAAGTTCCCTCACAATCTCTTCAACCTTGTAATTATTCCACCCTTCAATGTTCTGACCAAAGAATAAAAATCATTCATAAATCTAAGATAAATTAAATTTAAAAATAAATGTAATCTGTGTTGACATTAATACATGTGAATGTGTCTCATAATTCAAGGGCCACTATTTCTTTCCTGATGTGCAGTACCCAGAAAGGATCCTCCAAAGGGGATCTGGCCAAGGCTCTACACAACAAAAGCATTACTTGTCAGTTTTTTTCATCCTAGACTTCTTAAAGTATAGGCCACCACTCCATGTATCTTTTGGTATTGTTTGTACCAGTGTTCATTGAAGTGTATATGAAAACTTAACTCCTTCCGCTCTTCCATAGCTCCTAGTTTACATTAAGAAAATATTCTAATTTATTTTCCCCCAGTCTAATGTGAATATGTCACACTTCCCTATGCTAAACTCCATCTGTCACATCTTCCATTCAGGCTGCTTATATCATTCTGCCATCTCCTTTTTTTCCCCATCCACGCACTGTACAGAATCTGCTAAATCACTCCCTGCAATGCTTGTGAATAATCTAGCACCAAGGCTCTCTGATACCTTACTCTCCAACTCAACGACTTTGATTTCGGCAGCCTTCAGGGCTGCTTGCTGTTCAACTTCATCATTCTTCAGTTTCTTTTGCATGTTTGTCTGTCTATTCTCCAGTTGCACAGCATCGGGCCCATCAACACTTGAACCTTGTCTCTCAGACTTTGATTGAAGCAGCTGAGAATGACAATATTCCATGAAGTTAAACTGTAGCACATTAATCTACATTTTCAAAGAAGGACTTTTAAATAATACTTGCTGCACCACCCTTTTACCATAAAACTTAAATATAAACCAGAAAACTATTCTTAAAGGTGGGGCAAAGTTAAGATGGCACTAAATAGCGACTCTTTTGCTTGTATCTTCGGAAACAGTTTTATTTCCATCTTTGACGTCTTTTTTTTTTCCTTTTCAGGGTTCTTTTGAAGACCCTGACCTGGAGTTACACTCTGACTTTGGCTCCTTGTGGGAATGGGACCCATTCTCAGGGCATCATGACCTGCCGCTTTTTGATATCCCAAGGACGCAGCCTGGAAGACTAGTGCATCTTCAAGGTTCCGGGATTTTGTGGCTCTGGGGACATGCTGATTCTAGGCCAGTGCCCCTCACTGAAGTGCTGCAGGAGAACATGGAACATCGGGAGCAGCGGGTTAGCTGCCAGGGGTTGTGTGCCTGGACAGCCGCGCAGAGCTCGGAAAAAGCGACGCAACAGACTTTTAACATCGTAAATCATCTTAAATCTCCCTCTTGCTGTGAAACGGGGACACCTCTTTTTCCCTTATTAGGGAGGGAGAGACAGAGAGAGACCCTGTGGTATGTCAAATTATCGGGTGAATGAGTAGCTTTTGGGGCACTGCAAGTCTGTATCTTTATTGATGCTTTGCTGCAGGCTTGAGTGCTCAGTGGAGGGTGCTGATGGGAGTTGGGGGGGGTTGTTGCCTTGCTGCTACTTGTGCGTGGGAGGGGGAGTTGAGCGGGGCTTTAGGGTTTTAATGTTTTAATTGTCATTCATTCTTTGTGACACTACTGTTTTTGTGGATGTCTGCAAAGAAAAAGAACTTCAGGATGTATATAGTATACTTTTCTCTGACATTACATGCACCTATTGAAACCTATTGAAAAATGCCTCAATGTAAGTGCCTATACCAAATTACCACTTGAAAATAATATCTGGCTACAAATTACTTCACCCACAATCTTTTCACCAATAAAAAGGTTTACACTGAACCTGGATAAACATTCATATTGCTCATAATGACAGATGGTTTAGAGGAAAGAAAAAAAAAATTACACTAAAGTCCAACACACACAAAATGCTGGATGAACTCAGCATCTTTGGAGGGGACTAAATCATTGATGTTTTGGGCTGAGACTCTTCATCTGGACTGATTATTTCCCTCCATACATGCCGCCCAACCTGCTGAGTTCCTCCAGCTTTTAATGTGTATTGCTCAAGATTTCCAGCGCCTGCAGGATCTCTTGTGTCTCCACAAAGTCCAGTAAAGGTGTAGTAAGAAACGTTTTCTTGGCTCAGAGGTGTCTAAGACCAAAGGCACATGTTTAAAGTGAGGTTTAGAGGGAATCTGGGGAAGAATGGGGAAGCTCTCATCCTTATTTCAATCTTTCCATGATCCCAACTTCTTTGTAACCATCACCTGCACACTAATTTCCTTATAATTTTGTGTATAGAAGAGAATCAAAATGAATTTAGATGGGAATTTTGGGAAAATTAACATGGCATGAACTGTAATGGGTCCTTGATGGTCAGCATGAACTCAAAGGGCCAAAGGGGCTGCCTCCTTGCTGAATCTCCATAGAGCAAAAGAGTGGAGGATCAGGTCAATGATACCAGGGCACACTCATCTACAACGGCTTCTGGTTCAGCAAAGCCATAATTTAAAAATTTTCATCCTTGGTTTCAATTGTTCTATGGGCTCCAATCCTGTTATCTTTTCAAACATCTCCTTCACAGAAACAGTAACTTTCATGTAAGTTCTCCAACTGTGGATTGATTCCTCAAATGGTGGGCTTGATATATGAAGATTAGTCTGGCTGGAATATCCAGAACAAGAAGTCACAACTCTCAAGTTAAAGCGCAAGATGTTTAGAACTGAGATGAGAAAACCTTTCTTCTAAGAGGGTGGTAAACGTGTAGAATTTGTACCACAAAAGACTACGGAGATAAGGTTGTTGAATATATTTAAGGAGATTGGTAAATTTCTTTTTGTGCAGGGCTTCAAGGAATTTGGTAGAGTTTAGGAATGTAGCATGAATCAATCACACTCAAATTGATAGGGAAAGCAGGCTTAGGTGTTAGATGGTCTGATTTCTAACCAAAATGAATTTAGATGGAAATTTATAATATATGGGAATTTATTCCAAATCCTATATTGTATCTTATCTATAAGCTGAACTACTAGCAGTAAATAAAAAGAAGTTCTAACAAAGGAGTATAGAATGCACTAATGCATCCATGTTCACTATCAGTCTGATCTAATAACTTCTCACCTATTTCATATATGCTGGAGCATTTTGCTCAGGCTGTGCTTTTGAAGTGTCAGCATTACATTCATACCTATCAACACCTTATAAGAGAATAGGTTCTCATATTGTAAGCAATCTAACCTTCAATATCACTAATACCTCATCACAGGGACAACCTAAACAATGACAGCCATAGGGGTGTTGCAAAAGTGTGATGGAGAGAACAATGGGGAACATTGGAGTGCAAAAGTACAAAAGAAAACTATCAAAGAACATTTGGACATTTTCATACAATTCCAACCAGTTATATAATACAGGCTGTACCCCAGATAACAAATAGATTCTGTTTTTATAGATTCCTGTAAGTCTGTAAGTACACAAAAATCACTCAATATGCTACTCAGTGTTGTAATCAGTGGCATTAAAAGTACATGTGACAGGTACAAATGGACAATTGCTAACAGTAGAGTGTGAGGAAACTAGTCCTGCTGTTCATAGGGACAAACGTTTGTACGTATATCAGACTGTTGGATTTAATAATATTATGGGAGCTCCTTTGTATGTCATGGTGTCAATAAGGAAGAGTTTATAACCCAGAGATAGCCCATAGAGTTATACTGTATGAAAACAAGCATTCAGCATACATCAAACATTCATTTGCATTTACCCACATTAACCCCATTTTATTCATCAATTCCCTCCAGGATCTACCACTCATCTACACTTCAGAGCCATTAAAATACAAACCTGCACATCTTTGAGATGTGGGTGGAAACTGAAGCACATGGAGGAAACCCACATGGTCACAGGAAGATAGTACAAACTTCACCCAGGAGCAATGGGGATCATGATTACACTCTGACTGCTGGAGCTGCAAGGCAGAACCTTTACTAACTGTACCACCGTGTCACCCAATAATGTTGAAGTTAAACCACCTCCACCCACCCTATCAAGCAGCACATCAAACCCAAAAGTTAAACTGAAGAGAGCAAACTATTTGTATAAAGTTTCTCCTTGGATGTCATTGTTATTTTTCATTCGTGTACTCAAATGCAGGGATAAAAAAGCCCGTTTTACATGCAATTCAGATTATTGATGGGTCCTCACCTGGAGTTGAAGTAACTGCTGCAGTTGATCAGTAGACAGTGATACCTGGGGGGCAAAAGCAGGATAAGAAAGGAGGAGAAGGGAGAGTGAAGGACAGTAAAAGAGTGAAAATGACGAAAAATGGAAGGTGGAAGGGGAGCAGATGAGAGGTTTGGAAAAGAGAAAGGGGAAGTTGGAGGTGGTGGAAAAAGAGGAAAACAAAGATTTAATGATTTAGTTTGTAGACAATTCATTAAAACACTGAAATCCAACTGCTCTCTAGAAATAATCAAACTGAGTACAAGGGGAATGGGGTACAAAGCAGGTGTATAGCTGAGCAGGTGACATAGTTGAATACTGAAGGGAAACTAATTCTGTCCAACAGGCAGAGCAAATGTGGGTGCGATAAGGTATAGGGGAGGTGGCTGTCCAATACGCCACAAGACTAAATTTGTATTTATTTTAATGTAAGTAGTCCAAGCAGTAAGGCAGATGAACTCAGAGCACTGATCAGCAAAATTTAACTATTTTTATCTCTCCACACATGCCACCTGATCAGAATTAACAGCATATGTTGTGAAATGTGTTGTTTTGCAGCAATAGTACTTTACAATACATAATAAAAACACTATAAATTACAATAAGTACAATGCTTTGACAAGGTATTCAGCCAGAACTATTTTCACCTTTTACTGTCTCATTTTCTAAATTTAAGATGTATTGAAGTAGGATTTCTTTAAGCTAACCTACAAAACATTGTGCATCATGTCAAATCAGAAGAAAAATTCCAAATCCTGTCAATAATTTACAAAAAATTAAAAACCAAAATTGTGAGGTTGAAAAGGTATTCATCTCTTTTATAATTACTATAGTAACTTTACAAAGGTGCAATATACGTATTACCTCACCAACTCATTCAATTTGTTGATATAGAAAATTGGAGGATCACCTGTTTTCGATCAATTCATCAGACTACCCCCCTCTTTCTGTAAGTTTCAACAGTATGACAGATTTTCAACAGACCAAACCAAAATTAAGACAAAAGAGCATTCAAGACAAGTCAGGTAAATGATAATAAAGAAGCACAGATCTGGGGAAGGGTACAAGACCATCTCAAAGGTTCTGAGCCTAACTCAGAGCTCAGTGCAGTCCATGGGGAAAAAGTGGAAAAAATATGAAGTCGCAGCCACACTGCCCAAGTCAGGCCGTCCCTCTAAACTTAGTCACTGGAGAAGAATAGCACTCGTAAGAGAGGCTACTGTGGTGCCAACAGTCAATCTGAGTGAGCTGCAGAAGTCAGCGTCTTCAAATGGAGATGATGTTCATGGTTCCACAATCTTTAAAGCCTTGCACAAAAAGGGTATTTATGGAAGAGTGGCAAGGAAGAAGCCCTGGCAAAAAAGAAAGCATACCCTTGCCCATAAAGACTTTGCAAAGTGTCACTTAGGAGATCCCGTTAAGATATGGAAGAAGGTCTTGTGGTTGGATGAGAGTAAAGTGGAACTTTTTGACCTCAATACTAAGTGGTACATGTGGCGTAAATCTATTACTGCATATCAGCCAAGTAACACTATCCCTACGGTAAAGTGTGGTGGAGGTAACATCATGCTATGCAATGCTTTTCAGCAGCAGGGAGTTGGAAATATGGTCAGGATTGAAGGAAAGATGAACGCTGCTAAATGCAGAGAGATCCTGGAAAAACCTTTTAGCCCATGCCAGAAAATGAGGAAAGTTCGTCTTTCAAAAGGACAACAACCCAAAGCACACTGCCTTAAATGAAGAAAACTGATGTCCTTTCCCAGTCAGAGACCTGACCTTAATCCGATCAAACATCTCTGGCAAGACCTCAAGATTGCTGTCTGCTGCCACTCTCCAGCTAACATGCCACAGCTCGAGCAATTTTGCAAGAAAGATGGGAAATCTTGCTCCATCATGTTGTGCAAAACTAGTAGAGTCTTATCCAAAAAGAATACTGGCTGTAATAACTACGAGAGGTGGTTCAGCTAGTACTGAGCAAAGGGAGCTGAATACTTTTGAATTACTGACATTTCAGTTTTTGAATTTTTAGTTTTTCGTGCTTTCAAATTTTTCCTGTTTTTTGGGTTCTACTGTGAAAGAAGGAGCATGTTATTTACAAATAAAATTTCTCAGTTAAATTGATCAAAACCCATGTTTAATACTAATTTAGGTGAACAAAGAGTTGGGGATAAATACTTTTATAAGACACTGCATAAAAAATAAATAAGTAGCGCAAAAAGAGAGGGAAACAAATGAGGTAGCGCTCATGGGCTCACTGTCCTTACAGAAATTCTCAATACTTGCAATATTGTTTTTTTTCCAGATTTACAGCAGCTGCTGAGTTTTGCTTTATCAAAACTGGGCATGTGCAGAAATAAAATGATTATAGCAGTTGTCCAGACAGCAATTGCGGAGTGGACAAAACAAACTCATACCTGTATGGCAGATAGTTTATCTTCTGGCTGATCTTGCACAGATGCTGTAGATATACAAGAATGGAAGTATGTGAGCCCCATTTAATTACAAAACTAGTGAACTTAGAGAAACATCAGGACAGCATGCCATGGAATTTATTCCACAGCTCCTTACACTTAATTACTTTATTTAATTAGTAGCACTGACATAGTACTTTGCTAGATCCTCAGTATATCTCAATACTTTAGGGATTGACGATGGGATTGCCAGGTTCAACATATGCTGCCAGTCTCTTGTTTGACACATTCTTCTTCAGGAGGAAGTTAATAGCAAAGTTATGTCCATGAAGGTAACAGTCATTAAAGGACACTAGTGACTGACTGGCATTTCCAAACAATCTGACATCTTCACAATAGCTTTTACACATGATTTCTCAAGATACCACTGTGTAAACAAAATTCAAATTATCAAAATGCCATACACGAGGAAATCTGCAGTTGCTGGTATTTCAAGCAACACACACAAAATGCTGGTGGAACACAGCAGGCCAGGCGGCATCTATAGGAAGAGGTACAGTCGACATTTCGGGCCAACTGAAAGAAGAGATAGTAAGAGATTTGAAAGTGGGAGGGGGAGGGCGAGATCCGAAATGATAGGAGAAGACAGAAGGGGGAGGGATGAAGCTAAGAGCTGGAAAATTGATTGGCAAAAGGGATACAAAGCTGGAGAAGGGAGAGGATCATGGGACTGGAGACCTAGGGAGAAAGGAAGGGGGAGGGGAGCACCAGAGGAAGATAGAGAGCAGGAAAGGAGTGCCATACTGACATTTGAAACCACATATCCTGGAGTATTAATTTTGACCTCTGATTTCTAGTTCTTATTAACGCTACCACTAGATTACCATCTATGATCGCTGCATGAGCAGAATGAGGTGAAATAAAAGTGCTAGTCAGTTAGCCTCTATGGATAAAAGAACAACAATTAACAGTTTCAAGTTACTAACCTTTCATCAAAACTGGGAAAAGTTAGGAACAGAAGCACTTCAAGTTCTAGGAAAGGGAAGTATGGAAAGAGTAAAAGCAATCTATGTTATAGGATGGAGAACAAATGGTAAAAAGGCGGAATGCAATGACTTATTAATGGCAGCTCATCTTTCTGTAGGTGTAACAAGAGGGAGAATAAAGGAAAGAAATGATGCTAAGGAATGCTTGAAAAGGAAACAGAATACAGCAGTTTTTGGAAATCTGAAATAAAATGTTGGGAAAGCTTAACATCTGCAGACACAGGAAATCTGGGCTAATGACTACAACCATCTCAACTTTTTCACCACCTACATTTACTTTAACCTGCACCCCTCCTGAACCCACAGTGGATGAAACCTAACATTATAATCAGACCTGTTGACAAGGATGATACTTTAGTGCTGTATTACACCTCCTCATTCCTCCTAGACAGGACTCCACAACAAAACATCAGGCCAGTGTCTTCCAAAAGGTCATATGAGCCACTCTCCAGTCTCCAACTAGGAATCCCTCGAACACACAGAATGCACTTCTACCTCTTTTGCAAGCTCCACAAGCAGGACTATTCTGGTAGACCCATTGTTTCAACCTGATCATATCCCACACAATATACTTCTTCCTATCTTAACACAATTCTTTCTCCCTTCTCCCATGTCTTCTCACTTGCATCTTTTACACTGATGACACTTTGAAAGTTTCAACTTTCTAGATCCTAACAATTCAAATCACCATGGGCGTCTAATCCTTCTGCACCTTCACTCTGGACAGAATGACCTGAGGAACATTTCTTTGAACAACTAGACCCTATTTACGACCACTCTCCTTCATCAGGTTGAGGTTGGTCATACATTCAACAACTCTTATAGGTTCCTTGATTTTCATGAGATCAAAGGGTTATTTATGAAAATCTGCAGTTGTCTAAGCAATGCCTATTTCTTTATGAGATACATAAGCTTTCCTTGTTTAGTCCTGTTCCAGGTATCCTCTCTCATTCTTTTCCACTACATTGATGGTTTGTGTGATGCTTCTTGCTCTCATGTAGAACTTGCAAGTTTGCACCTTGCTTAAAATTTCACATGGTCCATCTCTGATTCTTTCATTCGCTTCCCTGACTTCGCTATCTCCATTTCAGGGAGTAAGGCAGCAAACAATATCCTTACAAGTCTACACACTGTCACAACTATTTTACCTAAATCTCCTGCCACCTTGCTTTCCTAAGGATATCATTCCATTATTCAGCTTCTCCTGTCCCATTGCAACTACTCTGACAATTACACTTACCATTTCCATGCTTCTGAGAAATCTTTCCTTTTCCTTAAACAAGGTTTCTCTTCCACCATGATCCTAAGCCTCTGTCCGGGATGGAGGGGCAGAGGGAATAGACTCCAGTCAATTCTTCTGGCATGCCCTCCTCTCCTTTCCAGAGCAAGGAAAAGGTTCACTTTCCCTTCAGCTTCTACACCATCAATTTCTGCATTGTGGATCCTAACCTGCAATTTCTAGCACCTTCAGCAAGATGCCAACCACCGGACAAATCATCCCAACTCCCTCTTCTGTTGAAGGGAGCATTCCTTCTGCAAACTCCCTGGGTCATTCTTCCACCTCCACCAACATCTACACCCCTTCTCTTGACAGATGTTCATTGCACCTGCCCTGTTACCTCTCCATCTTCCTGGAACTTGGAGAGCCAAAGCATCTTTCCACATGAAGCTGCGATTCATTTGCAGTCTTGAAATTCAGTGTGCTACATTCATTCCTCTCCTCAACATTAAAGAAGTAAGCTTGCAAAGGTAATCCTGAGCTTCTAGCTGCTTGATATTTGAATTCTCAACCCTATTCTCAGAATGACCTCTCTTTCCTTGGCTGCTTACACACTTCCAATGAAGCCCAGGAAAGAACTGCACCTCACTTTCTGCTGGACATACTACAACCTTCCAGATTCAACAATGAATTCAACCATTTCAAATAACCAGACTGTGTATCAAAGCTGTCTGGTTCTGATGTAAGGCAAGCACTCTGTAACCAGAAGCTTTAGTCATCCAACAAGTCTTGACCTCAAAACTACTATCCTGCTCTTTCACCATTCCCATCAACTTTTAAATGTCTGTCATTCTCTACCCTGAATATATTCAAAAGTTTTTTTCTTCCCCCTCCCCAAATAGCTGACTTTCTAGTATCCTCTTTAGTTTCAGATTTCCAATAACTGCCGTATTCCGTATCACTCTGTTCCAGTCTTTTTCTCTTTCTATTTCCATTTCTACAGATAGATAAGAAGTTATTAACAAGTCGTCAATTTACCAATTTAAACTCAGTGGCCACTTTATTAGGTACACCTCTACATCCGCTTGTTAACAAATATCTAATCGGCTAATCATGTGGCAGCAACTCAATGCACAAAAGAATGCAGACATGGTCAAGAGGTTCAGTTGTTGTTCAGAACAAATATCAGAATGGGGAAGAAATGTGATTCAAGTGACTTTGACCATTGGTGTCAGTAGGGGTGGTTAGAGTATCTCAGAAACTGCTGATCTCTTGGGATTTTCACACACAAGTCTCCAGGGGAGTTTACAGAAAACAGTACAAAAAACAAAAAAAAATCCAGTAAGCTGCATTCTGTAGGCAAAAATGCCTTGTTAATGAGAGAGGTCAGAAGAGAATGGTCAGACTGTAATCAACCCTACGTTGTAACAGTGATGGGCAGAGGAGCATCTCTGAATGTACAATACATCAACCTTTTAAGCGGGTGGACTACAGCAGCAGAAGATCACAAATATACACTCAATAGCCACTTTATTAGATATAGGAGGTACCTAATAAAGTGGCCACTGAGTAGATGTCATTCATTTTTTTTTAGTCTGCTCACTACAACAGACACTCCCTTTGCACCTTCACCTATTCTGCTTCTCTACCACTCAAAACATGCCTATTTTCTAATGTTTCCCAGTTCTGATGAAAGGCAAGCAAGGTGAAATGTTAATTCTGCTTCTCCCTCCATGGGATACTGCCTGACTTGCTGAGCATATCAAGAATTTTCAGCTTTTTTTTCCAGATTTCCAGCATAACAAAACTTTCAATTTCCAGATACATTTACATTTCTTCCCCTCACAGATATCAGCTATCAGAACACTTCCATCAAAATATAGACATCACCACAACATCCTATACAAAAGCCCTTATTAGTATAGCAGACAGGTTTACATATATATATACTGCAGAAAAGGTTGCCATGTTTTATAAAAACTATTTGTTTTTGAGTGTACCATACATGTCAAAAAGTCCAAAGGAATGTATTCCATCATTAATTTACGCCAACCAAGAAGTCCAGGGGCCTTATCGGATATCCAACAAAGTAAAATGTTCTTCCTCACACAAGAAGTCAGAATGTTAAAAAGTTTTTTCTGATGTGCATTAATAATACAATTGCTGGGTAAGCCTAAGAGAAAAGACACTGGGTCCAGTTCAAGCTCTATCTTCAGAATCTTTTCTGTTTCACCCCTGTTACGTACCCCGTAACTGGGTTGCCAAACCAGCAGAAATGGATCACTCAGTTGGAGTCTGGATTACTGGAATTAAGAAAGTTTTATTAAAGAAATAAGCAACACAGTACTCTAATCAAAAGGATAATAAATGCAACAGTTCAGCAATGATAAACACACACGTACACAGAACTAAGATAATAGGAGCCATCAAGCTCTATCGCCGTCTAGGAGTAAATGACCAGTTTCAAGTGACGCAAAGTTCAGTTCAGTTCACAGTAATCACTGTTGAGCCGTTGGGGGCGGGGGGGGGGGGGGGAGAGAGAACGAATGAATATTCAAATTGGATTCCAAACAGACCTTCGATATTCCTCGCAGTCAGCTTACGGGCGAGCCCTTTGTAATGTCTTCTGAGGTCACCGACTGTGACCCCTCCGTTCCAGATATGATCATTCTTCTGTAGTGAACCCGGCACCCAGGCAAGGGTGGACACACACCAGGTTCCAGCCGATCCGTACCTTTCTACCCTGTGCGTCTATGGCTGGTCCCACGACCAGACCTCCAAAAACTCCCACCAACTAGTGGGGGGGGGGGCACACCGCTTTCAGGGTCTCGTTACCTCGTGGAGTCGTGTGTCTGTTGCCTTAGCGAACCTGTCCCTTTTTATCCCCCTGCTGGGGTATCGCCTGTCCATCACACTTCAAACAATTCAGGGTTCAAAGCCCCCGGTCTCTGACAATACTCGGAACTGTGTCTCCTTTCCGTTAATCCCTCTCGTCTCTCATTAACATCTCTGAAGGTTCCCCCATTGTCCTCTTATCGGCATCAATCTTCTGATAACTAGCTTTTTTTATCACACCCCAAATATCACTCCAGTATGCATGAAGTTTGGGACAAGTCCAAAAACAGTGGGTGAAAGTTCCATTATTTACTTTACATTTAGAACACATTGGAGAAACCCCCGTCTTAAATTTCGAGAGACGACCTAGAGTCAGATGGGCTCTATGCAGAATTTTGAGTTGCAATGCTTTAGTTCTGTTACAAACTGAAATTTTCTTTGCATTATCACAGAAGTCTTCCCATGTTTCAGCTGTAATTTCTACTCCTAGCTCTTCGTCCCAGACCCTTCCCAGCTGCTCAGCCTCTCCACAAGAACATTCCCTCTGGATGCTGTAAAAAGTACTAATGGAGACTTCACCCTTAGAACAAAACACCCTCTTTTCTATGTCAGAACTATAGAAATCAGTTAATGTTTTTTTTTCTGTATATAATCTCTTATCTGAAAGAAACGAAAACGATCCTTGTTGGGTATGTTAAATTTCTGTACTATTTGACTAAAAGACATCATTGTTTCTTCATCAAACAAATCTCCTAGATCAGGGGCCAGCAACCTTTTTGTCTCTGATCGCGTATTAATGAGTAGACAGTGGGCCAGATAAATGCCATAAAAAACTTGAAATATGGGAATTATCCATTTAAATACATCTAGTTATGTTCTACCTCAAATTAATGAATAACATGTGCTAGAAAATCATGTGTGCTTACCCAAGGATACCAATTAGTAATCAAAGAACTCAGCTTAGTTGCAATTTATTTCATTCAAGGCATCTTTTGAATCTATTAAAAGGACACAAAGAATCTTTAAACATAAAATGTATGAACATGATGCATAGAATGGTGGTAAATTAAGTATAATAAAAAAGAAAATTTTAACGCAAACAGTCGATAAATCAATGTGAAACGTGATGCTGTTTGTTGCTTGAAAGCTTCTCAATACTGGGTGTCAGACTTGTTGATGCCAAGAGCAAGACATTATCCAAGTGGGCATCAGTCAATCTTGTTCTCAAATGGTTCTTGGTGTGCTTCATTTTTGAAAATACAAACATGTAATTGCTCACACAGATAAGTGCTGCCAAACAATGATGCCATCTTTTTTGCATGGTGCACTAAGTTAGGATATTTCCCACTTGGATGAACATATTTTCTATAGAAGTCAAGCTGATAGATGCAAATAAAGATTTCTTTTCAGGACAAACAATATCCACCACTGCCAGTAAACATCCTTTGACAAACTCTCCATCTGTAAAAGGCTTCATCTTTTCTGCAATACGTTTTGAGACTTCGTAGCTGGCATGGGTATTTCCTTCATTTTCACTGCTTTTCTTGGCAAAAAATGATGTTTGTTTTCCGAAACTAGCCTCCTTTCGCTCAACTTCATCTTTCCTTGCTTGCCCAGTAAACTTGTTAAAATTTCCACTATGGCGGGTCTCGTAATGTTGCCTGATATTTGCCACCTTCTTCACAGCAACATTTTCTAGGCAAATGAGACAAACTGGTTTCCCAGCTTGCTCGATGAAGCAGTAATCTAGTGTCCAAGCGTCTTGGAAATTTCGGCACTCAGCGTCTACCTTCCTGCGTTTTGCCTTCATTGCCATTGGAATTTTTTTCTTCGATTTTATTTCGAAACACGAGTTATTCAACAAGTATCGTAGCACATGTAAATATCTGGATATTTAGCGTGGCTTTCTTGTTAAAACACAGTGACACTGTCTTTGTTTACAAATTTGAATGATTTGTGCATGCACGGAGAGTACCCAACACATATTAATAAGGTACACTGCCTTCCCGTCATTCGTATATACCAGTGTTTAGTTTGGAACAAAACGTAACCAGGGGCCAGTGTAACAAGACGCCATGCATGTCCATCAATGTAGTCGCATGAAACACTCAGAATAAGGGAAAATCGCTCGTGGGCCGGATAAGCATAGTATCCCAATATTTGCTCGCCTACTCCTGTCCTAGATGGAAAATACCCTTAGAAATCCAAAGTTTAAATTCAGAATCCATTATGCCAGGCTGAAAACCTGAACTGCCGGTTATTGGAGTGAAGGGTGATATTTTTGCTGCATTGCCCTCAATTTGTCGCACCGCCCTCCAAGACCTGACTGTATTAATTGTTATTGGATTGCGACAATACTCCTTAACTAGTTTCATCTCATTGAGGAAAAGCAAATTAATAAGAGGGCATTTTGCTTGTGAAGCTTCAATGTCTAGCCAAACTGAGGTGGGGTCCCTGCAAACCCAGTCAACCGCATAAAATAAAAAGGAACTTAATTGATATTTTTTTGAGGTCTGGAAAATCCAGACCCCCTAGACTACTGGGAAGCTGTAAGTTAGACATTTTAATACAGGGTCTTTTTTTGTTCCAGATGAAAGAAACAAACCAGCCATTTATTTTTTTAAGTATTTGTTGGGTAAAAGTGACTGGTATCATTTGTATTGGGTAGAGCAGATGAGGAAGAATGTTCATTTTGAGCAAGGGTATTCGGCCAAGCCAAGAAATGGGAAGAGTGCTCCATCGCTCAAGATCTTGTTTGATTTTGTCAAATAAATGTGTAAAGTTAGCTTTGAATAATTGATCAAACGTAGGTGTGATAAATATGCCTAAGTAAACAAAACCTGTCTGCGACCATTTAAAGGGGAAAGCACCCTGAGTGTCAGGTACCTGCTGCAGATTCCCCAGAGGCATAGCCTCTGATTTGGTAAGGTTGATTTTATAACCTGAAAAAGCACTAAGTGAATTAATGCATTGTATAAGGTGGTGCATTGATATAGCAGGGTTTGATAAGAAAATTAGAACATCATCCGCATACAATGTAATTTTATGCAGATATTTTGGGGTCTCACCAAATAGCCTCAGCCAATGGCTCGATCACTAATGTGAAAAGTAGTGGTGATAAAGGGCAGCCCTGCCCGCTGCCCCTCTGAATACTAAAATTATCCCACCTAATACCATTGGTGAGAATCGCAGCCAAAGGGTCGTTATAAAGAACTTTCACCCACTTAATAAAATTATTGCCCAAACCAAATCGCTCTAAAGTGAAAAAAAGATATGGCCATTCGACACGATCAAAGGCCTTTTCTGCATCTAAGGAAACCACCAAGCCATCCACTGCCTGTTGCTGACATGCCTGAATCACATTAAGTAATCTTCTGATATTGTTAGATGATCTACGGCCTTTTACAAAACCCGTTTGATCCTCTTTTATGATAAAAAAGTAACACAGTTTCTAATCGTAACGCTAAGGTTTTAGATAAGATTTTAAAGTCAACATTTCACAATGAAATAGGCCTGTAGGAGGCACAATCTTCAGGGCTCTATCTTTTCCAAAGAATTAGGGAGATATTAGCTTCTCTCAATGATGGTGGGAGGAGACCACAATTAAATGCATGATTGAACATGTTTAGCATAGGCTCTGATAATAACCCTGTGAACTCTTTATAGAATTCACTAGTGAGCCCATCAGGACCAGGAGCCTTCCCACTTTGGAGCTGTCTCACATCTTCCTGTATCTCATGTATAGATAATGGAGCATTGAGGAGGGACTCTTGTTCAGAAGAAATGCCTAGGAGATCTAAATGCCTGAAAAAGGACTCCATCCTAGATTGTCCATCATTACATTGCTCAGATTGATACAAATTAGAATAATAATTCTTAAACACAACATTAATCATTTTAGAATTTCTAGTGAGGGCTCCTGTCCCATCCCTAATTGAAGCAATATTCTGAGAGCAGCACACATAAAAGTTGCTGGTGAACGCAGCAGGCCAGGCAGCATCTCTAGGAAGAGGTGCAGTCGACGTTTCAGGCCGAGACCCTTCGTCAGGACCCTAGTCGACTGCACCTCTTCCTAGAGATGCTGCCTGGCCTGCTGCGTTCACCAGCAACTTTTATGTGTGTTGCTTGAATTTCCAGCACCTGCAGAATTCCTGTTGTTCGATAGTCTGAGAGGCATTTTTCTTTCTAGCTAAATAAGCCAAATACCTACCTTGTTTTTCACCATGTTCAAACAATCATTGTTTAGCAAATGTCAATTTTTTTGGCTGCTTGTGTAAGTAAAGATTTTGGTCTACAGCATAGAGCTGTGATATTCTGTAACGTGGCTGCAGAAGGCTTCCACTAGGTGCTGCTGTTCCGCAGCTTGTCGCTTCTTACTAGCAGAGTAGGAGATAATTAATCCCCTTGCATACGCCTTAGCGGTTTCCCAGAGCATCGATGGACTACTAGCTGATTTGGAATTAATAGATAGGAAAGTTTTAAATTCGGAAGTAGTCTATAAATTTATTATCTTTTAGAATAAAAGGATTCAGCCTCCAATGTCTAGATCGTGCTGAATTATCTTTGAGCTTAATATTTAAATATACTGCTGCGTGGCCAAGTGGTTAAGGTGTTCGTCTAGTGATATGAAGGTCGCTACTTTGAGCCTTGGCTGAGGCAGCGTATGTGTCCTTGAGTAAGGCACTTAACCACAGATTGCTCTGTGATGACACCGATGCCAAGCTGTATGGGTCCTCATGCCCTTCCCTTGGACAACATTGGTGGCGTGGAGAGGGGAGACTTGCAGCATGGGCAACTGCCGGTCTTCCTGGAAACCTTCTGAGGTGCAAATCCATGGTCTCATGAGACTAACAGATGCCTATAAATAAGGTCAGAAATAGTGATATTTCCAATTGTGCAGGATACAACTAAATCTAGGAGCATTTTGCGGGTTAGAAAAGAGTCTATTCTGGTGTAGCACTTGTGTGGATTAGAAAAAAATGTGAAGTCTTTGTCTGAGGGATGTAACAATCTCCAGACATCCACAAGTCCTAGTTCTCCACATAAGCCCATGATTTGTTTGGACTGTGAGGAGAGCAATGGGGGACCACTAGACATTCTGTTCATCAATGGGTCCATAAGACAATTAAAATCCCCACCTACAATATGTTTTGCATTGAAAAGCTTGTCAGCTTGGAAAAAGTATCTAGTAGGAACTTGAGAGGATGAGCTGGAAGGCAGTAAATATTGATAATACCATATTCTTCTCCATATATTGAAGCCTTAACAATCACAAATCTCCTGTACTTATCCTTAATGCAGTCTAATAACTTAAAAGTTAAGTTCTTTCTAATTAAAATGGTCACCCCGCTACTCCTGGTATTAAAAGATGAAAAATAAACTTGACCAAATCCACTCTGTTATAGTTTTAGATGTTCTTTTATCATTTATATGTGTCTCCTGCAATAAGGTTATGTCCACCCTTTCCTTTTTCAGGTTTAGTAGGATTTTCTTTCTCTTGATTGGTGAATGACTCCCCTTAATGTTCCAAGGGCACAATTTTAATATATTACTGGTCATAACCTTTTCTAACAATCATTTGACTCTGGAGGAGAAGAAATCCGACTTAAGATCAGCTGAGCAGCAATAAGTAAATTTAAAAAAAAAACATAAAAAAAACAAAGCACCAACAGCGCTGAACAAGAGGACTTACCCCACACTTAAAGGAGATATCTGAACCTTCTAGCACCCCATATTCTGCCCCACTGCCAATATGGCATTTAACATAGCCAAAAATGAAAACAGGGCATAATTTATCAATCCACCAATTTGTTACCATCATGTTTAAGCTCCTTCAGGCTGGAGCAGCACCGCCAATTTAAACAAATAATGAAACTGTATTAATCAAAACAAACACGTTACCCATCCGATAAGATATCTTGCCATCGAGTAATGAAAAGATACAATAAAGTGACCATCAAGCATGTCCATAACCAGGGCTACACAAAATATACATTCTTCAGCCCAAAGTGTCAACAAAAGTTTTAACTTTGTCAGGAGAATCAAATATCTTGTTGGCCCCGTTGTAGGGGAATTTCAGCCCCGCTGGGTATAACATAAAGTACTGGATTCTGGATTCTCTCAGCCGCTTCTTTACCTAGTTGAGTTCCTTGCGCTTCCGATTAACAGTGGCTGAAAAATCTTGAAAAAACATAAGCCTGGATCCCTCATATATTAAAGCCTGGGCATCAGACCCGTGGTGCCTCGAAGCTTCCATCACTCTTTGCTTATCACCGAAATTATAGAACCACACAAGGACAGCTCGAGGGCGTCGGTCGATTCCGGTTTTGGAGCCAGCGTATGATGAGGTCTTTCCACTTCAATGCGTCCAGCCTTGGTTTCCAAATCAAGGAAATTAGGCAGCCAGCCCTCAAAAAACTTTGCTGGCTGGCTGCCTTCTGTACCTTCAGGTAGATCGATGATCCGTATGTTCTTCCTCCTACCTCTATTCTCAGGATCATCGATATGGTCAGACAGGCTTTGAAGTTGCTTTTCTAGCGTCCGAATGTGGTTCTGGGCCTGATCAACTAGAGTCTCTACCGCGGAGACTCGGCCCTCGGCCTTGGTCGTTCTTGTATCAAGATTTTTAAGCTCCAATGTGTGGTTCTAGAGTGTTAGAGAGAGTGGACCCAGCTTCTCATCCATCATTTTGGATATGTTGTCCGTAACTTCCTGAATTACTTGACGAAAAGCAGGGTCCAACGTGTTAGCATAGCTAGCAGTAGCTAACTCCTCAGTCCCGGGCGAGCGCTCTGTACAGTCCATCTTGGCAGCCTTTTTAGTTCTTTTCGATGGCATGGTGTTGAAGCAGCTCAAAAAAATTACTCATCAATGCTTATGTTATTAAATTTGACACTTGGGCATTTTTAAAAAAGTTGAAACAGATAGGTTTATATGCGAAATTATCAGTGTTGCAGTGCTGAGCTCAGCAAAGCAGACCTTTCACTGCGCCATCCTGAAAACCAGCATCTATAGTTTTATTGCTTTCCTCATTTTACTCGACGTTTCTGGATAAATTTGAAGCACAAGAAGTGCTTATTCAGCAACATCTATATATGTAGCTAATCTCTTCAGAGTTTCAAACTATAATTGTAATGTTAACAGCAACTCACCAGACATGTCTGTGTTTTTGATGATGGAATCTTTCAAAGAATCAGACAAAACTGGTGGAACAGCCTGCTTTTGTGAAATCTCTTTTGGAAATGAGGACCTGTTAAGTAAAGATGAAAAGAGCTTTGGAAAATGCATATAGCACATGCACAGCCAAGCACAGAGAAGACAAATATCCTGAATGCACGTACATGCACTATGTAATAGGATGTACACAACTGTGTCTGGTTTATACAGAGTTAAAGGAACATATAATTTTCGAAGTTTTATTTTGATTACTTATATAGCTGTTACACATAAAGGGACAAACAGTTTTACAAATGTTCCACATACCGAGGATCTACATGATCACTAAGAGCTGTCGGTTCTATTACTACGGTGAGTGATGACTCTCCACGTGCATCTGACATTCCACTCTGTTTGCTATAACAAAAGAAATTCATCAGTTCAATGTATCCTATCCGGAAACATGGATCAGAAAGATATCAGAGTCATGTTCTTGGAAGTAAGGATTTGCTTAATGCCTTCTACTTGTCTCTCTGCTTGTGAAGTCTACAACTTTAAAACCTCCCTACGACATTTAATACAATAAAATTAAAGCCTGAGGAACACTTCTTAAAAAGATAACTATCATTAATATACTTTTTACCCTCTGTTTCCCCATCACTTTAAGACTTTTACAAGATATCCATTCTACACACTCCTTCCATGGAAGATTCACAAATTATATTAAGTGTTTAGCATTATTCACTAGTTCCCTAACAGGTCCCTCTCTTTGGCTGTTCTCCAAAATTGTTCCCAAATTTCAGGCTCTCCCTATTGAAGCTATTTTTCTTCTCATCTCAGTGTTAGTTTCTATATTCATCCATCTTAAACACATTTAATTCTTGCCTATCTAAGCCATCTTAAAATACTTGCTAAATCAGTATCTTTAAATATTTCAGCATTAACTTTCTTCTTCTACCTTACTCCACTGAATTGCCTCTGTAGGTCACTCCTTTCTGACGGCAGCCTGATGATACATGCATTCCACATTACTAGCGCCTTTGTAGCCAGGAACACCTGAGCTACTAAACAGCAGGAAAACCTGCTGCAGCAGTGTGTCTAGTCAAATAGCTTTCTTTAAATGTTGATAGCTTTGATTTCCTAATCCAAGCACGTTCTTACCATATGCCTGCCACTCTATCAACTTCATCACTCAATGTCAAAGGATGAGATTCTGAAGCTTGAGACTTCTGAGATAGTATCCTCTTCAACCAATCATCCTTTACTACATCAGCTTCGTCAGTCTTTGAGTTGGAACGTGAAGATCTGACTGGCGCCTTCTCATTTGGCTTTGGTGCAGATGGGGGACGCCCGGCTGAGTGCGGCCTTTTGCTTTGGTCATGGCTGGCTGAAAGATTGGAATCAGACATCGCTTTGAAAAACATTGACCTTTTCTGCACCTCCTTGGTTGAGTTTTCATTATCCAAATCAGGAGCATCATCGTCTTTCAGGCCCAGCCAGTCAGCGGCTCCCTTATTTCCCTGTGCTTGAATTGCGGTTACCGATGGTGTGGTTGTTTTGGGTTTCTGATCAATATTGGATTTTCTTTCTCCCTCTGGGCTAAATCTGAAAATGGAAACAGTTAAGAATTAAAGAAAACACAAATGATTCATATTGATCATGAGAACGCAAAACAAAACTATTATTACAACTTCAGCCTACACACAACGCTTCAAATGCTCCACCCTTCTCCACCTGTCCCTTTAATGTATGCTGTAGCCGACCAAAACCTCCTCACAAGATGGAAAGCAATAACTAAGTAATAAAGATCAAGAACAAAGTTAAACATGAGACATTGCTTAGACATGATTACAATAATAACTTCCAGGTTTTAAAATTCAAAGCCCTTGTAATATCAGCCTTTTAGACAAAAACCTATTCATTTCAAAATGAATGGTTTTTACAATGTCTGAATCAGGTTTAAAGACTGTGAAATAATTAATCTGGACTTGCTTCACTTTCTAGTTAATGGCACAAAGGAAAATGATGACAATTAACACTGCATAATTCGACAGGGACAGAGATAATCCTCTCGAGTGAATGACGCACCTCACTGACTGACGCCTGATCTGACGATCGTCTGGGGTCGTGGCCACAGTCGGCTGGTAGGAACCGAATGCAAAATCATCCAGGTGCTCTTCCTTTTCTAATCAGGAACCAAAGGCAAGCAACTCACAATCAACCCCAATATATTTAATTTCAGATTTTTTTGTTTCTTTGTATATACATAATCTTTTATCAATTAGCTATAATTGCAACAGAAGCTCACTGTGAGTGAAAGCACTAATTTCATACATACCTGGAAAAGACCAAAGATTCAAAGAACATTTATTATTAAAGTATGTGTACAGAATAGAACTCTGAGATTCATCCTCCCACAGGCAACCACGAAACAAAGAAACACCATGGAACCCATTCAAGAAAACATCAGCCAACGTGCAAAAAAAAGAACAAATTGCATAAATGGCAAAAAAAGTGTGCGAAGAGCACATACAATACCTAACATCAAACCAGGAGTCCAGTAATATTCAGTTTAGTTCAGTGCCACACCCCACCACTAGCCCACTGCAAGCCACAGTCCAAATCGATCACCCCAATTAAACCATTCAAAAGCAACAAAGAAAATAACCAGAATCCAGAAACACATGCAACATCAACCTTAAAGTCCCCAAAAATGAGACCAGTCTTGCCAATCAATCCTTAAAATATGGATCCTATATTTTCCTCTGTCAACTGCTAGCAAGAGGGAGAGGAAGACTGTCCTCCGCTCTCATCCTTGTTGACTTCAACCATGCTCAACACCTCAACTGGAGAGAGGCAATGGAGTCAATTACGGGCTGAAGCTCCATCTCCAGGCCGCACATTCTGCTCTAAACCTCACTGAACTCCCTTGGAGGCAGCAAAGTGCCAGATTGCTCAATCAACCCAAAAACACACCAACAAAATGCAAGTCACAGGTTCCAATTACACACAGCTTTGTAGTTGAATCATACTTGAAGGAAGTAGTTAAAAAAAAAGTAAAAGAAGTGACATCATGAACTGTCTACAGGATTTTGCTGTTGGTCAGACCTACATCTTCAAAACAAAAGAGCCAGATGCATTGTGCACTTTGATTTCATCACACAGTCCCATCAGTGACCCTATGAATATTCTCTGCAGCTACACTACACATCTTGAAGCCTTGTGGATTTAAACAAACTGGTTACCATAGTTATACCATAAAGAAAGAGAGCAGTGAGCAGTG
Source organism: Mobula birostris (assembly GCF_030028105.1). NCBI lineage: Eukaryota > Metazoa > Chordata > Chondrichthyes > Myliobatiformes > Myliobatidae > Mobula > Mobula birostris. The sequence goes on along the minus strand of NC_092393.1, from coordinate 8,909,403 downwards.
ACTAGCCTCCATCTGGGTAAACTAAGAGCTGAGTTTTGTGTTGTCAAAGGCCCTTTGAACCCTTTCTAAATGTCTTTGGTAATCAGAACCATTTAAAGAGAGATAAAGTGATTTGAGAATGTTCTAATGCTTTAAAAATTAATGCATAGTAATTTTTGGAAAAAGGCAAATAATTAATATTCTGTGCAGGTTGGTTACTCCAGTCAAATGACCATGCTAAATAGGCCAGGCATGGCTGGAACAAAGCTAAGGGACCAGATCCAGAATGTCTCCAGCTCCTTCATTTAGCACACTGAGCTCCATTTCTGGAATCTGTGCTGCATCCAAACATAGAGAAGGAAGTCAGATAAGCTGGGATCCAACCTCTAATGTGCCCTGACTTCAATACATATGCTGAGCTGTGAAAGCCTCATCCACCACCCACACTGCTGGAAAAAGGCAAATACATTTCACCTCATTACTAACAGATGTTAAAGAAGAAATCTGCACAGCTGAAATAAGAAAGTAAAGGTGATGGCAAGTTCTACCAAGTTCGAATATTAACCTTTTAGAAATAATAACCTGGGAGAAAGCTTACTACACCTGGACAAATATGCTGTGTGACTAATTTTTTAGACTGAAGGAAAACTTAGCTGCAGTCAAAGACTCAGGGAGCAGGGGAAGGTCAATGAATTACGAGGAAACCAGATAACTTCCTTGGATTGCTCCGCTCTGCTTCACCATTAGAGTAACTAGATCTGCAGCCGGGCCTGAGGTCCTGCATTAGTATAAAGATTCTGTACAACAATTACAGCTGTTCTTGATGCATCATTAAGATGGGGCCCTGAATGGTAGTGAGGGAGGAGGTGTAAGGGCATGTGTAGCACTTGTTCCGCATACAAGGATAAGTGCCAGGAGGGAGATCAGTGGGGAGGGATGTGGGGGTCGAATGGACAAGGGAGTTGTGTAGGGAGCGATCCCTGTGGAAAGCATACGGGAGGTGGGGGGAGGGAAAGATGTGCTTAGTGGTGGGATCCCATTGGAGGTGGTGGAAGTTACGGAGAATAATATGTTGGACCCGGAGGCTGGTGGGGTGGTAGGTGAGGACCAGGGGAACCTTATTCCTAGTGGGGTGGCAGGAGGATGGAGTGAAAGCAGATGTGTGTGAAATGGAGGAGATGCATTTGAGAGCAGAGTTGATGGTGGAGGAAGGGAAGCCCCTTTCTTTAAAAAAAGGAGGACATCTCCTTCGTCCTGGAATGAAAAGCCTCATCCTGAGAGCAGATGCAGTGGAGACGAAGGAATTGCGAGAAGGGGATGGCATTTTTGCAAGTGACAGGGTGAGAAGAGGAATAGTCCAGACAGCTGTGAGAGTCAGTAGGCTTATAGTAGACATCAGTAGATAAGCTGTCTCCGGAGATACAGACAGAAAGATCCAGAAAGGGTGGGAGGTGTCGGAAATGGACCAGGTAAACTTGAGGGCAGGGTGAAAGTTGGAGGCAAAGTTAATGAAGTCAACGAGCTCAGCATGCGTGCAGGAAGCCGTGCCAATTAAGTCGTCAAAGTAGCGACGGAGAAGTGGGGGACAGATACCAGAATAGCAGGATCTCCCAGTGGCCACACATTTTAATTCCACATCCCATTCCCATTCTGATATGTCTATCCACGGCCTCCTCTACTGTAAAGATGAAGCCACACTCAGGTTGGAGGAACAACACCTTATATTCCATCTGGGTAGCCTCCAACCTGATGGCATGAACATTGCCTTCTCTAACTTCCACTAATGCCCCACCTCCCCCTCGTACCCCATCCGTTATTTATTTATATACACACATTCTTTTTCTCTCTCTCCTTTTTCTCCCTCTGTCCCTCTCACTATACCCCTTGCCCATCCTCTGGGCTTCTCCCTCTCCCTCTTTTGTTTCTCCCTAGGCCTCCTGTTCCATGATCCTTTCATATCCCTTTTGCCAATCACCTGTCCAGCTCTTGGCTCCATCCCTCCCCCTCCTGTCTTCTCCTATCATTTCGGATCTGCCCCTCCCCTCCCACTTTCAAATCTCTTACTAGCTCTTCTTTCAGTTAGTCCTGACGAAGGGTCTCGTCCCGAATCATCGACTGTACCTCTTCCTAGAGATGCTGCCTGGCCTGCTGCGCTCACCAGCAACTTTTATGTGTGCTGCTTACTACTAAACATAACATTACCTCCCCACCCCTTTCCGCTTTCCACAAGGAATACTCCCCACTAACTGCTCTCCCAGCACCTAACCCTGCAAGTGGCCTAAGTGCTATACCTGCCCATTCATCCCCTCCCTCACCTCCATTTTGGGCATCAAACAGTCCTTCCAGGTGAGGCAACACTTCACCTGTGAATCTGCCTCTATTGTGTCCGGTGCTTCCGATTCGGCCTCCTCTACATTGGTGAGGCCGTTGTAAATTGGGCGACTGCTTTGTCAAGTATCTCCACTCCATACGCGACAAGCAGAACTTCCCGGTGGCCAAACATTTTAATTCCTATTCCTACATGTTGGTCCATGGCCTCCTCTTGTGCTGAGACGAGGCCACCCTCAGGGTGGAGGAGAAATACCTTAATATGGGTCTGGGTAGCCTCCAGCATGATCGCATGAATATCAATTTTGCCTTCTGGTAAAAAATCCCCCCTCCCTTTTCCCCACTCTGACCTTTTACCTGTTCTTACCTGCCTACCACTTCTCCCTGGGTCCCCCTCCTCCTTTCTTTCTCCCATGGCCCACTCTCCTCTCCTATTAGATTTCTTCCTCTCCAGCCTTTGACCTTTCTCACACACCTGGCTTCACCCATCACCTTCTAACTATCCTTCTCCCCATTCCATCCCCCCACCATTTTTACTTTGGCATCTCCCTTATTCCTTTCTGGCCCTGAAGTAGGGTCTTGGCCTGAAAAGTTAGCTGTATTTCCTGACCTGCTGAATTCCTCCAGCATTTTGCGTGTGTTGCTATAGATTCAATAGTAGTTTACAGAAGAAAAATAGATAATTAAATGCAGGGATATAGGGAAAGAATGAAGGAATGGGACCAAATGGATTACTTTTCAAAAGAGCAAGTGCAGACTAGAGTTTGTGAAATGTTGTAAATACAAGTTGCTTCCAAGAGAAACAAGCACAGTGTAAGTCATCATGTAAATCAATATATTATTATTGGCATACAAAATTAAGGCCTCTTGGGTTGTGCTATTAATTAATTTAAATTTATTTTCCATGCACACTGATCCATCAATGCAAAAAAAAGGAGATCAAATAATATTGGGCTGAAATAGAGGGCATAGTTTTAAGGTGCTTGGAAGTAGGTGCAGAGGAGATGTCAGGGGTAAGCTTTTTTACGCAGAGAGTGGTGAGTGTGTGGAATGGGCTGCCGGCAGCGGTGGTGGAGGTGGAAACAATAGGGTCTTTTAAGAGGCTCCTGGATGGCTACATGGAGCTTGAAAAGTAGAGGGCTATAGGTAAAGCCTAGGTAGTTCTGAGGTAGGGACATGTTCAGCACAGCTTTGTGGGCCAAAGGGCCTGTATTGTGCTGTATGTTTTCTATGTTGCTATATTTTGAGTAAATATCATTAAATTACATTTTCGTCTGGCAAGTTTTACCTGAAATATAAACCCATCTTTTGCTTTGAAAAGCAAAAACATGGCAGATTCCGGCAAACAAAAATAGAAACAAAACGTGCTGGAAATACTCAGCATCAGTCAAGAGAGGAACTGAGTTCGTATTTCATCAGAATCCAAAATTGTCAATTCAATATAATTAATGATGAAGAGTGATTGACATGAAACTAAATCAGTTTTGCTGATAATTTTAGAAGTTCCTGTTTATATCTCACCCTTCTCTTTCATTGCTGCTGGACCTGTGTGCAGTCCTAGCAACTGTATTACTGCAACTCTTGTAGAAACTATTTTCCAAACATCCGCACTCTCCTTTTTTTCCCAATTCCCTTCATTCTTCACCCCTGATCCCACTCACAAGCCTGTCAGGGCAAAGCACACACAACAGAAAATTGAAGTAACAAAGAAAAATGTTGCAAAATGGCCAGCAGGTCAGGCAGTATCTGTGGAAAGACTAGAAGCATTAGCTCTCATTGTCTTTCCACAGATTCTGCCTGGCCTGTTGAGTGTCTCCAGCATTTCCCATTTTTATTAAACCACACATAACGTTGTACCAGTGAGACTTCCATTTTAAAAGGAAAATCTGACATTTGGAATGTGACATACAGACAGAAACTTTATGTCCTGGATTACCTGGTGTTTTTTTGTATTTGGGATCTAGCTTAAATTCTTTCCTTTCACCAGTTGAAGGTTGCTCAAGTAACTTCTTGGCTGTACCTCTTCCTAACAATTCATCCAGCTTCGAACGAGCAGGATGCAGTGTCTCTCTAATGCCAAAGAGAAACAGGCAAAGTTAAAGAACACAGGCCAAATGAAATTCAAAAGATTACTGTACTGGTCTGCTCACTGGGTACAGAATTATCCAAGTGGATTCACGCACCCCCCTCCTAAACTTGGGTATGTTATGTAAACTGGAATTTCAATGCAGAAATCAGGGAGTGCCATAATATCAGGGAATCATGGAACTGTACAGCACAGGAATGGAACCGCAACCCACCTCATCCACATCATCATCATCATCATCATCAGGTGCCGTGCCCAGTTTGAGCTTTGACTGCCATGGCCCACACACTCCTGTTTCGGGTCAAGTGGATCAATTCATTGGTATTCATTTCCAGTTCTCTGGCTGCTGTCTCCATCATCATCTTTATCTTCCTCTTGCTTTCTTCCCTTCAATCTTTCCCATAATTACCGTGCATTCTAACTCCTCTTTCTTAATCACATGTCCAATGAAGTTACGTTGCCTTTTCATGAACTCATACATTATTTCTCTTTTTGTGTTTACTCTGTTCATGATATCCCCGTTAGATATTCATTTCATCCATGATATTCTTTGCATCCTCCTCAAAAACCACATCTGTGCTGCTACAATTCGTTTCCTCATGTTACTAGATATTGTCCAACATTCTGAGCCATATAACATAACTGGATAAACGTAATATTTCAGCACTCTGAGGCGGGTTGTCATGCTTAGTTTAGTATTGGTCAGTATACTCTCCATTCTTGTAAAGGTGTCTTTTGCCATCCCTATTCTTCTTTTGACATCCATGTTGCATCTGTCATCTGGTGTCACCCAGCTTCCTAAGTAGCAAAAGCTCTGTACTTGTTTTATGTCTTCTCCATTTATTCTCAGCCTGCAGATAGGATTCTCTTTCTTTTTGGATATCACCACACATTCTGTCTTTTTCCAATTGATAGACAGACTCATTTTTGCACTTTCTTCAACAACTATATCTATTAAGTTTTGTAGTTCTTCCTCTGTACTTGCAATTAACACAGTGTCATCTGCATATCTGAAATTATTGATGTTTTCACCACCAACTTTGATTCCCAAGATGTCTCTTATTTTTTGTAATATTGTTTCACTATACATATTAAATAAATCAGGGGAGAAAACACACTCTTGTCTAATGCCTCTCTTGATTTTTGTAAACTGACTCACTTCTCCATCTATTCTTACAGCGGCAGTTTGTTCCCAGCACCTCATCCACACTGATCGTAATTGCCGACATACACTACATAAGACAAAGACAAAGGAGCAGAAGCTGGCCATTCAGCCCATCGAGTCTGCTCCGCCATTTTATCATGAGCTGATCCATTCTCCCATTTAGTCCCACTCCCCTGCCTTCTCACCATAACCTTTGATGCTCTGGCTACTCAGATACCTATCAATCTCTGCCTTAAATACACCCAATGACTTGGCCTCCACTACTGCCCGTGGCAACAAATTCCATAGGTTCACCACCCTCTAAAAAAATTTCTTCGCATTTCTGTTCTGAATGGGCGCCCTTCAATCCTTAACTCATACCCTCTTGTACTAGACTCCCCAATCATGGGAAACAACTTTGCCACATCCACTCTGTCCATGCCTTTCAACATTCGAAATGTTTCCATGAGGTCTCCCCTCATTCTTCTAAACTCCAAGGAATACAGTCCAAGAGCAGACAAACATTCCTCATATGTTAACCCTCTCATTCCCAGAATCATTCTAGTGAATCTTCTCTGTACCCTCTCCAACGTCAGCACACCCTTTCTTAAATAAGGAGACCAAAACTGCCCAATTGAGGTCTCACCAGCGCCTTATAGAGCCTCAACATCACATCTCTGCTCCTATACTCTATTCCTCTAGAAATGAATGCCAACATTGCATTCGCCTTCTTCACCACCGACTCAACCTGGAGGTTAACCTTAAGGGTATCCTGTACGAGGATTCCCAAGTCCCGTTGCATCTCAGAACTTTGAATTCTTTCCCCATTTAAATAATAGTCTACCCGTTTATTTCTTCTGCCAAAGTGCATAACCACACACTTTCCAACATTGTATTTCATTTGCCACTTCTTTGCCCATTCTTCCAATCTATCCAAGTCTCTCTGCGGACTCTCCGTTTCCTCAGCACTACCGGACCCTCCACCTATCTTCGTGTCGTCAGCAAACTTAGCCACAAAGCTATCTATTCCATAATCCAAATCGTTGATGTACAACATAAAAAGAAGCGGCCCCAACATGCACCCCTGTGGAACACCACTGGTAACCAGCAGCCAACCAGAATAGGATCCCTTTAGTCCCACTCTCTGTTTCCTGCCAATCAGCCAACGCTCTATCCACATATGTAACTTTCCCGTAATTCCATGGGCTCTTACCTTGTTAAGTAGCCTCATGTGTGGCACCTTGTCAAAGGCCTTCTGAAAATCCAAATATACAACATCCACTGCATCTCCCTTGTCTAGCCTACTTGTAACTTCCTCAAAAAATTGTAATAGGTTTGTCAGACAGGGTTTTCCTTTAAGGAATCCATGCTGAGTTCTGCCTATCTTGTCATATGTCTCCAGGTACTCTGTAACCTCATCCTTGACAATCGACTCCAACAACTTCCCAACCACTGATGCCAAGCTAACAGGTCTATAATTTCCTTTTTGCTTCCTTGCCCCCTTCTTAAACAGCGGAGTGACATTTGCAATCTTCCAGTCCTCCGGAACAATGCCAGAATCTATCGACTTTTGAAAGATCATCGCTAATGCCTCCGCAATCTCCACAGCTACTTCCTTCAGAACACGAGGGTGCATTCCATCTGGTCCGGGAGATTTATCTACCTTTAGACTATTCAGCTTCCTGAGTACTTTCTCTGTCATAATTGTGACTGCGCACACTTCTCTTCCCTGCCACCCTTGAGTGTCCAATATACTGCTGATGTCTTCCTCAGTGAAGACTGATGCAAAATACTCGTTCAGTTCCTCCGCCATCTCCTCGTCTCCCATTACAATCTCTCCTGCATCATTTTCTATCGGTCCTATATCTACTCTCACCTGTCTTTTATCCTTTATATACTTGAAAAAGCTTTTAGTATTCTCTTTGATATTATTTGCTAGCTTCCTTTCATAGTTAATCTTTTCCCCCATAATTACCTTCTTAGTTTCCTTTTGTAAGCTTTTAAAAACTTCCCAATCCTCTGTCTTCCCACTAATTTTTGCTTCCTTGTATGCCCTCTCCTTTGCTTTAACTTTGGCTTTGACTTCTCTTGTCAACAACGGCTGCATCCTTTTTCCATTCGAAAATTTCTTCTTTTTTGGAATATACTTGTCTTGCACCTTCCTCACTTCTCGCATAAACTCCAGCCACTGCTGCTCTGCCGTCTTTCCCGCCAGTGTCCCTTTCCAGTCAACTTTGGCCCGTTCCTCTCTCATGCCACTGTAATTTCCTTTACTCCACTGAAATACCAACGCATCAGATTTCGGCTTCTCTTTTTCAAATTTCACAGTGAACTCAATCATGTTATGATCACTGTCTCCTCAGGGTTCCTTCACCTCAATCTCTCTAATCACCTCTGGTTCATCACACAATACCCAATCCAGTACAGCTGATCCCCTAGTGACAACAACAAACTGCTCTAAAAAGCCATCTTGTAGACATTCTACAAATTCTCTCTTTTGAGATCCAGTGCCGACCTGATTTTCCCAATCAACTCGCATGTTAAAATCCCCCACAATTATCATAACACTGCCCTTCTGACAAGCCTTTTCTATTTCCTGTTGTAATTTTTAGTCCACATCACTGCAGCTGTTTGGAGGCCTATAAATAACTGCCATCAGGGTCCTTTTACCCCTGCGATTTCTTAGCTCAACCCATAAAGATTCTGCACCTTCTGATCCTATATCACCTCTTCCTAATGATTTAATATCATTTCTTACCAATAAAGCCATGCCTCCCCCTCTGCCTACCTTCCTATTCTTCTGATACGCCGTGTATCCTTGGACATTCAGCTCCCAGAGACATGTATCCTTTAGCCACATCTCAGTGATAGCCACAATATCATATCTGCCAATCTGTAGCTGTATGACAAGATCATCCACCTTATTCCTTATGCTGCGTGCATTTAAGTATAACACCTTAAGACCAGCATTTGGTACTTTTCATTTTGATTTCACTGTAACTTTATTACACTGCAACTTATCCCAATGGTTACAAATTTGCCCTATCATCTGCCTGTCTTTCCTGACATCTTTACTGCTCACTATCTTAGATTTATTTCTGTTTTCCCCTTCCTCCGCTCTGTCATTCCGGTTCCCATCCCCCTGCCAAATTAGTTTAAACTCTCCCTAATAGCTCTATTAAATTTTCCTGCCAGGATATTGGTCCCCTTCGGGTTTAGGTGTAACCTGTCCATTTTGAACAGGTCATACTTCCCCCAGAAGAGATCCCAATCACATCAATCCCATTTGCCCACATTAAGTCCATATCCCTTTACTCTCTTCCTATTTAACTATCTGTCCAAATGGCTTTTAAATAAGGTAATTTTATTTGCCTCTACCACCTCCTCTCTCTTTCAGCTCATTCCAGATAACAGAGCCACTGTTCCTCCAATGAATACCTAAAGTACTGTAAAACCAATGAAATATTTTCAAGTACATTCTGAAATATTGGTAATCCCACTATTGTAATACAGTGGTATTACACTGTATTACACATTAGTGTAATACAGTGTAATACCACTGTATTACAATAGTGGGATTACCAATATTTCAGAATGTACTTGAAAATATTTCATTGGTTTTACAGTACTTTAGGTATTCTGAAAAATATATAAAAGACCAGAAAAGAAAGCCTCCTTTTCTTCTTTAAATCTCAATTACAATAGTTCGAAGTATATTGTTTATAAAGACAATAATTCACCAGTTGTGTATCTGCTTTGGCAAATTTTAAGTGCATTCTTTAAGCTTCTGGTGCATGTGAAGAAAGCAGACCGTGAGAGACCATAATAACAGACTGACTGTGAGACGCTGAAGGATCTCAGTGGTTCTAAGTATGTATTTAGTAGACACTGACAGACACTTACTCTTCCACTCTCTTCAACTGCTTTGATGTTTCTGGGCTGTCTCCAATTCCAAGGGCATCCATAAGATCATCTCCTTCATCATCAAAGAACAAATCATCTTTTCTCTGTGCTGTAGTCATAACTGGAACAAATGCTGCGCTGGAGGGAACTGTGGAAAGCATTCACAATGTTACATCATCAAATGAATTCTGCAATCTATTACTGAACCTGCCAAACTCACTAATCTTATTGATTGGGTCCAGCTACAAGTGGTGCTGGGCATCTCTTAAATTAGACTTTCATCATTGCAATATTGTGGCAATTAGTAGTTAAGAATCAGTAAATATAGAACCATAACAAGGAACAACCATCCAATGTAACCTCTGAGGACTTACAGCAATGTAGCCACAAAGTAAACTTAAACTGAAAATTAAAATGTATTCACATAGCACATTAGAATGCCCTGAAGAACTTTTAAAATTGAGACAAATTACTAGACATTTTGCACATGCCATGTTGGACAGAAGGATCAATCAGCTACTTAATCTGCTTTCGGTGGTGCTAGATGAGTGGTAAATATTGGCAAGAACATGTCCGTTATCTTCTTCAGCTACAGGGACCGTTCTCATATACACTGAAAAGCATATGGTTAAATTTGCATCTTAATATGATAGTTCAGATAAAAGGTTTCATTGTCTTAAAAGTATAAAAGTTCATAAAAGCTGAAGGAAAACGTACAAAATTTGACATGTGTGAAAGATGTTGGTCAAGGAGTCAAGGCAGTCAAACAAAACTTGGAAATAGATGAAAGAATGTTATTGTAAATGCTTAGCTATTTAATTGCCGTCAAATTATTTTTAATCACTGACTATGCAAACCAAGCCATTGCACCCCTTTATCAGGAGAAGTCTCAAACCTAAAGATAGCAAACTAATCATCATAAGTCCTAAAGAACAGTAATGAGCTATTCAGCCCATGCTGATCGTTCTTTTCAAAAGTGAAATATCCTCACTCTTTTATAATCTTCTTGAAATCACTAGCATTTGTCTCATTTGTCTGGTTCTGCTTCTATAAGACCCTTGAGCCATTTTACCAAAGACTCCAACTATAACTTATTGTTAATGACCTTTTGTTAATTCTTGTGAAGATTTAATGGTTCTGAAACAATAACACTACTTCTCTCTACAGATGCTGCCTGAATGCTGAAGGTTTCCTACATTTGTTTTTATTTCAGATTTCCAGAATTTTCAATGGTTTCAACTTGTTGCTATGTTACACCAAATGGGTTTTGGGCCAAGGTGTGTAGCAGTGCATTTGGTACCTGGGCAGTGGTTTTCTGCTTTCCAAATCACCTTCAATTAAAAGTTCCCAAAATAAAGTCTACCATTTTCAACACTTATGAAATAAAAAATGATGATAAATAGAAATAATACTCACCAGTACAGGTCGACCTTCACTAATCTAACTACCGGTAATCCAAACAACAGGAATTCTGCAGATGCTGGAAATTCTTATCCTTGTAAGCAGAACAAGTGCTACACATGCCCTTACACTTCCTCCCTCACCACCATTCAGGGCCCCAGACAGTCCTTCTAGGTGAGGTGACACTTCACCTGTGAGTCGGCTGGGTGATATACTGCGTCCGGTGCTCCTGATGTGGCCTTCTATATATTGGCGAGACCCGACGCAGACTGGGAGACCGCTTTGCTGAACACCTATGCTCTATCCGCCAGAGAAAGCAGGATCTCCCAGTGGCCACACAGTTTAATTCCACATCCCATTCCCATTCTGACATGTCTATCCATGGCCTCCTCTACTGTAAAGATGAAGCCACACTCAGGTTGGAGGAACAACACCTTCTATTCCGTCTGGGTAGCCTCCAACCTGATGGCATGAACATCGACTTCTCTAACTTCCACTAATGCCCCACCTCCCCCTCATACCCCATCCGTTATTTTTTTTTAATACACACATTCTTTCTCTCACTTTCCTTTTTCTCCCTCTGTCCCTCTGACTATACCCCTTGCCCACCCTCTGTTTCCACCCCCCTTGTCTTTCTCCCCGGACCTCCTGTCCTATGATCCTCTCATATCCCCTTTGCCAATCACCTGTCCAGCTCTTGGCTCCATCCCTCCCCCTCCTATCTTCTCCTATCATTTTGGATCTCCCCCTCCCCTTCCCACTTTCAAATCTCTTACTAACTCTTCCTTCAGTTAGTCCTGACGAAGGGTCTCGGCCTGAAATGTTGACTGTACCTCTTCCTAGAGATGCTGCCTGGCCTGCTGCGTTCACCAGCAACTTTGATGTGTGTTACCTGTAATCCAGTTCCTTCAATAATCCGGCACTGTTTATGCTTAATGTTATCCTTCTGTAATTCGGCATTTTCACTTATCTGGCACTCCTTAGGTCCCAATAGTGCCGGATTAGTGAGAGTCGACCCGTATTCTGAAAAATGCTACAACTTGGACAGAGTCATCAAAAGAAGAATCAGCTTTGAGATACAAATTAGGCATTATTTACTTGTTCAACACACAAACACATTAGAGGTAAAATAATAAACTAAGTTTGTACTCTGTTAAACAAGTTAGGACACATAAAGATAATCTGATGAAAGAAGGGTAAATGGTGACAGAATAATCTGATGTTATCCTGGGAAACACAGCTCATCTCTTCATGGGGAAAAGACAAGGCATAAATATCATCTCCAGTGTAAGTTTATGATGAGCTGGAAAATGTGCTGTAATGGAAGTATCAAGAAATGTCATAAATCCATAATTTTCTGGGCTTTTTTATAATCAGGGTGCCAAATAACTTCTCCCTGCCAAAATATTTTTCCAGTACCTTTCTCCTCCTCCTTGTGTGCTTGAAGATCTACGTTTGAGAGGCTCAGTTTTTGTTCTGAGACTGTTTTTTTCTTTGGTTCCTCTTCTTCATCAGAAAGAATCCCTTCCAATGGATCATCTTCATCTAGAAAGGACAACGACATTAACAGTTCATGCAGAAACTATTAAACAGAGGGCATCAGTACAGCCTCTGTCATTTTGATGGTTTTCATTTACAACATGGTGATTCAGGTAAGCAGAAACAAATAGGAACAACTGTTAGCATTTCAGTGTTCACATCGCTGATGTAATGTATGGATCTAGCTTCAAATTCTGTTTATGCTTCCTTTATCTAGATTAATAACTGAAGTTAAATCAGTCTTTACAGGGAGAAGCATAGAAACTGCATTAGGAAAAAGATATGCAAATACTTTATAAGTAATTAACAGAAGAAACATTATTTTGGACATATTTGAAGTGTGCGTCTGTGACCACTTCCTGTTGAAGCCATGCAACTGGGAAAATGGACAGGCACTTCCTGCTACAATTCACTCTGGCACTGTTTTGCCCAATGTAATTTGAACATGTGATCACAATATCAACATCCATAGCGCCTCATAAAAAACTGTAGTATCTACCTTTATATTAACTCAGAGCTCAACTCAGAGCTCATATGCACTGAAAGTAATTAACTGTGTGTGATCTAAACTATCCCCTAGATGTTATTAATTAAAATCAAAGCTCAATCTTATCAATATTCATCAGACCTGTCAGGAACTTCTACAGTGTTTGAGATCGTGCAACAAATTACTTATGGAACAGAAATGCACCAGATTTTCTGTGGAACTGGAGATCATGCAGGTTGTTAGACACTTGGCCTGGACCAATAAAAAGAAGTTATGTTTAAGCAGAGTGGCCATGTGCCAGTAGGCAGAGTTAGAGTGGGGAACTGAGGCTTTGACTCAGGAGGCAGAGGCTAAGGTCAGTTTCTTTTTCTCCCTTTCTTTCTGCCTTTCTATCCTTCTCTTTCTTTCTCTCAATCTTTCTCTCTCTCATTCCACAGTTATAGCAGTGGGAATACAGGATACAGGGGTGCTCCTCTTGCAGGATGTGAGAAGACAGGGAGACCTCCAGCTTATTCAGGAAACAGAAGGGCTGATGGACAGAAGATACAGAGAGGTAGTTACACCGAAGGTGTAGGATACAAGTAAATCAGTGACTGCTAGGAAAGGGAAATGGGAAAAGGCAGCCAGTGCAGGGTATCATTTTAGATACTACTGGAGGACGACCTAGCAGAGGAAAGCCACAGTAGTCTGGTCTCTGGCACTGAGTCTGGCTCTGTAACTTAGAAAGGAGGAAGGGAAAAGATACAAGCAGTAGTGAGGTTTTGTGGACAAGAACAAGGTACCCAGATGGTATGTTGCCTTCCAGGTGCCAGGATTGGAGCTTAATCTAAGATTGAGTTCATAGAATTCTTAAAAGGGGGACATTAAGCAGCCAATGATCGTGGTCCATGTCAGCTTCAATACCAATGGAAAGAAGGGTAAATGTGGTGCTGCAGAGTGAGTTCAAGGAGTTAAAGGTACTAAGTTAAAGGACAGGGCCTCCATGGTGGGTGATCTCAAGGTTGTTACCCATGCCACAAGCTAGTGAAAGTAAAAATAAGATAATACAGTTAAAACATGGTTAAGGAGATGGTGCAGGGTGCTTCAGATTTCTGGATCATTGATTTCTCTTCCATGGAAGTGGGATGAAGAGACAGTTTGCACCTGAATCGGAGGGGTACCAATATCCTTGCAGGAATGTTTGCTAGTACTGCTCTGGGAGTAGGGGGGGGAGGGAGTTTAATCAACTCCAGTGGGATGGGAACAAGAGTGCCAGGGCAGTGAGTGGAGTGTTTGTGAGGAAGATAGATGTTAAGCTACATACAAAGACAGGACCTGAAAGGTTGATCATGGTGGCAGTAATGTTCTCAGTTGCAGGGAGAATTGTAGATAAGGCAGATGAGCTTAGAGCTTGGATCAACACATGGAATTATGATATTGTAGCCATCAGTGAGACTTGGTTACAGGAGGTTCAGTGTTCTGGAGTTAGAAACATAGAAAACCTACAGCGCAATACAGGCCATCAGCCCACAATGCTGTGCCGAACATGTACTTATCTTAGAAATTACCTTGGGTTACCCACAGCCCTCCATTTTTCTAAGCTCCATGTACCTATCCAGGAGTCTCTTAAAAGACCCTATCGTTTCCACCTCCACCACCGTCATCGGCAGCCCATTCCACGCACTCACCACTCTCTGCTTAAAAAATTCCTCTCCTCTGTACCTACTTCCAACCAACTTAAAACTGTGCCCTCTAGTGTTAGCCATTTCAGCCCTGGGAAAAAGCCTCTGACTATCCACACGATCAATGCCTCTCATCATCTTATACATCTCTATCAAGTCACCTCTCATCCTCCTCCGCTCCAAGGAGAAAAGGCCGAGCTCACTCAACCTATTCTCGAAAGGCATGCTCCCCAATCCAGGCAACATCCTTTGAATCTCCTCTACACCCTTTCTATAGTTTCCACATCCTTCCTGTAGTGAGGTGACCAGAACTGAGCACAGTACTCCAAGTGTTCTATTCTTTTGGACGTGATGGAGGGGAAGGTATTTAAGGGGAAGAGATGGCATTACTTGACAGGGAAAATGTCACAGCAGTACTCAGAAAGGACAGACTGCAGGCTTGTCTACTGTAGCTATATGGGTGGAACTGCGGAATAAGAAAGGAATGACTATATAAATGGGGTAATATTACAGACCTCCCAACAGTCAGCATGATTTAAAGGAACAAAACTGTAGAGAGATACACAACTGCAAGAAAAATAAAATTGTGATAATAATGATTTTAACTTTCAAATATTGCTTGGGACTTCCATACTGTAAAAGAACTGGATGGAATCAAATTTGTTCAGGAATTTTTCCTTTATCAAGAAAACAAAGTGCAATATTAGGGAATGAAACAGGGCAAATGACAGAAGTGTGTGCAGGGGAACGCTTTTGATCTAGTGTTCATAATTCCTTTAGTTCCAAGATAATTATGGAGGAGGACAGGATTGGTCCTCCTACTGTTCTAAATCAGAGAAAGGCTAATTTTGATAACATCCGAAGGGTTCAGACAAGTATGGGTTGCAACAGGTCATTTTCTGGCAAAAGAATACTTGGTAAGTAAGTCTCCAACTCTAGTTCTGACACCTCTACACGCATCCAGACCACGGCTCCCACTCAGACTTCAATTTGATTGGATACCTCCAGAATGCAGATCCTGCCATATTCAACTCTGGGTCTGATGGTCCTGGACCTATTCAGACAGTGGATACCACTGTTGCTGACTTCTGCTCCAGCAACCCAAGACAGCTCCAGCCCAGACCTCGGCCACCTACACCTGCAGGCTGAGACCTTCCTTGCTGCCACTGGACCTTTAGGGTCCCCTTCTCCCACAACTACTCCCCAACCCCAGGTTTCTCAGGCTCCCCCATCACCTCTTGGGTCCTCGGAGCCCCCATCTTCCTCCCACCCTACCTTTCCTAAACATAGAAACATAGAAAATAGGTGCAGGAGTAGGCCATTCGGCACTTCGAGTCTGCACCGCCATTCAGTATGATCATGGCTGATCATCCAACTCAGAACCCTGCACCAGCCTTCCCTCCATACCCCTTGATCCCTTTAGCCACAAGGGCCATATCTAACTCTCTCTTAAATATAGCCAATGAACTGGCCTCAACTGTTTCCTGTGGCAGAGAATTCCACAGATTCACCACTCTCTGTGTGAAGAAGTTTTTCCTAATCTCGGTCCTAAAAGGCTTCCCCTTTATCCTCAAACTGTGACCCCTCGTTCTGGACTTCCCCAACATCGGGAACAATCTTCCTGCATCTAGCCTGTCCAATCCCTTTAGGATTTTATACGTTTCAATCAGATTCCCCTCAATCTTCTAAATTCCAACGAGTATAAACCTAGTTCATCCAGTCTTTCATCATATGAAAGTCCTGTCATCCCAGGAATCAATCTGGTGAACCTTCTTTGCACTCCCTATATGGCAAGGATGTCTTTCCTCAGATTAGGGGACCAAAACTGCACACAATACTCCAGGTGTGGTCTCATCAAGACCTTGTACAACTGCAGTAGTACCTCCCTGCTCCTGTACTCGAATCCTCTTGCTATTAATGCCAGCATACCATTCGCCTTTTTCACCGCCTGCTGTACCTGCATGCCCACTTTCAATGACTGGTGTATAATGACACCCAGGTCTCATTGCACCTCCCCTTTTCCTAATTGGCCACCATTCAGATAATAATCTGTTTTCCTGTTTTTGCCACCAAAGTGGATAACTTCACATTTATCCACATTAAATTGCATCTGCCATGAATTTGCCCACTCACCTAACCTATCCAAGTCACCCTGCATCCTCTTAGCATCCTCCTCACAGCTAACACTGCCGCCCAGCTTCGTGTCATCCGCAAACTTGGAGATGCTGCATTTAATTCCCTCATCCAAGTCATTAATATATATTGTAAACAACCGGGGTCCCAGCACTGAGCCTTGCGGTACCCCACTAGTCACTGCCTGCCATTCTGAAAAGGTCCCGTTTATTCCCACTCTTTGCTTCCTGTCTGCCAACCAATTCTCTATCCACATCAATACCTTACCCCCAATACCGTGTGCTTTAAGTTTGCACACTAATCTCCTTTGTGGGACCTTGTCAAAAGCCTTTTGAAAATCCAAATATACCACATCCACTGGTTCTCCCCTATCCACTCTACTAGTTACATCCTCAAAAAATTCTATGGGATTCGTCAGACATGATTTTCCTTTCACAAATCCATGCTGACTTTGTCCGATGATTTCACCGCTTTCCAAATGTGCTGTTATCACATCTTTGATAACTGACTCTAGCAGTTTCCCCACCACCGATGTTAGGCTAACCGGTCTATAATTCCCTGGTTTCTCTCTCCCTCCTTTTTTAAAAAATGGGGTTATATTAGCCACCCTCCAATCCTCAGGAAGTAGTCCAGAATCTAAAGAGTTTCGAAAAATTATAACTAATGCATCCTTTTGAAAAATTATCACTAATGCATCCTTTTGAAAAATTATCACTAATGCATCCACTAAACTCTTCAACCCTCTCCTCTCTGATGCCTGCAACTCCTACTTCTGGAGACAGAGGTGGCGGAGCAGACTCGATGGGCCGAATGGCCGACTTCTGCTCCTTTGTCTTATGGTCTATATTGAGCTCTTCCCAACCTGTCTGTTGTTAAAATGCCTTTCCCTTTTCTCAGTTCCTTCATATCTGCCGCATCTGTTGCAAGGATGAGGCTTTCTGTTCCAGGACATCAGAGATGTCCTCCTTCTTCAAAGGACAGGTCCTCTCTTCCACAATTGATGCTACCCTCATGCACACCTCCTCCATTCCCCCAACATCCGTGCTCACCCCAACTTCCTGCCACTTTAACAGGAATTGAATTCCTCTTGCACTCACCTAGCACCCCATGAGCCATGGCATCCAACATATCATTCTCTGCAACATCCGCCATCTTCAATGTGACCCCACCACTAAGCACATCTTTACCTTTCCCCCACATCCCTCCCCCCATTCTCTGCTTTCCACAGGGATTGCTCCCTCCATGATTCCTTTGTCCTTTCGTCCCTCCCCACTGATTTCCCTTCTGGCACTTATTCCTGCAAGTGACAGAAGTGCTACACCTGCCCATTCACCTCCTCCCTCACCACCATTCAGGGCCCCAAGCAGTCCTTCCAGGTGAAGCAACACCTCACCTGCAAATCTGATGGAGTCATCTACTGTATCCAGTGCTCTCAATGTGGCCTCCTCTACATTGGTGAGACCCGACATAGATTGCAGACTGCTTTGTTGAGCACTTTTGCTCCATCCACACAAAGCAGCAAGGTGGCTAACTATTTCAATTCAACACCCAATTCCCATTCTGACATGTTGATCTATAGCCTCATTTTCTGCCATAATGAGGCCACTCACAGACTGAAGAAGCAACACCTTATATTCTGTCTGGTAGTCTCCAACCTAAAGGCATAAACATCGATTTCTCCAAACACCAGTAATCTTTCCCCCTACCACTTCCCTCTTCTTCATTTCTCCACTCTGCCCACTTTCTTACTTCTTCTCCTCACCTGCCTGTCACCTTCCTCTGGTGCCCCCACCTTCCTTTTCTTCATAGTCCACTCTTCTCTCCTATCAGCTTCCTTCTTCTCCAACTTTTTACCTTTTCTATCCATCACCTTGTAGCGTCTTACTTCCTCCCCCTTCCCCACCCACTTGGCTTCACCTATCACCTTCAAGCTTGTCCTTCTTTCCCACTGTCTTATTCTGGCATCTTCCCCCTTCCTTTCATGATAAAGGGTTTTAGTCCAAACCATTTATTCACTCCCATAGATCATGCCTGACCTTCTAAGTTTCTCCAGCATTTTGTGTGTGCTGCTCTTGGTAAGTGGGAGGCCTTCAAGGAGAAAATTTGAGAGTAGAGATTGTGTATGTTTCTATTAAAATAAAAAAACAAGGCTAACAGGTTTAGGGAACCTTGGTTTTCGAGGGATATTGACGCCTTGGTTAAGAAAAGCAAACACATATCAAATAATGGCAGTTTTGAACAAGTGAGGTGCTTGGCAAGCATAAGAAATGCAAGAGGACACAAGAGGAAAATCAGGAGGGCTGAAAGAAGGCATGAGGTTGCTCTGGCAGACAAGGTGAAGGGCTTCTACAGCTACTTAAAAGTAAAAGATCAGCAAGGGACAAAATTGGTCCACGTGAAGATCAGTATGGTCATCTATGCATGGAGCCAAAAGAGATGGGAGAGATTGTAAAGGGATTTTTTGCATCTGTATTTGGTCAGAAAACAGACACCGAATCCATAGAACTGAGGCAAAACAACAGGGGGGCCATGGACCATATTCAGATTACAGAAGATGAAGGGCTTCTTGAGGCAAATTAGGGTGGATAAGTCCCCAGGGTCTGACAAGGTGTCCTCTCAGAAGTACAGAAATTACAACAGTCCTAGAAGAAGTACTTAAAACATCTTTAGTCATCAGTGAGGTGCCATAGGACTAGCATTGTTCTGTTCAAGTAAGGCTCTAAGAATAAACCAGGAAATTATAGGCTGGTGAGACTGATGTCAGTAGTGGGTAAATTAATTGAAAGTACTCTAAAGGACAGGATAAATAAGTATTTGGCTGTTCAGGGCCTGATTGGAGGTAATCAATATAGTTGTGTCTAACCAATCTTGAAGAGTTTTTTCAAGGAGGTTACCAGGAAAGTTGATGAAGAAAAGGCACGAAAGACATTTGACGAGGTCCTGCATGGGAAGCTGATCAAGAAGGTTCAGTTGCTCAGGATTCAGGATGAGATAGTAAATTGGATTAGACATCGACTTCGTGGGAGAAGTCAGAGAGTGGCAGTAGAGGGTTGCCTCTCTGACTGGAGGGTTGTGACTAGGTCCTTTGTTGTTTGTCACCTATATCAATGATCTGGATGATAATGTGGTTAACTGGATAGGCAAATTTGCAGGTGACACCAAGATTAGGGGTGTAGTGGACAGCCAGGAAGGCAATCATGGCTTGCAGCGAGATCTGCATCACCTGTAAAAATGGACAGAAAAATGGCAGATGGAATTCAGTGCACACACATGCAAAGTGTTACACTTTGGTAGGATCAACCAGGGTAGGTTTTACACAGTAGTAGGGTATTGGGGCAGGAGAGAGGGGGTGGGAGAGAGAGCGAAAGACAAAGGGAGCGAGAGTAAGAGACAGAGACAGAGAAAGACCGAGGGAGCGAGAGACAGAGAGAGACCGAGGGAGCGAGAGACCAAGAGAGACCGAGGGAGACCGAGGGAGCGAGAGAGAAAGAGAGAGAGAGACCAAGGGAGCGAGAGACAGAGAGAGACCGAGGGAGCGAGAGACAGGGAGAGACCGAAGGAGCGAGAGACAGGGAGAGACCGAAGGAGCGAGAGACAGGGACCGAGACCGAGGGAGCGAGAGACAGAGACCGAGACAGCGAGAGACAGAGAGACAGACAGTGTGAGAGTGAAAGAGAGAGAGAATGAGAGAGAACGAACAACGCGCATGAGTAGAGAACAATTCAATTCACATCTGCAGACAACAGATCAATACGTACATAGGCAACAGGCTATATGTAGTGTTAAGGAGAGTCATTACACTAAAAGAAATGCATTACAGAAGGATGTGGAGGTCCTAAGGAAAACTGAATAGGTTAGGACGGTATTCTTTAGAATGTAGAAGATTGAGGGGAGATTTGACAGAGGTTTACAAAATTATGGGGGCCAGAAATAGAGTAAATGCAAGCATGCTTTTTCCACTATGGTGGGGTGTGACTATAATCAAAAGTCATGGGTTATGGGTGAAAGTTGAGAAGTTTAAGGGGAACATGAGGGGAAACATTTTCACTCAGAGGGTAGTGAGAGTGTGGAATGAGCCGCCGGCATAAGTGGTGCCCAAGCAAGCTTGATTTCATTTAAGAGAAGTTTGGATAGGTGCATGGATGGTAGGGATATGGAGGGCTATGGCCCCTAGTGTAGGTTGTTATGAGTAGGTAGTTTAAACCATTTCGGCATGAACTAAATGGGCCAAAGGGCCTGTTTCTGTGCTGTATTTCTCTATAACTCCTAATATTTCTTTTAATATTGGCTTAGCAAGATGCCAGAAATTGGTAATACAGTCGGCTCTCCTTATCCGCGAGGGATTGGTTCCGGGACCCCTTGCGGATACCAAAAATGCGGATGCTCAACCTGGCTGAATGCGGTGGACCTTAGGACCCAGCGGAATCCCGGACCTTACTTAACTTGTCTCAGTGCGGTGGACATTAGCTCCGGTGGCGGAGCTCTGAATCCGCAGTGTTCCTGTTCACGAAAATAATCACAATCACGATTTACAATAAAGTGGAAATAATAAAGTGATCAGAAAGAGGTGAAACGTCATCGGTCATTGGAAAAGCGTTAGACTACAGTCGGTCAACTAATGGAACAATTTTAAAGGATAAAGTGAGAAAGGCCCTGCCCGATTAAAGCTACAATTATCACTAAGCAACGCTGTGGTTTAATTATTGGGTTTTGGGTTTTTGATCCTGCACATCAACCCGGCACGGATGGAGACTGCGCTTGGGAGTGGTCTGTCACTGGATTGAACTCGGGAACTTCCATTCCCGAGCCCGGCACTGAAACATACGTTTCTTGAGTGTTTTATATGCATAGAAGGGTAAAATATATACTATATACTACGACAAACGTTTGAATAACTGACGCTAAATAATATTGGATGTACCTGTTCCGACTTACTTAGTAAGAGAACTTCCGGTTTCTTTCCGATTCCCGATCCACGATAACCTACGCACATCCTTCTGTATACTTTAAATCATCTCTAGATTACTTATAATACCTAATACAATGTAAATGCTATGTAAATAGTTGTTATACTGTATTGTTTAGGGAATAATGACAAGAAAAAAGTCTGTACATGTTCGAACAACAAGCGCTGGAAGAGCACTTCCGGGTTTTCTCGATTCGTGGTTGGTTGAATTCGCACATGCGGAACTCGCAGATAAGGAGGACCGACTGCAGGTACTTGCCTATTTGACTGGAGAGCTGTGACTTGTGGTGTTCTGCAGGGATCGGAGATAAGTCACAGTTTGAGGATAAAGGGGAAGCCTTTTAGGACCGAGATTAGGAAAAACTTCTTCACACAGAGAGTGGTGAATCTGTGGAATTCTCTGCCATAGGAACCAGTTGAGGCCAGTTCATTGGCTATATTTAAGAGGGAGTTAGATATCGCCCTTGTGGCTACGGGGATCAGGGGGTATGGAGGGAAGGCTGGTGCAGGATTCTGAGTTGGATGATCAGCCATGATCATAATAAATGGCGGTGCAGGCTCGAAGGGCCGAATGGCCTACTCCTGCACCTATTTTCTATGTTTTCTATGTTTCTAAGTCCATTGTTGTTGGTCAGCTACATTAAATATATGGATGATAATGTGGTAAACTGAATCAACAAATTTGCAGATGACGGCAAGTTTGGGGGTGTACTGGGCACCAAGATTGGGGGCTGAGGAAGGCTATCAAAGCTTGCAGCGGGATCTAGACCAGCTAGAAAAATAGGCTGAAAATGGCAAATGGAATTTAAAGCAGACAATTGTGAGGTATTGCACCTTGGGAGGACAAACCAGGATGTGGCTTACACAGTGAGTGAAAAACAAAGGGATCTGGGAATACAGATATATAATTCCTTGAAAATGATCTCACGTGACTTTATTCCCTGGAGTATGAAGGAAGATTTGATGGAGGCATACAAAATTATGAGGGGTATAAATAGGGTAAATGCAAGGTGCGGGTCAATGGAACTAGACAGACTAACAGTTCAGCACCGGCTAGATTGGCCAAAGGGCCTGTAGTGCTCTACGACTCTATAATCTTCTAACCTTTGGTGTAATTAGCAAAACTGCAATGCCTTTGGCATCATGCTTAAATATGAAAATTGTTCACCTAAAAATGATAACTTAAAAGAAGCTTAAAGCAACTTCATTAATCACATAAATGGAGGGGAATTTTAGACATAAAGTTAGCTTTTGCTTCAGTGTGAACATACCAGCTTTGTAATCAATCTATGCACTTAATGACTCACCATCAAATGTAAACTTCTTGTAATGGTGCCCGAAAGTGGTAGCGACACAGTGATCATTTTCATCCTGACCAGATAAATCTGAAGGGTAGGGCAAACCGTTAACATGAAAATCTTTTTAGAATTTTAACAAATAATATTTAAGAAGAAATGTTATGCTTCACAGGGTTTCCAGTTCAAGATAGATACAATATTGGATCTATTGCTTTTGTTTTGCCCACAAGAGCCATATACCATGCAGCACCCAGATTCAAAAGATTCAAAGTACATTTATTTATCAAAGTTCGTATGCAATATACAACCTTGAGATTCATCTTCCCACAGTCAGGAAACAAAGAAACATCATTGAACCTGTTCAAAGAAAAACATTAAACACCCAACATGCAAAAAAAGAACAAATCATGCAAACAGCAAAAAATTAGTGAAAAAACATAGAATATAAAACATCAAACCATAAAGTAATAGAAACAGTCCAGGAATACAGCTTAGTTTAATTTAGCGCTGTGTCATCCATTGTCTGCAGGCCGCAGAGTCAGTCCTTCCCAAAATTGCACAAAACAGCAACAACCAGAAACACATCATAATGCGATCTAGAGTCTAATCCACAAACTGCATTGATTAAACCTGGCCAAAGACCCAAGACTCCAGCATTATCAGGGGAGAGGGGGAGAGAGAGAGAAAGAAAAATGGTCACACACAGGCATCTTCCTCCAGGAGCAGTGAGCAAGAGCAAGAGAGACTAGTAACAGGTCCTGCATCCTTGAAAGCTAAGCCTTTGAATGAAGCTGACTTTCTTTTGATTTCTCTTCAAAAGTTTCCCTTCTCTGTCTACAAAAATTGTTCCTGTTAATATTCAGGTCATGGGTTTAACTTTCCACTGGCAGTCATTGCATAAATCAGTCAATATTTTTTTTATAACAAGTTTTCTCATGATTGAACAATATTCTGTTGCCAGACAACATTATCAGGTTAACAAAGATTGCAACATGTGATGCCGGGAAGTGAAGGGCGGAAGATTTAAAAGGACAGAAATCCTGCTTCGGGTTTAATTCAAAGAAGGAAGTCTGAGAGTTGGAGCGGGAGTGAGGAGGAAGCCATTTTTGAACTTTTCGGTGTTTTTTCTCCATCGGCGTTCAGCGAGGCGGGACTGCGCAGGCGTGTGACGTCGAGCAGTGAAGCGCGGAAGATTTAAAAGGAACAGAGCCTCATACAGCGGGCAGTGTAGTTTGCGGGCTGTGGAGTGAGCCGGGAGCAGAGTGAAGGCTTAAGGGCTTCGGCACACCGGGCTTAGGTGGAAACGGGCGAGGCAAGGAAGGTTTGGTATTCATTTTCTGTTGTTATTTGAGGAGAGGGGCAGTATGAGTGTGAGGGCAGTTTGCTGTTCTCGGTGTCGGATGTGGGAGGCCCTGGAGTCCCTGGAGTCCCAAGCCTCCCAGATGTCCACATCTGCGCCAGGTGCGCCGGGATGCAGCTCCTAAGGGAACGCGTTAGGGAACTGGAGCTGCAGCTCGATGACCTTCGTCTGGTCAGGGAGAGTGAGGAGTTGATAGAGAGGAGTTGCAGGCAGGTGGTCACGCCGGGGCCACGGGAGGCAGACAAGTGGGTCACGGTTAGGAGGGGGGAGGGGTAGGGTCAGGTACTAGAGAGTACCCAGGTGGCTGTGCCCCTTAACAATAGGTACTCCTGTTTCAGTACTGGTGGGGGGGACAGCTTACCTGGGGGAAGCGACAGTGGCTGTGCCTCCGGTACAGAGTCCGGCCCTGTAGCTCAGAAGGGTAGGGAAAGGAAGAGGAGGGCAGTTGTAATAGGGGACTCGATAGTAAGGGGGTCAGATAGGCGATTCTGTGGACGCAGTCCAGAGACCCGGATGGTAGTTTGCCTCCCTGGTGCCTGGGTCCAGGATGTTTCTGATTGTGTCCAAGATATCCTGAAGTGGGTGGGTGAGGAGCCAGAGGTCGTGGTACATATAGGTACCAATGACATAGGTAGGAAAAGGGAAGAGGTCCTGAAAGGAGAATATAGGGAGTTAGGAAGGGAGTTGAGAAAAAGGACTGCAAAGGTAGCAATCTCGGGATTACTGCCTGTGCCACGCGACAGTGAGAGTAGGAATGAGATGAGGTGGAGGATAAATGCGTGGCTGAAGGATTGGAGCAGGGGGCAGGGATTCAAGTTTTTGGATCATTGGGACCTCTTTTGGCGCAGGCGTGACCTGTACAAAAAGGACGGGTTACACTTGAATCCTAGGGGGACCAATATCCTGGCGGGGAGATTTGCAAGGGCTACTGAGGTGACTTTAAACTAGAATGGTTGGGGGGTGGGAATCAAATTAAAGAGACTAGGAGAGAGGAGGTTAGTTCACAACAGGGGGATGGGAACAAGTGCAGAGAGATAGAGGGGTGTAAAATGAGGGTAGAAGCAAAAAGCAGTAAGGTGAAAAGTAAAAGTGGCAGGCCGGCAAATCCAGGGCAAAAATCAAAAAGGGCCACTTTTCAACATCATTGTATAAGGGCTAAGAGTGTTGTAAAAGCGAGCCTGAAGGCTTTGTGTGTCAATGCAAGGAGCATTCGTAACAAGGTGGATGAATTAAAAGTGCAGATTGTTATTAATGAATATGATATAGTTGGGATCACAGAGACATGGCTCCAGGGTGACCAGGGATGGGAGCTCAACATTCAGGAGGGATAGACATGAAAGAAAAGGAGGTGGGGTAGCATTGCTGGTCAGAGAGGAGATTAACGCAATAGAAAGGAAGGACATTAGCCGAGAGGATGTGGAATCGATATGGGTAGAACTGTATAACACTAAGGGGCAGAAAACGCTGGTGGGAGTTGTGTACAGGCCACCTAACAGTAGTAGTGAGGTTGGGGATGGTATTAAACGGGAAATTAGAAATGTGTGCAATAAAGGTACAGCAGTTATAATGGGTGACTTCAATCTACATATAGATTGGGTGAACCAAATTGGTAAAGGTGCTGAGGAAGAGGATTTCTTGGAATGTATGCGGGATGGTTTTTTGAACCAACATGTCGAGCAACCAACTAGACAGCAGGCTATTCTAGACTGGGTATTGAGCAATGAGGAAAGGTTAATTAGCAATCTTGTCGTGAGACGCCCCTTGGGTAAGAGTGACCATAATATGGTGGAATTCTTCATTAAGATGGAGAGTGACATAGTTAATTCAGAAACAAAGGTTCTGAACTTAAAGAAGGGCAACTTTGAAGGTATGAGACGTGAATTAGCTAAGATAGACTGGCAAATGACACTTAAAGGGTTGATGGTGGATATGCAATGGCAAGCATTTAAAGATCGCATGGATGAACTACAACAATTGTTCATCCCAGTTTGGCAAAAGAATAAATCAAGGAAGGTAGTGCACCCTTGGCTGACAAGGGAAATTAGGGATAGTATCAATTCCAAAGAAGCAGCATACAAATTAGCCAGAAAAAGTGGCTCACCTGAGGACTGGGAGAAATTCAGAGTCCAGCAGAGGAGGAGAAAGGGCTTAATTAGGAAAGGGAAAAAAGATTATGGGAGAAAACCGGCAGGGAACATAAAAACTGACTCTAAAAACTTTTATAGATATGTGAAAAGAAAAAGATTGGTTAAGACAAATGTAGGTCCCCTACAGACAGAAACAGGTGAATTGATTATGCAAGGACATGGCAGACCAATTGAATAGCTACTTTGGTTCTGTCTTCACTAAGGAGGACATAAATAATCTTCCGGAAATAGTAGGGGACAGAGGGTCCAGTGAGATGGAGGAACTGAGGGAAATACATGTTAGTAGGGAAGTGGTGTTAGGTAAATTGAAGGGATTGAAGGCAGATAAATCCCCAGGGCCAGGGTGCTTAAGGAAGTAGCCCAAGAAATAGTGGATGCATTAGTGATAAGTGTTTCGATTCTGGACTAGTTCCTGAGGATTGGAGGGTGACTAATGTAACCCCACTTTTTAAAAAGGGAGGGAGAGAGAAATTGGGGAATTATAGACTGGTTAGCTTAACATTGGTGGTGGGGAAAATGCTAGAGTCAGTTATCAAAGATGTGATAACAGCACATTTGGAAAGCGGTGAAATCATCGGACAAAGTCAGCATGGATTTGTGAAAGGAAAATCATGTCTGACGAATCTCATAGAATTTTTTGAGGATGTAACTAGTAGAGTGGATAGCGAAGAACCAGTGGATGTGGTATATTTGGATTTTCAAAAGGCTTTTGACAAGGTTCCACACGGAAGATTAGTGTGCAAACTTAAAGCACACGGTATTGGGGGTAAGGTATTGATGTGGATAGAGAATTGGTTGGCAGAGAGGAAGCAAAGAGTGGGAATAAACAGGACCTTTTCAGAATGGCAGGCAGTGACTAGTGGGGTACCGCCAGGCTCAGTGCTGGGACCCCAGTTGTTTACAGTATATATTAATGACTTAGATGAGGGAATTAAATGCAGCATCTCCAAGCCTGCGGATGACACAAAGCTGGGCGGCAGTGTTTGCTGTGAGGAGGATGCTAAGAGGATGCAGGGTGACTTGGATAGGTTAGGTGAGTGGGCAAATTCATGGCAGATGCAATTTAATGTGGATAAATGTGAGGTTATCCACTTTGGTGGCAAAAACAGGAAAACAGATTATCTGAATGGTAGCCCATTAGAAAAAGGGGAGGTGCAACGAGACCTGGGTCTCATTATAAACCAGTCATTGAAAGTGGGCATACAGGTACAGCAGGCAGTGAAAAAGGCGAATGGTATGCTGGCATTCATAGCAAGAGGATTCGAGTAGGGAGGTACTACTGCAGTTGTACAAGGCCTTGGTGAGACCACACCTGGAGTATTGTGTGCAGTTTTGGTCCCCTAATCTGAGGAAAGACATCCTTGCCATAGAGGGAGTACAAAGAAGGTTCACCAGATTGATTCCTGGGATGGCAGGACTTTCATATAATGAAAGACTGGATCGACTAGGCTTATACTCGTTGGAATTTAGAAGATTGAGGGGGGATCTTATTGAAACATATAAAATCCTAAAGGGATTGGACAGGCTAGATGCAGGAAGATTGTTCCCGAGGTTGAGGAAGTCCAGAACGAGGGGTCACAGTTTGAGGATAAAGGGGAAGCCTTTTAGGACCGAGATTAGGAAAAACTTCTTCACACAGAGAGTGGTGAATTTGTGGAATTCTCTGCCACAGGAAACAGTTGAGGCCAGTTCATTGGCTATATTTAAGAGGGAGTTAGATATGGCCCTTGTGGCTAAAGGGATCAGGAGCTATGGAGGAAAGGCTGGTACAGGGTTCTGAGTTGGATGATCAGCCATGATCATACTGAATGGCAGTGCAGGCTCGAAGGGCCGAATGGCCTACTCCTGCACCTATTTTCTATGTTTCTATGTGATGGATTTAGATGGATTGGGTTTCCAATTATAAAAAGTAAATCACAAAAAAGGCTCAAATTTCTTCAACTTTCCCACATTTTTCTGGAGCTTGCATTGTTACTTGTAGTTACCTTTCGCATCTGAAGGTCTATGTACAGTTCTGGACGATTCTGGTTTGGAGCCTTTTGTGACAGCAGGATATTCAGCACGTTGAGTTGGAGCAGAGGGCCGGTTCTTCTTCCCAAAGAGGTCAGCATCCATGTCATCAATATCCTGCATATTAAAAATACAGGAAAGGATAATGGAGGCTAGTTGTTGTTGTTGTAGAGGATTACCTACGCAAGAGGACAGTAGTTCAAAAAAGACGATGACCAAGATATGAAACTTGTAATGTGAGCACTGGCAGCAGAACAATAATCATAGAAACTGTCCAGTTAAAATCAGAATACAAACTGCTGGATGAACTCAGTGGATCAGACAATTGAAAATTTAAGTCTTACCTTTCTGGCTAGATGAACAGTCTCAACCCAGAATATCTACTGTCCATTTCCCACTATTGATGCTGCCTGAGTGCCTGAGTCATTGAGTTACTCCAGCAGTTTGTTTTTCTTTAGCATTGTACTTAATATTTAGAAGTGCCAGCGCTTATTTAAAAGCAGATTTTTAAAAAATCAAAATCTGCAAGTTCCAATATCGATATAAAATGGCCAGGTATAAAGCTTTAGCAACGATTGACAAAACCCCTCAACGTAGCAAAACATCTTAGAGAGACAAAAGGCCACAACTTATGAGAATGAAGTTACAAACTATTTATAAAGAATCAGTGTTTAAGACTGACATCTGAAGATGAGGAGGAATGCATATTTGAAATGAGAAGTACAGCACGATGGCATTGCAATTTTGACATTAGTGCTAAATTCACAGGAATAGAGTCAGAAGAGGAAGGAATTGAAACTGAAATGGGGGAAAAGCCATAGCAGAGGATTCTGAATTCAATGCAAACTTGTACTTAAGCCCCCTCAAACTGAGGAGCAGCTTTCT
This sequence comes from Mobula birostris, assembly GCF_030028105.1. Taxonomy (NCBI): domain Eukaryota; kingdom Metazoa; phylum Chordata; class Chondrichthyes; order Myliobatiformes; family Myliobatidae; genus Mobula; species Mobula birostris. The sequence goes on along the minus strand of NC_092393.1, from coordinate 8,880,076 downwards.
TGAACTGCTGTAATCCATCTCTTATTTTTGAGTAGGAATTAGGCCCAGTAATGGTGATAAGTTTTCAAGACAGAAGGTGTACAACTTGGAGGAGTGTAACTGTTGCGCTCCTAATTATAGATGGTTCAGGCATAAGGAGCAATATTAATGTGGCCACACAGATAACTGATATACACTTCATCCACTAGTGAATGTTCAGGATCGTGGATTGAGTACCCAACCAAATGGGTCAACTAACAAGTTCCTGATGATGTTGAGCTTCAAGTTTTGTTGGAGTGGCACCCACTCAGGGTAGCACAGTACAGGTAATCCCTGCATTACAGCAGTTCAGATAACAGAAGTTCACCCTTGCAGAATTCACAATTCATTACTCAAAAATTTGAAACTTGGAATTAAATTAACTTCCATTAGATTTACGTGTTGCAAAGTAAATAAAATAATTTTTTCAACTCCCACTTTTTGACTTCTGGGGCTTCATATTACCGAAAAACAAGGTGTACTTAATCCTAAGTACACGTTTTCACTCTTAGTAACGCGAGGTTTTGGGTTTTTCCTGGGTTATGGTGCATGGTTAAATGCCTTGGATAGTCATTTTCTTATGTATTCATTTTTCAGGGTCTGGGTATCACTGGTTAAGGCCAGTATTTAATCCCTTCTCTAACTGTCTTCTGAAAAGTAATGTAGAGCTGCCTTTGTAAACTGCTGCAATTTTTCTAATGAACTATTCCTACAGAACTGTCAGGTCTGGAGTTCCAAGGTACAAACCCAGTAACAATTAAGGAAAAGCAATGCCAGGGTAATAAGAAACTTGGAGAGAAGCATACAGCTGATAATGTAAGCGTGTACCTGAACCCAGCATGTAGAAGTCACTGTTTGAAAGGTTCTGTTGGAATAGCTGGGAGGGCGGAGCTTAGGATGAAGGTGCCTAACGGCGACTCCTCTGCTTGCACCTTCAGAAACAGCTCTACTTCTATCTTTAATACCTCTCTTTTCTCCTTTTGAAGACCCTGACCTGGAGTTACACACTGACTTTGGTTCTTTGCAGAAATGGGACCCACACTCAGGGCCTTGCGACCGTCCGCTTTTTGACATGCCAAGGACGCGGCCTGGAAGACTAGTGCACCTTCAGGGTGCCGGATTTTCATGGCTCTGGAGGCAGGCAGACTCGAGTCCGGTGCCGCTGACTGTTGCATTGTGGGAGATAGATCATAAGCAGCGAGCTGGCTGCTGGCTGTGTGCCCAGAGACCCGAGTTCTTTGGGCATGGAGCTCGGAAAAAGCTACACAACAGACTTTTAACACCATAAATCAGCCAGTTGTTCTGTTATGTCTCTCCTCTCACTGTGAAATGGGGACACCTCTTTTTTCCCTTATTAGGGAGAGAGGGAGCCTGCCGTATGTTGAATTACTGGGTGACCGAGTATGCTTTGGGGTACTGCAAGTCTGTGTCTTCATTGATGCTTTGCTGCATGCTTGAGTGCTCGGTGGGGGGTACCAATGCTTTTTTGCTGGTGGGGGGGTCGTTGCTTTGCTACTGTTTATGCGTGGGACAGGGGAGCTGAAGGGGCTTTGGGGTTGTAACACTTAACTGTCATTCATTCTTTGCGGCACTTCTCTGTTTTCATGGATGTTTGCGAAGAAAAAGCATTTCAGGATGTATATTGCACACATTTCTGTGACATTAAATGTATCTATTGAAAACAGTGACATAATTCTGAAAGCAATACACACTGTAGCCACAATGCTCCAGTAATGGAGGAAATTAGTGTTTAGGGTAGTAGAAGAGGTATTAATCAGACGTCTGCTTTGTGGCGGATGGTACCAAATCTCTTGCTGGATATTACCACACGTGTCAAATGGGAAGTGAGGTGTGGGCTGGGCCTAATTTTAGGACATGTATTTTGTACCATTTTTGTCAATAGAATTAGTTTAGGTGAAGGTTGGGTGACTGTGTTAGTCTGAGAGGAAAGGCTATAGAAAGCAATATTCTAATTCTCCAGTTTGCATCTATTCATTCGCATTCCTGAATTTTCTGTTCTTAGTGCAGTTTCTGCATTACCTGCTGTTCAAAAACTGGCCTGTTCAAGACAAATCAGATTGTCACTCAGAGTGGAAGCAATAGTGAGTGATTATGGCAGCGAGGAGTATCTATGCGATTAAATTATAATGTTAGGCCTCATCTAATGCAAGTATTGAACCTATCTATTCATTAGGTTCTAAAAAAGAGAGCAAGGGGCAACCATTATAACTTATTACATAAACTTACCTTCATTGTTTCTAATAGAGCCTGGTGATCAACCTCTGAAATCTCAGACTCCTACACAAAGAGAACAAAGTCCTTTACACAATGCTCAGTACTGTTCCCTTCAGTACAACTTCAACCAATTATTCCCATATAGTCAAGAATTCAGCCAGTTATTCCCAATTTGTAAATGCAACTTTCTATTAAAGGTTTCCACAGGTGTAATCAAACCAGTTAGGGGGAGGAAAAATGATGGGGGGATGAATACTGGTGGGTTTCACATTTCAGCTTCTTAAAGAACACGGGAAGTCAGACTGTCTGGAATTCTCACAAACTCAGTTAAGTGTATAGATTATTCTCAAGGCACAAAACAATGTAAGGAATAAAATTTACCCTGAATTAGGATTTACCATAGATTAGTCAAAAACTGGATGGCCTTGAAAATATATCAGACAATTAATATATCATATTTCTAAAGTGATCTCAAAACACAATTCAATCTTTCACATTACCTTGTCACCAGGTTCTGACTTCTGAGCTCATGTAGTAAGTACTATGATTAGAGCAGCACGGAAGAATAGAAAACAGGAGTGGGCCATTTGGCCTTTCAAACTTACTCCCCCATTCAATACAATCATAGCTGAATATTCATCTCAATAAATTACATTACATGTAGACCGTTCTTGGAACCTTTATATAAGCCAGAGAATATCTTCGCATAAAATGTTTTCCTCCTCAGAGGAATCTGATCGTGGCAATTTCTTCGGTCCAGATTTTCTATTGTCCGGCACGATTAAGTCTCAAAGGTGCTAGACTAGAGAATTTCAGCCTGTATTAAGTGTGGACTAAGCAGTATTAAGGAAAGACACACACTCACATCGTTGTCCTTGGCAGCCTCCTGTGCTAACTTATTAAAAAAGTCATCATCCAGCAATGACCTGAAAAGGAAAAACACCTAATGCATGAATCACTAAATATACAGAGACCCCGCAGTTTTAATTATAACATACAGTCCATTTCAAGGACAACAGGATTTGACAATATTGTTCATGGCTCAGGACATTTTAATGCAACTTGAAAGCTAAATTAAGCTTGCAAACTCCTTCAAATTCAAGCAACACACATCAAAGTTGCTGGTGGACGCAGCAGGCCAGGCAGCATCTCTTGGAAGAGGTACAGTCAACGTTTCAGGCCGAGACCCTTCGTCCTGACAAAGGGTCTCAGCCTGAAATGTCGACTGTACCTCTTCCTAGAGATGCTGCCTGGCCTGCTGTGTTCACCAGCAATTTTGATGTGTGTTGCTTGAATTTCCAGCATCTGCAGAATTCCTCGTGTTTGCGTTTTCAAATTCAAGCTCTATTTGCACAAAGCATATATTCACACAGCATGGCTACTGTTCCTTCAGTCAAGCAGGCTGCTAACGCATACTTTTTGTTACTTCTGGATGTTGCGGGAGCTGATCTCCTGGGGGTGTTTCCTGATTGTATGGCAGGGAAGATGGATTTTTTATCTGCAAAACAAAGTCACAGAATTAAAACAGTTGGCATGCCAATACATTCTCAAACCACTGCTTCAATGCAATACTTTAAATTATTTTGCCATCACAACTCAGGACATGAAGCTGAAATTACAAAAGTTTCCAAGACTAGTTGCGAGTTCCCAGAGATAGCAATGGTAAACAGTAAAGTGATTCACCAATATAAAGTCAAAATTTATTTTTAAACTCAACTGGAAGATTATCCTTTCTCACCTCAATTAAATTAATAACGCAGCTTAAACTTAAATTTTATTCTCTCATTGCCTGCAAGAGTGAGTGGAGGTGTTGCTTGCCTTACTGCTTGGGAACAGTCACTGTTTTTGAGTCTGGTGCTCCTGATGTGGACGCTGCATCATGAAGAGATCCTTTATGAAGTTACTGGCCCTTTTCTGCCACCTTTCTTTATATATCCTTGATGGCAGGTAGGCTCGTGCCAGTGATGCGTTGGGCAGAGCCTGCAGTGCAGTTTCTATACCATACAGTGATGCAGTATATTAGGATGCTCTCTGCTGCACATTTGTAGAAAGACATGAGTACATATCTGGGATTCCTAACCTGAAGTCCATAGACCCCTCAGTTAATGTTAAGGGTTCAGGGCATAAAAAAGGTTGGGAACCCATGGTATAGATGTACATAGTCCAGCTCTTTTCAGCCTCCTCAGAAAGTAGAGATGCTGGTGAGCTTTCCCAATTGTATAGTACAGAGGCATGAAAAGTTTGGGTATCCCTGGTCAAAATTTCTGTTACTGTGAATAGCTAAGTGAGTAAAAGATGATCTGATTTCCAAAAGGCATAAAGTTAAAGATGACACATTTCTTTAATATTTTAAGCAAGATTTTTTTAAATTTCCATCTTTTATAGTTTCAAAATAACAAAAAAGGAAAAGGGCTCAAAGCAAAGGTTTGGCAACCTGCATGCTCACTGCTTAGTAACACCCCGCCTTGGCAAGTATCACAGCTTGTAAACGCTTTCTGCAGCCAGTTAAGAGTCTTTCAATTCCTGTTTGCGGGATTTTCACCCATTCTTCCTTACAAAAAGCTTCTAGCTCTGTGAGATTCTTGGGCCGTCTTGCATGCACTGCTCTTTTGAGGTCTATCCACAGATTTTCGATGATGTTTAGGTCGGGGGACTGTGAGGGCCATGGCCAAACCTTCAGCTTGCGCCTCTTCAGATAGTCCATTGTGGATTTTGAGGATTGTTTAGGATCATTATCCTGTTGGAGAAGCCATCCTCTTTTCATCTGCAGCTTTTTTTTTTTTTTTTTTTTTTTACAGACGGTGTGACGTTGGCTTCCAGAATTTGCTGGTATTTATTTGAATTAATTCTTCCCTCTACCAGCAAATGTTCCCCGTGCCACTGGCTGCAACACAAGCAAAAAGCATGATCGATCCACCCCGTGCTTAACAGTTGGAGGTGTTCTTTTCATGAAATTCTGCACCCTTTTTTCTCCAAACATATCTTTGCTCATTGCGGCCAAAAAGCTCTATTTTACCTTCATCAGTCCACAAGACTTGTTTCCAAAATGCATTAGGCTTGTTTAGATGTTCCTTTGCAAACTTCTGACGCCGAATTTTGTGGTGAGGACGCAGAAAAGGTTTTCTTCTGATGACTCTTCCACGAAGGTCATACTTGAGCAGGTGTTGCTACACAGTAGAACAGTGCACCACAACTCCAGAGTCTGCTACATCTTCCTACGGGTCTTTTGCAGTCAAACGGAGGTTTTGATTTGCCTTTCTAGCAATCCTCTGAGCAGTTCTCTCAGCAAGTTTTCTTGGTCTTCCAGACCTCAACTTGACCTCCACTATTTCTTAATTACATTACGAACTGAGGAAACGGCTACCTGAAAATGCTTTGCTATCTTCTTATAGCCTTCTCCTGCTTTGAGGGCATCATTTCTTTTAATTTTCAGAGTGCTAAGGCAGCTGCTTAGAGGAGCCCATGGCTGCTGATTGTTGGACAAGGCTTGAGGAGTCAGGGTATTTGTAAAGCTTTGAAATTTGCATCACCTGGCCTTTCCTAACGATGACTGTGAACAAGCCATAGCCCTAACAAGATAATTAAGGTCTGAGACCTTGGTGAAAGTTATCTGAGAGCTCAAATCTCTTGGGGTGCCCAAACTTTTGCATGGTGCTCTTTTCCTTTTTTTCACTCTAAAATGTACAAAACAAAAAAAATACACTAATCTTGCTTAACTGTTGAAAAAAATGTTTTATCTTTAACTTTATGACTTTTAGAGATCAGTTCATCTTCTACTCACTTAACTCTTCACAGTAACAGAAATCTTGACCGGGGCGCCCAAACTTTTGCATACCACTGTATGTGTTCTGGGATCGCGAATCAGAATTAGAATCAGATTTGTTGTCACCAGCACGTGTCATGAAACTTGTTATCTTAGCAGCAGCAGTTCAATGCAATACATTATATAGAAAAAAAATAATAAATAAATTACAGTATATATACAATTAATAGATTAAAAATTGTACAAAAACAGAAATAATATGTTAAAAAAGTGAGATAGTGTTCATGGGATTAATGTCTATTTAGGAAGTCAATGGCAGAGGGGAAGAAGCTGTTCCTAAATTGCTGTGTGCCTTCAGGCTTCTGTATCTCCTACCTGATGATGGTAACAGTGAGAAAGGGGCATGCCCTAGGTGCTGGGGGTCCTTAATAATGGACGCTGCCTTATTGAGACACCGCTCCTTGAAGATGCCCGTGGCAGTGAGAGGTTGAAAGTGTCCTTGAATACTCCCGCCAGTTGGTTGGCACAAGTTTTCAGAGACTTACCACGTACTCCATTGTGTGAGATGTGCACTCCCAGGAGATTGAAACTGCGGCATTGTAAATAGGGGTGTGGGTGGTCAAAGGTGCAATGCCAACAATGGACCTTCACACTGCATACCACTGAAAATAAAACTTTTTTTTTCCACTGTTAGATCCAAGTTCTAGGCTTTAGAATGGAGAAAACAGTGAAGAAACATTTGTTTTGACAGAGTTCAGAACTGGTACATGAAGTGTTTTGGCACAACATGTAGTTGAGATACAGATGCGGCCTATTTTAAAGGAAAGGAAATACTTCGGCAATTTACAAAGTTATGAAGAACAAGTGCAGGATAGGTTTTGGATCATTTCAGCAAAGCTAGTACCTAGATAGGAGATTCATTAGTCCTTTCTGACAGGTAAAGATGTATGGTTTTGAATCTGGTCTCTGACACCTTGTTTCTACACTCTGGACATTTGATAAGCAAAATAAGCCCTTATGAGGAAAGTGCATAGATTTCTATCAGACAAAAAGAAATTCTATAGGTATGTTTCAGTTCAGTTTAATTCAGAAATTTGCAAGGTAATTGATGGCTGTGAAAAAGATGATCAAATTAAATGTTTTTTTTTTCTCTCCTCTGCACACTTAGCATGTTTAAGCTGGCACACAGAGTCCTGTGTCATCTCTTTCTTTCTTAGGGCTTCAAACTGAACCTTCCTCCTTCCCAAATTATTCTTTTCTGAAACTATACAACGTGCATCATTTCCCCATTAATGTTTCACTTATCCTTTCTCTGTTGTTACTCTTCAATATAAACTCTCAGCATTAAGCACTGAGTTTTTATTTCCCCAACTAAAACAAACAAACTTTCTTCAGTCAGCTCTCTGTCATACAAAATATCCCTACAATCCTGTTGTTCCACAGGTGGGCAATAGAGTTGATTTTTAACCATTTAAAGAATAAAGCAAGCAAATAATGCATGAATAATGAACCATTTGGATCGAGTTACCATCGTCACCAAGCAGGTCATCCAGAACATCATCAATCGACTCTGAAAGAAAAAGGTGCAATGGTAGAACCATTAACATAACCGTTTCCCTACTTGCTTGCTTTATAATAAAGCCATATAACTACACAGTGCAGAAAGATGAGAAAATATGGAGATGCTAGAAATACTGGCCACACATACAAAATACTGGTGGAACTCAACAGGCCAGGCAGCATCTATGGAAAAGAGTGAACAGTGGACATTTCAGCCCAAGACCCTTCATCAGGACTGGAGAAAAAAAAGATAAGTTAGAGCAAGAATGTGCAGAGGGTCAAGGATGAAGTACAAAGTAGTAGGTGATAGGTGAAACCAGGAGAGGGAAAGGGGTGAAGTAAAGAGGTGGGAAGCTGATAGGTAAAAGAGATAAAGAGCTAGAGAAGGGAGAAGATAAAAGACCATAGAAGAAAGAGAAGGGGAAGGAGCACCAGAGGGAGGTGATGGGCAGATAAGGAAATAAGATGAGAGCGGGAAACTGGAATGGGGAATGGTGAAGTGGGTGGGGGCGGGGGACAATTACTAGAAGTTAGCAAAATCGACGTCCATGCCATTAAGTTGGAGGCCACATAAGGGAATATAAGGTGTTACTCCTCCAACCTGAATGTGGCCTCATCATGGCAGTAGAGGAGGCCACGGACTGACATGTCGCAATGGTCTTCTATCAGCTCTCATCAGATTCCCCCTTCTTCAGCCCTTTATCTCTTTCACCTATCATCGTCTCAGTTCTTTATTTCACCCCCCCCCCCCAAGTTTCACCTATCACCTACCACCTTGTACTTTTTCCTCCCCTCCCGCCCCCCCCCCCCCCCCATCCTTGTTTCCAGCCCTGGCCCAGTTCATCGACTGCTTACTCTTTTTCATAGATGCTGCACAGCCTGCTGTGTTTCTCCAATATTTTGTGCAATATAGAAAGAGATAATTTTCCCTTTGTGTCTGCTATCTCTGAGTTATCTAATTAAAGCAACTCTCCTGATCCTTCCATTTAAATCTGCAAATATCTCCATGTACTCAATTGTAATGAAGTATACTTACAGAATAAGGCACAAGGGATCCATAGAAGCACACAGTATAAAAGGAGGGAAATTATGTTGGAACTCCATAAAATATTAGTTAGGCTGCAGTTTGTGTTTGGAGTCTAGTTCTGGTCATCTAGCCTTCAGAAACAGGTGAAAACTCAAGAAATGAGACAGGAAACCATTACTAGCATAGTTCGGAGCTTGAGATTAGAAGGTTAAGAAAAGATTTCAATAGGTGTTCAAGATCATGATGTGTTTAAGTAGAGTGTTCCCATTCACGGATTAACATGAGAAGCACTTGATAGCTTGGACCTGTACACACTGGAGTTTAGAAGAATTGGGTGGAAGGGTTGGATCTCATTGAAACCTGCTGAATATTGAAAGGCCTAGATAGAGTGGATAAGGAGAGTATGTTTCCTTTTGCGGGAGAGTGTAGGACCAGAGGGCATAGCCTCAGAGTAGAAAAACATGCCTTTAGAATAGACATAATAAGAAATTATCACGTCTATTCTAAATATTCTGTCTATTTAGCCAGAGGGTGGAGAATCCATGGAATTAATTGCCACAGACAGCTGTAGAGGCCAAGTTATTAGATTAGATTATGAGGACACTCAGTCCTCATTTATTGTCGTTTAGAAATGCATGAATTAGGAAATGATACAATATTCCTCCAGAGTGATATCACAAAAAAAAGGACAAACCAAAGACTAACACTGACAAAACCACATAATTATAACATATAGTTACAACAGTGCAAAGCAATACCATAATTTGATGAAGAGCAGACAATAGGCATGGTAAAATAAAATCTCAAAGTCCCGATCAACTCCCGATAGTCCCTGATAGCAGGTGGCAAAAGGGAGAAACTCTCCCTGCCATAATTCTCCAGGCACCGACAACTGCCGATGCATTGGAAGCACCTGACCACAGCCGACTCTGAGCCCATCCGAAAACTTCGAGCCTCCGACCAGCCCCTCCCACACAGCCTCCCGAGCATCTTCAACCTCGCCCTGGCCACCGAAACTAGCAAAGCCGAGGACTCGGGGCCTTCTCCTCTGGAGATTCCGGTTCACACAGTAGCAGCGGCAGCGAAGCAGGCATTTCAGAAGTTTCTCCAGATGTTCCTCCGTGCTCTCTCACATCTGTCTCCATTAAATCAGGATTGTGCACGGCACCCTACTTGACAGATGACAGACATCACCGGAGTGGCCGCGCACGCTGCGTCACCTCCTCTATCTCCTCCTCCTCCTTATTGATCATAAGACTATAAAGCATAGGAGCAGAATTAGGCAATGCTGCTCATCGAGTCTGCTCCACTATTATATCATGGCTGATTTATTATCTCTCTCAACTCCATTCTCCTACATTAACCCAGTAACTATTATTGCCCTTACTAATCAAGAACCTATCATCTATCAAACTCTGCCCTAAATATACCCAATGACTTGGTATGCACAGCCATCTGTAGCAATGAATTCACACAGATTCAACACCCTCAGGCTACAGAAAATTTTCCTCAGTCTGCGTTCTAAATGGATGTTCATCTATTCCGAGTCTGTGCCCTCCGGTCCTATACTCCCCCACTGTGGGAAATATCCTCTCGATATCCACTATCTGGGCCTTTCAATATTCGATAGATTTCAATGAGATCCCCACCCCCATTCTTCTAAACTCCAGCAAGAAGAGGCCTACAGCCATCAAACTCTCCTCATATGTTAACCCTTTCATTCCCAGAATCATTCCATGAAACTCCAATATCATCACATCTTTTCTTAGGTAGGAGGCCCAAAACTACTCACAATACTCCAAGTACAGTCTGACCAATTCCTTATAAAGACTCAGATTACATCCATGTTTTTATATTTTAGTCCTCTCAAAATGAATGCTAACATTGCATTTGTCTTCCTTACCACTGACTAAACCTGCAAGTTAACCTTAGAGGATTCAGCACAAGAGCTTCCAGGTCCCTTTGCATCTCTGATTTTTTAATTTTCTCCCTATTTAAAAATAGTCCATGCCATTATTTCTCCTGCCAAAGTGCATGACCATGCACTTCCCTACACTATATTCCATCTGCCACTTCTTTGCACGCTCTCTTAATCTGTCTATGTCCTTCTGCAGACACCCTGCTTCCTCAACACTACATGCTCCTCCACCTATTTTCATATTGTCCACACACTTGGCCACAAAGCCACTAATTCCTTTATCCAAATCATTGACATATAATATAAATAGAAGTGGTTCCAAACCAACCCCACCCCTGCGGCACACCATTAGTCACCGGCAGCCAACTAGAAAATGCCCCCTTATTCCCACTCTTCCCTTCTTGCCAGTCAGCCAATCTACTGTCCGTGCTAGTATTTTTTCTGGAAGATAATGGCTCTTATTAAGCAGCCTCATGAGAGGCCTTCTGAAAATCCAAATAAACAACATCCACTGACTCTCCTTTGCCTATCCTGCCTGTTATTTCCTCAAAGAATTCCAACAAATGTCAGGCAAGATTTCCTCTTAAGGAAGCCATATTGACTTTGGCCTATTTGTCATATGTGCCTCTAAGTACCCCAAAACCTCATCCTTAACAATGGATTCCAGCATCTTCCCAACCATTGAAGTCAGGCTAACTGACCTACAATTTCCTTTCTTCTGTTCCCTCCCTTCTTAAGGAGTGAAGTGACATTTTCAATTTTCCAGTCATCCTTAACCATTCCAGAATCTAGTGATTCATGAAAGGTCATGACTAATGCCTCCACAATCTCTGCAGCCACCTCTTTCTGAATCCAGGGGTGTAGTCGATCTGGTCGAGGTGACTTATCTGCCTTCAGACCTTTCAGCTTCTCAAGCACCTTCTCTTTAGTAATGGCAACGACATTCACTTTTGCCCCCAACACTCACATTTTTAGCATTTTTCTAGTGTCTTCCAGAGTGAATACTGGTGCAAAATACTTAAAAAGTTCATCTGCCGTTTCCTTGTCCATTACATGGCTTGCCCACAGAAGGCAAAGGGTGGTTGTAGATGGTTTGTATCCTGCATGGAGGTCGGTGACCAGTGGAGTTCGCAGGGATCTGTTCTGGGACCCCTCCACTTTGTGATTTTTATATACGACTTGGATGACGAAGTAGAAGGATGGTTAGTAAGCTGGGGGTGTTGTGGATAGTCAGGAGTGTTGTCAGAGGTTACAGCATAACATAGATAGGATGCAGAACTGGGCTGAGAAGTGGCAGATATAGTTCAACCCAGATAAATGTGAAGTGGTTCAATTTTGCAGACAGAATATAATATTAATAGTAAGACTCTTGGCAATGTGGAGGATCAGCGACATGCTTGGGGTCTTTGTCCATAGGACAGTCAAAGCTGCTGCACAGGTTGACAGTGTTGTTAAGAAAGCGTATGGTAAGTTAGCCTTCATTAACCATGGGATTGAGTTCAAGGTAATGTTGAGTGAGGTAATGTTACAGCTATCCAAGACCTTAGTTAGACCCCACTTGGAGTACTGTGTTCAGTTCTGGTCACCTCATTACACTTCACCACATCTGGACACTATAGAGAGAGTGCAGAGGAGATTTACAAGGATATTGTCTGGATTGGAGAGCATGCCTTATGAAAACAGGTTGAGTGAACTTGGCCTTTTCTCCTTGGAGTAATGGAGGATGAGAGGTGACTTGATAGAGGTGTATAAAATGATGAGAGGCATTGATTGTGTGGATAGCCAGAGGCTTTTTCCCAAGAATGAAATGGCTAACATGAGGGGGCATAGTTTCCAGGTGCTCGAAAGTAGGTACAAGGGGGATGTTGGATGTCAGTTTTTCCACACAGAGAGTGGTAGGTGCATGGAATGCACTGCCAGTGAAGGTAGTAGAGGCGGATACAATAGGGTCTTTTAAGGGACTCTTAGATAGGTACATGGAGCTTAGAAAAATAGAGGGCTACGTGGTAGGGAAATTCTAGGCAATTCCATTCGGATATGTCCATACATGGCCTCCTCTACTGCCATGATGAGGCTAAACGCAGGTTGAAGGAGCAACACCTCATATACCATCTGGGTAGTCTCCAGCCCCTTGGTATGAACATCGAATTCTCCAACTTCCAGTAATTCCCCCCCCCTCCCTTCCCCTATCCCAGTTTCACTCTGCCCCCTCCCCTAGCTGCCTACTACTTCCCTTATGGTTCCGCCTCCTTCTACATTGAGCATTGAGAGCTTTCCCTTTTTCCTTCTTCATCTTTCCTGCCTCCCCTCCCTGCTTCCCCTCCCCCACCCCTTACTGGTTTTTCATCTGGACCCTACCAGCCTTCTCCTTCCCAACCTCCCCCCACCTTCTTTATACGGCCTCTGCCCCTTCCCCCTACAGTCCTGATGAAGGGTTCCGGCCTGAAATGTTGACTGATCATTTCCACGAATGCTGCCCCACCTGCTGAGTTCCTCCAGCGTGCTGTGAGTGCTTCCTAGAGTAGTTATATGGTCGGCACAACATTGTGGGCCAAAGGGCCTGTAATGTGCTGTAGATTTCTATGTTTCAATGTTATGTTACTAACTCTCCAGCATTATTTTCCACTTGTCTCTCTTTTACTCTTTACATTTCTGAAAAAACCTTTTGTATCCTCTTTTATATTAACATCTAGCTTCCCTTCATATTTCATCTCTTCTCTTTTTATTGTTTTTTTGTTGTCTTCTGGTGATTTTTAAAAGCTTCTTAACCCTCTAATGCCCACTATTTTTGCTATATTATATGCCCTTTCTTTTGCTTTTGTCCTGTCTTTGACTTCTCTTGTCAGCCACGGTTGCCTCATCCTCCCTTTACCAACTGTGTATATTAGATAACTGTGTCACTGAGTATACTTAAAGCAGAGGTTGATAGGGTCTTGATTGGTAAGGGTAGCAAAGCAAGAGGCAGCAGAATGGGATTGAGAGGGGAAACAATTCAGCCATGATGAAATGGCGGAGTAGACTCAATTAATGAAATGGCCTAATTCTGCTCCTATGTCTAATGGTCTTGATGTTACATCTGAGAAAAGGTTCACTTCCTTGATTGTCCAGAGTCAGTGCTACAAGTGGAATCCCAGCGTTCACTCCAATAAAGGTAGGCACTTTGTTGTTCAATGATGTGTAAATGCTTCTGCCATCAATGGCTCTTCCCTTTGAAAGCAAGTGAATAAAATTAGAAGACATATTGTTGCCTACCTCGAAAACCTTTCTTCTGTTTTGATACCTGAAATACAAAAAATAACCAATTCATTCACATTTTACTCTCAATGTAATAAACCTTTAAAAGCTCTAAAAGAAAAACTCCTGTAGCAAAAAAAATTAAAATATAAAATTATTAAAACTAAGTAATCTTTCAAAATAACACTGCACAAAATTCATTTCAATGGCACATAAGCATGAAGATCTGTGGGATACAGTCATGAGGACACTGAAAATGCATCATAGATATCTACCGGATTATATAGAATTGGACAGATTACAGTCGGTCCCCCCATATCTGCGGATTGAAAATACTGTATGGGTTCCCCTCACTATCCAAAGGTAGAGCAGAAATGGCATAAAGCGAAGAAGCAATTACGATTAATTTATATGGGAAAAAGTTTTTGAGCATTCCCAGACCCAAAAAATAACCTACCAAATCATACCAAATAACACAGAAAACTTAAAATAACAGTAACATATAGTAAAAGCAGGAATGCTATGATAAATACACAGCCTATATAAAGTAGAAATAATGTATGTACAGTACAGTGTAGTTTCACTTACCAGAATCGGGGAAGACAGCGAGCACACTGGAAGGTTCACGTATTTTTCTATCATACAGTTCTTAGCTAGCACTCAAAACTTCCTGCATTTAGTTGGGTTGCTAGTAGCTTATTACTTTTATCTCCAAACACATAAAATTGACTTTTTAATTTAAGCAGATTTCTTTCAATAGGATAAGTTAGTAATAAATTATATTGTGATTGAAGTTCAACCCTTTGTTTAAATAAATCAACATTAGGAGAAACTGCATAAGTGTTATCCAAGTCAGTTCAAAGCTATGGCGTGCACGCTGCCTCTATAATGGCTCGCTGCAAAACAAATGCTGAATGCTATTTTCACTTTTCGCCACTCTCACTGCTCGGGCTGCACACTGCCTCAGTAACGGCTCGCTGCAAAACAAACTCTGAACGCTATTTTCACCGAGGCAGTATCAGTGTTCCCAAAAGAGCTATGATGGTTGCGTCTGTACTGAACATGTACAGACTTTTTTCTTGTCATTATTCCCTAAACAATACAGTATAACAACTATTTACATAGCATTTCCATTGTATTAGGTATTATAAGTAATCTAGAGATGATTTAAAGTATACAGTATACAGGAGGATGTGCGTAGGTTATATGCAAACACTATACCATTTTATATAAGGGAGTTGAGCATCTGCGAAATTTGGTATCCACGGGGGGGCCCAGAACCAATCACCTGCAGATACGGAGGGCTGACTGTACTTGATATCAAATTATCCAATGTGGACTGTAGCATGTAATGTACAGGCCTCCTCTAACCTTAAACAATTGAATGTGTTCAGAGACAGAAGGGACTCCCCATCAGTACTATTTAAAGAAATCAATCATTACCTTTAGATTAATTGCCAGGTAACTTTTTCAATATTTGCTATGATTCTAAAAGGAATTAGCATTTTAAGGTCACTTGTGGTTGCAGAAATCTACAGAAAACAAAAGGGATTAACCTACTTTCACCTCATCTTCACTTATCTACCTGATGCAAACGTCCTGATGTGGTAAGAAATGCCACTTACAAATTGCCTATTGCTAATTCCCATCTTGACATGGGACATTCTTCACCATGTTGTGTGACACCATTATTGTGCTAGATTAGCTCAAAATTGAGCATTGTATTCTTGAAAGCTTCTAATTGCTCCGAACAAGTGACCCAGCCTCACCAAAGTGGATTGAAATCAATAATATGCTTAAATATTTTAATAATAAGGTGGAGAAGAAACCCAATAGGCTGAATCACCTTGGACCCAGTCTATTGTTGAGACTAATTTAAAGCAGTACCCCACCCTGTTCCACAAGGATCAGTGCGAGGAGCTCTGCTATTTAAGATATATGTAAGTGATTTCAACAGAAATACAGGTGAACTGATTAGTAAATTTGCATATTTGTGAGTTGTGGTTAGTGAAGAACGTTTGTTAGCAGGTTTGGGATGACAATGCTGAATTACAAGTCTAATGCTGGTGAATGAGCAGGAGGGCTACATGGAGTACATAGTGCAGACTAAGGAAGAGAAAGCACAACCTTATTCAAGGTGTGAAACACCATCTTGACTGCCAATGACAAGACGGTATCTACGATATTTTCACCTCTTTCAGATAAACAGAATTCTCAATGCTGGGCGAGCAGCTATGTTCTTTAATCAACATCTAATCCACCTATTATTACAATAAGGATGATCAATGCCTTTCAAAATGATTGTTAATTCACCAATGTTTGGCTTGACTTCAAAGACATTAATCACAACATACACTTTAAGTTTTTCGGCACTTCTTCCCTGTTCTGCACAAGTCTGTACAGAAACTGCTCATTCCCATTTAAGGTGATGTTTAAGGTGAGAATTCAAAGGAAGTCAAAGCCTTCAACTCCTCCATTAACAATAACCCAACACCAGAAAAGTAACAACCTCTTCCAGTGTTTTCCTCTAATGGGTTGACTGATCTACTACCTTGTTTCTGTAACTCTTGATACCTCTGTTTAAATATTTTTTTCTGAACTCAAATCTCACAATACATCTGACAAATTTAAGTTCATTATAGTAAACTAATCGGAGATAAAACAGTGAATGTGAAACTATAAGATTGTTGCAAAAACCCAGGATGCTTACTCATATCCTTGTTACGTCCTTACCAGAATCAGAATTAGTATCCAGCTTAATATCACTGGCATACGTTGTGAAATTTGTTCTTATGCGGCAGTGGTGCAATGCAATACATAATAATAAAATCTGTGAATTACAGGAAATATATATAAATAAAATAGTTTAATTAAATGAGCAGTCCAAAGTAAGTAGTGAGGTAGCGTTCATGGGTTCAACGTCCATTCAGAAATCCGATGGCAGAGGGAAAGAAGTTGTTCCTGAATCATTGTGTATGTGCTTTCAGGATCCTGTATCTCCTCCCTGATGGCAGCAATGAGAAGGGGGCACGTCCCGGGTGATGAGGGTCCTTAATGATGTATGCCGCCTTTTTGATGCATCACTCCTTGAAGATGTCCTGGATGCTACAGAAACTAGTGCCCATAAATGAGTTGAATTCACAAATTTCTAGTTTCTTTCGATCCTGTGCAGTGCCCCCTGCCCCACACCAGACGATGATACAAACAGTTAGAATGTTCTCCACGTTTGCAAGTGTCTTTGGTGACATACCACACCTCTTCAAACTCCTAATGAAATTTAGCAGCTGTCATGCCTTCTTCGTAACTGCATAGATTTGTTGGGCCCAGGATAAATCCTCAGAGACACCCAGGAACTTGAAAGTGCTCAGTCTTTCCAGTTCCGATCCACTGTGTGGTCCCTCATCTTACCCATTCTGACATCCACCATCAGTTCTTTGGTCTTATTGACATTGAGTGCCAGGCTGTTGCCACGAGAAACACTCAACTCGCTGATATATCTCACTTCTGCACGCCCTCTCATCACCATCTGAGATTATGCCAACAACAGTTGTGTCGTCAGCAAATTTATAGATGGCATTTGAGCTGTGCCCTAGCCACACAGTCATGCTTGTCAAGAGTAGAGCAGTGGCCTAAGCACACATCCTTGAGGTGCGCTAGTGTCAATTATCAGCAAGGTGACGTTATTCCTGATCTGCACAGACCGTGGTCTTCCAGTGAGGAAGTCAAGGATCCAGTTGCGGAGGGAGGTACAAAGGCCTAATCTGGTCAATGTATAACTCTATAGAGTACCTCAGTTATTCAAAGGTTTCAAAGGTACATTTAACGTCAGAGAAATATATACAATATACATCCTGAAATGCTTTTTCTTCACAACCATCCATGAAAACAGAGGAGTGTCCCAAAGAATGAATGACAGTTAAATGTTAGAACCCCAAAGCCCCCCCCAGCTCCGCCCTCCCATGCGTAAACAGCAGCAAAACAACAATCCCCTCCTCCCCTACCAGCAAAAAAAAAGCAGCATAGCACACTTTGACACAGACTTGCAGTATCCCAAAGACTACTTGTTCACCCAGTAATTCAACATACCACAGGCTCCCTCTCCCTCCCCCTAATAAGGGAAAAAGAGGTGTCCCATTTCACAGCGAGAGGGGAGACATAACACAACAACTCACTGATTTATGATGTTAAAAGTCCATTGCATTGCTCTTTCCAAGCTCTGTGCCTAAAGAACTCAGGTCTCTGGGCTCACAGCCAGCAGCCAGCTTGCTGCTTTCGATCTTCCATCTCCCACGGCACACTGATTCCCTACGGAGGCACAGACCTCGAGTGTGCCCGCCTTCAGAGTCACAAAATACCAGAGCTCAGAAGGCGAGCTAAGTTTCTAGGCCGCGTCCTTGGTATATCAAATAACAGCCAGTCATGAGACCCCGAGAACAGGTCCCATTCCCGCTATTCAATTGCAAGATGAAGATAGCCACTGTTTTTGGGCCCCTGATATAGAAAGGTTTAATAACCCCAAGTCTATAAAAATTAGTCATTGAAACTATTCCCACCAATACCTCCAAAATTCAGCCCTTCTACCACAAAGAGGGGCAAGGACAGAAGGTGTCAGGAAACACAACCACCTGCAGATTTCCTTCTACATGGAAATGTATTGCCACTCCATTTCCTGACACTGCTTACTACCAAAATAGTGGGAGTGCCTCCACTGGAGAGACTGCTGTTGTTTAAGAAGGCACCATTGCCACCATCCTTCCCAAGGGCACTTAGGCATGCTCCACGGATGCTCTACTTCCAATGAAGCCCACATGACGTGAATGAAAACATTTTTAAAAATTAAAACTATAAGATAATAAGATGAAGGAGCAGAAGTCGGCCATTCAGCCCATCGAGTCTGCTCCGCCATTTTATCATGAGCTGATCCATTCTCCCATTTAGTCCCACTCCCCGCCTTCTCACCATAACATTTGATGCCCTGGCTATTCAGATACCGATCAATCTCTGTCTTAAATACACCCAATAACTTGGCCTCCACTGCCGCCTGTGGCAATAAATTCCACAGACTCACCACCCTCTGGCTAAAAAAATTTCTTCACATCTCTGTTCTGAACGGGTGCCCTTCAATCCTTAACTCATACCCTCTTGTACTAGACTGCTCCCACCATGGGAAACAACTTTGCCACATCCACTCTGTCCATGCCTTTCAACATTCAAAATGTTTCTATGAGGTCCCCCCTCATTCTTTGCAACTCCAAGGAGTACAGTCCAAGAGCGGACAAACTTTCCTCATATGTTAAACCTCTCATTCCCAGAATCATTCTAGTGAATCTTCTCTGAACCCTCTCCAATGTCAGCACATCCTTTCTTAAATAAGGAGCCCAAAACTGCCCACAGTACTCCAAGTGAGGTCTTACCAGTGCCTTATAGAGCCTCAACATCACATCCCTGCTCCTATACTCTATTCTTCTAGAAATGAATGCCAACATTGCATTCACCTTCTTCATCACCGACTCAACCTGGAGGTTAACCTTAAGGGTATCCTGTACGAGGACTCCCAAGTCCCGTTGCATCTCAGAACTTTGAATTTTCTCCCCATTTAAATAATAGTCTGCCCATTTATTTCTTCTACCAAAGTGCACAACCATACACTTTCCAACATTGTATTTCATTTGCCACTTCTCTGCCCATTCTCCCAATCTATCCAAGTCTCTCTGCAGACTCTCTGTTTCCTCAGCACTACCAGCTCCTTGTGGAGGAATTTTCAATCATCAAAGGGTTAAAATGAACAAAATGGGAAAAATGCTTAAAGCCTGTGAAAGGTGGGAGGGGGGGCAGGAACTGAATGCACCAGTCTGTCCTTGCTTTTGTAATTCTTTATCACATAGTAGCATTTTTCTGCTAGAGCGGCCTCCTTATCGTGATTAAAGGGCAACAGAATGTACTGTGTGTCTGCACAGAGGTCATGTATCAGGGTTGACTGTGAATGTTGATTTAAACCTCAAGGCCTGCATCCTACTGCCTCATCGATGGGATGTGCTGTGATCTTGAGTGCATGAACAGCTGATAACTAACCGATACCCCTGCTTGTAGAGCTTACTGATATGTACTCAACTGTGTAAATGAAGCTGTACTTGAAGCTGTTTTCGGAACTTTGACACCCATCTCTTAGCGAAGAGTTCCCCGTGGTATCACAAATAAAGATTGGTTGAAGCAATCTCCTCCGTGTCTGAGTGCAGTTCCTAATATTTCTCCGACACCCCTCCACCTATCTTTGAATCATCAGCAAACTTAGCCACAAAGCCATCTATTCCATAATCCAAATCGTTGATGTACAATGTAAAAAGAAGCGGCCCCAACACAGACCCCTGTGGAACACCACTGGTAACCGGCAGCCAACCAGAATGGGATCCCTTTATTCCCACTGTCCGTTTCCTGCCAATCAGCCAACGCTCTATTCACGTATGTAACTTCCCCGTAATTCCATGGGCTCTTATCTTGTTTAGCAGCCTCACGTGCGGCACCTTGTCAAAGGCCTTCTGAAAATCCAAATCTACTGCATCTCCCTTGTCTAGCCTACATGTAATTTCCTCAAAAAATTGCAATAGGTTTGTCAGGCAGGATTTTCCTTTAACTAACTCCAAAAAAATCTAAAATTTAAATTTCAATTCTATTTCACAACACACTCTCCAGATAGTGCTATTGTTTCAACCCGAATGGAATGAGCATCACAAAACACAATCAGAATCAGTTTTATTATCACCGGCATGTATCATGAAATTTGTTAACTTAACAGCAGCAGTTCAATGCAATACATAATCTAGAAGAAAAAATAACAATAAACAATTACAGTATACATATATTGAATAGATTAAAGATGGTACAACAAAAAGAAATAATATATATTAAAAAGTGAGGTAGTGTTCACGGGTTCAATGTCCTTTTGGAAATCGGATGGCAGAGGGGAAGAAGCTGGTCCTGAGCGTGTGCCTTCAGGCTTCTGTACCTCCTACCTGACGCTAACAGTGAGAAAAGGGCATGCCCTGGGTGCTGGAGGTCCTTAATAATGGACGCTGCCTTTCTGAGACACCGCTCCCCGAAGACGTCCTGGGTACTTTGTAGGCTAGTACCCAAGATGGAGCTGACTAGATTTACAACCTTCTGCATCTTCTTTTGGTTCTGTGCAGTAGCCCCCCCATATCAAACAGTGATGCAGCCTGTCAGAATGCTCTCTATGGTACATCTATAGAAGCTAGATGTATTTATTGACATACCAAATCTCTTCAAACTCCTAATGAAGTATAGTCACTGTCCTGCCTTCTTTATAGCTGCATCGATATGTTGGGA
This sequence comes from Mobula birostris, assembly GCF_030028105.1. Classification (NCBI taxonomy): domain Eukaryota; kingdom Metazoa; phylum Chordata; class Chondrichthyes; order Myliobatiformes; family Myliobatidae; genus Mobula; species Mobula birostris. The sequence goes on along the minus strand of NC_092393.1, from coordinate 8,858,977 downwards.
CCAAGTTAGGTTCTCAGAAATCTTGACACCCAGGAACTTGAAGCTGCTCACTCTCTCCACTTCTGATCCCTCTCTGAGAATTGATATGTGTTCCTTAGTCTTACTCTTCCTGAAGTCCACAATCAGCTTTTTCACCTTACTGACATCGTGCAAGGATGTTGCTGCCACACCACTCCACTATCTCGCTCCTGTACGCCCTCTCATCTGTATTTGAGATTCTACCAACAATGGTTATATCATCAGCAAATTTATTAATGGTATTTGACCTATGCCTAGTCACACAGTCATGGGTGTATACAGAGAAGAGCAGTGGGCTATAAGCACACACTCCTGAGGTGCACCAGTGTTGATTGTCGGCAAGGAGCTAATATCACCAATCCGCAGAGATTGTGGTCTTCTGGTTAGGAAGTCGAGGATCCAATTGCAGAAGGAGGTACAGAGGCCTAGGTTCTGTAATTTCTTAATCAGGATTGTGGAAATGACGGTATTAAATGCTGAGCTATAATCAATGAACAGCAAGTCCCCCAACTTACCATATCTGGTTAACTTCAAAACCAAACTTGCGTAGGTACCTCAGCACCCCTTACTGCAAGGAGTCTTGAAACAGATGAGTCCTGCCAAAATCCAATTCCTGTACTGCATTGGTGTCAAAGGTATCTACCAGCTCATCTGTTCAAAGGAAAACAAAAGAAAAAGATTTGAGATGGTGATATTGTAAAATGAAATAACATGAGGAAATTCAGAAGTCAAAAAACTGCAGATGCTGAATATCTGAGGGAAAAAAGCACGGATACGCAGAAGGTCAGGCAGCATCTCTGGAGAGTAACAGAGTTAATGCTTCAGATCAATTATTTGTGAACAAACTGACAGCCTGCACTGGTACAAGATTCAGCATTCACCTGAAGGGTCATTGACCTGCAGTACACTGTTTCTCTCAACACATATGCTGCCTGGCTTGCAAGGAATCTCCAGGCATTTTTATTTTTACTTAACTACAGAATCTTTGTTTACCTTATTTAGCTGTTATACTTCAAACATAGTTTTGATACACAGATTTTGAAAAGGCTGATAAAAAGATGGCAACAGCAAGCAGTTACACTATGCCACACTTGATATATTTATGTCACATATTGCAACTGCCCGAACTACTCATATTTATCACATGATCTTAGGAGTGGAGCCAAGCTTTATTTGGCACATTGCTGAATATCCAGTCTTTAGAAATGTAACAAATATTCTAATGTCTCAACATTATTCAGACGGAAAGACTGTATTTTCCCTTTAGTTCAATGCTACGTGGAAATACAGTGGATTCCCGTTAATTAGGTTATTGGTTATTTGGGTCAGCCGCTTATTTAGGACAACTCTTAAAAGAACAAAAACTAATGGAGAATGTAGCTAGAATTCCCTTTGTTTACTATGGTGATTAATTGGGACAGGTGACTGTGGCTGAACAGTTTCTAACTAGCGTCAGACTCATGCAATTGCACGGCCATTGGACACTACACCGCACTTACAGCAAACAGCTTTTAAATAGCAGCAGTTGCCCATGTTTGTATTCAAAAAGTAGTGATATTTGTCACTGATAGCTGGCGAGAAATAAGCAGCAAGGCAATTCAGAACAGTTTTGGTCACTGCATTTTTAAGCATTCAGGCTTGGAGATGCCAGAAGTGGCCAGCTATGAAAATGAAACAACTTCACACAAACCAATTGGAAACTATGAAGAATTTAAAGATATTGAAAAATATCTTGAATGCTACAATGAAAATGAAGATTTGGATGATGCAATTGTCGAAAGCATTGTATGAAGGCAGTCCATTATCTGCACCAGGTGTCTCTGCTGATTTGGTTCATTTACAGTACAAACACACTCTCCAGGTGCACATCACCATTTCAATAATCCATTATCTCTATCTTCCACATATTGCTTGGGTCTTGTCTCTGGCAGTTGCTGTTGGGCTGAATAGTAACGAGCCAGAAAAAAAAGATTTGTTTAAGCTCTTCTCCAGAAACTTAGTCATAGTCATACTTTATTGATCCCAGGGGAAATTGATTAAACTTGTGCAGTAAATGGCCACCACTCCCACCAATGTCACAGTGAAGGCATGCTTCACCACAGATGATTTCTTTTTCAAACAGTCCACAAAAGAAAGGCTGCATCCCAAAGGAGGTAAATGATCCCACATCATGAACCATTGACGAGTTCTCCTGGCTAATATCACTCAGCCAATATCACCCCAGCAACTAACAGGTACTTCGACCCAAGGAACCCACTGGATTGAGCAGCATCTTTGAAGGGAAAAGGAATTATAGTCATTTATAGGTTTACAAAATTATGAGGGGTATAGACCCGCCAGTCTCCATCGCCCCTCCTGTCCACTGCATTAAGCCTGCTCCCCATCCCCATCCCCATCCCCACCCCCCACACACGCTGAGTTCCTCCAGATTGTGTGTTGCTGAAGAGGACTGCATCAACAGTCGCTTGTGTCATCAACACCAAGTTCTCTGCTCAAGGAGCCGTTCATGAGAGCTTGCAACTGCAACACCGCTTCACTGGCAGCAGAGCGGGTTTGGTTAGGTGGCTACCTAAATGTAGGTTGCCGGTCCATCAGCACATGAAGCCGGGGACACCATCAGGCAGATGGAGTGATACCGCGGGTCTTCTCTCCCAGCCCACTCCCGCTCCCTCCCCGCAGCGCAACAACTGCATTACCTGAAGCAGCGGGTAACTAACCCGCCCCTGGCAACGTGAGTACTTCCGGGGCAGCTTCCCCACGCATGCGTCCCCCTGAGCCCGGTCAAATGATAATACATCAGGCACCTCGAGTCAGCACGTGACGCGAAAGTTACTAGGGAGACGGTGACGTCACTACCCTTCGTATGCCTGACGTCGTAGTTGTAGTTTAGTCGTTTTCAACTAAAGCCCTGTAGATGCTGAAATAAAACTGAAAACGCTCAGTGAATCAGCCAGCATCGACGTGTTAATGAAATGTTAGTTTATTCCTCCACGGTTGCTGGCTGAGCTGCTAAGCATTATCAACATTATCTCTTTCTGCAATGGACATAGAACCACAATCTGGAGCAAAAAACAAACTGCTGAAAGCACTTAAAGCAACCAGCATAAAATGCTGGAAGAACTCAGCAGGTCAGTCAGCATCTATTAAAATGAATAAGCAGTTGACTCTTTGGGCCAAGACACTTCTTCAGGCCTGAGAAGGAAGGGGGAAGATACCAGAATAAAAAGGTGGGGGTAGGGGAAGGAGGATAATAGGTGAAGCCATGTATGTAGGAAAAGTCAACGGCTGGAGAAGAAAGAATCTGATAGGAGAGGAGAGTGGACCATAGGAGAGAGGGAAGGAGGAGGAGACCCAGAGGTAAGGCCAGAGTAAGGAATAGAAGAAGAGGAGATGAAAAAATACTGGAAGGAGAAATTGATATTCATGCCATCAAGTTGGAGGCTACCCAGATAACAAAATATAACCTTGGCCTCAATATCTCCTTGTGCAACTAGACCCCTTGCAGGCCCAGTCAGTATGGATTGGCAATGACAACTCCACGATCTGCATTGGTACAGGTGCAACACAAGGTTGTGTGCTTAGCCTGCTACTCTACTCGCTTTATAACTATGACTATGGCTAAGCACAGCTCTAATCCCATTGTCAAGTTTGCTGACAACACCACTGTTGTAGGCCCAATCAAAGGTGGTGACGAAAAACTGTATACTGAAAATCTGGCTGAGTGGTGCCTCAGCAACAACTCAATGTCAGCAAGACCAAGGAGCTGATTATTGACTTTAGGAAGAGGAACCCAGAAGTGCCTGAACCAGTCCTCATCAGGGTGTCAAAGGTGGAAAGGGTGAGCAACTTTAAATTCATTATCATTTCAGAGAACCTATTCTGGACCCAGCATGTAAGTGCAATTATGAAGAAAGCACAGTAGGACCTATACTTCCTTAGGAGTTTGCAAAGATTCGGCCTGACATCTATAACTTTGGCAAATTTCTATAGATGTGTGGTGGAGAGCGTATTGACTGGCTGCATCACATCAATGCCCTTGAACGGAAAATCCTACAAAAAGTAGCGGATATGGCCACAGATAAAACCCTCTCCACCATTGTGGACATCTACATGGAGCACTGTCACAGAAAAGCAGAATCCACCACATGTGCTCTTCTCACTGCTGCCATCAGGAAGAAGGTAAAGGACCTTCATGACTCACACCACCAGGTTCAGGAACAGATATTATCCCTCAAACATCAGGCTGCTGAACAGAGGGGATAACTTCACTCAGCTTCATTTGCCCCATCACTGAACTGTTTCATAACCTATGGATTTACTTTCAAGGGCTCTTTATCTCATGTTCCTGATATTTATTGCTTATTTATTATTATCATTGCTATTTCTTTTTTGTATTTGCACAGTTTGTTTTGTCCTTTGCACACTGGTTGTCTACCCTGTTGGTGTGGTCTTTCACTGATCGTATTATGGTTATTGGATTGGTTGAGTATGCCCACAAGAAAATGTATCTCAGGGTTGTATATGGTGACATCTATGCACTTTGATAATAAATTTACTTGGAATTTTGAACATCGTTAGCCATTTGGGGACTTTTGTAACCAGTGTTGAATAGTACCTCTGACAAAAGAACTTGTGGAAGTAAAATTTTATTTTGACAAGTGGATTATTGTCATGTAGAACATTGTGTCCAAAAGGAGGGTAAAACAATTTCAATAGTAATTTCTGAAAGAGAATCAAATGGTGTTAACTGAACGACTGCTTCTGCCCACTGCTCCCTGCCATCCATTCTCTTTTCCCAGAATGATATCACGACAAAATTGACAAACCAACTTAAAAACTAACAAAAACCACATAATTATAACATATAGTTACAACAGTGCAAAGCAATACTGTAATTTGATAAGAACAGACCATGGCACAGTAAAAATCTCAGAGTCGCTCGAAAGTCCCATCATCCCATCAGCAGACGGTAAACCTCCAGTGCCACCAACCTGCCGATACAGCATCCCAGAAGCATCTGAACACAGTCTGTCTGAAAAACTCCGAGCCTCCGACCACCTATTCGACACTGAGCACCGAGCACCATCTCTGCCGAGTATTTCGACCCTGGCCCTGGTGACAGGCGATACGCAAAGCCGAGGATTTGAGGCCTTCGTCTCCAGAGATTCTCGATTGCACAGTAGCAGCGGCAGCAAAGCAGGCATTTCAGAAGTTACTCCAGATGTTCCTTGGCACTTCTCCCGGCTGTCCCCATCAAATCCAGATTGTGCACAGCCCCAAGTTACACATATCGATATTCGTTTGGAACGGCTGTGCGCGTTGTGTCACGCCGCCATCACGTCCTCCCTCCCTTATATTCTGAGAGATCCTGGGAGGCATAGGCAGTGTGCAGGAATCTTGTGGCGAGAAGGGTACAAGCTAATGTTCGACTCTATTTTGCCAATTAAACCTTCCATTGTTTGCCAATTAAAGCGACAAGGGGGATTGAAATACTGGCTGCCTGATTTTTTATTGCTGAAGGATCACGCTGCCGCCAGAGAGGAGAGACTGCCTTTTTATTACTAGTGAAAGTGCTCTGTTGACACAGAGAGGGGAGAGACTACCTTTATTTCACTAGTGAGATCGCTCTGTTGTCACAGAGAGGATAGACACTGCCTTTTTATTACCAGTGAGATGACTCTGTTGTCACAGAGAGGGGAATGCCTTTTTGTTTCTTTTTTTCTTATCTTTTTATTGAATTAGTATAGCGGTCCCCAACCCCCGGGCCGCGAGGAAGCGATATGGTTTGGCGAGAGGAGTCTGCCGCGCCTTTCCTCATTCCGTGCCACGCGCTCTGTTGAGCCTGAACGCACGCGAGGTCATGACCCGCGCGTCATCCGTGTCAGGGCGGGAAGGCGGTCAACTCCTCGAGCTTGCGGATGGCGGCGGGCTGAGCAGCTTGTTTGATATAACATCTCTGCCGGCAGCCTGAGATTGCCACGAAAGCACTGAAATCGTTGCTTTCATTTCCAACATTTTTCTGCGATGAATACAACGAAAACTAAATTGCGGAATAGACTGGACACAAGGAACCCCTTCGAGTATCGCTGTCTCTCATCACCTCTCGATGCGACCGGCTTGTTGCAGGAAAACAAGCCCAGGGCTCCCACTGATTCAGCGATATTGGTGTGTTGCAATCATTTTATATGTTCATATGGGGAAAATACGTGCTGTTTGATTAATATCTAAACGTTACTTAAAATAACCATATAACAATTACAGCAGGGAAACAGGCGATCTCGCCCCTTCTAGTCCGTGCCGAGCGCGACTCTCACCTCGTCCCACCGACCTGCACTCAGCCCATAACCCTCCATTACTTTCCTGTCCATATACCTATCCGATTTTTCTTTAAATGATAATATCGAACCTGCCTCTACCACTTCTACTGGAAGTTCATTCAACACTTACTTCAAGCTGTATTCATGCGAGGAAAATATGCGCTGTGTGTTTAATATTAAATTCGTTAGATAAATCCTTTTAGAAACGAAATTGAGTGTATTAGCCACTTATCACCTATATTCCGGTCGTGATTAACCCCCCCCCCATCGAACAGAATCGCCAAAAACGGTTTGCAGAGGGAGGGAAAATCGGCAGGTACACGCATGCGGACTGGTGCCCGCGCAAGGCTTCATGGTGATTGTAGTCTTTTTGGGGTAAACAACGCGTATTTGACTGCTTTTCTTGTCATTGGCAACCCCCCCCCCCCCCCCGGGTCGGCCGGTCCGCAAAAATATTGTCAATATTAAACCGGTTCGCAGTGCAAAGAAGGTTGGGGACCCCTGAATTAGTACACAAAAGGTAAACCATGTAGAAACTGTTGCGATATAAATTTACAAGAGATATTAATACACAAAGAAAAGTAGTACAAATAGTGCAGTTTAGTTATAAAATAACGAGGTAATATAATAGTATACTAATTTTCCATATATATCAATATGGAGAAAAAAAACCCACCGTGCAACTAATCTAAAAAGCAAAGCAAAGCAATGGGCTAATTAGGTATCAAGTAGACTTAACCAACTTTAAACAATCACGTCCTCAAACCCGACCTCCATTAAAAACAGTTAAAAAGCAAGAAGGGAATGTAAATATGGGCAAAGAAAAAAAAAGTTACATTAAATGAAAATATTGAATAAAAGATCTCCAGTTCTGTTCAAATTTATCTGAAGTATCATAAAGATTACTTCTGATTTTTTCCAAATTTAAACATAGTATCGTCTGAGAAAACCAAAAAAAACATAGTTGGGGGATTAATCTCCTTCCAATGTTGTAAAATACATCTTTTGGCCATGAAAGTAAGAAATGCAATCCTTCTACGGGCTGAAGGAGAAAGATTACTGGAAGATAGCAGTGATAGGATGGGGAGAAATATCTGTATTCAATACCTTTGAGATAAAATTAAAATGTCTTTCCAAAAAATTTGTAAAGTAGGACAGGACCAAAATATATGAGTTAAGGAAGCTATCTCCCCATGACATCTGTCACAAAGAGGGTTAATATGAGAATAAAAACGAGCTAATTTATCCTTAGACATATGTGCTCTGTGAACAACTTTAAATTGAATTAGGGAATGTTTAGAACAGATAGACGAAGTATTGACTAGTTGTAAAATATGCGCCCAGTCATCCGCCAAAATAGTGAAGCCCAATTCCTTTTCCCAATCTGACCCAATCTTATCAAAAGGAGCTTTCCTAAGTTTCATGATAGTATCATAAATAATAGCTGTTACACCTTTCTGACATGGGTTAAGGTTAATTATAGTATCTAACATATATAACGCCGGAAAGGAAGAAAGTATGGTACTTAGGAAATTTCTAACTTGGAGATATCTAAAAAAATGTATTTTTGGTAAGTTATATTTGTTAGATAATTGTTCAAAAGATGTAAGGGAGCCATCTAAAAATAAATCCAAAAACCGTGATATACCATTGGTCTTCCAAATTTGAGAAGCACGGTCCGTAGAAGAGGGGGGAAAGAATATGTTGCCTAAAATAGGAATCGCTAGCCCAAATTGATTAAGATCGAAACATTTTCGGAATTGAAACCAAATGCGTAAGGTATGTTTAACTATCGGGTTACAATCCTGTTTATGGTGTTTCAAATCGAAAGGAAGAGAAGAACCTAAAATGGAGCCAAGTGCATAACCTTGAGCAGATTGTAATTCCAATACTACCAATTTAGGAATGGATAGTGTATCTTGGTCAAGTAACCAAAATTTCATGTGTTGAATATTAATTGCCCAATAATAGAATCTAAAATTAGGTAATGCCAAACCTCCATCTCTCTTAGCTTTCTGTAGATGTATCCTACCCAGTCTCGGGTTTTTATTTTGCCAAATAAATGAAGAAATTTTAGAGTCAACTTTGTCAAAAAAGGGTTTTGAAACAAAAATTGGCAATGCCTGAAATATGTATAAAAATTTTGGCAGGATAAACATCTTAACAGCATTAATACGACCAACCAAAGTTAAATAAAGTGGAGACCATTTAAATGGAAGTTGTGTAATGTGATCAATTAAGGGTAGGAAATTAGTCTTAAATAAATCCTTATGTTTACAGGTAATTTTAATCCCAAGATATGAAAAATGATTATTAACCAATTTAAACGGCAGGTTCTGATATAAGGGAACTTGCTTATTAATTGGGAAAAGTTCACTCTTACGGAGATTTAACTTATAACCTGAAAAAAGACTAAGTTGTGCTAATAAATCTAAAGCTGCAGGAATAGATTTTTGAGGATTAGAAATATATAAAAGTAAGTCATCAGCATAAAGTGATACTTTATGAGACTTTAAACCACGAGTGATACCAATAATATTAGAAGATTCTCGAATAGCAATTGCAAGAGGTTCTAATGCAATATCAAATAATAAAGGACTAAGAGGACAACCTTGTCTGGTACCTTGAAAAAAAGGTAAAAAAGGTGAATTTAAAGAGTTAGTACGAACTGAGGCCATAGGAGAATGATATAACAATTTGATCCAGGATATAAATTTCGGGCTGAAGTTAAACATTTCAAGCACCTTAAATAAGTAAGGCCATTCGACCCTGTCAAAGGCTTTTTCAGCGTCTAGGGAAATGACGCATTCAGGATCATTTTGTGACGGGGTATAGACAATGTTTAAAAGTGTATGAATATTATAAAAAGAGTAACGATTTTTAATAAAATCCGTTTGGTCTTCTGAGATAATATAAGGAAGTGCTTTTTCTAGTCTGTTTGCTAATAATTTAGAAAAAATTTTAGAGTCAACATTTAACAAAGATACTGGTCTATAAAATGCACATTGAGCAGGGTCTTTATCCTTCTTTAATTTTAAAGAGATCGATGCTCTATAAAAGGATTCGGGTAGTTTACCAAGTTTTAATGAGGCCTCCAGAACCCTGAATAGATAGCCAAGGGATTAATGAGGATGCAAAAAAATTATAAAATTCCACGGTAAACCCATCAGGACCAGGAGCTTTCCCCGGGTTCATAGAAAAAATAACATTCTTAATCTCATCAGTGGTAAAAGAAGTGTCTAACATAGAAGATATATCATGTGAAATCTTAGGGAAATCTAGGTTATCTAAAAAGTCATACATATGTTTAGAATCTCGTGGAAACTCTGATTGGTATAAGGAGGAATAAAAGTCAAAAAAGGATTGATTAATCTCAGCTTGATCAAATGTCAGTTGATCTTTTTGATTATGAATTTGATTAATTTGAAATTTAGCAGAGTTAGTTTTCAACTGATTAGCCAACAGTTTACCAACTTTGTCACCATGTATATAAAATTGGCTTCTTGTTTTCATTAATTGATTTGCAATCGAGGACGAATAGTAATAAACTGTGTTCCATTTGAAGTTCAGTTCTTTGTTTATACAACTTCTGAGAGGGAGCTGTAACATATTTCTTATCAATTTCATTAATCTTGTCCACAAGAACCAGCTCCTCCTCCTTCAACCTTTTCCTCAAAGCAGCAGAGTATGAGATGATCTGGCCACGAATATAAGCTTTGAAAGTATCCCAAAGGGTATTCATGGATATATCCTCTGTACAGATAATTGTAAAAAAGAAATCAATCTGTTACAGTGAGATTGCTCTATTGTCACAGAGAGGGGAGAGACTATCTTTTTATTACTGGTGCGATCGCACTGTTGTCACAGGGAGGAGAATGCCTTTTTATTACTAGTGAGATCGCTCTGCTGTCACAGAGAGGGGAGACTGTCTTTTTCTTACTAGTGAGATCACTCTGTTGTCACAGAGGGGAGAGAGACTGCCTTTTTATTACTAGTGAGATCACTCTGTTGTCACAGAGAGAGGGGAGTCTGCCTTTTTGTTACTAGTGAAATTACTCTGTTGTCACAGAGAGGAGAGAGACTGCCTTTTTATCACTAGCGAGAACACTGTTGGCAGAGAGAGTGACGAGACTGTCTTTTCCTTACTAGTGAGATAATTCTGTTGTCACAGAGAGGGGAGAGACTGCCTTTTTATTACCAGTGAGATTGCTCTGCTGTCACGGAGAGGAGAGACTCTTTTTATTACTAGAGAGATCACACTGTTGATATTGTGAGAGGAGACTGCCTCTTTATTACCAGTCAGATCGCTTTGCTGTCAAAGAGAGGGGAGACTGCTTTTTTATTACCAGTGAAATCGCTCTGTTGTATCAAAGGGGAGACAGAGAGGAGAGATTGCATTTTTATTACTAGTGTTGATCACTCTGCTGTCACAGAGAGGAGAGAGACTGTCTTTTTATCACGAGTGAGATCACTATGTTGTCACGGAGAGGAGAAACTGCCTTTTTATTACCAGTGAGAACGTTCTGTTGTCACAGTGAGGAGAGGGACTGCCTTTTTATTACTAGTGAGATTGCTCTGCTGTCACTGAGAGGGGAGACTGCCTTTTTATTACTAGTGTGATTAATCTGTTGTCACAGAAGGAGAGAGACGACCTTTTTTCCACGAGTGAGATCACTCTGTTCTTACAGAGAGGAGAGAAACTGCCTTTTCATTACTAGTGAGATTACTCTGTTGTCAGTGAGACGGGGGAGACTGTCTTTTTATTACCAGTGAGATCGCTCTGCTGTCATGGAGAGGAGAGACGCTTTTTATTACTAGTGATATCGCACTGTTGACATTGAGAGGGGAGTGTGCCTTTTTATTACCAGTGAGAACGTTCTGTCGTCACAGTGAGGGGAGAGACTGCCTTTTTATTACTAGTAAGATTGCTCTGCTGTCACAGAGGAGGAGGCTGCCTTTTTGTTACTAGTGAGATCACACTGTTGTCACAGAGAGGGGAGAGATGACCTTTTCATTACCAGTGAGATTGCTCTGCTGTCACAGAGAGGAGAGACTCTTTTTATTCCTAGTGAGGTCGCACTGTTGATATTGAGAGGGGAGACTGCCTTTATATTACCAGTGAGAACGTTCTGTCGTCACATTGAGCAGAGTTTCTGCCTTTTTATTACTAGTGAGATTGCCCTTCTGTCACAGAGAGTGGAGACTGCCTTTGTATAACTAGTGAGATCACTCTGTTGTCACAGAAGGAGAGAGATGACCTTTTTTTTTACTAGTGAAATCACTCTCTTGTCACAGAAAGGAGAGAGACTGCTTTTTTATTACTAGTGAGGTCACTGTTGTTAGAGAGAGAGGGGGGAGACTGCCTTTTCCTTACTGGTGAGATCACTCTGTTGTCATAGAGAAAGGAGACTGCCTTTTTATTACCATTGAGATCACTATGTGTCAGAAAGGGGAGATTGCCTTTTTATTATTAGTGAAATAGCTCTCTTACACAGAGGGGAGAGACTGTCTTTTTATTACCAGTGATTTCACTCTGTTGTCACAAAGGGTAGACTGCCTTTTTATTACTCGTGAGATCATTCTGTTGTCAGAGAGAGGGGGGACACTGCCTTTTTGTTACTAGTGAGATCACTCTGTTGTCACAGAGAGGGGAGAGACTGCCTTTCTATTACTAGTGATATCTCTCTGTTGTCACGGGGGGGGACTGCCTTTTTTATTACTAGTGAGATCGCTGTGTTGTCACAGAGAGGAGAGACTGCCTTTTTCTTACTAGTGAGATCACTCTCTAGCACAGCGAGGGGGTGATTGCCTTTTTATTACTACAGAGATCGCTCTGTTGTCACACAGAGGGGAGACTGCATTTTTATTACCAGTCAGATCGCTCTGCTGTCATAGGGAGGGGAGACACTTTTTTATTACTAGTGAGTTCGCTCTGTTGTCAGAAAGGGGAGACGGCCTTTTTATTACCAGTCAGATCGATCTGCTGTCACAGGCAGGGGAGACACTTTTTTATTACTAGTGAGATCATTCTGTAGTCAGAGTGAGAAGAGAGACTGCCTTTTTATTACCAGTAAGATTACTGTTGACTCAGAGAGGGTGTGACTGCCTTATCATTACTAGTGAGATCACTCTGTTGTTCCAGAGTGAGGAGACTCTTTTTATTACCAGAAACTTCACTCTGCTGTTACAGAGAGGGGCAACTGCCTTTTGCTAGTGAGATCAGTTTGTTGTCACAGAAGGAGAGAGTTGACCTTTTTATCATGAGTGAGATCACTCTCTGGTCACAGAGACGGAGAGAGACTGCCTTTTTATTACTAGTGAGATCACTCTGTTGTCAGAGAGAGGGGGGAGACTGCCTTTTCCTTACTAGTGAGATCACTCTGTTGTCACAGAGAAGGGAGAGGCTGCCTTTTTATTACCAGTGAGATCGCTCTGCTGTCACGGAGAGGAGAGAGTCTTTTTATTACTAGTGAGATCGCACTGTTGATATTGTGAGGGGAGACTGCCTTTTTATTACCAGTGAAATCACTCTGTTGTATCAAAGGGCAGACTGCCTTTTTATTACTGGTGAGATAGCTCTGTTGTCACAGAGAGGAGAGAGACTGCCTTTTTGTTACTAGTGAGATCATTCTGCTGTCACAGAGAGGGGAGACTGTCTTTTTATTACCATTTAGATCGCTCTTATGTCATTTTGAGGGGAGACTGCCTTTTCATTACCAGTGAGATCGCTCTGTTGTCACAGAGTGAGGAGACACTTTTTATTTCCAGAAAATTCGCTCTGCTGTCACAGAGAGGGGAGACTGCCTTTTCATTACTTGTGAGATCACTCTGTTGTCACAGTAGGAGAGAGACTACCTTTTTATCACGAGTGAGATCACTCTGTTGTCACAGAGAGGAGAGAGACTGCCTTTTTGTTACTAGTGAGATCGCTCTGCTGTCACAGAGAGGAGAGACTGTCTTTTTATGACCAGTGAGATCACTCTGCTGTCACGGAGAGGAGAGACTCTTTTTATTACTAGTGAGATCGCTCTTCTGTCATTGTGAGGGGAGACTGCCTTTTCATTACCATTGAGATCGCTCTGTTGTCACAATGGGGAGACTGCCTTTCAATTACTAGTGAGATCGCTCTCTTGTCACAGAGGGGAGAGGCTGTCTTTTTATTAGTAGTGAGTTTGCTCTGTTGTCACAAATGGGAGACTACCTTTTTATTGCTAGTGAGGTCGCTCTGCTGTCACAGAGAGGGAAGAGACTGTTTTTTTATTAATTGTGAGATCACTCTGTTGTCACAGTAGGAGAGAGACTACCTTTTTATCACGAGTGAGTTCACTCTGTTGTCACAGAGAAGAGAGAGACTGCCTTTTTATTAGTAGTGAGATCGTACTGCTGTCACGGAGCGGAGGGACTCTTTTTATTGCTAGTGAGATTGCTCTGTTGTCACAGAGATGACAGAGACTGCCTTTTTCTTACTAGTGAGACCACTCTGTTGTCAGAGAGAGGGGGGAGACTGCCTTTTCCTTACTAGTGAGATCACTCTGTTGGGACAGAGAGGGGAGACAGCCTTTTCATTACCATTTAGATCGCTCTTATGTCATTGTGAGGGGAGACTGCCTTTTCATTACCATTGAGATCGCTCTGTTGTCACAATGGGGAGACTGCCTTTCTATTACTAGTGAGATCGCTCTCTTGTCACAGAGGGGAGAGGCTGTCTTTTTATTAGTAGTGAGTTCGCTCTGTTGTCACAAATGGGAGAATACCTTTTTATTGCTAGTCAGATCGCTCTGTTGTCACAGAGATGACAGAGACTGCCTTTTTATTACCAGTGAGATCTCTCTGCTGTCACAGAGAGGGGAGAGACTGTCTTTTTATTCCCAGTGATATCGCTGTGCTGTCACAGAGAGGAGAGACTCTTGATATTGCTAGTGAGTTTGCTCTGTTGTCACAGAGAGGAGAGAGACTGTCTTTGTATTACTAGTGAAACCGCTCTGTTGTCAGAGAGAGGGGAGACTGCCGTTTTATTACGTGAAGTCGTTCTGCTGTCGAAGAGAGGAGAGACAGACTTTTTATTACCAGTGAGATCGCTCTGCTGTCACAGAGAGGATACTGCCGTTTCATTGCCAGTGAGATCACTCTGCTGTTACAGAGAGGGGAGACTGTCTTTTTATTACCAGTGAGATCGCTCTGTTGTCACAGAGTGAGGAGACTTTTTATTTCCAGAAAATTCGCTCTGCTGTCACAGAGAGGGGAGACTGCCTTTTCATTACTTGTGAGATCACTGTGTTGTCACAGTAGGAGAGAGACTACCTTTTTATCACGAGTGAGTTCACTCTGTTGTCACAGACAGGAGAGAGACTGCCTTTTCATTACTAGTGAGATCGCTCTGCTGTCACAGAGAGGGGTGACTGCCTTTTTATTACTAGTGAGATCACTCTGTTCTCTGAGAGAGTGGGGAGACTACCTTTTTGTTACTATTGAGATCACACTGTTGTCACAGAGAGGAGAGGCTGTCCTTTTATTACTAGTGAGATAACTCTGCTGCCACAGAGTGGAGAGACTGCCTTTTTGTTACTAGTGAGATCGCTCTGCTATCACAGAGAGGGGAGGCTGCCTTTTTATTACCAGTGAGATTGCTCTGCTGTCACAGAGAGGAGAGACTGCCGTTTCATTGCCAGTGAGATCACTCTGCTGTTACAGAGGGGAGACGGTCTTTTTATTACCAGTGAGAGCGCTCTGTTGTCACAGAGTGAGGAGACTCTTTTTATTTCCAGAAAGTTCGCTCTGCTGTCACAGAGAGGGGAGACTGCCTTTTCCTTACTTGTGAGATCACTCTGTTGTCACAGTAGGAGAGAGACTACCTTTTTATCAGGAGTAAGATCACTCTGTTGTCACAGAGAGGAGAGAGACTGCCTTTTAATTACTAGTGAGATTGTTCTGCTGTCACGCAGAGGAGAGACTCTTTTTATTACTAGTGAGACGCACTGTTGATAATGTCAGGGGAGACTGCCTTTCTATTACTAGTGAGATCGCTCTCCTGTCACAGAGGGGAGAGGCTGTCTTTTTATTACTAGTGAGACGCACTGTTGATAATGTCAGGGGAGACTGCCTTTCTATTACTAGTGAGATCGCTCTCCTGTCACAGAGGGGAGAGGCTGTCTTTTTATTAGTAGTGAGTTCGCTCTGTTGTCACAAATGGGAGACTACCTTTTTATTGCTAGTCAGATCGCTCTGTTGTCACAGAGATGACAGAGACTGCCTTTTTATTACCAGTGAGATCGCTGTGCTATCACAGAGAGGGGAGAATGTCTTTTTATTACTAATCAGATTGCTGTGCTGTCAGAGAGAGGAGTGACTGCAATTTTATTGCTAGCGAGATCGCTCTGTTGTCACAGAAAGGACAGACTGCCTTTTTATTACGTGTGTGGTCGTTCTGTTGTCACCGAGAGGAGAGACTGCCCTTTCATTAACAGTGAGATCGCTCTGCTGTCACCGAGAGGGGGACACTGTCTTTTTATTACCAGTGAGATCACTCTGTTGACGCACAGTGAGGAGACTCTTTTTATTTCCAGATAGTTTGCTCTGCTGTCACAGCGAGGGGAGACTGCATTTTCATTACTTGTGAGATCACTCTGTTGTCACAGAGAGGAGAGAGACAGCCTTTTCATTACTTGTGGATCACTCTGCTGTATCAGAGAGGAGAGAGACTGCATTCATATTACTAGTGAGATCAGTCTGTTGTCACAGAGAGTAGAGAGGCTGCCTTTTTATTACCAGTGAGATCAATCTGTTGTCTCAAAGGGGAGATGGCATTTTTATTACTGGTGAGATCACACTGCTGTCAGAGAGAGGAGAGACTGCCTATTTATTACCAGTGAGATTGCTCTGTTGTCACAAAGAGAGACTCTCTTTTTATGACCACTGACATCGCTCTGTTGTCACAGAGAGCAGAGAGACTGCCTTTTTGTTACTAGTCAGATCACTCTGTTGTCACAGAGAGGAGAGACTGCCTTTTTGTTACTAGTGAGATCACTCTGTTGTCACACCGAGGAGAAACACTGCCTTTTCATTACTGGTGAGATCGCTCTTTAGTCACCGCGATGGGGGACACTGCCTTTTTATTACCAGTAAGATCGCTCTTCTGTCATTGTGAGGGGAGACTGCCTTTTCATTACCATTGAGATCGCTCTGTTGTCACAATGGGGAGACTGCCTTTCTATTACTAGTGAGATTGCTCTCTTGTCACAGAGGGGAGAGGCTGTCTTTTTATTAGTAGTGAGTTCGCTCTGTTGTCACAAATGGGAGACTACCTTTTTATTGCTAGTGAGATCGCTCTGTTGTCACAGAGATGACAGGGACTGCCTTTTTATTACTAGTGAAGTCGCTCTGCTGTCACAGAGAGGGAAGAGACTGCCTTTTCATTAATTGTGAGATCACTCTGTTGTCACAGTAGGAGAGAGACTACCTTTTTATCACGAGTGAGTTCACTCTGTTGTCACAGAGAAGAGAGAGACTGCCTTTTTATTAGTAGTGAGATCGTACTGCTGTCACGGAGAGGAGGGATTCTTTTTATTGCTAGTGAGATCGCACTGTTGTCACAGAGATGACAGAGACTGCCTTTTTATTACTACTGAGATCGCACTGTTGACATGGAGAGCGGAGACTGCCTTTTTATCACTAGTGAGATCACTCTGTTGTCACAGAGAGAGGAGAGACTGCCTTTTTATTACTAGTGAGATCGCTCTCTTGTCACAGAGGGGAGAGGCTGTCTTTTTATTAGTAGTGAGTTCGCTCTGTTGTCACAGAGAGGGAAGAGACTGTTTTTTTATTACCAGTGAAATCGCTCTGCTCTCACAGAGAGTGGAGACTGTCTCTTTATTAGCAGTGAGATCACTCTGTTGCCACAGAGTGAGGAGACTCTTTTTATTTCCAGAAAGTTTGCTCTGCTGTCACAGAGAGGGGAGACTGTCCTTTTATTTCGAGTGATATCACTCTCTTCTCACGGAGAGGGCAGGGTCTGCCTTTTTATTGCCAGTGAGATTACTCTGCTGTTACAGAGAGGGGAGACGGTCTTTTTATTACCAGGGAGAGCGCTCTGTTGTCACAGAGTGAGGAGACTCTTTTTATTTCCAGAAAGTTCGCTCTGCTGTCACAGAGAGGGGAGACTGCCTTTTCATTATTTGTGAGATCACTCTGTTGTCACAGTAGGAGAGAGACTACCTTTTTATCAGGAGTAAGATCACTATGTTGTCACAGAGAGGAGAGAGACTGCCTTTTTATTAGTAGTGAGATCGTGCTGCTGTCACGGAGAGGAGGGACTCTTTTTATTGCTAGTGAGATCGCTCTGTTGTCACAGAGATGACAGAGACTGCCTTTTTCTTACTAGGGAGAACACTCTGTTATCAGAGAGAGGGGGGAGACTGCCTTTTCATTACCAGTGAGATCACTCTGTTGTCACGGAGAGGAGAGTCTCTTTTTATTACTACTGAGATCGCACGGTTGACATGGAGAGGGGAGACTGCCTTTTTTATTACCAGTGAGAACGTTCTGTCATCAGAGGAGCAGAGAGACTGCCTTTTTTATTACTAGTGAGATCACTCTGTTGTCACAGAGTGGGAAGAGACTGCCTTTTTATTACCAGTGAGATCGCTCTGCTATCACAGAGAGGGGAGAATGTCTTTTTATTACTAATCAGATTGCTGTGCTGTCAGAGAGAGGAGTGACTGCAGTTGTATTCGTCGTGAGATCGCTCTGCTGTCTCAGAGAGGTGAGAGACTGTCTTTTTATTACAACTGAGATCGCTCTGCTCTCACAGAGAGTGGAGGCTGTCTCTTTATTACCAGTGAGATCACTCTGTTGTTACAGAGTGAGGAGACTCTTTTTATTTCCAGAAAGTTTGCTCTGCTGTCACAGAGATGGGAGACTGTCCTTTTATTTCGAGTGATACCACTCTCTTCTCACGGAGAGGGCAGGGTCTGCCGTTTTATTACCAGTGAGATCGCTCTGCTGTCACAGAGAGGAGAGACTGCCTTTTTGTTACTAGTCAGAGAAACTCTGTTGTCACAGGGAGGGGAGTCTGCCTTTGTATTGCCAGTGAGATGGCTCTCTTGTCACAGAGGGGAGAGGCTGTCTTTTTATTAGTAGTGAGTTCGCTCTGTTGTCACAAATGGGAGACTACCTTTTTATTGCTAGTGAGATCGCTCTCTTGTCACAGAGGGGAGAGAGTTTCTTTTTTTTAGTACTGAGTTCGCTCTGTTGTCACAGAGAGGGAAGAGACTTTTTTTATTACCAGTGAGATCGCTCTGCTGTCACAGAGAGGGGAGACTGTCTTTTTATTACTAGTGAGATCGCACTGTTGATATTGTGAGGGGAGACTGCCTTTTTATTACCAGTGAGATCGCTCTTCTGTCATTGTGAGGGGAGACTGCCTTTTCATTACCATTGAGATCGCTCTGTTGTCACAATGGGGAGACTGCCTTTCTATTACTAGTGAGATCGCTCTCCTGTCACAGAGGGGAGAGAGTTTCTTTTTATTACCAGTGAGTTCGCTCTGTTGTCACAGAGAGGAGACTGTCTTTTTATTACTAAGCTGATTGCTCTGCTGTCAGAGAGAGGAGTGACTGCAGTTTTAATCGTCGTGAGATCGTTCTGCTGTCAGAGAGAGGAGAGACTGCCTTTTTATTACCAGAGAGATCGCTCGGTTGTCACAGAGAGGGGAGACTGCCTTTTTATTACCAGTGAGATCGCTCTGTTGTCACAGAGAGGATACTGCCGTTTCATTGCCAGTGATATCACTCTGCTGTTACAGAGAGGGGAGACTGTCTTTTTATTACCAGTGAGATCGCTCTGTTGTCACAGAGTGAGGAGATTTTTATTTCCAGGAAATTCGCTCTGCTGTCCCAGAGAGGGGAGACTGCCTTTTCATTACTTGTGAGATCACTGTGTTGTCACAGTAGGAGAGAGACTACCTTTTTATCACGAGTGAGATCGCTCTGCTGTCACAGAGAGGGGAGACTGTCTTTTTATGACCAGTGACATCGCACTGTTGATATTGTCAGGGGAGTCTGTCTTTTTAATACCAGTGAGATCGCTTTGCCGTCAAAGAGAGGGGAGATTGCCTTTTTATTACCATTGAGATCGCTCTTACGTCATTGTGAGGGGAGACTGCCTTTTCATTACCATTGAGATCGCTGTTGTCACAAAGGGGAGACTGCCTTTCTATTACTAGTGAGATCGCTCTCGTCACAGGGTAGAGACTTTCTTTTCATTAGTAGTGAGTTCGCTCTGTTTTCACAAAGGGGAGACTGCCTTTTTATTGCTAGTCAGATCGCTCTGTTGTCACAGAGATGACAGAGACTGCCTTTTCATTACTAGTGAGATCGCTCTGCTGTCACAGAGAGGGAAGAGACTGTTTTTTTATTACCAGTGAGATCACTCTGCTGTCACAAGGAGAGGAGAGACTGCCTTTTTATTACCAGTCAGATCGCTCTTCTGTCATTGTGAGGGGAGACTGCCTTTTCATTACCATTGAGATCGCTCGCTTGTCACAGAGGGGAGAGGCTGTCTTTTTATTAGTAGTGAGTTCGCTCTGTTGTCACAAATGGGAGACTACCTTTTTATTGCTAGTCAGATCGCTCTGCTATCACAGAGAGGAGAGACTGTCTTTTTATGACCAGTGAGATCGCTGTGCTATCATGGAGAGGAGAGTCTCTTTTTATTTCTAGTGAGATCACACTGTTGATAATGTCAGGGGAGACTGCCTTTTTATTACCATTGAGATCGCTGTTCTGTCATTGTGAGGAGAGACTGCCTTTTCATTACTATTGAGATCGCTCTGTTGTCACAAAGGGGAGACTACCTTTTTATTGCTAGTCTGATTGCTCTGTTGTCACAGAGGGGAGAGACTGCATTTTATTACTACTGAGATCGCCCTGTTGTAATAGAGAGTGGGGCGACTGCCATTTTATTGCTTGTGAGATCGCTCTGCTATCAGAGAGGGGAGACTGTCTTTTTATTACTAATCAGATCGCTCTGCTGTCAGAGAGGGGAGAGACTGCCTTTTTATTACCAGTGAGATCGCTCGTTTGTCACAGAGAGGAGAGACTTCCTTTTTATTACCAGTGAGATCGCTCTGTTGACACAGGGAGGATACTGCCGTTTCATTGCCAGTGAGATCACTCTGCTGTTACAGAGAGGGGAGACTGTCTTTTTATTACCAGTGAGATCGCTCTGTTGTCACAGAGTGAGGAGACTTTTTATTTCCAGAAAATTCGCTCTGCTGTCACAGAGAGGGGAGACTGCCTTTTCATTTCTTGTGAGATCACTGTGTTGTCACAGTAGGAGAGAGACTACCTTTTTATCACGAGTGAGTTCACTCTGTTGTCACAGACAGGAGAGAGACTGCCTTTCTATTACTAGTGAGATCGCTCTCTTGTCACAGAGGGGAGAGGCTGTCTTTTTATTAGTAGTGAGTTCGCTCTGTTGTCACAGACAGGGATGAGACTGTTTTTTTATTACCAGTGTGATTGCTCTGCTGTCACAGAGAGGGGAGACTGTCTTTTTATTACCATTGAGATCACTGTTGTCACAAAGGGGAGACTGCCTTTCTATTACTAGTGAGATCGCTCTCGTCACAGGGTAGAGACCTTCTTTTCATTAGTAGTGAGTTCGCTCTGTTTTCACAAAGGGGAGACTGCCTTTTTATTGCTAGTCAGATCGCTCTGTTGTCACAGAGATGACAGAGACTGCCTTTTCATTACTAGTAAGATCGCTCTGCTGTCACAGAGAGGGGAGACTGCCTTTTTATTACTAGTGAGATCACTCTGTTCTCTGAGAGAGTGGGGAGACTACCTTTTTGTTACTATTGAGATCACACTGTTGTCACAGAGTGGAGAGACTGCCTTTTTGTTACCAGTGAGATTGCTCTGCTGTCACAGAGAGGATAGACTGCCGTTTCATTGCCAGTGAGAGCGCTCTGTTGTCACAGAGTGAGGAGACTCTTTTTATTTCCAGAAAGTTCGCTCTGCTGTCACAGAGAGGGGAGACTGCCTTTTCATTATTTGTGAGAT
This sequence comes from Mobula birostris, assembly GCF_030028105.1. Classification (NCBI taxonomy): domain Eukaryota; kingdom Metazoa; phylum Chordata; class Chondrichthyes; order Myliobatiformes; family Myliobatidae; genus Mobula; species Mobula birostris. The sequence goes on along the minus strand of NC_092393.1, from coordinate 8,837,583 downwards.
CACTCTGTTGTCACAGTAGGAGAGAGACTACCTTTTTATCAGGAGTAAGATCACTATGTTGTCACAGAGAGGAGAGAGACTGCCTTTTTATTAGTAGTGAGATCGTACTGCTGTCACGGAGAGGAGGGACTCTTTTTATTGCTAGTGAGATCGCTCTGTTGTCACAGAGATGACAGAGACTGCCTTTTTCTTACTAGGGAGAACACTCTGTTATCAGAGAGAGGGGGGAGACTGCCTTTTCATTAATTGTGAGATCACTCTGTTGTCACCGTAGGACAGAGATTACCTTTTTATCACGAGTGAGTTCACTCTGTTGTCACAGAGAAGAGAGAGACTGCCTTTTTATTACTAGTGAGATCACTCTGTTATCACAGAGAGAGGAGAGACTGCCTCTTTATTACCAGTGAGATCGCTATGTTGTCAGAGAGAGGAGAGACTCTTTTTATTACTTGTGAGATCACTCTGTTGTCTGAGAGAGGGGGAAAGACTACCTTTTAGTTACTAGTGAGATCACTCTGTTGTCACAGAGAGGACTGTCCTTTTCTTACTAGTGAGATAACTCTGCTGTCACAGAGAGGAGAGACTGCCTTTTTATTACCAGTGAGATCGCTCTTCTGTCATTGTGAGGGGAGACTGCCTTTTCATTACCATTGAGATCGCTCTGTTGTCACAATGGGGAGACTGCCTTTCTATTACTAGTGAGATCGCTCTCTTGTCACAGAGGGGAGAGGCTGTCTTTTTATTACTAGTGAGTTCGCTCTGTTGTCACAAATGGGAGACTACCTTTCTATTGCTAGTGAGATCGCTCTCTTGTCACAGAGGGGAGAGAGTTTCTTTTTATTAGTAGTGAATTCGCTCTGTTGTCACAGAGAGGGAAGAGACTGCCTTTTTATTACCAGTGAGATCTCTCTGCTATCACAGAGAGGGGAGAATGTCTTTTTATCACTAATCAGATTGCTGTGCTGTCAGAGAGAGGAGTGACTGCAATTTTATTGCTTGTGAGATCGCTCTGTTGTCACAGAAAGGAGAGACTGTCTTTTTATGACCAGTGAGATCACTCTGCTGTCACGGAGAGGAGAGACTCTTTTTATTACTAGTGAGATTGCACTGTTGATATTGTGAGGGCAGACTGCCTTTTTATTACCATTGAGATCGCTCTGTTGTCACAATGGGGAGACTGCCTTTCTATTACTAGTGAGATCGCTCTCTTGTCACAGAGATGACAGAGACTGCCTTTTTATTAATAGTGAGGTCACTCTGCTGTCACAGAGGGGAGAGACTGAATTTTTATTACTACTGAGATCACTCTGTTGTCACACAGAGGAGAGAGACTGCCTTTTTGTTACTAGTGAGATCGTTCTGCTGTCACAGAGAGGAGAGACTGCCTTTTTATGACCAGTGAGATCGCTGTGCTCTCATGGAGAGGAGAGTCTCTTTTTATTTCTAGTGAGATCACACTGTTGATAATGTCAGGGGAGACTGCCTTTTTATTACCATTGAGATCGCTCTTCTGTCATTGTGAGGAGAGACTGCCTTTTCATTACTATTGAGATCGCTCTGTTGTCACAAAGGGGAGACTACCTTTTTATTGCTAGTCTGATCGCTTTGCTGTCACGGAGAGGAGAGTCTCTTTTTATTACTACTGAGATCGCACGGTTGACATGGAGAGGGGAGACTGCCTTTTTTATTACCAGTGGGAACGTTCTGTCATCAGAGGAGCAGAGAGACTGCCTTTTTATTACCAGTGAGATCGCTCTGCTATCACAGAGAGGGGAGACTGCCTTTTTATTACCAGTGAAATTGCTCTGCTGTCACAGAGAGGAGAGACTGCCGTTTCATTGCCAGTGAAATCACTCTGCTGTTATAGAGAGGGGAGACGGTCTTTTTATTACCAGTGAGAGCGCTCTGTTGTCACAGAGTGAGGAGACTCTTTTTATTTCCAGAAAGTTCGCTCTGCTGTCACAGAGAGGGGAGACTGCCTTTTCATTAATTGTGAGATCACTCTGTTGTCACCGTAGGAGAGAGACTACCTTTTTATCACGAGTGAGTTCACTCTGTTGTCACAGAGAAGAGAGAGACTGCCTTTTTATTAGTAGTGAGATCGTACTGCTGTCACGGAGAGGAGGGACTCTTTTTATTGCTAGTGAGATTGCTCTGTTGTCACAGAGGTGACAGAGACTGCCTTTTTATTACTAGTGAGAACACTCTGTTGTCAGAGAGAGGGGGGATACTGCCTTTTCCTTACTAGTGAGATCACTCTGTTGGCACAGAGAGGGGAGACAGCTTTTTCATTACCAGTGAGATCGCTCTGCTGTCACGGAGAGGAGAGTCTCTTTTTATTACTACTGAGATCGCACTGTTGACATGGAGAGGGGAGACTGCCTTTTTTATTACCAGTGAGAACGTTCTGTCATCAGAGGAGCAGAGAGACTGCCTTTTTATTACTAGTGAGATCACTCTGTTGTCACAGAGATAGGAGAGACTGCCTTTTTATTACCAGTGAGATCGCTATGCTGTCACAGAGAGGAGAGACTCTTTTTATTACTTGTGAGATCACTCTGTTGTCTGAGAGAGGGGGGAAGACTACCTTTTAGTTACTAGTGAGATCACTCTGTTGTCACAGAGAGGAGAGACAGCCTTTTTATTACCAGTGAGATCACTCTGCTCTCACAGAGAGGGGGAGACTCTTTTTATTACTAGGGAGATCGCACTGTTGATATTGTCAGGGGGGACTGCCTTTTTATTACCAGTGAGATCGCTCTTCTGTGATTGTGAGGGGAGACTGCCTTTACATTACCATTGAGATCGCTCTGCTGTCACAATGGGGAGACTGCCTTTTTATTACTAGTGAGATCGCTCTGCTGTCACAGAGAGCGGAGAGACTGTTTTTTCATTACCAGTGAGATCACTCTGGTGTCAGAGAGAGGGGAGACTGTCTTTTTATTACTAATGAGATTGCTCTGTTGTCAGAGAGAGTAGAGACAGCCTTTTCATTACCAGTGATATCGCTCTGTTGACAGAGAGGAGAGAGACTGCCTTTTATTACTAGTGAGATCGCACTGTTGATAATGTCAGGGGAGACTGCCTTTTTATTACCAGTGAGATCGCTCTCTTGTCACAAAGGGGAGACTGCCTTTTTATTGCCAGTGAGTTCGCTCTGCTGTCACAGAGAGGAGGTACTGTCTTTTTATGACCAGTGAGATCACTCTGCTGTCACGGACAGGAGAGACTCTTTTTATTACTAGTGAGATCGCACTGTTGATATTGTCAGGGGAGACTGCCTTTTTATTACCATTGAGATCGCTCTGTTGTCACAATGGGGAGACTGCCTTTTCATTACCATTGAGATCGCTCTGTTGTCACAGACAGGAGAGAGACTGCCTTTCTATTACTAGTGAGATCGCTCTCTTGTCACAGAGGGGAGAGGCTGTCTTTTTATTACCAGTGAGATCGCTCTGCTGTCATTGTGAGGGGACACTGCCTTTTCATTACCATTGAGATCGCTCTCTTGTCACAGAGGGGAGAGGCTGTCTTTTTATTAGTAGTGAGTTCGCTCTGTTGTCACAAATGGGAGACTACCTTTTTATTGCTAGTGAGATCGCTCTGTTTTCACAGAGGGAAGAGACTGTTTTTTTATTACCAGTGAGATCGCTCTGCTATCACAGAGAGGGGAGACTGTCTTTTTATTACTAATCTGATTGCTCTGCTGTCAGAGAGAGGAGTGACTGCAGTTTTAATCGTCGTGAGATCGCTCTGCTGTCTCAGAGAGGGGAGAGACTGTCTTTTTATTACAAGTGAGATCACTCTGCTCTCACAGAGAGTGGAGACGGTCTCTTTATTACCAGTGAGATCACTCTGTTGTCACAGAGTGAGGAGACTCTTTTCATTTCCAGAAAGTTTGCTCTACTGTCACAGAGAGGGGAGACTGTCCTTTTAATTCGAGTGATATCACTCTCTTCTCACGGAGAGGGCAGGGTCTGCCTTTTATTACCAGTGAGATCGCTCTGCTGTCACAGAGGAGAGACTGCCTTTTAGTTACTAGTCAGAGAAACTCTGTTGTCACAGGGAGGGAAGAGACTGTTTTTTTTATTACCAGTGAGATCGCTAAGCTGTCACAGAGAGGAGAGACTCTTTTTATTACTTGTGAGATCACTCTGTTGTCTGAGAGAGGGGGGAAGACTACCTTTTAGTTACTAGTGAGATCACTCTGTTGTCACAGAGAGGAGAGACAGCCTTTTTATTACCAGTGAGATCACTCTGCCGTCACAGAGAGGGGGAGACTGTCTTTTTATTGCCAGGGAGATCGCTCTGTTGTCACAGAGTGAGGAGACTCTTTTTATTTCCAGATAGTTTGCTCTGCTGTCACAGAGAGGGGAGACTGTCCTTTTATTTCGAGTGATACCACTCTCTTCTCACGGAGAGGGCAGGGTCTGCCGTTTTATTACCAGTGAGATCGCTCTGCTGTCACAGAGAGGAGAGACTGCCTTTTTGTTACTAGTCAGAGAAACTCTGTTGTCACAGGGAGGGGAGTCTGCCTTTGTATTGCCAGTGAGATCACTCTACTGTTACAGAGAGGGGAGGCGGTCTTTTTATTACCAGTGAGAGCGCTCTGTTGTCACACAGTGAGGAGACTTTTTATTTCCAGAAAATTCGCTCTGCTGTCACAGAGAGGGGAGACTGCCTTTTCATTTCTTGTGAGATCACTGTGTTGTCACAGTAGGAGAGAGACTACCTTTTTATCACGAGTGAGTTCACTCTGTTGTCACAGACAGGAGAGAGACTGCCTTTCTATTACTAGTGAGATCGCTCTCTTGTCACAGAGGGGAGAGGCTGTCTTTTTATTAGTAGTGAGTTCGCTCTGTTGTCACAGACAGGGATGAGACTGTTTTTTTATTACCAGTGTGATCGCTCTGCTATCACAGAGAGGGGAGACTGTCTTTTTATTACCATTTAGATCGCTCTTATGTCATTGTGAGGGGAGACTGCCTTTTCATTACCATTGAGATCACTGTTGTCACAAAGGGGAGACTGCCTTTCTATTACTAGTGAGATCGCTCTCGTCACAGGGTAGAGACTTTCTTTTCATTAGTAGTGAGTTCGCTCTGTTTTCACAAAGGGGAGACTGCCTTTTTATTGCTAGTCAGATCGCTCTGTTGTCACAGAGATGACAGAGACTGCCTTTTCATTACTAGTGAGATCGCTCTGCTGTCACAGAGAGGGGAGACTGCCTTTTCATTGCCAGTGAGAGCGCTCTGTTGTCTGAGAGAGGGGGAAAGACTACCTTTTAGTTACTAGTGAGATAACTCTGCTGTCACAGAGAGGAGAGACAGCCTTTTTATTACCAGTGAGATCACTCTGCTGTCACAGAGAGAGGAGAGACTGCCTTTTTATTACCATTGAGATCGCTCTGTTGTCACAATGGGGAGACTGCCTTTCTATTACTAGTGAGATCGCTCTCTTGTCACAGAGATTACAGAGACTGCCTTTTTATTACTAGTGAGGTCGCTCTGCTGTCACAGAGAGAAGAGAGACTGCCTTTTTGTTACTAGTGAGATCGTTCTGCTGTCACAGAGAGGGGAGACTGTCTTTTTATTACTAATCAGATTGCTCTGCTGTCAGAGAGAGGAGAGACTGCAGTTTTGTTCCTAGTGAGATCGCTCTGCTGTCTCAGAGAGGGGAGAGACTGCCTTTTTATTACCAGTGAGATCGCTCTGCTGTCACAGAGAGGAGAGACTTCTTTTACATTACCAGTCATATCGCTCTGTTGACACAGAGAAGGGAGACTGTCCTTTTATTACGAGTGATATCACTCTTCTCACGGAGAGGACAGGGACTGCCTTTTTATTACCAGTCTGATCGCTCTGCTGTCAGAGAGAGGATACTGCCGTTTCATTGCCAGTGAGATCACTCTGCTGTTACAGAGAGGGGAGACTGTCTTTTTATTACCAGTGAGATCGCTCTGTTGTCACAGAGTGAGGAGACTTTTTATTTCCAGAAAATTCGCTCTGCTGTCACAGAGAGGGGAGACTGCCTTTTCATTACTTGTGAGATCACTGTGTTGTCACAGTAGGAGAGAGACTACCTTTTTATCACGAGTGAGATCGCTCTGCTGTCACAGAGAGGGGAGACTGTCTTTTTAATACCAGTGAGATCGCTTTGCTGTCAAAGAGAGGGGAGATTGCCTTTTTATTACCATTTAGATCGCTCTTACGTCATTGTGAGGGGAGACTGCCTTTTCATTACCATTGAGATCGCTGTTGTCACAAAGGGGAGACTGCCTTTTTATTGCTAGTCAGATCGCTCTGTTGTCACAGAGATGACAGAGACTGCCTTTTCATTACTAGTGAGATCGCTCTGCTGTCACAGAGAGGGGAGACTGCCTTTTCATTACTAGTGAGATCACTGCTGTCACAGAGTGGAGAGACTGCCTTTTTGTTACTAGTGAGATCGTGCTGCTGTCACGGAGAGGAGAGACTCTTTTTATTACTAGTGAGATCGCACTGTTGATATTGTCAGGGGAGACTGCCTTTTTATTACCGGTGAGATTGCTCTTCTGTCATTGTGAGGGGAGACTGCCTTTTCATTACCATTGAGATCGCTCTGTTGTCACAATGGGGAGATTGCCTTTCTATTACTAGTGAGATCGCTCTCTTGTCACAGAGGGGAGAGGCTGTCTTTTTATTAGTAGTGAGTTCGCTCTGTTGTCACAAATGGGAGACTACCTTTTTACTACCAGTGAGATCGCTCTGCTATCACAGAGAGGGGAGAATGTCTTTTTATTACTAATCAGATTGCTGTGCTGTCAGAGAGAGGAGTGACTGCAATTTTATTGCTAGTGAGATCGCTCTGTTGTCACAGAAAGGACAGACTGCCTTTTTATTACGTGTGAGGTCGTTCTGCTGTCACCGAGAGGAGAGACTGCCCTTTCATTAACAGTGAGATCGCTCTGCTGTCACCGAGAGGGGGACACTGTCTTTTTATTACCAGTGAGATCACTCTGTTGTCGCACAGTGAGGAGCCTCTTTTTATTTCCAGATAGTTTGCTCTGCTGTCACAGCGAGGGGAGACTGCATTTTCATTACTTGTGAGATCACTCTGTTGTCACAGAGAGGAGAGAGACAGCCTTTTCATTACTTGTGGATCACTCTGCTGTATCAGAGAGGAGAGAGACTGCATTCGTATTACTAGTGAGATCAGTCTGATGTCACAGAGAGTAGAGAGGCTGCCTTTTTATTACCAGTGAGATCAATCTGTTGTCTCAAAGGGAAGATGGCATTTTTATTACTGGTGAGATCACACTGCTGTCAGAGAGAGGAGAGACTGCCTATTTATTACCAGTGAGATTGCTCTGTTGTCACAGAGAGCAGAGAGACTGCCTTTTTATTACTAGTGAGATCACTCTGTTGTCTGAGAGAGAGGGGAGACTACCTTTTTGTTACTAGTCAGATCACTCTGCTATCACAGAGAGGGGAGACTGTCTTTTTATTACTAAGCTGATTGCTCTGCTGTCAGAGAGAGGAGTGACTGCAGTTTTAATCGTCGTGAGATCGCTCTGCTGTCAGAGAGAGGAGAGACTGCCTTTTTATTACCAGTGAGATCGCTCGGTTGTCACAGAGAGGATACTGCCGTTTCATTGCCAGTGAGATCACTCTGCTGTTACAGAGAGGGGAGACTGTCTTTTTATTACCAGTGAGAGTGCTCTGTTGTCACAGAGTGAGGAGACTTTTTATTTCCAGAAAATTCGCTCTGCTGTCACAGAGAGGGGAGACTGCCTTCTCATTAATTGTGAGTTCACTCTGTTGTCACAGAGAAGAGAGAGACTGCCTTTTAATTAGTAGTGAGATCGCTCTGCTGTCACGGAGAGGAGAGTCTCTTTTTATTACTACTGAGATCGCACTGTTGACATGGAGAGGGGAGACTGCCTTTTTTATTACCAGTGAGAACATTCTGTCATCAGAGGAGCAGAGAGACTGCCTTTTTATTGCTAGTGAGATCGCTCTCTTGTCACAGAGGGGAGAGAGTTTCTATTTATTAGTAGTGAGTTCGCTCTGTTGTCACAGAGAGGGAAGAGACTTTTTTTATTACCAGTGAGATCACTCTGCTGTCACGGAGAGGAGAGGCTCTTTTTATTACTAGTGAGATCGCACTGTTGATAATGTCAGGGGAGACTGCCTTTCTATTACTAGTGAGATTGCTCTGCTGTCACAGAGAGGAGAGACTGCCTTTTCATTGCCAGTGAAATCACTCTGCTGTTACAGAGAGGGGAGACGGTCTTTTTATTACCAGTGAGAGCGCTCTGTTGTCACAGAGTGAGGAGACTCTTTTTATTTCCAGAAAGTTCGCTCTGCTGTCACAGAGAGGGGAGACTGCCTTTTCATTAATTGTGAGATCACTCTGTTGTCACCATAGGAGAGAGACTACCTTTTTATCACGAGTGAGTTCACTCTGTTGTCACAGAGAAGAGAGAGACTGCCTTTTTATTAGTAGTGAGATCGTACTGCTGTCACGGAGCGGAGGGACTCTTTTTATTGCTAGTGAGATTGCTCTGTTGTCACAGGTGATAGAGACTGCCTTTTTATTACTAGTGAGAACACTCTGTTGTCAGAGAGAGGGGGGAGACTGCCTTTTCCTTACTAGTGAGATCACTCTGTTGGCACAGAGAGGGGAGACAGCTTTTTCATTACCAGTGAGATCGCTCTGCTGTCACGGAGAGGAGAGTCTCTTTTTATTACTACTGAGATCGCACTGTTGACATGGAGAGGGGAGACTGCCTTTTTTATTACCAGTCAGAATGTTCTGTCATCAGAGGAGCAGAGAGACTGCCTTTTTATTACCAGTGAGATCACTCTGCTCTCACAGAGAGGGGGAGACTCTTTTTATTACTAGGGAGATCGCACTGTTGATATTGTCAGGGGGGACTGCCTTTTTATTACTATTGAGATCACTCTTCTGTCATTATGAAGGGAGACTGCCTTTTCATTACCATTGAGATCGCTCTGTTGTCACAGAGGGGAGAAGCTGTCTTTTTATTAGTAGTGAGTTCGCTCTGTTGTCACAAATGGGAGACTACCTTTTTATTGCTAGTGAGATCGCACTGTTGATAATGTCAGGGGAGACTGCCTTTTTATTACCAGTGAGATCGCTCTGCTGTCAAGGAGAGGAGAGGCTCTTTTTTATTACTAGTGAGATCGCACTGTTGATATTGTGAGGGGAGACTGCCTTTTTATTTCCATTGAGATCGCTCTGTTGTTACAATGGGGAGACTGCCTCTCTACTACTAGTGAGATCGCTCTCTTGTCACAGAGGGGAGAGGCTGTCTTTTTATTACTAATCAGATTGCTCTGCTGTCAGAGAGAGGAGAGACTGCAGTTTTGTTCCTAGTGAGATCGCTCTGCTGTCTCAGAGAGGGGAGAGACTGCCTTTTTATTACCAGTGAGATCGCTCTGCTGTCACAGAGAGGAGAGACTTCTTTTACATTACCAGTCATATCGCTCTGTTGACACAGAGAAGGGAGACTGTCCTTTTATTACGAGTGATATCACTCTTCTCACGGAGAGGACAGGGACTGCCTTTTTATTACCAGTCTGATCGCTCTGCTGTCAGAGAGAGGAGAGACTGCCTTTTTATGACCAGTGACATCGCACTGTTGATATTGTCAGGGCAGTCTGTCTTTTTAATACCAGTGAGATCGCTTTGCTGTCAAAGAGAGGGGAGATTGCCTTTTCATTACCATTGAGATCGCTGTTGTCACAAAGGGGAGACTGCCTTTCTATTACTAGTGAGATCGCTCTCGTCACAGGGTAGAGACTTTCATTAGAAGTGAGTTCGCTCTGTTTTCACAAAGGGGAGACTGCCTTTTTATTGCTAGTCAGATCGCTCTGTTGTCACAGATGACAGAGACTGCCTTTTCATTACTAGTGAGATCGCTCTGCTGTCACAGAGAGGGGAGACTGCCTTTTTGTTACTAGTGAGATCGCTCTGCTATGACAGAGAGGGGAGACTGTCTTTTTATTACCAGTGAGATCACTCTGCTGTCACGGAGAGGAGGGACTCTTTTTATTACTAGTGAGATCGCACTGTTGATAATGTCAGGGGAGACTGCCTTTTTATTACCAGTGAGATCGCTCTCTTGTCACAGAGGGGAGAGACTGTCTTTTTATTACTAATCAGATTGCTCTGCTGTCAGAGAGAGGAGTGACTGCAGTTGTATTCGTCGTGAGATCGCTCTGCTGTCTCAGAGAGGGGAGAGACTGTCTTTTTATTAACAGTGAGATCGGTCTGCTCTCACAGAGAGTGGAGACTGTCTCTTTATTACCAGTGAGAGCGCTCTGTTGTCACAGAGTGAGAAGACTCTTTTTATTTCCAGTAAGATCGCTCTTCTGTCATTGTGAGACGAGACTGCCTTTTTATTACCATTGAGATCGCTCTGTTGTCACAATGGGGAGACTGCCTTTCTATTACTAGTGAGATCGCTCTCTTGTCACAGAGGGGAGAGGCTGTCTTTTTATTAGTAGTGAGTTCGCTCTGTTGTCACAGAGAGGGAAGAGACTGTTTTTTTATTACCAGTGAGATCGCTCTGCTATCACAGAGAGGGGAGACTGTCTTTTTATTACCAGAGAGATCGCTCGGATGTCACAGAGAGGATACTGCCGTTTCATTGCCAGTGATATCACTCTGCTGTTACAGAGAGGGGAGACTGCCTTTTCATTAATTGTGAGATCACTCTGTTGTCACCGTAGGAGAGGGACTACCTTTTTATCACGAGTGAGTTCACTCTGTTGTCACAAAGAGAGAGACTGCCTTTTTATTAGTAGTGAGGTCGTACTGCTGTCACGGAGAGGAGGGACTCTTTTTATTGCTAGTGAGATCGCTCTGTTGTCACAGAGATGACAGAGACTACCTTTTTATTACTAGTGAGAACACTCTGTTGGCACAGAGAGGGGAGACAGCCTTTTTATGACCAGTGAGATCACTCTGCTGTCACGGAGAGGAGAGACTCTTTTTATTACTAGTGAGATCGCACTGTTGATATTGTCAGGGGAGTCTGCCTTTTTATTACCAGTGAGATCGCTCTTCTGTCATTGTGAGGGGAGACTGCCTTTTCATTACCATTGAGATCGCTCTGTTGTCACAATGGGGAGACTGCCTTTCTATTACTAGTGAGATCGCTCTCCTGTCACAGAGGGGAGAGGCTGTCTTTTTATTAGTAGTGAGTTCGCTCTGTTGTCACAGACAGGGAAGAGACTGTTTTTTTATTACCAGTGAGATCGCTCTGCTATCACAGAGAGGGGAGACTGTCTTTTTATTACTAAGCTGATTGCTCTGCTGTCAGAGAGAGGAGTGACTGCAGTTTTAATCGTCGTGAGATCGCTCTGCTGTCAGAGAGAGGAGAGACTGCCTTTTTATTACCAGAGAGATCGCTCGGTTGTCACAGAGAGGGGAGACTGCCTTTTTATTACCAGTGAGATCGCTCTGTTGTCACAAATGGGAGACTGCCTTTATATTACTAGTGAGATCGCTCTCTTGTCACAGAGATGACAGAGACTGCCTTTTTGTTACTAGTGAGATCGTTCTGCTGTCACAGAGAGGGGAGAGACTGCCTTTTTATTACTAATCAGATTGCTCTGCTGTCAGAGAGAGGAGAGACTGCAGTTTTGTTCCTAGTGAGATCGCTCTGCTGTCAGAGAGAGGAGAGACTGCCTTTTTATTACCAGTGAGATCGCTCTGTTGTCACAGAGAGGATACTGCCTTTTCATTACTTGTGAGATCACTCTGTTGTCACAGTAGGAGAGAGACTGCCTTTTTATTACCAGTAAGATCGCTCTTCTGTCATTGTGAGGGGAGACTGCCTTTTCATTACCATTGAGATCGCTCTGTTGTCACAATGGAGAGACTGCCTTTCTATCACTAGTGAGATCGCTCTCTTGTCACAGAGGGGAGAGGCTGTCTTTTTATTAGTAGTGAGTTCGCTCTGTTGTCACAGAGAGGGGAGAATGTCTTTTTATTACTAATCAGATTGCTGTCCTGTCAGAGAGAGGAGTGACTGCAATTTTATTGCTAGTGAGATCGCTCTCTTGTCACAGAGGGGAGACTACATTTTAATGCAGTCTCTCCCCTCTGTGACAACAGAGCAAACTCACTACTAATAAAAAGACAGCCTCTCCCCTCTGTGACAAGAGAGCGATCTCACGACGATTAAAACTGCAGTCACTCCTCTCTCTGACAGCAGAGCAATCAGCTTAGTAATAAAAAGACAGTCTCCCCTCTCTGTGATAGCAGAGCGATCTCACTAGCAATAAAAAGGTAGTCTCTCATTTGTGACAACAGAGCGAACTCACTACTAATAAAAAGACAGCCTCTCTCCTCTGTGACAAGAGAGCGATCTCAATGGTAATGAAAAGGCAGTCTCCCCTCACAATGACAGAAGAGCGATCTCACTGGTAATAAAAAGGCAGTCTCTCCTCTCTCTGTGACAACAGAGCGATCTCACTAGTAATAAAAAGGCAGTCTCTGTCATCTCTGTGACAACAGAGCGATCTGACTAGCAATAAAAAGGCAGTCTCCCCTTTGTGAAAACAGAGCGAACTCACTACTAATGAAAAGAAAGTCTCTACCCTGTGACGAGAGCGATCTCACTAGTAATAGAAAGGCAGTCTCCCCTTTGTGACAACAGCAATCTCCTCTCTCTGACAGCAGAGCAATCTGATTAGTAATAAAAAGACAGTCTCCCCTCTCTGATAGCAGAGCGATCTCACAAGCAATAAAATGGCAGTCGCCCCACTCTCTATTACAACAGGGCGATCTCAGTAGTAATAAAATGCAGTCTCTCCCCTCTGTGACAACAGAGCAATCAGACTAGCAATAAAAAGGTAGTCTCCCCTTTGTGACAACAGAGCGATCTCAATAGTAATGAAAAGGCAGTCTCTCCTCACAATGACAGAAGAGCGATCTCACTGGTAATAAAAAAACAGACTCCCCTGACAATATCAACAGTGCGATGTCACTGGTCATAAAAAGGCAGTCTCCCCTCTCTGTGACAGCAGAGCGAATTTCCTGGAAATAAAAATCTCCTCACTCTGTGACAACAGAGCAATCTCACTGGTAATAAAAAGACAGTCTCCCCTCTCTGTAACAGCAGAGTGATCTCACTGGCAATGAAACGGCAGTCTCTCCTCTCTCTGACAGCAGAGCGATCAGACTGGTAATAAAAAGGCAGTCCCTGTCCTCTCCGTGAGAAGAGAGTGATATCACTCGTAATAAAAGGACAGTCTCCCTTCTCTGTGTCAACAGAGCGATATGACTGGTAATGTAAAAGAAGTCTCTCCTCTCTGTGACAGCAGAGCGATCTCACTAGGAACAAAACTGCAGTCTCTCCTCTCTCTGACAGCAGAGCGATCTCACTGGTAATAAAAAGGCAGTCTCTCTCCTCTCTGTGACAGCAGAGCGATCTCACTAGGAACAAAACTGCAGTCTCTCCTCTCTCTGACAGCAGAGCAATCTGATTAGTAATAAAAAGGCAGTCTCTGTCATCTCTGTGACAACAGTGCGATCTCACTAGTAATAAAAGGCAGTCTCTCTCCTCTCTGTGTCAACAGAGCGATATCACTGGTAATGAAAAGGCTGTCTCCCCTCTCTCTGACACCAGAGCGATCTCACTGGTAATGAAAAAACAGTCTCTCCGCTCTCTGTGACAGCAGAGCGACCTCACTAGCAATAAAAAGGCAGTCTCCCCATTGTGACAGCAGAGCGATCTCAATGGTAATAAAAAGGCAGTCTCCCCTCACAATATCAACAGTGCGATCTCACTAGTAATAAAAAGAGTCTCTCCTCTCCGTGACAGCAGAGTGATCTCACTGGTCATAAAAAGGCAGACCCTGCCCTCTCCGTGAGAAGAGACTGATGTCACTCGTAATAAAAGGACAGTCTCCCCTCTCTGTGACAGCAGAGCAAACTATCTGGAAATAAAAAGAGTCTCCTCACTCTGTGACAACACAGTGATCTCACTGGTAATAAAAAGACAGTCTCCACTCTCTGTGACAGCAGAGCAATCTGATTAGTAATAAAAAGACAGTATCTCCTCTCTGTGACAACAGAGCGATCTCCCTGGCAATAAAAAGACAGTCTCCCACTCTCTGTGACGGCAGAGTGATCTCACTGGTAATAAAAAGGCTGTCTCTCCTCTCTGTGACAACAGAGTGATCTCACTAGTAACTAAAAGGTAGTCTTCCCCCCTCTCTCAGACAACAGAGTGATCTCACAAGTAATAAAAAGAGTCTCTCCTCTCTGTGACAGCAGAGCGATCTCACTGGTAATAAAAGGCAGACCCTGCCCTCTCCGTGAGAAGAGAGTGATATCACTCGAATTAAAAGGACAGTCTCCCCTCTCTGTGACAGTAGAGCAAACTTTCTGGAAATAAAAAGAGTCTCCACACTCTGTGACAACAGAGTGATCTCACTGGTAATAAAGAGACAGTCTCCACTCTCTGTGAGAGCAGAGCGATCTCACTTGTAATAAAAAGACAGTCTCTCCCCTCTCTGAGACAGCAGAGCGATCTCACGACGAATAAAACTGCAGTCACTCCTCTCTCTGACAGCAGAGCAATCTGATTAGTAATAAAAAGACATTCTCCCCTCTCTGTGATAGCAGAGCGATCTCACTGGTAATAAAAAGGCAGTCTCTCCTCTCTCTGTGACAACAGAGTGATCTCACTAGTAATAAAAAGGCAGTCTCTCTGCTCCTCTGATGACAGAACGTTCTCACTGGTAATAAAAAAGGCAGTCTCCCCTCTCCATGTCAACAGTGCGATCTCAGTAGTAATAAAAAGAGACTCTCCTCTACGTGACTGCAGAGCGATCTCACTGGTAATGAAAAGGCTGTCTCCCCTCTCTGTGCCAACAGAGTGATCTCACTAGTAAGGAAAAGGCAGTCTCCCCCCTCTCTCTGACAACAGAGTGTTCTCACTAGTAATAAAAAGGCAGTCTCTGTCACCTCTGTGACAACAGAGCAATCTCACTAGCAATAAAAAGAGTCCCTCCTCTCCGTGACAGCAGTACGATCTCACTACTAATAAAAAGGCAGTCTCTCTCTTCTCCGTGACAACAGAGTGAACTCACTCGTGATAAAAAGGTAATCTCTGTCCTACGGTGACAACAGAGTGATCTCACAATTAATGAAAAGGCAGCCTCCCCTCTCTGTGACAGCAGAGCGAACTTTCTGGAAATAAAAAGAGTCTCCTCACTCTGTGACAACAGAGCGCTCTCACTGGTAATAAAAAGACATTCTCCCCTCTCTGTGATAGCAGAGCGATATCACTGGTAATAAAAAAACAGTCTCTTCCCTCTCTGTGACAACAGAGCGAACTCACTACTAATAAAAAGACAGCCTCTCCCCTCTGTGACAAGAGAGCGATCTCACTAGTAATAGAAAGGCAGTCTCCCCAT
Organism: Mobula birostris; assembly: GCF_030028105.1. NCBI lineage: Eukaryota > Metazoa > Chordata > Chondrichthyes > Myliobatiformes > Myliobatidae > Mobula > Mobula birostris. The sequence continues at coordinate 8,822,143 of NC_092393.1, read as the reverse complement.
TGTGACAACAGAGCGATCTCAATGGTAATAAAAAGGCAGTCTCCCCTGACAATATCAACGGTGCGATCTCACTAGTAATAAAAAGAGTCTCTCCTCTCCGTGACAGCAGAGCGATCTCACTGGCAATAAAAAGGCAGTCTCCCCTCTGTGACAAGAGAGCGATCTCACTGGCAATAAAAAGGCAGTCTCCCCTTTGTGACAAGAGAGCGATCTCACTGGTAATAAAAAGGCAGTCTCTCCTGACATTATCAACAGTGCGATCTCACTAGTAATAAAAAGGCAGTCTCTCTCCTCTCTGTCAACAGAGCGATATCACTGGTAATGAAAAGGCTGTCTCTACTCTCTCTGACAACAGAGCAATCTCATTAGTAATAAAAAGACAGTCTCCCCTCTCTCTGACACCAGAGTGATCTCACTGGTAATGAAAAAACAGTCTCTCCGCTCTCTGTGACAGCAGAGCGATCTCACTAGTAATAAAAAGGCAGTCTCCCCATTGTGACAGCAGAGTGATCTCACTGGTAATAAAAAGGCTGTCTCTCCTCTCTGTGACAACAGAGTGACCTCACTATTAATAAAAAGGCAGTCTCTCCTTTCTGTGACAACAGAGCGATCTCACAAGCAATAAAATTGCAGTCACTCCTCTCTCTGACAGCACAGCAATCTGATTAGTAATAAAAAGACATTCTCCCCTCTCTGTGATAGCAGAGAGATCTCACTGGTAATAAAAAGGCAGTCTCTTCCCTCTCTGTGACAACAGAGCGAACTCACTACTAATAAAAAAACAGTCTCTTCCCTCTCTGTGACAACAGAGCGAACTCACTACTGATAAAAAGAAACTCTCTCCCCTCTGTGACAAGAGAGCGATCTCACTAGTAATAGAAAGGCAGTCTCCCCATTGTGACAACAGAGCGATCTCAATGGTAATGAAAAGGCAGTCTCCCCTCACAATGACAGAAGAGCGATCTCACTGGTAATAAAAAGGCAGTCTCCCCTGACAATATCAACAATGCGATCTCACTAGTAATAAAAAGAGTCTCTCCTCTCCGTGACAGCAGAGTGATCTCACTGGTCATAAAAAGACAGTATCTCCTCTCTGTGACAGCAGAGTTATCTCACTAGTAAGAAAAGGACAGTCCTCTCTGTGACAACAGAGTGATCTCACTAGTAACTAAAAGGTAGTCTTCCCCCCTCTCTCAGACAACAGAGTGATCTCACAAGTAATAAAAAGAGTCTCTCCTCTCTGTGACAACATAGCGATCTCACTGGTAATAAAAAGGCAGTCTCTCCTCTCTCTGAGACAACAGAGTGATCTCACTAGTAATAAAAAGGCAGTCTCTCTGCTCCTCTGATGACAGAACGTTCTCACTGGTAATAAAAAAGGCAGTCTCCCCTCTCCATGTCAACAGTGCGATCTCAGTAGTAATAAAAAGAAACTCTCCTCTCCGTGACTGCAGAGCGATCTCACTAGTAATAAAAAGGCAGTCTATCTCCTCTCTGTGACAACAGAGTGATCTCATCGTGATAAAAAGGTAGTCTCTCTCCTGCTGTGACAACAGAGTGATCTCACTGGTAATGAAAAGGCAGTCTCCCCTCACAATGACATAAGAGCGATCTAAATGGTAATAAAAAGACAGTCTCCCCTCTCTGTGACAGCAGAGCGAACTTTCTGGAAATAAAAAGAGTCTCCTCACTCTGTGACAACAGAGCGCTCTCACTGGTAATAAAAAGACCGTCTCCCCTCTCTGTAACAGCAGAGTGATCTCACTGGCAATACAAAGGCAGACTCCCCTCCCTGTGACAACAGAGTTTCTCTGACTAGTAACAAAAAGGCAGTCTCTCCTCTCTGTGACAGCAGAGCGATCTCACTGGTAATAAAACGGCAGACCCTGCCCTCTCCGTGAGAAGAGAGTGGTATCACTCGAAATAAAAGGACAGTCTCCCATCTCTGTGACAGCAGAGCAAACTTTCTGGAAATAAAAAGAGTCTCCTCACTCTGTGGCAACAGAGTGATCTCACTGGTAATAAAGAGACAGCCTCCACTCTCTGTGAGAGCAGAGCGATCTCAGTTGTAATAAAAAGACAGTCTCTCACCTCTCTGAGACAGCACAGCGATCTCACAACGAATACAACTGCAGTCACTCCTCTCTCTGACAGCACAGCAATCTGATTAGTAATAAAAAGACATTCTCCCCTCTCTGTGATAGCAGAGCGATCTCACTGGTAATAAAAAGGCAGTCTCTCCTCCCTCTGTGACAACAGAGTGATCTCACTAGTAATAAAAAGGCAGTCTCTCTGCTCCTCTGATGACAGAACGTTCTCACTGGTAATAAAAAAGGCAGTCTCCCCTCTCCATGTCAACAGTGCGATCTCAGTAGTAATAAAAAGAGACTCTCCTCTACGTGACTGCAGAGCGATCTCACTGGTAATGAAAAGGCTGTCTCCCCTCTCTGTGCCAACAGAGTGATCTCACTAGTAAGGAAAAGGCAGTCTCCCCCCTCTCTCTGACAACAGAGTGTTCTCACTAGTAATAAAAAGGCAGTCTCTGTCACCTCTGTGACAACAGAGCAATCTCACTAGCAATAAAAAGAGTCCCTCCTCTCCGTGACAGCAGTACGATCTCACTACTAATAAAAAGGCAGTCTCTCTCTTCTCCGTGACAACAGAGTGAACTCACTCGTGATAAAAAGGTACTCTCTGTCCTACGGTGACAACAGAGTGATCTCACAATTAATGAAAAGGCAGCCTCCCCTCTCTGTGACAGTAGAGCAAACTTTCTGGAAATAAAAAGAGTCTCCACACTCTGTGACAACAGAGTGATCTCACTGGTAATAAAGAGACAGTCTCCACTCTCTGTGAGAGCAGAGCGATCTCACTTGTAATAAAAAGACAGTCTCTCCCCTCTCTGAGACAGCAGAGCGATCTCACGACGAATAAAACTGCAGTCACTCCTCTCTCTGACAGCAGAGCAATCTGATTAGTAATAAAAAGACATTCTCCCCTCTCTGTGATAGCAGAGCGATCTCACTGGTAATAAAAAAACAGTCTCTTCCCTCTCTGTGACAACAGAGCGAACTCACTACTAATAAAAAGACAGCCTCTCCCCTCTGTGACAAGAGAGCGATCTCACTAGTAATAGAAAGGCAGTCTCCCCATTGTGACAACAGAGCGATCTCAATGGTAATAAAAAGGCAGTCTCCCCTGACAATATCAACAGTGCGATCTCACTAGTAATAAAAAGAGTCTCTCCTCTCCGTGACAGCAGAGCGATCTCACTGGCAATAAAAAGGCAGTCTCCCCTTTGTGACAAGAGAGCGATCTCACTGGTAATAAAAAGGCAGTCTCTCCTGACATTATCAACAGTGCGATCTCACTAGTAATAAAAGGCAGTCTCTCTCCTCTCTGTCAACAGAGCGATATCACTGGTAATGAAAAGGCTGTCTCTACTCTCTCTGACAACAGAGCAATCTCATTAGTAATAAAAAGACAGTCTCCCCTCTCTCTGACACCAGAGTGATCTCACTGGTAATAAAAAAACAGTCTCTTCCCTCTCTGTGACAACAGAGCGAACTCACTACTAATAAAAAGACAGCCTCTCCCCTCTGTGACAAGAGAGCGATCTCACTAGTAATAGAAAGGCAGTCTTCCCATTGTGACAACAGAGCGATCTCAATGGTAATAAAAAGGCAGTCTCCCCTGACAATATCAACAGTGCGATCTCACTAGTAATAAAAAGAGTCTCTCCTCTCCGTGACAGCAGAGCGATCTCACTGGCAATAAAAAGGCAGTCTCCCCTTTGTGACAAGAGAGCGATCTCACTGGTAATAAAAAGGCAGTCTCTCCTGACATTATCAACAGTGCGATCTCACTAGTAATAAAAGGCAGTCTCTCTCCTCTCTGTCAACAGAGCGATATCACTGGTAATGAAAAGGCTGTCTCTACTCTCTCTGACAACAGAGCAATCTCATTAGTAATAAAAAGACAGTCTCCCCTCTCTCTGACACCAGAGTGATCTCACTGGTAATGAAAAAACAGTCTCTCCGCTCTCTGTGACAGCAGAGCGATCTCACTAGTAATAAAAAGGCAGTCTCCCCATTGTGACAGCAGAGTGATCTCACTGGTAATAAAAAGGCTGTCTCTCCTCTCTGTGACAACAGAGTGATCTCACTAGCAACTAAAAGGTAGTCTTCCCCCCTCTCTCAGACAACAGAGTGATCTCACAAGTAATAAAAAGAGTCTCTCTTCTCTGTGACAGCATAGCGATCTCACTGGTAATAAAAAGGCAGTCTCTCTGCTCCTCTGATGACAGAACGTTCTCACTGGTAATAAAAAAGGCAGTCTCCCCTCTCCATGTCAACAGTGCGATCTCAGTAGTAATAAAAAGAGACTCTCCTCTCCGTGACAGCAGAGCAATCAGACTAGCAATAAAAAGGTAGTCTCCCCTTTGTGACAACAGAGCGATCTCAATAGTAATGAAAAGGCAGTCTCTCCTCACAATGACAGAACAGCGATCTCAATGGTAATAAAAAGGCAGTCTCCCCTGACATTATCAACAGTGTGATCTCACTAGAAATAAAAAGAGACTCTCCTCTCCATGAGAGCACAGCGATCTCACTGGTTATAAAAAGACAGTCTCTCCTCTCTGTGACAGCAGGACGATCTCACTAGTAACAAAAAGGCAGTCTCTCTCCTCTCTGTGACAACAGAGTGATCTCAGTAGTAATAAAAATTCAGTCTCTCCCCTCTGTGACAGCAGAGTGACCTCACTATTAATAAAAAGGCAGTCTCTCCTTTCTGTGACAACAGAGCGATCTCACAAGCAATAAAATTGCAGTCACTCCTCTCTCTGACAGCACAGCAATCTGATTAGTAATAAAAAGACATTCTCCCCTCTCTGTGATAGCAGAGAGATCTCACTGGTAATAAAAAGGCAGTCTCTTCCCTCTCTGTGACAACAGAGCGAACTCACTACTAATAAAAAAACAGTCTCTTCCCTCTCTGTGACAACAGAGCGAACTCACTACTGATAAAAAGAAACTCTCTCCCCTCTGTGACAAGAGAGCGATCTCACTAGTAATAGAAAGGCAGTCTCCCCATTGTGACAACAGAGCGATCTCAATGGTAATGAAAAGGCAGTCTCCCCTCACAATGACAGAAGAGCGATCTCACTGGTAATAAAAAGGCAGTCTCCCCTGACAATATCAACAATGCGATCTCACTAGTAATAAAAAGAGTCTCTCCTCTCCGTGACAGCAGAGTGATCTCACTGGTCATAAAAAGACAGTATCTCCTCTCTGTGACAGCAGAGTTATCTCACTAGTAAGAAAAGGACAGTCCTCTCTGTGACAACAGAGTGATCTCACTAGTAACTAAAAGGTAGTCTTCCCCCCTCTCTCAGACAACAGAGTGATCTCACAAGTAATAAAAAGAGTCTCTCCTCTCTGTGACAACATAGCGATCTCACTGGTAAAAAAAGGCAGTCTCTCCTCTCTCTGTGCCAACAGAGTGATCTCACTAGTAAGGAAAAGGCAGTCTCCCCCCTCTCTCTGACAACAGAGTGTTCTCACTAGTAATAAAAAGGCAGTCTCTGTCACCTCTGTGACAACAGAGCAATCTCACTAGCAATAAAAAGAGTCCCTCCTCTCCGTGACAGCAGTACGATCTCACTACTAATAAAAAGGCAGTCTCTCTCTTCTCTGTGACAACAGAGTGAACTCACTCGTGATAAAAAGGTAATCTCTGTCCTACGGTGACAACAGAGTGATCTCACAATTAATGAAAAGGCAGTCTCCCCTCTCTGTGACAGCAGAGCGAACTTTCTGGAAATAAAAAGAGTCTCCTCACTCTGTGACAACAGAGCGCTCTCACTGGTAATAAAAAGACCGTCTCCCCTCTCTGTAACAGCAGAGTGATCTCACTGGCAATGAAACGGCAGTCTCTCCTCTCTGTGACAAGTGTGATCTCAATAGTAACAAAAAGGTAGTCCCCCACTCTCTCAGAGAACAGAGTGATCTCACTAGTAATAAAAAGGCAGTCTCCCCTCTCTGTGACAGCAGAGCGATCTCACTAGTAATGAAAAGGCAGTCTCTGTCATCTCTGTGACAACAGAGCGATCTGACTAGCAATAAAAAGGCAGTCTCCCCTTTGTGAAAACAGAGCGAACTCACTACTAATGAAAAGAAAGTCTCTACCCTGTGACCAGAGCGATCTCACTAGTAATAGAAAGGCAGTCTCCCCTTTGTGACAACAGTGATCTCAATGGTAATGAAAAGGCAGTCTCCCCTCACAATGACGTAAGAGCCATCTAAATGGTAATAAAAAGACAGTCTCCCCTCTCTGTGATAGCAGAGCGATCACACTGGTAATAAAAAAACAGTCTCATCCCTGTCTGTGACAACAGAGCGAACTCACTACTAATAAAAAGACAGCCTCTCCCCTCTGTGACAAGAGAGCGATCTCACTAGTAATAGAAAGGCAGTCTCTCTCCTGTCTGTGACAACAGAGTGAACTCACTCGTGATAAAAAGGTAGTCTCTCTCCTACTGTGACAATACAGTGATCTCACAAGAAACAAAAAGGCAGTCTGTCCTCTCTGTGACAGCAGAGCGATCTCACTGGTAATAAAACGGCAGACCCTGCCCTCTCCATGAGAAGAGAGTGATATCACTCGAAATAAAAGGACAGTCTCCCATCTCTGTGACAGCAGAGCAAACTTTCTGGAAATAAAAAGAGTCTCCTCACTCTGTGACAACAGAGTGATCTCACTGGTAATAAAGAGACAACCTCCACTCTCTGTGAGAGCAGAGCGATCTCAGTTGTAATAAAAAGACAGTCTCTCACCTCTCTGAGACAGCAGAGCGATGTCACGACGATTAAAACTGCAGTCACTCCTCTCTCTGACAGCAGAGCAATCAGCTTAGTAATAAAAAGACAGTCTCCCCTCTCTGTGATAGCAGAGCAATCTCACTGGTAATAAAAAAACAGTCTCTTCCCTCTCTGTGACAACAGAGCGAACTCACTACAAATAAAAAGAAACTCTCTCCCCTCTGTGACAAGAGAGCGATCTCACTAGTAATAAAAAGGTAGTCTCCCCATTGCGACAACAGAGCGATCTCAACAGTAATGGAAAGGCAGTCTCCCCTCACAATGACAGAAGAGCGATCTCACTGGTAATAAAAAGGCAGTCTCTCCTCACAATATCAACAGTGCGATCTCACTAGTAATAAAAAGAGCCTCTCCTCTCCGTGACAGCAGAGCGATCTCACTGGTAATAAAAAGCAGTCTCTTCCCTCTCTGTGACAACAGAGCGAACTCACTACTAATAAAAAGAAACTCTCTCCCCTCTGTGACAAGAGAGCGATCTCACTAGCAATAAAAAGGTAGTCTCCCATTCGTGACAGCAGAGCGAACTCACTACTAATAAAAAGACAGCCTCTCCCCTCTGTGACAAGAGAGCGATCTCACTAGTAATAGAAAGGCAGTCTCCCCATTGTGACAACAAAGCGATCTCAATGGTAATGAAAAGGCAGTCTCCCCTCACAATGACAGAAGAGCGATCTCACTGGTAATAAAAAGGCAGTCCCCCCTGACAATACCAACAGTGCGATCTCACTAGTAATAAAAAGAGTCTCTCCTCTCCGTGACAGCAGAGTGATCTCACTGGTCATAAAAAGACAGTATCTCCTCTCTCTGAGACAGCAGAGCGATCTCACTAGGAACAAAACTGCAGTCTCTCCTCTCTCTGACAGCAGAGCAATCTGATTAGTAATAAAAAGACAGTCTCCCCTCTCTGATAGCAGAGCGATCTCACAAGCAATAAAATGGCAGTCGCCCCACTCTGTATTACAACAGGGCGATCTCAGTAGTAATAAAAATGCAGCCTCTCCCCTCTGTGACAACAGAGCAATCAGACTAGCAATAAAAAGGTAATCTCCCCTTTGTGACAACAGAGCGATCTCAATAGTAATGAAAAGGCAGTCTCTCCTCACAATGACAGAAGAGCGATCTCAATGGTAATAAAAAGGCAGTCTCCCCTGACATTATCAACAGTGTGATCTCACTAGAAATAAAAAGAGACTCCCCTCTCCATGATAGCACAGCGATCTCACTGGTCATAAAAAGACAGTCTCTCCTCTCTGTGACAGCAGAGCGATCTCACTAGTAACAAAAAGGCAGTCTATCTCCTCTCTGTGACAACAGAGTGATCTCATCGTGATAAAAAGGTAGTCTCTCTCCTGCTGTGACAACAGAGTGATCTCACTGGTAATGAAAAGGCAGTCTCCCCTCACAATGACATAAGAGCGATCTAAATAGTAATAAAAAGACAGTCTCCCCTCTCTGTGATAGCAGAGCGATCTCACTGGCAATAAAAAGGCAGTCTCTCTCCTCTCTGTGACAACAGAGTGATCTTACTCCTGATAAAAAGGTAGTCTCTCTCCTACTGTGACAACAGAGTGATCTCACAAGTAATGAAAAGGCAGTCTCCCCTCTCTGTGACAGCAGAGCGAACTTTCTGGAAATAAAAAGAGTCTCCTCACTCTGTGACAACAGAGCGCTCTCACTGGTAATAAAAAGACCGTCTCCCCTCTCTGTAACAGCAGAGCGATCTCACTGGCAATACAAAGGCAGACTCCCCTCCCTGTGACAAGAGAGTTTCTCTGACTAGTAACAAAAAGGCAAGTCTCTCCTCTCTGTGACAGCAGAGCGATCTCACTGGTAATAAAACGGCAGACCCTGCCCTCTCCGTGAGAAGAGAGTGGTATCACTCGAAATAAAAGGACAGTCTCCCATCTCTGTGACAGCAGAGCAAACTTTCTGGAAATAAAATGAGTCTCCTCACTCTGTAACAACAGAGTGATCTCACTGGTAATAAAGAGACAGCCTCCACTCTCTGTGAGAGCAGAGCGATCTCAGTTGTAATAAAAAGACAGTCTCTCACCTCTCTGAGACAGCAGAGCGATCTCACGACGAATACAACTGCAGTCACTCCTCTCTCTGACAGCACAGCAATCTGATTAGTAATAAAAAGACATTCTCCCCTCTCTGTGATAGCAGAGCGATCTCACTGGTAATAAAAAGGCAGTCTCTCCTCTCTCTGTGACAACAGAGTGATCTCACTAGTAATAAAAAGGCAGTCTCTCTGCTCCTCTGATGACAGAACGTTCTCACTGGTAATAAAAAAGGCAGTCTCCCCTCTCCATGTCAACAGTGCGATCTCAGTAGTAATAAAAAGAGACTCTCCTCTCCGTGACAGCAGAGCGATCTCACTGGTAATGAAAAGGCTGTCTCCCCTCTCTGTGCCAACAGAGTGATCTCACTAGTAAGGAAAAGGCAGTCTCCCCCCTCTCTCTGACAACAGAGTGTTCTCACTAGTAATAAAAAGGCAGTCTCTGTCACCTCTGTGACAACAGAGCAATCTCACTAGCAATAAAAAGAGTCCCTCCTCTCCGTGACAGCAGTACGATCTCACTACTAATAAAAAGGCAGTCTCTCTCTTCTCTGTGACAACAGAGTGAACTCACTCGTGATAAAAAGGTAATCTCTGTCCTACGGTGACAACAGAGTGATCACACAATTAATGAAAAGGCAGCCTCCCCTCTCTGTGACAGCAGAGCGAACTTTCTGGAAATAAAAAGAGTCTCCTCACTCTGTGACAACAGAGCGCTCTCACTGGTAATAAAAAGACGATCTCCCCTCTCTGTAACAGCAGAGTGATCTCACTGGCAATGAAACGGCAGTCTCTCCTCTCTGTGACAGCAGAGCAATCTCACTGGTAATAAAAAGGCAGTCTCTCCTCTCTGTGATAGCAGAGCGATCTCACTAGTAACAAAAAGGCAGTCTCTCCACTCTGTGGCAGCAGAGTTATCTCACTAGTAATAAAAGGACAGCCTCTCCTCTCTGTGACAACAGTGTGATCTCAATAGTAACAAAAAGATAGTCTCCCCACTCTCTCAGAGAACAGAGTGATCTCACTAGTAATAAAAAGGCAGTCTCCCCTCTCTGACAGCAGAGCGATCTCACTAGTAGTGAAAAGGCAGTCTCTGTCATCTCTGTGACAACAGAGCGATCTGACTAGCAATAAAAAGGCAGTCTCCCCTTTGTGAAAACAGAGCGAACTCACTACTAATGAAAAGAAAGTCTCTACCCTGTGACGAGAGCGATCTCACTAGTAATAGAAAGGCAGTCTCCCCTTTGTGACAACAGTGATCTCAATGGTAATGAAAAGGCAGTCTCCCCTCACAATGACATAAGAGCGATCTAAATGGTAATAAAAAGACAGTCTCCCCTCTCTGTGACAGCAGAGCGATCACACTGGTAATAAAAAAACAGTCTCATCCCTGTCTGTGACAACAGAGCGAACTCACTACTAATAAAAACACAGCCTCTCCCCTCTGTGACAAGAGAGCGATCTCACTAGTAATAGAAAGGCAGTCTCTCTCCTGTCTGTGACAACAGAGTGAACTCACTCGTGATAAAAAGGTAGTCTCTCTCCTACTGTGACAACACAGTGATCTCACAAGAAATGAAAAGGCAGTCTCCCCTCTATGTGACAGCAGAGCGAATTTTCTGGAAATAAAAAGTCTCCTCACTCTGTGAAAACAGAGCGATCTCACTGGTAATAAAAAGACAGTCTCCCCTCTCTGTAACAGCAGAGTGATCTCACTGGCAATGAAACGGCAGTATCCTCTCTGTGACAACAGAGCGATCTCACTGGTAATAAAAAGGCAGTCTCCCCTCTCTGTAACAGTAGAGTGATCTCACTGGCAAGACAAAGGCAGACTCCCCTCCCTGTGACAACAGAGTTTCTCTAACTAGTAACAAAAAGGCAGTCTCTCCTCTCTGTAACAACAGAGTGATCTCACTGGTAATAAAGAGACAGCCTCCACTCTCTGTGAGAGCAGAGCGATCTCAGTTGTAATAAAAAGACAGTCTCCCCTCTCTGTGATAGCAGAGCGATCTCACTGGTAATAAAGAGGCAGTCTCTCCTCTCTCTGTGACAACAGAGTGATCTCACTAGTAATAAAAAGGCAGTCTCTCTGCTCCTCTGATGACAGAATGTTCTCACTGGTAATAAAAAAGGCAGTCTCCCCTCTCCATGTCAACAGTGCGATCTCAGTAGTAATAAAAAGAGACTCTCCTCTCCGTGACAGAAGAGCGATCTCACTGGTAATGAAAAGGCTGTCTCCCCTCTCTGTGCCAACAGAGTGATCTCACTAGTAAGGAAAAGGTAGTCTCCCCCCTCTCTCTGACAACAGAGTGTTCTCACTAGTAATAAAAAGGCAGTCTCTGTCACCTCTGTGACAACAGAGCAATCTCACTAGCAATAAAAAGAGTCCCTCCTCTCCGTGACAGCAGTACGATCTCACTACTAATAAAAAGGCAGTCTCTCTCTTCTCTGTGACAACAGAGTGAACTCACTCGTGATAAAAAGGTAATCTCTGTCCTACGGTGACAACAGAGTGATCCCACAGTTAATGAAAAGGCAGCCTCCCCTCTCTGTGACAGCAGAGCGAACTTTCTGGAAATAAAAAGAGTCTCCTCACTCTGTGACAACAGAGCGCTCTCACTGGTAATAAAAAGACCATCTCCCCTCTCTGTAACAGCAGAGTGATCTCACTGGCAATGAAACGGCAGTCTCTCCTCTCTGTGACAGCAGAGCAATCTCACTAGTAACAAAAAGGCAGTCTCTCCACTCTGTGGCAGCAGAGTTATCTCACTAGTAATAAAAGGACAGCCTCTCCTCTCTGTGACAACAGTGTGATCTCAATAGTAACAAAAAGGTAGTCTCCCCACTCTCTCAGAGAACAGAGTGATCTTACTAGTAATAAAAAGGCAGTCTCCCCTCTCTGACAGCAGAGCGATCTCACTAGTAATGAAAAGGCAGTCTCCCCTTTGTGAAAACAGAGCGAACTCACTACTAATGAAAAGAAAGTCTCTACCCTGTGACGAGAGCGATCTCACTAGTAATAGAAAGGCAGTCTCCCCTTTGTGACAACAGTGATCTCAATGGTAATGAAAAGGCAGTCTCCCCTCACAATGACGTAAGAGCCATCTAAATGGTAATAAAAAGACAGTCTCCCCTCTCTGTGATAGCAGAGCGATCACACTGGTAATAAAAAAACAGTCTCATCCCTGTCTGTGACAACAGAGCGAACTCACTACTAGTAAAAAGACAGCCTCTCCCCTCTGTGACAAGAGAGCGATCTCACTAGTAATAGAAAGGCAGTCTCTCTCCTGTCTGTGACAACAGAGTGAACTCACTCGTGATAAAAAGGTAGTCTCTCTCCTACTGTGACAACACAGTGATCTCACAAGAAATGAAAAGGCAGTCTCCCCTCTCTGTGACAGCAGAGCGAATTTTCTGGAAATAAAAAGTCTCCTCACTCTGTGACAACAGAGCGATCTCACTGGTAATAAAAAGACAGTCTCCCCTCTCTGTAACAGCAGAGTGATCTCACTGGCAATGAAACGGCAGTATCCTCTCTGTGACAACAGAGCGATCTCACTGGTAATAAAAAGGCAGTCTCCCCTCTCTGTGACAACCAAGCGATCTCTCTGGTAATAAAAAGGCAGTCTCTCCTCTCTCTGACAGCAGAGCAATCAGACTGGTAATAAAAAGGCAGTCCCTGTCCTCTCCGTGAGAAGAGAGTGATATCACTTGTAATAAAAGGACAGTCTCCCTTCTCTGTGTCAACAGAGCGATATGACTGGTAATGTAAAGGAAGTCTCTCCTCTCTGTGACAGCAGAGCGATCTCACTGGTAATAAAAAGGCAGTCTCTCCCCTCTCTGAGACAGCAGAGCGATCTCACTAGGAACAAAACTGCAGTCTCTCCTCTCTCTGACAGCAGAGCAATCTGATTAGTAATAAAAAGACAGTCTCCCCTCTCTGATAGCAGAGCGATCTCACAAGCAATAAAATGGCAGTCGCCCCACTCTCTATTACAACAGGGCGATCTCAGTAGTAATAAAAATGCAGTCTCTCCCCTCTGTGACAACAGAGCAATGAGACTAGCAATAAAGAGGTAGTCTCCCCTTTGTGACAACAGAGCGATCTCAATAGTAATGAAAAGGCAGTCTCCCCTGACATTATCAACAGTGTGATCTCAGTAGAAATAAAAAGAGACTCTCCTCTCCATGATAGCACAGCGATCTCACTGGTCATAAAAAGACAGTCTCTCCTCTCTGTGACAGCAGAGCGATCTCACTAGTAACAAAAAGGCAGTCTCTCTCCTCTCTGTGACAACAGAGTGATCTCACTCGTGATAAAAAGGTAGTCTCTCTCCTGCTGTGACAACAGAGTGATCTCACTGGTAATGAAAAGGCAGTCTCCCCTCACAATGACATAAGAGCGACCTAAATGGTAATAAAAAGACAGTCTCCCCTCTCTGTGATAGCAGAGCGATCTCACTGGCAATAAAAAGGCAGTCTCTCTCCTCTCTGTGACAACAGAGTGATCTTACTCCTGATAAAAAGGTAGTCTCTCTCCTACTGTGACAACAGAGTGATCTCACAAGTAATGAAAAGGCAGTTTCCCCTCTCTGTGACAGCAGAGCGAACTTTCTGGAAATAAAAAGAGTCTCCTCACTCTGTGACAACAGAGCGCTCTCACTGGTAATAAAAAGACCGCCTCCCCTCTCTGTAACAGTAGAGTGATCTCACTGGCAATACAAAGGCAGACTCCCCTCCCTGTGACAACGGAGTTTCTCTGACTAGTAACAAAAAGGCAGTCTCTCCTCTCTGTGACAGCAGAGCGATCTCACTGGTAATAAAACGGCAGACCCTGCCCTCTCCGTGAGAAGAGAGTGGTATCACTCGAAATAAAAGGACAGTCTCCCATCTCTGTGACAACAGAGCAAACTTTCTGGAAATAAAAAGAGTCTCCTCACTCTGTAACAACAGAGTGATCTCACTGGTAATAAAGAGACAGCCTCCACTCTCTGTGAAAGCAGAGCGATCTCAGTTGTAATAAAAAGACAGTCTCTCCCCTCTCTGAGACAGCAGAGCGATCTCACGGCGAATACAACTGCAGTCACTCCTGTCTCTGACAGCAGAGCAATCTGATTAGTAATAAAAAGACATTCTCCCCTCTCTGTGATAGCAGAGCGATCTCACTGGTAATAAAAAGGCAGTCTCTCCCCTCTCTCTGACAACAGAGTGGTCTCACTAGTAATAAAAAGGCAGTCTCTGTCACCTCTGTGACAACAGAGCGATCTCACTAGCAATAAAAAGAGTCCCTTCGCTCCGTGACAGCAGTACGATCTCACTACTAATAAAAAGGCAGTCTCTCTCTTCTCTGTGACAACAGAGTGAACTCACTCGTGATAAAAAGGTAGTCTCTCTCCTACTGTGACAACAGCGTGATCTCACAATTAATAAAAAAACAGTCTCTTCCCTCTCTGTGACAGCAGAGCGACCTCACTAGTAATAAAAAGGCAGTCCCTGTCATCTCTGTGACAACAGAGCGATCTCACTAGCAATAAAAAGGTAGTCTCCCATTTGTGACAACAGAGCAATCTCACTACTAATAAAAAGACAGCCTCTCCCCTCTGTGACAAGAGAGCGATCTCACTAGTAATTGAAAGGCAGGCTACCCATTGTGACAACAGAGCGATCTCAATGGTAATGAAAAGGCAGTCTCCCCTCACAATGACAGAAGAGCGATCTCACTGGTAATAAAAAGGCAATCTCCCCTGACAATATCAACAGTGCGATCTCACTAGCAATAAAAAAGAGTCCCTCCTCTCCGTGACAGCAGTACGATCTCACTACTAATAAAAAGGCAGTCTCTCTCTTCTCTGTGACAACAGAGTGAACTCACTCGTGATAAAAAGGTAATCTCTGTCCTACGGTGACAACAGAGTGATCTCACAATTAATGAAAAGGCAGCCTCCCCTCTCTGTGACAGCAGAGCGAACTTTCTGGAAATAAAAAGAGTCTCCTCACTCTGTGACAACAGAGCGCTCTCACTGGTAATAAAAAGACCGTCTCCCCTCTCTGTAACAGCAGAGTGATCTCACTGGCAATGAAACGGCAGTCTCTCCTCTCTGTGACAGCAGAGTGATCTCACTGGCAATGAAACTGCAGTCTCTCCTCTCTGTGATAGCAGAGCGATCTCACTGGCAATAAAAAGGCATTCTCTCCTCTCTGTGACAACAGAGCGATCTCACTAGTAACAAAAAGGCAGTCTCTCCTCTCTGTGACGACAGAGTGATCTGACTAGTAACAAAAAGGTAGTCTCCCTTCTCTCTCAGACAACAGAGTGATCTCACTAGTAATAAAAAGGCAGTCTCTCTGCTCTCTGTGACAACAGAGCGATGTCAGTGGTAATAAAAAGACAGTCTCTCTTCTCTGTGACAACAGAGCAATCTCACTGGTAATAAATAGGCAGTCTCTCCTCTCTCCGACAGCAGTGTGATCTCACCAGTAATAAAAACGCCATCTCCCCTTTGAGACAACAGATTGATCTCACTGGTAATAAAAAGGCAGCCTCTCTACTCTCTGTGACAACAGACTGATCTCACAAGTAATGAAAATGGAGTCTCCCCTCGCTGTGACAGCAGAGCAAACTATCTGGAAATAAAAAGAGTCTCCTCACTGTGCGTCAACAGAGTGATCTCACTGGTAATAAAAAGACAGTGTCCCCCTCTCGGTGACAGCAGAGCGATCTCACTGGTAATGAAAGGGCAGTCTCTCCTCTCGGTGACAGCAGAACGACCTCACACGTAATAAAAAGGCAGTCTGTCCTTTCTGTGACAACAGAGCGATCTCACTAGCAATAAAATTGCAGTCACTCCTCTCTCTGACAGCACAGCAATCTGATTAGTAATAAAAAGACATTCTCCCCTCTCTGTGATAGCAGAGCGATCTCACTGGTTATAAAAAGACCGTCTCCCCTCTCTGTAACAGTAGAGTGATCTCACTGGCAATACAAAGGCAGACTCCCCTCCCTGTGACAACAGAGTTTCTCTGACTAGTAACAAAAAGGCAGTCTCTCCTCTCTGTGACAGCAGAGCGATCTCACTGGTAATAAAACGGCAGACCCTGCCCTCTCCGTGAGAAGAGAGTGGTATCAGTCGAAATAAAAGGACAGTCTCCCATCTCTGTGACAGCAGAGCAAACTTTCTGGAAATAAAAAGAGTCTCCTCACTCTGTAACAACAGAGTGATCTCACTGGTAATAAAAAGACAGTGTCCCCCTCTCGGTGACAGCAGAGCGATCTCACTGTTAATGAAAGGGCAGTCTCTCCTCTCGGTGACAGCAGAACGACCTCACACGTAATAAAAAGGCAGTCTGTCCTTTCTGTGATAACAGAGCGATCTCACTATTAATAAAATTGCAGTCACTCCTCTCTCTGACAGCACAGCAATCTGATTAGTAATAAAAAGACATTCTCCCCTCTCTGTGATAGCAGAGCGATCTCACTGGTAATAAAAAGGCAGTCTCTGTCATCTCTGTGACAACAGAGCGATCTCACTAGCAATAAAAAGGTAGTCTCCCATTTGTGACAACAGAGCGAACTCACTACTAATAAAAAGACAGCCTCTCCCCTCTGTGACAGGAGAGCGATCTCACTAGTAATAGAAAGGCAGTCTCCCCATTGTGACAACAGAGCGATCTCAATGGTAATGAAAAGGCAGTCTCCCCTCACAATGACAGAAGAGCGATCTTACTGGTAATAAAAAGGCAGTGTCCCCCATCGCGGTGACTAAAGAGCGATCTCACCAGTAATGAAAAGGCAGTGTTTCTCCTCGGTGTGACAACAGAGTGATCTCACTAGTAACAAAAAGGCAGTCTCTCCTCTCTGTGACGACAGAGTGATCTGACTAGTAACAAAAAGGTAGTCTCCCTTCTCTCTCAGACAACAGAGTGATCTCACTAGTAATAAAAAGGCAGTCTCTCTGCTCTCTGTGACAACAGAGCGATGTCAGTGGTAATAAAAAGACAGTCTCTCTTCTCTGTGACAACAGAGCAATCTCACTGGTAATAAATAGGCAGTCTCTCCTCTCTCTGACAGCAGTGTGATCTCACCAGTAATAAAAACGCCATCTCCCCTTTGAGACAACAGATTGATCTCACTGGTAATAAAAAGGCAGCCTCTCTACTCTCTGTGACAACAGACTGATCTCACAAGTAATGAAAATGGAGTCTCCCCTCGCTGTGACAGCAGAGCAAACTATCTGGAAATAAAAAGAGTCTCCTCACTGTGCGTCAACAGAGTGATCTCACTGGTAATAAAAAGACAGTGTCCCCCTCTCGGTGACAGCAGAGCGATCTCACTGGTAATGAAAGGGCAGTCTCTCCTCTCGGTGACAGCAGAACGACCTCACACGTAATAAAAAGGCAGTCTGTCCTTTCTGTGACAACAGAGCGATCTCACTAGCAATAAAATTGCAGTCACTCCTCTCTCTGACAGCACAGCAATCTGATTAGTAATAAAAAGACATTCTCCCCTCTCTGTGATAGCAGAGCGATCTCACTGGTAATAAAAAGGCAGTCTCTGTCATCTCTGTGACAACAGAGCGATCTCACTAGCAATAAAAAGGTAGTCTCCCATTTGTGACAACAGAGCGAACTCACTACTAATAAAAAGACAGCCTCTCCCCTCTGGGACAGGAGAGCGATCTCACTAGTAATAGAAAGGCAGTCTCCCCATTGTGACAACAGAGCGATCTCAATGGTAATGAAAAGGCAGTCTCCCCTCACAATGACAGAAGAGCGATCTTACTGGTAATAAAAAGGCAGTGTCCCCCATCGCGGTGACTAAAGAGCGATCTCACCAGTAATGAAAAGGCAGTGTTTCTCCTCGGTGTGACAACAGAGTGATCTCACTAGTAACAAAAAGGCAGTCTCTCCTCTCTGTGACGACAGAGTGATCTGACTAGTAACAAAAAGGTAGTCTCCCTTCTCTCTCAGACAACAGAGTGATCTCACTAGTAATAAAAAGGCAGTCTCTCTGCTCTCTGTGACAACAGAGCGATGTCAGTGGTAATAAAAAGACAGTCTCTCTTCTCTGTGACAACAGAGCAATCTCACTGGTAATAAATAGGCAGTCTCTCCTCTCTCTGACAGCAGTGTGATCTCACCAGTAATAAAAACGCCATCTCCCCTTTGAGACAACAGATTGATCTCACTGGTAATAAAAAGGCAGCCTCTCTACTCTCTGTGACAACAGACTGATCTCACAAGTAATGAAAATGGAGTCTCCCCTCGCTGTGACAGCAGAGCAAACTATCTGGAAATAAAAAGAGTCTCCTCACTGTGCGTCAACAGAGTGATCTCACTGGTAATAAAAAGACAGTGTCCCCCTCTCGGTGACAGCAGAGCGATCTCACTGGTAATGAAAGGGCAGTCTCTCCTCTCGGTGACAGCAGAACGACCTCACACGTAATAAAAAGGCAGTCTGTCCTTTCTGTGACAACAGAGCGATCTCACTAGCAATAAAATTGCAGTCACTCCTCTCTCTGACAGCACAGCAATCTGATTAGTAATAAAAAGACATTCTCCCCTCTCTGTGATAGCAGAGCGATCTCACTGGTAATAAAAAGGCAGTCTCTGTCATCTCTGTGACAACAGAGCGATCTCACTAGCAATAAAAAGGTAGTCTCCCATTTGTGACAGCAGAGCGAACTCACAACTAATAAAAAGACAGCCTCTCCCCTCTGTGACAGGAGAGCGATCTCACTAGTAATAGAAAGGTAGTCTCCCATTTGTGACAACAGAGCAATCTCACTACTAATAAAAAGACCGCCTCTCCCCTCTGTGACAACAGAGCGATCTCAATGGTAATGAAAAGGCAGTCTCCCCTCACAATGACAGAAGAGCGATCTCACTGGTAATAAAAAGGCAATCTCCCCTGACAATATCAACAGTGCGATCTCACTAGCAATAAAAAGAGTCCCTCCTCTCCGTGACAGCAGTACGATCTCACTACTAATAAAAAGGCAGTCTCTCTCTTCTCTGTGACAACAGAGTGAACTCACTCGTGATAAAAAGGTAATCTCTGTCCTACGGTGACAACAGAGTGATCTCACAATTAATGAAAAGGCAGCCTCCCCTCTGTGACAGCAGAGCGATCTCACTGGTAATAAAAAAACAGTCTCTTCCCTCTCTGTGACAACAGAGCGAACTCACTACTAATAAAAAGACAGCCTCTCCCCTCTGTGACAAGAGAGCAATCTCACTAGTAATAGAAAGGCAGTCTCCCCATTGTGACAACAGAGCGATCTCAATGGTAATGAAAAGGCAGTCTCCCCTCACAATGACAGAAGAGCGATCTTACTGGTAATAAAAAGGCAGTGTCCCCCATCGCGGTGACTAAAGAGCGATCTCACCAGTAATGAAAAGGCAGTGTTTCTCCTCGGTGTGACAACAGAGTGATCTCACTAGTAACAAAAAGGCAGTCTCTCTGCTCCTCTGATGACAGAACGTTCTCACTGGTAATAAAAAAGGCAGTCTCCCCTCTCCATGTAAACAGTGCGATCTCAGTAGTAATAAAAAGAGACTCTCCTCTCCGTGACAGCAGAGCGATCTCACTGGTAATGAAAAGGCTGTCTCCCCTCTCTGTGCCAACAGAGTGATCTCACTAGTAAGGAAAAGGCAGTCTCCCCCCTCTCTCTGACAACAGAGTGGTCTCACTAGTACTAAAAAGGCAGTCTCTGTCACCTCTGTGACAACAGAGCAATCTCACTAGCAATAAAAAGAGTCCCTCCGCTCCGTGACAGCAGTACGATCTCACTACTAATAAAAAGGCAGTCTCTCTCTTCTCTGTGACAACAGAGTGAACTCACTCGTGATAAAAAGGTAGTCTCTCTCCTACTGTGACAACAGAGTGATCTCACAATTAATAAAAAAACAGTCTGTTCCCTCTCTGTGACAGCAGAGCGACCTCACTAGTAATAAAAAGGCAGTCCCTGTCATCTCTGTGACAACAGAGCGATCTCACTAGCAATAAAAAGGTAGTCTCCCCTCTCTGTAACAGCAGAGTGATCTCACTGGCAATGAAACGGCAGTGTCTCCTCTCTGTGACAACAGAGCGATCTCACTGGTAATAAAAAGGCAGTCTCCCCTCTCTGCGACAACCGAGCGATCTCTCTGGTAATAAAAAGGCAGTCTCTCCTCTCTCTGACAGCAGAGCAATCAGACTGGTAATAAAAAGGCAGTCCCTGTCCTCTCCGTGAGAAGAGAGTGATATCACTCGTAATAAAAGGACAGTCTCCCTTCTCTGTGTCAACAGAGCGATATGACTGGTAATGTAAAGGAAGTCTCTCCTCTCTGTGACAGCAGAGCGATCTCACTGGTAATAAAAAGGCAGTCTCTCCCCTCTCTGAGACAGCAGAGCGATCTCACTAGGAACAAAACTGCAGTCTCTCCTCTCTCTGACAGCAGAGCAATCTGATTAGTAATAAAAAGACAGTCTCCCCTCTCTGATAGCAGAGCGATCTCACAAGCAATAAAATGGCAGTCGCCCCACTCTCTATTACAACAGGGCGATCTCAGTAGTAATAAAAATGCAGTCTCTCCCCTCTGTGACAACAGAGCAATCAGACTAGCAATAAAAAGGTAGTCTCCCCTTTGTGACAACAGAGCGATCTCAATAGTAATGAAAAGGCAGTCTCTCCTCACAATGACAGAAGAGCGATCTCAATGGTAATAAAAAGGCAGTCTCCCCTGACATTATCAACAGTGTGATCTCACTAGAAATAAAAAGAGACTCTCCTCTCCATGATAGCACAGCGATCTCACTGGTCATAAAAAGACAGTCTCTCCTCTCTGTGACAGCAGAGCGATCTCACTAGTAACAAAAAGGCAGTCTCTCTCCTCTCTGTGACAACAGAGTGATCTCACTCGTGATAAAAAAGTAGTCTCTCTCCTGCTGTGACAACAGAGTGATCTCACTGGTAATGAAAAGGCAGTCTCCCCTCACAATGACATAAGAGCGATCTAAATGGTAATAAAAAGACAGTCTCCCCTCTCTGTGATAGCACAGCGATCTCACTGGCAATAAAAAGGCAGTCTCTCTCCTCTCTGTGACAACAGAGTGATCTTACTCCTGATAAAAAGGTAGTCTCTCTCCTACTGTGACAACAGAGTGATCTCACAAGTAATGAAAAGGCAGTCTCCCCTCTCTGTGACAGCAGAGCGAACTTTCTGGAAATAAAAAGAGTCTCCTCACTCTGTAACAACAGAGTGATCTCACTGGTAATAAAAAGACAGTGTCCCCCTCTCGGTGACAGCAGAGCGATCTCACTGTTAATGAAAGGGCAGTCTCTCCTCTCAGTGACAGCAGAACGACCTCACACGTAATAAAAAGGCAGTCTGTCCTTTCTGTGATAACAGAGCGATCTCACTATTAATAAAATTGCAGTCACTCCTCTCTCTGACAGCACAGCAATCTGATTAGTAATAAAAAGACATTCTCCCCTCTCTGTGATAGCAGAGCGATCTCACTGGTAATAAAAAGGCAGTCTCTGTCATCTCTGTGACAACAGAGCGATCTCACTAGCAATAAAAAGGTAGTCTCCCATTTGTGACAACAGAGCGAACTCACTACTAATAAAAAGACAGCCTCTCCCCTCTGTGACAGGAGAGCGATCTCACTAGTAATAGAAAGGCAGTCTCCCCATTGTGACAACAGAGCGATCTCAATGGTAATGAAAAGGCAGTCTCCCCTCACAATGACAGAAGAGCGATCTTACTGGTAATAAAAAGGCAGTGTCCCCCATCGCGGTGACTAAAGAGCGATCTCACCAGTAATGAAAAGGCAGTGTTTCTCCTCGGTGTGACAACAGAGTGATCTCACTAGTAACAAAAAGGCAGTCTCTCCTCTCTGTGACGACAGAGTGATCTGACTAGTAACAAAAAGGTAGTCTCCCTTCTCTCTCAGACAACAGAGTGATCTCACTAGTAATAAAAAGGCAGTCTCTCTGCTCTCTGTGACAACAGAGCGATGTCAGTGGTAATAAAAAGACAGTCTCTCTTCTCTGTGACAACAGAGCAATCTCACTGGTAATAAATAGGCAGTCTCTCCTCTCTCTGACAGCAGTGTGATCTCACCAGTAATAAAAACGCCATCTCCCCTTTGAGACAACAGATTGAATTCACTGGTAATAAAAAGGCAGCCTCTCTACTCTCTGTGACAACAGACTGATCTCACAAGTAATGAAAATGGAGTCTCCCCTCGCTGTGACAGCAGAGCAAACTATCTGGAAATAAAAAGAGTCTCCTCACTGTGCGTCAACAGAGTGATCTCACTGGTAATAAAAAGACAGTGTCCCCCTCTCGGTGACAGCAGAGCGATCTCACTGGTAATGAAAGGGCAGTCTCTCCTCTCGGTGACAGCAGAACGACCTCACACGTAATAAAAAGGCAGTCTGTCCTTTCTGTGACAACAGAGCGATCTCACTAGCAATAAAATTGCAGTCACTCCTCTCTCTGACAGCACAGCAATCTGATTAGTAATAAAAAGACATTCTCCCCTCTCTGTGATAGCAGAGCGATCTCACTGGTAATAAAAAGGCAGTCTCTGTCATCTCTGTGACAACAGAGCGATCTCACTAGCAATAAAAAGGTAGTCTCCCATTTGTGACAGCAGAGCGAACTCACAACTAATAAAAAGACAGCCTCTCCCCTCTGTGACAGGAGAGCGATCTCACTAGTAATAGAAAGGCAGTCTCCCCATTGTGACAACAGAGCGATCTCAATGGTAATGAAAAGGCAGTCTCCCCTCACAATGACAGAAGAGCAATCTCACTGGTAATAAAAAGGCAGTCTCTCTCTTTGTGACAACAGAGTGAACTCACTCGTGATAAAAAGGTAGTCTCTCTCTTACGGTGACAACAGAGTGATCTCACAATTAATGAAAAGGCAGTCTCCCCTCTCTGTGACAGCAGAGCGATCTCACTGGTAATAAAAAAACAGTCTCTTCCCTCTCTGTGACAACAGAGCGAACTCACTACTAATAAAAAGACAGCCTCTCCCCTCTGTGACAAGAGAGCAATCTCACTAGTAATAGAAAGGCAGTCTCCCCATTGTGACAACAGAGCGATCTCAATGGTAATGAAAAGGCAGTCTCCCCTCACAATGACAGAAGAGCGATCTTACTGGTAATAAAAAGGCAGTGTCCCCCATCGCGGTGACTAAAGAGCGATCTCACCAGTAATGAAAAGGCAGTGTTTCTCCTCGGTGTGACAACAGAGTGATCTCACTAGTAACAAAAAGGCAGTCTCTCTGCTCCTCTGATGACAGAACGTTCTCACTGGTAATAAAAAAGGCAGTCTCCCCTCTCCATGTAAACAGTGCGATCTCAGTAGTAATAAAAAGAGACTCTCCTCTCCGTGACAGCAGAGCGATCTCACTGGTAATGAAAAGGCTGTCTCCCCTCTCTGTGCCAACAGAGTGATCTCACTAGTAAGGAAAAGGCAGTCTCTCCCCTCTCTCTGACAACAGAGTGGTCTCACTAGTAATAAAAAGGCAGTCTCTGTCACCTCTGTGACAACAGAGCAATCTCACTAGCAATAAAAAGAGTCCCTCCGCTCCGTGACAGCAGTACGATCTCACTACTAATAAAAAGGCAGTCTCTCTCTTCTCTGTGACAACAGAGTGAACTCACTCGTGATAAAAAGGTAGTCTCTCTCCTACTGTGACAACAGAGTGATCTCACAATTAATAAAAAAGCAGTCTCTTCCCTCTCTGTGACAGCAGAGCGACCTCACTAGTAATAAAAAGGCAGTCCCTGTCATCTCTGTGACAACAGAGCGATCTCACTAGCAATAAAAAGGTAGTCTCCCATTTGTGACAACAGAGCAATCTCACTACTAATAAAAAGACAGCCTCTCCCCTCTGTGACAAGAGAGCGATCTCACTAGTAATTGAAAGGCAGGCTACCCATTGTGACAACAGAGCGATCTCAATGGTAATGAAAAGGCAGTCTCCCCTCACAATGACAGAAGAGCGATCTCACTGGTAATAAAAAGGCAATCTCCCCTGACAATATCAACAGTGCGATCTCACTAGCAATAAAAAGAGTCCCTCCTCTCCGTGACAGCAGTACGATCTCACTACTAATAAAAAGGCAGTCTCTCTCTTCTCTGTGACAACAGAGTGAACTCACTCGTGATAAAAAGGTAATCTCTGTCCTACGGTGACAACAGAGTGATCTCACAATTAATGAAAAGGCAGCCTCCCCTCTCTGTGACAGCAGAGTGATCTCACTGGTAATAAAAAAACAGTCTCTTCCCTCTCTGTGACAACAGAGCGAACTCACTACTAATAAAAAGACAGCCTCTCCCCTCTGTGACAAGAGAGCAATCTCACTAGTAATAGAAAGGCAGTCTCCCCATTGTGACAACAGAGCGATCTCAATGGTAATGAAAAGGCAGTCTCCCCTCACAATGACAGAAGAGCGATCTTACTGGTAATAAAAAGGCAGTGTCCCCCATCGCGGTGACTAAAGAGCGATCTCACCAGTAATGAAAAGGCAGTGTTTCTCCTCGGTGTGACAACAGAGTGATCTCACTAGTAACAAAAAGGCAGTCTCTCTGCTCCTCTGATGACAGAACGTTCTCACTGGTAATAAAAAAGGCAGTCTCCCCTCTCCATGTAAACAGTGCGATCTCAGTAGTAATAAAAAGAGACTCTCCTCTCCGTGACAGCAGAGCGATCTCACTGGTAATGAAAAGGCTGTCTCCCCTCTCTGTGCCAACAGAGTGATCTCACTAGTAAGGAAAAGGCAGTCTCCCCCCTCTCTCTGACAACAGAGTGGTCTCACTAGTAATAAAAAGGCAGTCTCTGTCACCTCTGTGACAACAGAGCAATCTCACTAGCAATAAAAAGAGTCCCTCCGCTCCGTGACAGCAGTACGATCTCACTACTAATAAAAAGGCAGTCTCTCTCTTCTCTGTGACAACAGAGTGAACTCACTCGTGATAAAAAGGTAGTCTCTCTCCTACTGTGACAACAGAGTGATCTCACAATTAATAAAAAAACAGTCTCTTCCCTCTCTGTGACAGCAGAGCGACCTCACTAGTAATAAAAAGGCAGTCCCTGTCATCTCTGTGACAACAGAGCGATCTCACTAGCAATAAAAGGTAGTCTCCCATTTGTGACAACAGAGCAATCTCACTACTAATAAAAAGACAGCCTCTCCCCTCTGTGACAAGAGAGCGATCTCACTAGTAATTGAAAGGCAGGCTACCCATTGTGACAACAGAGCGATCTCAATGGTAATGAAAAGGCAGTCTCCCCTCACAATGACAGAAGAGCGATCTCACTGGTAATAAAAAGGCAATCTCCCCTGACAATATCAACAGTGCGATCTCACTAGTAATAAAAAGAGTCTCTCCTCTCCGTGACAGCAGAGTGATCTCACTGGTCATAAAAAGACAGTCTTTCTTCTCTGTGACAGCAGAGCGATCTCACTAGTAACAAAAAGGCAGTCTCTCTCCTCTCTGTGACAACAGAGTGATCTCACTCGTGATAAAAAGGTAGTCTCTCTCCTACTGTGACAACACAGTGATCTCACAAGTAATGAAAAGGCAGTCTCCCCTCTCTGTGACAGCAGAGCGAATTTTCGGGAAATAAAAAGTGTCTCCTCACTCTGTGACAACAGAGCGATCTCACTGGTAATGAAAAGGCAGTCTCCCCTCAAAATGACATAAGAGCGATCTAAATGGTAATAAAAAGACAGTCTCCCTTCTCTGTGACAGCAGAACGATCTCACTAGTAACAAAAAGGCAGTCTCTCTCCTCTCTGTGACAACAGAGTGATCTCAGTAGTAATAAAAATGCAGTTTCTCCCCTCTGTGACAGCAGAGCGACCTCACTAGTAATAAAAAGGCAGTCTCTGTCATCTCTGTGACAACAGAGCGATCTGACTAGCAATAAAAAGGCAGTCTCTGTCTTCCCTTTGTGACAACAGAGCCAACTCACTGGTAATAAAAAGGCAGTCTCTCCTCTTTTTAACAACACAGCGATCTCATTGGTAATAAAAAGACAGTCTCCACTCTCTGTGAGAGCAGAGCGATCTCACTGGTAATAAAAAAACAGTCTCTTCCCTCTCCTAGACAGCAGAGCGATCTCACTAGCAATAAAATTGCAATCAGTCCTATCTCTGACACCACAGCGATCTCACTGGTAATGAAAAAACAGTCTCTCCGCTCTCTATGACAGCAGAGCGATTTCACTAGTAATAAAAAGGCAGTCTCTCTCATCTCTGTGACAGCAGAATGATATCACTCGTAATAAAAAGACAGTATCCCCTCTATATGTCAACAGAGCGATCTCACTGGTAATGAAAAGGGTCTCTGCTCTCTGTGACAGCAGAGCACTCTAATTAGTAATAAAAAGACAGTGATAGCAGAGCGATCTCACTAGTAAGAAAAAGGCAGTCTCTCCACTCTGTGACAGCAGAGTTATCTCACTAGTAATAAAAGGACAGTCTCTCCTCTCTGTGACAACAGTGTGATCTCAATAGTAACAAAAAGGTAGTTTCCCCTCTCTCTCAGAGAACAGAGTGATCTCACTAGTAATAAAAAGGCAGTCTCCCCTCTCTGTGACAACAGAGTGATCTCACTAGTAATAAAAAGGCAGTCTCCCCTCTCTGTGACAGCAGAGAGATCTCACTATCAGTAAAAAAGCAGTCTCTCCTCTCTTTGACAACAGAGCGATCTCAGTGGTAATAAAAATGCAGTCTCTCCCCTCTGTGACAGCAGAGCGATCTCACTAGTAATGAAAAGGCAGTCTCTGTCATCTCTGTGACAACAGAGCAATCTGACTAGCAATAAAAAGGCAGTCTCCCCTTTGTGAGAACAGAGCGAACTCACTACTAATGAAAAGAAAGTCTCTCCCCCCGGGACAAGAGAGTGATCTCACTAGTAATAGAAAGGCAGTCTCCCCTTTGTGACAACAGAGCGATCTCAATGGTAATGAAAAGGCAGTCTCCCCTCACAATGACAGAAGAGCGATCTCAATGGTAATAAAAAGGCAGTCTCCCCTCTCTTTGACAGCAAAGCGATCTCACTGGTAATAAAAAGGCAGTCTCCCCTGACATTATCAACAGTGCGATCTCACTAGCAATAAAAAGAGTCTCTCCTCTCCGTGACAGCAGAGCAATCTCACTGGTCATAAAAAGATAGTCTCCCCTCTCTGTGGCAGCAGAGCGATCACACTGGCAATAAAGAGGCAGTCTCCCCTTTGTGACAACAGAGCGAACTCACTACTAATAAAAAGAAAGTCTCTCCCCTCTGTGACAAGACAGCGATCTCACTAGTAATAGAAAGGCAGTCTCCCCTTTGTGACAACAGAGCGATCTCAATGGTAATGAAAAGGCAGTCTCCCTTCATAATGACAGAAGAGTGATCTCAATAGTAATAAAAAGGCAGTCTGTCCTGTCTGACAACAGAGCGATCTCATTAGACATAAAACGGCAGTATCTCCTCTCTGTGACAAAATAGCGTTCTCATTGGTAATGAAAAGAAAGTCTTCCCTCTCTGTGACTGCAGAGCGATCTCACTAGTAATAGAAAGGCAGTCTCTGTCCTCTCTGTGACAATAGACTGATATCACTCGTAATAAAAAGATAGTCTCTCCTCTCTGTGTCAACAGAGCGATATCACTGGTAATGAAAAGGCAGTCTCTCCTCTCTGTGACAACAGAGCATTCTCATTAGTCCTAAAAAGACAGTCTCCCCTCTCTCTGATAGCAGAGCGATCTGACTATTAATAAAAAGACAGTCTCTCCCCTCTCTGAGACAGCAGAGCGATCTCACGAGGAATAAAACTGCAGTCACTTCTTTCTCTGACAGCAGAGCAATCAGATTAGTAATAAAAAGACAGTCTCCCCTCTCTGTGATAGCAGAGCGATCTCACTGGCAATAAAAAGGCAGACTCTCCTCTCTGTGAGAGCAGAGCGATCTCACTAGTAACAAAAAGGCAGTCTCTCCACTCTGTGACAGCAGAGTTATCTCACTAGTAAGAAAAGGACAGTCTCTCCTCTCTGTGACAACAGTGTGATCTCAATAGTAACAAAAAGGTAGTCTCCCCTCTCTCTCAGAGAACAGAGTGATCTCTCTAGTAATAAAAAGGAAGTCTCCCCTCTCTCTGACATCAGAGCGATCTCAATGGTAATGAAAAGGCAGTCTCCCCTCACAATGACAGAAGAGCGATCTCAATGGTAATAAGAAGGCAGTCTCTGTCATCCCTGTGACAACAGAGCGATCTCACTAGCAATAAAAAGGTAGTCTCCCATTTGTGACAACAGAGCGAACTCACTACTAATAAAAAGACAGCCTCTCCCCTCTGTGACAAGAGAGCGATCTCACTAGTAATAGAAAGGCAGTCTCCCCATTGTGACAACAGAGCGATCTCAATGGTAATGAAAAGGCAGTCTCCCCTCACAATGACAGAAGAGCGATCTTACTGGTAATAAAAAGGCAGTCTCCCCTCACAATATCAACAGTGCAATCTCACTGGTAATAAAAAGGCAGACCCTGCCCTCTCCGTGAGAAAAGAGTGATATCACTCGAAATAAAAGGACTGTCTCCCCTCTCTGTGACAGCAGAGCAAACTTTCTGGAAATAAAAAGAGTCTCCTCACTCTGTGACAACAGAGTGATCTCACTGGTAATAAAAAGACAGTCTCCACTCTCTGTGAGAGCAGAGCGATCTCACTGTTAACAAAAATAAGTCTCTTCCCTCTCTGTGACAACAGAGCGAACTCACTAGTAATAGAAAGGAAGTCTCCCCTTTGTGACAACAGAGCGATCTCAATGATAATAAAAAGGCAGTCTCCCCTGACATTATCCACAGTGCGATCTCACTAGAAATAAAAAGAATCTCTCCTCTCCGTGACAGCAGAGTGATCTCACTGGTCATTAAAAGACAGTATCTCCTCTCTGGCAACAGAGCAATAACCCTGGCAATAAAAATGCAGTCTCTCTCGTCTCTGTGAAAGCAGAGCGATCTCAGTAATAATAAAAAGGCAGTCTCTCCCCTCCCTGTGACAACAGAGCGATCTCACTAGTAATAAAAAGGCAGTGTCCCCCATCGCGGTGACTAAAGAACGATCTCACCAGTAATGAAAAGGAAGTCACTCCTCTCTGTGACAACAGAACGATCTCACTAGTAATAAAAAGGCAGTGTCTCTCTTCGGTGTGACAACAGAGTGATCTCACTAGTAACAAAAAGGTAGTCTCCCCTCTCTCTCAGACAACAGAGTGATCTCACTAGTAATAAAAAGGCAGTCTCTCTGCTCTCTGTGACAACAGAGCGATGTCAGTGGTAATAAAAAGACAGTCTCTCTTCTCTGTGACAAGAGAGCGATCTCACTAGTAATAGAAAGGCAGTCTCCCCATTGTGATAACAGAGCGATCTCAATGGTAATGAAAAGGCAGTCTCCCCTCACAATGACAGAAGAGCGATCTTACTGGTAATAAAAAGGCAGTCTCCCCTCACAATATCAACAGTGCAATCTCACTAGTAATAAAAAGGCAGTGTCCCCCATCGCGGTGACTAAAGAGCGATCTCACCAGTAATGAAAAGGCAGTGTTTCTCCTCGGTGTGACAACAGAGTGATCTGACTAGTAACAAAAAGGTAGTCTCCCCTCTCTCTCAGACAACAGAGTGATCTCACTAGTAATAAAAAGGCAGTCTCTCTGCTCTCTGTGACAACAGAGCGATGTCAGTGGTAATAAAAAGACAGTCTCTCTTCTCTGTGACAACAGAGCAATCTCACTGGTAATAAATAGGCAGTCTCTCCTCTCTCTGACAGCAGTGTGATCTCACCAGTAATAAAAATGCCATCTCCCCTTTGAGACAACAGATCGATCTCACTGGTAATAAAAAGGCAGCCTCTCTACTCTCTGTGACAACAGACTGATCTCACTAGTAATATGAACGCAGTCTCTCTCCTCTCTGATACAGCAGAGTGATCTCACAAGTAATGAAAAGTCTGTCTCTCTCCTCTCTGTGACAACAGAGTGATCTCACAAGTAATGAAAAGGCAGTCTCCCTTCTCTGTGACAGCAGAGCAAACTATCTGGAAATAAAAAGAGTCTCCTCACTCTGTGACAACAGAGTGATCTCACTGGTAATAAAAAGACAGTCTCCCCCTCTCTGTGACAGCAGAGCTATCTCACTGGTAATGAAAGGGCAGTCTCTCCTCTCTGTGACAACAGTGTGATCTCAATAGTGACAAAAAGGTAGTCTCCCCTCTCTCTCAGAGAACAGAGTGATCTCACTAGTAATAAAAAGGCAGTCTCCCCTCTCTGTGACAGCAGAGCGATCTCACTAGTAATAGAAAGGCAGTCTCCCCATTGTGACAGCAGAGCGATCTCAATGGTAATGAAAAGGGAGTCTCCCCTCACAATGACAGAAGAGCGATCTCACTGGTAATAAAAAGGTAGTCTCCTCTCACAATATCAACAGTGCGATCTCACTAGTAATACAAAGAGTCTCTCCTCTCCGTGACAGCAGAGTGATCTCACTGGTCATAAAAAGACAGTATCTCCTCTCTGTGACAACAGAGCGATCTCCCTGGCAATAAAAAGACAGTCTCCCCCTCTCTGTGACAGCAGAACGATCTCACTAGTAATAAAAAGGCAGTCTCTCTCCTCTCTGTGACAACAGAGTGATCTTACTCCTGATAAAAAGGTAGTCTCTCTCCTACTGTGACACAGAGTGATCTCACAAGTAATGAAAAGGCTGTCTCTCTCCTCTCTGTGACAGCAGAGCGAACTTTCTGGAAATAAAAAGAGTCTCCTCACTCTGTGACAACAGAGCGCTCTCACTGGTAATAAAAAGACCGTCTCCCCTCTCTGTAACAGCAGAGTGATCTCACTGGCAATGAAATGGCAGTCTCTCCTCTCTGTGACAGCAGAGCAATCTCACTACTAATAAAAAGGCAGTCTCCCCTCTCTGTGATAGCAGAGCGATCTCACTAGTAACAAAAAGGTAGTCTCTCTCCTACTGTGACAACAGAGTGATCTCACTGGCAATGAAACGGCAGTCACTCCTCTCTGTGACAGCAGAGCGATCCCACTGGTAATAAAAAGGCAGTCTCCCCTCCCTGTGAAAACAGAGTTTCTCTGACTAGTAACAAAAAGGCAGTCTCTCCTCTCTGTGACAGCAGAGCGATCTCACTGGTAATAAAAAGACAGAACCTGCCCACTCCGTGAGAAGAGAGTGATATCACTCGTAATAAAAGGACAGTCTCCCCTCTCTGTGACAGTAGAGCAAACTTTCTGGAAATAAAAAGAGTCTCCTCACTCTGGGACAACAGAGTGATCTCACTGGTAATAAAAAGACAGTCTCTCCCCTCTCTAAGACAGCAGAGTGATCTCACTGGTAATGAAAAGGCAGTCTTCCCTCACAATGACATAAGAGCGATCTAAATGGTAATAAAAAGACAGTCTCCCCTCTCTGTGATAGCAGAGCGATCTCACTGGCAATAAAAAGGCAGTCTCTCCTCTCTGTGACAGCAGAACGATCTCACTAGTAACAAAAAGGCAGTCTCTCTCCTCTCTGTGATAACACAGTGATCTCAGTAGTAATAAAAATGCAGTCTCTCCCCTCTGTGACAGCAGAGTGACCTCACTAGTAATAAAAGGGCAGTCTGTCATCTCTGTGACAACAGAGCGATCTGACTAGCAATAAAAAGGCAGTCTCTGTCTTCCCTTTGTGACAACAGAGCCAACTCACTGGTAATTAAAAGGCAGTCTCTCCTCTTTTTGACAACACAGCGATCTCATTGGTAATAAAAAGACAGTCTCCACTCTCTGTGAGAGCAGAGCGATCTCACTTGTAATAACAAGGCAGTCTCTCCCCTCTCTGAGACAGCAGAGCGATCTCACTAGGAATAAAACTGCAGTCACTCCTCTCTTTGACAGCAGTGCAATCTGACTAGCAATTAAAAGGCAGTCTACCCCTTGTGACAACAGAGCGATCTCAATGGTAATGAAAAGGCAGTCTCCCCTCACAATGACAGACGAGCGATCGCAATGCTAATAAAAAGGCAGTCTCCTCTCTCTTTGACAGCAAAGCGATCTCACTGGTAATAAAAAGGCAGTCTCCTCTCTCTTTGACAGCAAAGCGATCTCACTGGTAATAAAAAGGCAGTCTCCTCTCTCTTTGACAGCAAAGCGATCTCACTGGTCATAAAAAGACAGTCTCCCCTCTCTGCGACAGCAGAGCGATCTCACTGGCAATAAAAAGACAGTCTGCCCCTCTCTGTTTCAGCAGAACGATCTCACTAGTAATAAAAAGACAGCCTCTCCCCTCTGTGACAGGAGAGCGATCTCACTAGTAATAGAAAGGCAGTCTCCTCATTGTGACAACAGAGCGATCTCAATGGTAATGAAAAGGCAGTCTCCCCTCACAATGACAGAAGAGCAATCTCACTGGTAATAAAAAGGCAGTCTCCCCTGACATTATCAACAGTGCGATCTCACTAGTAATAAAAAGAGTCCCTCCTCTCCGTGACAGCAGCACGATCTCACTAGTAATAAAAAGGCAGTCTCTCTCCTCTCTGTGACAACAGAGTGATCTTACTCCTGATAAAAAGGTAGTCTCTCTCCTACTGTGACAACAGAGTGATCTCACAAGTAATGAAAATGCAGTCTCCTCTCGCTGTGACAGCAGAGCAAACTATCTGGAAATAAAAAGAGTCTCCTCACTGTGCGTCAACAGAGTGATCTCACTGGTAATAAAAAGACAGTGTCCCCCTCTCGGTGACAGCAGAGCGATCTCACTGGTAATGAAAGGGCAGTCTCTCCTGTCGGTGACAGCAGAACGACCTCACACGTAATAAAAAGGCAGTCTGTCATTTCTCTGACAACAGAGCGATCTCACTAGCAATAAAATTGCAGTCACTCCTCTCTCTGACAGCACAGCAATCTGATTAGTAATAAAAAGACATTCTCCCCTCTCTGTGATAGCAGAGAGATCTCACTGGTAATAAAAAGGCAGTCTCTGTCATCTCTGTGACAACAGAGCGATCTCACTAGCAATAAAAAGGTAGTCTCCCATTTGTGACAACAGAGCGAACTCACTACTAATAAAAAGACAGCCTCTCCCCTCTGTGACAGGAGAGCGATCTCACTAGTAATAGAAAGGCAGTCTCCCCATTGTGACAACAGAGCGATCTCACTAGCAATAAAAAGGTAGTCTCCCATTTGTGACAACAGAGCGAACTCACTACTAATAAAAAGACAGCCTCTCCCCTCTGTGACAGGAGAGCGATCTCACTAGTAATAGAAAGGCAGTCTCCCCATTGTGACAACAGAGCGATCTCAATGGTAATGAAAAGGCAGTCTCCCCTCACAATGACAGAAGAGCAATCTCACTGGTAATAAAAAGGCAGTCTCTCCCCTGACATTATCAACAGTGCGATCTCACTAGTAATAAAAAGAGTCTCTCCTCTCCGTGACAGCAGAACGATCTCACTAGTAATAAAACGGCAGTCTCTCTCCTCTCTGTGACAACAGAGTGATCTTACTCCTGATAAAAAGGTAGTCTCTCTCCTACTGTGACAACAGAGTGATCTCACAAGTAATGAAAAGGCAGTCTCCCCTCTCTGTGACAGCAGAGCGAACTTTCTGGAAATAAAAAGAGTCTCCTCACTCTGTGACAACAGAGCGCTCTCACTGGTAATAAAAAGACCGTCTCCCCTCTCTGTAACAGCAGAGTGATCTCACTGGCAATGAAACGGCAGTCTCTCCTCTCTGTGACAGCAGAGCGATCTCACTGGTAACAAAAAGGCAGTCTCCCCTCTCTGTGATAGCAGAGCGATCTCACTAGTAACAAAAAGGCAGTCTCTCCACTCTGTGACAGCAGAATTATCTCACTAGTACTAAAAGGACAGCCTCTCCTCTCTGTGACAACAGTGTGATCTCAATAGTAACAAAAAGGTAGTCTCCCCTCTCTCTCAGAGAACAGAGTGATCTCACTACTAATAGAAAGGCAGTCTCTCTCCTTTCTGTGACAACACAGTCATCTCACTAGTAATAAAAAGGCAGTCTCTCTCCTCTGTGACAGCAGAATGATATCACTCGTAACAAAAAGACAGTATCCCCTTTCTGTGTCAACAGAGCGATCTCACTGGTAATGAAAAGGAAGTCTCTACTCTCTGTGACAGCAGAGAACTCTGATTAGTAATAAATAGACAGTCTCCCCTCTCTGTGACAGCAGAGCAATCTCAGTAATAATTAAAAGGCAGTCTCTCCTCTCTGTGACAACAGAGTGATCTCACTAGTAAGAAAAAGGTAGTCTGCCCCCTCTCTTAGACAACAGAGTGATCTCACTAGTGATAAAAACGCAGTCTCTCTCCGACTGTGACAACAGAGTGATCTCACAAATAATGAAAAGGCAGTCTCCCCTCTATGTGACAGCAGAGCAAACTTTCTGGAAATAAAAAGAGTCTCCTCACTCTGTCACAAGACAGCAATCTCACTGGTAATAAAAAGACAGTCTTCCCCCTCTCTGTGACAGCAGAGCGATCTCACTGGTAATAAAAGGGCAGTCTCTCCTCTCTGTGACAACAGAGTGATCTCACTAGTAATAAAAGGCAGTCTCTCTCCTCTCTGTGACAACAATGAACTCACTCGTGATAAAAAGGTAGTCTCTCCTTCTGTGACAACAGAGTGATCTCACAAGTAATGAAAAGGCAGTCTCCCCTCTCTGTGACAGCAGAGCAAACTTTCTGGAAATAAAAAGAGTCTCCTCACACTGTGACAACAGAGCGAATTCACTTCTAAATAAAAAGACAGTCTCTCTTCTCTGTAACAACAGAGTTATCTCACTAGTAACAAAAAGGTAGTCTCCCCTCTCTCAGAGAACAGTGATCTCACTAGTAATAAAAAGGCAGTCTCTCCCCTCTGTGACAGCAGAGCGATCTCACTAGTAACAAAAAGGTAGTCTCCCCCGTCTCTCAGACAACAGACTGATCTCAATAGTAATAAAAGGCAGTCTCTCCTCTCTCTGTGACAGCAGAGTGATCTCACTGGTAATAAAAGGGCAGTCTCTGTCATCTCTGTGACAACAGAGCGATCTGACTAGCAATAAAAAGGCAGTCTCTGTCTTCCCTTTGTGACAACAGAGCCAACTCACTGGTAATTAAAAGGCAGTCTCTCCTCTTTTTGACAACACAGCGATCTCATTGGTAATAAAAAGACAGTCTCCACTCTCTCTGAGAGCAGAGCGATCTCACTGGTAATAAAAAGGCAGTCTCCCCTGACAATATCAACAGTGCGATCTCACTAGTAATAAAAAGAGCCTCTCCTCTCCGTGACAGCAGAGTGATCTCCCTGGCAATGAAAAGACAGTCTCTCCTCTCTGTGACAACAGAGTGATCTCACTGGTAATGAAAGGGCAGTTTCTCCTCTCTGTGACAGCAGAGCGATCTCACAAGTAATGAAAAGGCTGTCTCTCTGCTCTCTGTCACAACAAAGTGATCTCACAAGTAATGAAAAGGCAGTCTCCCCTCTCTGTGACAGCAGAGCAAACTCTCTGGTAATAAAAAGAGTCTCCTCACTCTGTGACAACAGAGCGATCTCACTGGTAATAAAAAGACAGTCTCTCCTCTCTGTGACAGCAGAAGTTCTCCTAATAATAAAAAGGCAGTCTGTCCTGTCTGTGACAACAGAGTGATCTCACTAGCAATAAAATTGCAGTCACTCCTCTCTCTGACAGCACAGCAACCTGATTAGTAATAAAAAGACAGTCTCCCCTCTCTGTGACAACAGAGCGATCTCAATGGTAATGAAAAGGCAGTCTCCCTTTTGTGACAACAGAGCGATCTCAATGGTAATGAAAAGGCAGTCTCCCCTCACAATGACAGAAGAGTGATCTCAATAGTAATAAAAAGGCAGTCTGTCCTGTCTGTGACAACAGAGCGATCTCATTAGACATAAAACGGCAGTATCTCCTCTCTGTGACAAAACAGCGTTCTCATTGGTAATGAAAAGAAAGTCTTCCCTCTCTGTGACTGCAGAGCGATCTCACTAGTAATAGAAAGGCAGTCTCTGTCCTCTCTGTGACAACAGACTGATATCACTCGTAATAAAAAGATAGTCTCTCCTCTCTGTGTCAACAGAGCGATATCACTGGTAATATAAAGGAAGTCTCTCCTCTCTGTGACAAGAGAGCGATCTGACTAGTAATAGAAAGGCAGTCTCCCCCCTCGCTGTGACTAAAGAGAGCGATCTCACTGGCAATAAGAATGCAGTCTTCCCTCTCTGTGACAACGGAGCAATCTCTCTTGTAATAAAAAGGCAGTCTCTCCTCACTGTGACAGGACAGCAGAGCGATCTCACTGGTAATAAAAAGACAATCTCCCCTCTCTGTGACAGCAGAGCAATCTCACTTTTAATAAAAACGCAGCCTCTCTCCTCTCTGTGACAACAGAGTGATCTCACGAGTAAAAACAGGCAGCCTCTCCCCTCTCTGTGACAACAGAGCAATCTCACCATTAATAAAAGGCAGTCTCTCCTTTCTGTGACAGCAGACCGATATCACTAGTAATAAAATGGCAGCCTCTCCTCTCTGTGACAACAGAGTGATCTCACTGTTAACAAAAAGACAGTCTCTCTTCTCTGTGACAGCAGAGCAATCTCACTAGTAATAAAAAGACAGTCTCACCACTGTGACAACAGAGCCAGTTCACTAGTGATAAAAAGAGTCTCCCCCCCTCTGTGACAATAGAGTGATCTCAACATTAATAAAAAGGCAGTGTCTCTCCTCTCTGTGACAACAGTGTGCCCTCACTAGTAATAAAAAGGCAGCCTCTCTCCTCTCTGTGATAAGAGAGCGATCTCACTAGTAATAAAAAGTGTCTGCCCTTCCTGTGAGAGCAGAGCGATCTCACTGATAATAAACGGACAGTCTCCCCTCTCTGAGTCAACAGAGCGATATCACTGGAAATAAAAAGACAGTCATTCCCCTCCCTGTGATAACAGACCCAACTCACTAGTAATAAAAAGGCAGTCCCCTCTCTGTGACAATAGAATGATCTCAACATTAATAAAAAGGCAGTGTCTCTCCTCTCTGTGACAACAGTGTGCCCTCACTAGTAATAAAAAGGCAGCCTCTCTCCTCTCTGTGATAAGAGAGCGATCTCACCATTAATAGGATGGCAGTCTCTCCCCTCTGTGAGAGCAGAGAGATTTCACTAGTAATAAAAAGACAGTCTCCCCTCTCTGTGTTAACAGAGCGATCTCACTGGTAATAAAAAGACAGTCTCCCCTCTCTGTGTTAACAGAGCAATCTGACTGGTAATAAAAAGACAGTCTGCCCCTCTCTGTGACAGCAGAGTGATCTCACTGGTAATAAAAAGTAAATCTCTCCTCTCTGTGTCAACAGAGCGATCTCACTGGCAATGAAACGGCAGTCTCCTCTCTGTGACAACAGAGCGAGTTCACTAGTAATAAAAATACAGTCTCCCCTCTCTGTGAAAACAAAACAATCTCACTTGTAATGAAAAGGCAGTCTCTCCTCTCTGTGACAATAGAGCAATCTCCGTAGTAATAAAAAAAAGTGTCCCATCTCTGTGATGGCAGAGCGATCTCACTGGTAACAAAAAGGCAGTCTCCCCCCTCCCTGTAACAACAGAGCGATCTCACTGGCAATAAAAAGGCATTCTCTCCTCTCTGTGACAACAGAGCGATCTCACTAGTAATAAAAAGGCAGTGTCTCTCTTCGGTGTGACAACAGAGTGATCTCACTAGTAACAAAAAGGTAGTCTCCCCTCTCTCTCAGACAACAGAGTGATCTCACTAGTAATAAAAAGGCAGTCTCTCTGCTCTCTGTGACAACAGAGCGATGTCAGTGGTAATAAAAAGACAAGTCTCTCTTCTCTGTGACAACAGAGCAATCTCACTGGTAATAAATAGGCAGTCTCTCCTCTCTCTGACAGCAGTGTGATCTCACCAGTAATAAAAATGCCATCTCCCCTTTGAGACAACAGATTGATCTCACTGGTAATAAAAAGGCGGCCTCTCTACTCTCTGTGACAACAGACTGATCTCACTAGTAATATGAATGCAGTCTCTCTCCTCTCTGATACAGCAGAGTGATCCACAAGTAATGAAAAGGCTGTCTCTCTCCTCTCTGTGACAACAGAGTGATCTCACAAGTAATGAAAATGCAGTCTCCCCTCGCTGTGACAGCAGAGCAAACTATCTGGAAATAAAAAGAGTCTCCTCACTGTGCGTCAACAGAGTGATCTCACTGGTAATAAAAAGACAGTGTCCCCCTCTCGGTGACAGCAGAGCGATCTCACTGGTAATGAAAGGGCAGTCTCTCCTCTCGGTGACAGCAGAACGACCTCACACGTAATAAAAAGGCAGTCTGTCCTTTCTGTGACAACAGAGCAATCTCACTAGCAATAAAATTGCAGTCACTCCTCTCTCTGACAGCACAGCAATCTGATTAGTAATAAAAAGACATTCTCCCCTCTCTGTGATAGCAGAGCGATCTCACTGGTAATAAAAAGGCAGTCTCTGTCATCTCTGTGACAACAGAGCGATCTCACTAGCAATAAAAAGGTAGTCTCCCATTTGTGACAACAGAGCAATCTCACTACTAATAAAAAGACAGCCTCTCCCCTCTGTGACAAGAGAGCGATCTCACTAGTAATTGAAAGGCAGGCTACCCATTGTGACAACAGAGCGATCTCAATGGTAATGAAAAGGCAGTCTCCCCTCACAATGACAGAAGAGCGATCTCACTGGTAATAAAAAGGCAGTCTCCCCTGACAATATCAACAGTGCGATCTCACTAGTAATAAAAAGAGTCTCTCCTCTCCGTTACAGCAGAGTGATCTCACTGGTCATAAAAAGACAGTCTCTCTTCTCTGTGACAGCAGAGCGATCTCACTAGTAACAAAGAGGCAGTCTCTCTCCTCTCTGTGACAACAGAGTGATCTCACTCGTGATAAAAAGGTAGTCTCTCTCCTACTGTGACAACACAGTGATCTCACAAGTAATGAAAAGGCAGTCTCTCCTCTCTGTGACAGCAGAACGATCTCACTGGTAATAAAAAGGCAGACCCTGCCCTCTCCGTGAGAAGAGAGTGATATCACTCGAAATAAAAGGACTGTCTCCCCTCTCTGTGACAGCAGAGCAAACTTTCTGGAAATAAAAAGAGTCTCCTCACTCTGTGACAACAGAGTGATCTCACTGGTAATAAAAAGACAGTCTCCACTCTCTGTGACAGCACAGCAATCT
Organism: Mobula birostris; assembly: GCF_030028105.1. Taxonomy (NCBI): domain Eukaryota; kingdom Metazoa; phylum Chordata; class Chondrichthyes; order Myliobatiformes; family Myliobatidae; genus Mobula; species Mobula birostris. Next base: position 8,782,938 of record NC_092393.1, on the reverse strand, counting down.
CACTGGTAATAAAAAAACAGTCTCATCCCTCTCTGTGACAACAGAGCGAACTCACTACTAATAAAAAGAAACTCTCTCCCCTCTGTGACAAGAGAGCGATCTCACTAGTAATAGAAAGGAAGTCTCCCCATTGTGACAACAGAGCGACCTCAATGGTAATGAAAAGGCAGTCTCCCCTTTGTGACAACAGAGCGATCTCAATGGTAATGAAAAGGCAGTCTCCCCTTTGTGACAACAGAGCGATCTCAATGATAATAAAAAGGCAGTCTCCCCTGACATTGTCCACAGTGCGATCTCACTAGAAATAAAAAGAATCTCTCCTCTCCGTGACAGCAGAGTGATCTCACTGGTCATTAAAAGACAGTATCTCCTCTCTGGCAACAGAGCAATAACCCTGGCAATAAAAATGCAGTCTCTCTCGTCTCTGTGAAAGCAGAGCGATCTCAGTAATAATAAAAAGGCAGTCTCTCCCCTCCCTGTGACAACAGAGCGATCTCACTGGTAATAAAAAGGCAGTGTCCCCCATCGCGGTGACTAAAGAACGATCTCACCAGTAATGAAAAGGAAGTCACTCCTCTCTGTGACAACAGAACGATCTCACTAGTAATAAAAAGGCAGTGTCTCTCTTCGGTGTGACAACAGAGTGATCTCACTAGTAACAAAAAGGTAGTCTCCCCTCTCTCTCAGACAACAGAGTGATCTCACTAGTAATAAAAAGGCAGTCTCTCTGCTCTCTGTGACAACAGAGCGATGTCAGTGGTAATAAAAAGACAGTCTCTCTTCTCTGTGACAACAGAACAATCTCACTGGCAATAAATAGGCAGTCTCTCCTCTCTCTGACAGCAGTGTGATCTCACCAGTAATAAAAATGCCATCTCCCCTTTGAGACAACAGATCGATCTCACTGGTAATAAAAAGGCAGCCTCTCTACTCTCTGTGACAACAGACTGATCTCACTAGTAATATGAACGCAGTCTCTCTCCTCTCTGATACAGCAGAGTGATCTCACAAGTAATGAAAAGTCTGTCTCTCTCCTCTCTGTGACAACAGAGTGATCTCACAAGTAATGAAAAGGCAGTCTCCCTTCTCTGTGACAGCAGAGCAAACTATCTGGAAATAAAAAGAGTCTCCTCACTCTGTGACAACAGAGTGATCTCACTGGTAATAAAAAGACAGTCTCCCCCTCTCTGTGACAGCAGAGCTATCTCACTGGTAATGAAAGGGCAGTCTCTCCTCTCTGTGACAGCAGAGTTATCTCACTAGTAATAAAAGGACAGTCTCTCCTCTCTGTGACAACAGTGTGATCTCAATAGTGACAAAAAAGTAGTCTCCCCTCTCTCTCAGAGAACAGAGTGATCTCACTAGTAATAAAAAGGCAGTCTCCCCTCTCTGTGACAGCAGAGCGATCTCACTAGTAATAGAAAGGCAGTCTCCCCATTGTGACAGCAGAGCGATCTCAATGGTAATGAAAAGGGAGTCTCCCCTCACAATGACAGAAGAGCGATCTCACTGGTAATAAAAAGGCAGTCTCCCCTCACAATATCAACAGTGCGATCTCACTAGTAATAAAAAGAGTCTCTCCTCTCCGTGACAGCAGAGTGATCTCACTGGTCATAAAAAGACAGTATCTCCTCTCTGTGACAACAGAGCGATCTCCCTGGCAATAAAAAGACAGTCTCCCCCTCTCTGTGACAGCAGAACGATCTCACTAGTAATAAAAAGGCAGTCTGTCTCTTCTCTGTGACAACAGAGTGATCTTACTCCTGATAAAAAGGTAGTCTCTCTCCTACTGTGACAACAGAGTGATCTCACAAGTAATGAAAAGGCTGTCTCTCTCCTCTCTGTGACAGCAGAGCGAACTTTCTGGAAATAAAAAGAGTCTCCTCACTCTGTGACAACAGAGCGCTCTCATTGGTTATAAAAAGACCGTCTCCCCTCTCTGTAACAGCAGAGTGATCTCACTGGCAATGAAATGGCAGTCTCTCCTCTCTGTGACAGCAGAGCAATCTCAGTAATAATTAAAAGGCAGTCTCTCCTCTCTGTGACAACAGAGTGATCTCACTAGTAAGAAATAGGTAGTCTGCCCCCTCTCTTAGACAACAGAGTGATCTCACTAGTGATAAAAACGCAGTCTCTCTCCTACTGTGACAACAGAGTGATCTCACAAATAATGAAAAGGCAGTCTCCCCTCTATGTGACAGCAGAGCAAACTTTCTGGAAATAAAAAGAGTCTCCTCACTCTGTCACAACACAGCAATCTCACTGGTAATAAAAAGACAGTCTTCCCCCTCTCTGTGACAGCAGAGCGATCTCACTGGTAATAAAAGGGCAGTCTCTCCTCTCTGTGACAACAGAGTGATCTCACTAGTAATAAAAGGCAGTCTCTCTCCTCTCTGTGACAACAATGAACTCACTCGTGATAAAAAGGTAGTCTCTCTCCTTCTGTGACAACAGAGTGATCTCACAAGTAATGAAAAGGCAGTCTCCCCTCTCTGTGACAGCAGAGCAAACTTTCTGGAAATAAAAAGAGTCTCCTCACACTGTGACAACAGAGTGATCTCACTAGTAATTAAAAGGCAGTCTCTCCTCTCTGTGACAACAGAGCGAATTCACTTCTAAATAAAAAGACAGTCTCTCTTCTCTATAACAACAGTTATCTCACTAGTAACAAAAAGGTAGTCTCCCTCTCTCAGAGAACAGAGTGATCTCACTAGTAATAAAAAGGCAGTCTCTCCCCTCTGTGACAGCAGAGCGATCTCACTAGTAACAAAAAGGTAGTCTCCCCCGTCTCTCAGACAACAGACTGATCTCAATAGTAATAAAAGGCAGTCTCTCCTCTCTCTGTGACAGCAGAGTGATCTCACTGGTAATAAAAAGGCTGTCTCTCCTCTCTGTGACAACAGAGTGATCTCACTAGTAACTAAAAGGTAGTCTTCCCCCCTCTCTCAGACAACAGAGTGATCTCACAAGTAATAAAAAGAGTCTCTCCTCTCTGTGACAACATAGCGATCTCACTGGTAATAAAAAGGCAGTCTCTCCTATCTCTGTGACAACAGAGTGATCTCACTAGTAATAAAAAGGCAGTCTCTCTGCTCCTCTGATGACAGAACGTTCTCACTGGTAATAAAAAAGGCAGTCTCCCCTCTCCATGTCAACCGTGCGATCTCAGTAGTAATAAAAAGAGACTCTCCTCTCCGTGACAGCAGAGCGATCTCACTGTTAATGAAAAGGCTGTCTCCCCTCTCTGTGCCAACAGAGTGATCTCACTAGTAAGGAAAAGGCGGTCTCCCCCCTCTCTCTGACAACAGAGTGTTCTCACTAGTAATAAAAAGGCAGTCTCTGTCACCTCTGTGACAACAGAGCAATCTCACTAGCAATAAAAAGAGTCCCTCCTCTCCGTGACAGCAGTACGATCTCACTACTAATAAAAAGGCAGTCTCTCTCTTCTCTGTGACAACAGAGTGAACTCACTCGTGATAAAAAGGTAGTCTCTCTCCTACTGTGACAACAGAGTGATCTCACAAGTAATGAAAAAGCAGTCTCCCCTCTCTGTGACAGCAGAGCGAACTTTCTGGATATTTAAAAAGAGTCTCCTCATTCTGTGACAACAGAGCGCTCTCACTGGCAATAAAAAGACCGTCTCCCCTCTCTGTAACAGCAGAGTGATCTCACTGGCAATGAAACGGCAGTCTCTCCTCTCTGTGACAGCAGAGCGATCTCACTGGTAATAAAAAGGCAGTCTCCCCTCTCTGTGATAGCAGAGCGATCTCACTAGTAACAAAAAGGCAGTCTCTCCACTCTGTGACAGCAGAGTTATCTCACTAGTACTAAAAGGACAGCCTCTCCTCTCTGTGACTACAGTGTGATCTCAATAGTAACAAAAAGGTAGTCTCCCCTCTCTCTCAGAGAACAGAGTGATCTCACTAGTAATAAAAAGGCAGTCTCCCCTCTCTGTGACAGCAGAGCGATCTCACTAGTAATGAAAAGGCAGTCTCTGTCATCTCTGGGACAACAGAGCGATCTGACTAGCAATAAAAAGGCAGTCTTCCCCTTTGTGAAAACAGAGCGAACTCACTACTAATGAAAAGAAAGTCTCTACCCTGTGACGAGAGCGATCTCACTAGTAATAGAAAGGCAGTCTCCCCTTTGTGACAACAGCAATCTCAATGGTAATGAAAAGGCAGTCTCCCCTCACAATGACATAAGAGCAATCTAAATGGTAATAAAAAGGCAATCTCCCCTCTCTTTGACAGCAAAGCGATCTCATATCACTAGTAATAAAAGGGCAGCCTCTCCTCTCTGTGACAACAGAGCAATCTCACTAGTAATAAAAAGGCAGTGTCTCTCCTCTCTGTGACAACAGAATGATCTCGCTAGTAATAAAAATTGTCTGTCCTGGCTGTGAGAACACAGCAATCTCACTGGTAATAAAAAGGCACTCTCTACTCTTTATGACAGCAGAGCGATCTGATTAGTAATAAAAAGAGTCTCCCCTCTCTGTGACAGCAGAGCAATCTCACTAGCAATAAAATGGCAGTCTCCCTTCCCTGTGACATCAGAGCGATCTCACTGGGAATAAAAAGATAGTCACCCCTCTCTCTGTGACAACAGAGTGATCTCACTTTTAATATAAAGGAAGTCTCTCCTCTCTGAGGTAACAGAGCGATCTCACTTGTAATGGAAAGGCAGGCTCTCCTCTCTGTGAGAATAGAGGAAACTCATTAGTAATAAAAAAAAGAGTCCCATCTCTGTGATGGCAGAGCGATCTCACTGGTATTAAAAAGGCAGTCTTCCCCCTCTCTGTGACAACAGCGGGATGTCACCATTAATAAGAAGGCAGCCTCTCCTCACAGCAGAGCGATCTCACTGGAAGTAAAAAGGCAGTCTCTCCTCTCTGTGACAACAGAGCGATCTCAGTGGTACTAAAAAGACAGTCTCCCCTCTCTGTGACAGCAGAGCGATCTCACTAGCAATAAAAAGGCAGTCACTTCTCTCTGTGACAGCAGAGAAATCTGATTAGAAATAAAAAGACAGTCTACCCTCTCTGGTCAAAAGAGCGATATCACTGATAATAGAAAGGTATTTTCCTTCCTCTCTGTGATAAAAGAGTGATCTGACCAGTAATAAGAAGGCCGTCTCTACTCTCTCTCACAGCAGAGCGATCTCACCAGTAAAAACAGACAGCTGCTCCCCTCCCTGTGACAACAGAGCAATCTTTCTTGTAATGAAAAGGCAGCCTCTCTACTCTGTGACAACAGAGCCATCTCACTAGTAATAAAAAGGCAGTCCGCTCTCTGTGACAACAGAGCCAACTCACTAGTAATAAAAAGACAGTCTCACCTCTGCGACAACAGAGCCAGTTCACTAGTAATAAAAATACAGTCACTCCCCTCCCTGAGACAACAGCGCCAACTCACTAGTAATATAAAGGCAGTCTCCCCCCTCTCTGTGATAACAGAGCGATCTCACTATTAATAAAAAGTGTCTATGCTGTCTGTTAGAGCAGAGCGATCTCACTGGTAGTAAAAGGACAGTCTCTCCTCTCTGTGTCAACAGAGCGATCTGATTAGCAATACAAAGACAGTCTCCCCTCTCTGTGACAGCAGAACAATCTCGCTAGCAATAAAATGGTAGTCTCCCCCCTCTGTGACAACAGAGCGATCACACAGGTAATAAAAAGAGAGTCTCTCCCATCTCTGTGACAGCAGAGCGATCTCACTAGCAATAAAATGGCAGTCTCTCCTCTCTGTGACAACAAAGCGATACACACTAGTAATAAAAAGGCAGGCTGTCATCTCAGTGACAACAGAGCAATCTCATGAGTAATAAAAAGGCAGTCTCCCCACTCTCTGTGACAACAGAGCGATCTCACCATTAATAAGAAGACCGTCTCCCCTCTCTCTAACAGCAGTGTTCTCACTGGTAAAAAAAAAGGCAGTCTCTGCTCTCTGTGACAACAGAGCGATCTCACTAGTAATAAGAAGGCAGTCTCTACTCTCTCTGACAGCAGAGCGATCTCACTGGTTAAAAAAAAGACAGCCTCTCCCCTCTCTGTGACAACAGAGCCATCTCACTAGTAATAAAAAGGCAAGTCCCTTCTCTGTGACAAAAGAGCGATCTCACTAGTAATAAAAAGACAGTCTCCACTCTCTGTGTCAACAACGCGATATCACTGGTTATGCAAGGGTAGTCTCCCCCCTCTCTGTGACAGAAGACCGATCTCACCACTAATAAGAAGGCCGTCTCCACTCTCTCTGACAGCAGAGCAATCTCACTAGTAATAAAAACACAGTATCCCCTCTGTGACAACAGAGCAATCACACTAGTAATAAAAATGCAGTCTCCCTTCCCTGTGACAACAGAGCGAATACACTGGGAATAAAAAGACAGTCACCCCTCTCTCTGTGACAACAGAGCCAACTCACTAGTAATAAAAAGGCAGTCTCCTTCCTCTCTGTGACAATATAACGTTCTCAACATTAATAAAAAGGCAGCCTCTCTCCTCGCTGTGACAACAGACTGATCTCACTAGTAATAAAAAGGCAGTGTCTCTCCTCTCTGTGACAACACTGTGCCCTCACTAGTAATAAAAAGGCAGTCTCTCTCCTCTCTGTGATAACAGAGCGATCTCACTATTAATGAAAAGTGTCTGTCCTGTCTGTGAGAGCAGAGCGATCTCACTGGTAATAAGAGGACAGCCTCCCCTCTCTGTGTCAACAGAGCGATCTCACTGGCAATGAAAATGCAGTCTCTGCTCTCTGTGATAGCAAAGCGATCTCACTGCTAATAAAAAGACAGTCTCTCCCACCTCTGTGACAGCAGAGCGATCTCACTAGCAATAAAATGGCAGTCTATCCTCTCTGTGACAACAGAGCGATCACACTAGGAACAAAAAGGCAGTCTCTCATCTCTGTGACAACAGAGCGATCTCACCATTAATAAAAAGGCAGTCTTTTCTTTCTGTGACAACAGAGCGATCTCACTGTTAATAAAAAGACAGTCTCCCTTCCCTGTGACAACAGAGCGATCTCACTTGTAATGAAAAGGCAGGCACTCCTCTCTGTGGCAACAGAGCAATCTCATTAGTAATGAAAAGACAGTGCCCCCTCTCTGTGACTGCAGAGTGATCTCACTAGCAATAAAAAGGCAGTCTCTCTCCTCCCTATGACAACAGAGCGATCTCACTAGTACGAAAAAGTGTCTCTCCTGTCTGCGACAGCAGAGCGATCTCACTAGTAATAAAAAGGCTGTCTCCCTTTTGTGACAACAGAGCGGTCTCACTTGTAATAAAAAGACAGTCTCCACTCTCGGTGTCAACAGAGCGATATCACTGGTTATACAGAGGTAGTCTCCCCCCTCTCTGTGACAAAAGACCGATCTCACCACTAATAAGAAGGCCATCTCCACTCTCTCTGACAGCAGAGCAATCTCACTAGTAATAAAAGGACAGTCTCCCCTCTGTGACAACAGAGCAATCACACTAGTAATAAAAATGCAGTCTCCCTTCCCTGTGACAACACATCGAACTCACTGGGAATAAAAAGACAGTCACCCCTCTCTATGTGACAACAGAGCCAACTCACTAGTAATAAAAAGGCAGTCTCCCCCCTCTCTGTGACAACAGAGCGATCTCAACATTAATAGAAAGGCAGCCTCTCTCCTCGCTGTGACAACAGACTGATCTCACTAGTAATAAAAAGTGTCTGTCCTGTCTGTGAGAGCAGAGCGAGCTCACTGGTAATAAAAGGACAGTCTCCCCTCTCTGTATCAACAGAGCGATCTCACTGGTAATAAAAATGCAGTCTCTACTCTCTGTGACAACAGAGCGATCTCAGCATTAATAAGAAGGCACTCTCTCCTTTCTGTGACAGCAGAGCAATATCACTAGTAATAAAAGGGCAGTCTCTCCTCTCTGTGACAACAGAGCGATCTCACTAGTAATAAAAAGGCAGTGTCACTCCTCTCTATGACAACAGACTGATCTCACTAGTAATAAAAAGGCAGTCTCTCTCCTCTCTGTGACAACAGAGTGATCTCACTAGTAACAAAAAGGCAGTCTCCCCTCTCTCTGTGACAGCAGAGCAATCTCACTAGCAATAAAATGGCAGTCTCCCTTCCCTGTGACAACAGAGTGATCTCACTTTTAATATAAAAGAAGTCTCTCCTCTCTGTGACAATAGAGCAAACTCAATGGTAATAAAAAAAAGCGTCCCATCTCTGTGATGGCAAAGCTATCTCACTCGTAATAAAATGCTGTCTCTCCTCTCTGTGACAACAGAGCGATCTCACTGGTAGTAAAAAGGCAGTCTCCCCCCTCTCTGTGACAACAGAGCGATCTCAGCATTAATTAGGCACTCTCTCCTTTCTGTGACAGCAGAGCAATATCACTAGTAATAAAAAGGCAGCCTCTCCTCTCTGTTACAACAGAGTGATCTCACTAGTAATAAAAAGGCAGCCTCTCTCCTCTATGTGAAAAAAGAGTGATCACACTACTAACAGAAAGACAGTCTCCCCTCACTGTGACAGCAGAGCGATCTCACTAGCAATAAAATTGCAGTCTCTCATCTCTGTGACAGCAGAGTAATCTGATTAGTAATCAAAAGAAAGTCTCCACTATCTGCGATAGCAGAGCGATCTCACTGGTAATAAAAAGGCAGTCTCTACTCTCTGTGACAACGGAGCGATCTCAGCATTAATAAGAAGGCACTCTCTCCTTTCTGTGACAGCAGAGCAATATCACTAGTAATAAAAGGGCAGTCTCTCCTCTCTGTGACAACAGAGCGATCTCACTAGTAATAAAAAGGCAGTATCACTCCTCTCTGTGACAACAGACTGATCTCACTAGTAATAAAAAGGCAGTCTCTCTCCTCTCTGAGACAACAGAGTGATCTCACTAGTAACAAAAAGGCAGTCTCCCCTCTCTCTGCGACAGCAGAGCGATCTCACTGGTGAGAAAAAGGCAGTCTCTCCTCTCTCTGTGACAAGAGAGCAATCTCACTGGTAATAAAAACACAGTCTCTCCCCTCTCTGTGACAGCAGAGCAATATCACTAGCAATAAAATGGCAGTCTCCCTTCCCTGTGACAACAGAGTGATCTCACTTTTAATATAAAAAGTCTCTCCTCTCTGTGACAATAGAGCAAACTCATTGGTAATAAAAAAAAGTGTCTCATCTCTGTTACAACAGAGCAATCTCACTCGTAATAAAAATGCTGTCTCTCCTCTCTGTGACAACAGAGCGATCTCACTGTTAGTAAAAAGGCAGTCTTCCCCCCCTCTCTGTGACAACAGAGCGATCTCAGCATTAATAAGAAGGCAATCTCTCCTTTCTGTGAGAGCAGAGCAATATCACTAGTAATAAAAGGGCAGCCTCTGCTCTCTGTGACAACACAGCGATCTCACTAGTAATAAAAAGGCAGCCTCTCTCCTCTGTGTGAAAAAAGAGTGATCACACTAGTAATAGAAAGACAGTCTCCCCTCTCTGTGACAGCAGAGCGATCTCACTAGCAATAAAATTGCAGTCTCTCCTCTCTGTGACAGCAGAGTAATCTGATTAGTAATAAAAAAGTCTCCACTCTCTGTGACAGCAGAGCGATCCCACTAGCAATAAAAACGTAGTCTCTCCTCTCTGTGACAACAGGGATCTCACTGTTAATAAAAAGACAGTCTCCCCTCTCTGTGACAGCAGAGCGATCTCACTAGCAATAAAATTGCAGTCTCTCCTCTCTGTGACAGCAGAGTAATCTGATTAGTAATAAAAAATTCTCCACTCTCTGTGACAACAGAGCGATCTCACTGGTAATAAAAAGGCAGTCTCTCCTCTCTGTGACAGCAGAGCGACCTCACTGGTAATAAAAAGACAGTCTCTCCTCTCCGGTCAAAAGAGCGATATCACTGTTAATAGAAAGGTATTTTCCCCACTCTCTGTGACAAAAGAGCGATCTGACCAGTAATAAGAAGGCCGTCTCTACTCTCTCACACAGCAGAGCGATCTCACCTGTAAAAACAGACAGCCTCTCCCCTCCCTGTGACAACAGAACGATCTTTTTCGTAATGAAAAGGCAGCCTTTCTACTCTGTGACAACAGAGCCATCTCACTAGTAATAAAAAGGCAGTCCGCTCTCTGTGACAACAGAGTGATCTCACTTGTAATATGAAGGAACTCTCTCCTCTCTCTGACAACATAGTTATCTCACTAGTAATAAAAAGGAAGACTCCACTCTCTCTGACAGCAGAGCGATCTCACTGGCAAAAAAAGACAGCCTCTCCCCTCTCTGTGACAATAGAGCGATCTTTCTGGTAATAAAAAGGCAGTCTCTCTACTCTGTGACAACAGAGCCAACTCACTAGTAATAAAAAGGCAGTCCCCTCTCTGTAACAACAGAGTGATCTCAACATTAATAAAAAGGCAGTGTCTCTCCTGTCTGTGACAACAGTGTGCCCTCACTAGTAATAAAAAAACATAGAAACATAGAAAATAGGTGCAGGAGTAGGCCATTCGGCCCTTCGAGCCTGCACTGCCATTTATTATGATCATGGCCGATCATCCAACTCAGAACACCGCCCCAGCCTTCCCTCCATACCCCCTGACCCCCGTAGCCACAAGGGCCATATCTAACTCCCTCTTAAATATAGCCAATGAACTGGCCTCAACTGTTTCCTGTGGCAGGGAATTCCACAGATTCACCACTCTCTGTGTGAAGAAGTTAAGAAGTTAAAAGGCAGTGTCTCTCCTCTCTGTGATAACAGAGCGATCTCACTAGTAATAAAAAGAGTCTGTCCTGTCTGTTAGAGCAGAGCGATCTCACTGGTAGTAAAAGGACCATCTCCCCTCTCTTTGTCAACAGAACGATATCACTGGTAATATAAAGGAAGTTTCTCCTCTCTGTGACAACAGAGCAATCTCACTGGTAATGAAAATGCAGTCTCTGCTCTCTGTGACAACAGAGCGATCTCACCAGTAATAAGAAGGCCGTCTCCACTCTCTCTGACAGCACAGCGTTCTCGCTAGCAAAAAAAAGACAGCCTCTCCCCTCTCTGTGACAACAGAGCAACCTTTCTGGTCATAAAAAGGCAGTCTCTCTACTCTGTGACAACAGAGCGATCTCACTAGTAATTAAAAGGCAGTCTCTCTCCTCTCTGTGACAACAGTGTAATTTCACTAGTAACAAAAAGGCAGTCTCCCCTCTCTCTGTGACAACAGAGCGACCTCATTGGTGAGAAAAAGGCAGTCTCTCCTCTCTCTGTGACAGCAGAGCGATTTCACTAGTAATAGAAAGACAGTCTCTCTCCTCTCTGTGATAACAGAGTGATCTCACTAGTGAAAAAAAGACAGTCTCTCCCCTCTCTGTGACAACAGAGCGATCTTTCTGGTAATAAAACGGCAGTCTCTCCTCTGTGACAACACAGCTATCTCACTAGTAAGAAAAAGACAGTCACTCCCCTCTCTGTGACAACAGAGTGATCTCACTAGTAATAAAAAGGCAGTCTCCCCATTCTGTGACAACAGAGCAAACTCACTGGTAATAAAAATACAGATTCTCTCCCCTCTATGACAACAGAGCAATCTCACTAGCAATAAAAAGACAGTCTCTCTCCTCTCTGTGACAACAGAGCAATCTCACTAGTAATAAAAAGGCAGTCTCTCTCCTCTCTGTGACAACACAGTAATTTCACTAGTAACAAAAAGGCAGACTCCCCTCTCTCTGTGACAACAGAGCAATCTCACTGGTGAGAAAAAGGCAGTCTCTCCTCTCTCTGTGACAAGAGAGCAATCTCACTGGTAATAAAAAGGCAGTCTCTCTCCTCTCTGTGACAGATCGATCTCACTGGTAATAAAAAGGCAGCCTCCCCTCTCTGTGAAAACAGAGCGATCTCACTATTAAAAACAAGACAGCCTCTCCCCTCTCTGTGACAACAGAGCAATCTTTCTGGTAATAAAAAGGCAGTCTCTCTACTCTGTGACAACAGAGCGATCTCACTAGTAATATAAAGGCAATCCCCTCTCTGTGACAACAGAGTGATCTTACAAGTAATAAAAAGGCAGTCTCTCTCCTCCCTGAGACAACAGAGTGATCTCACTAGTATTAAAAAAAAGTCTCTCTCCTCTCTGTGACAACAGAGTGATCTCACTAGTAAGAAAAAGACAGTCTCCCCTCTCTGTGACAGCAGAGCGATCTCACCGGTAATAAAAGGGCCGTCTCTCCCCTCTCTGTGACAACAGAGCGATCTCACTAGTAATAAAAAGGCATTCTCCTCCCTGTGACAACAGTGCGATCGCACCAGTAATAAAAAGATAGTCTCTCCCCTCTCTGTGACAATAGAGCAATCTCACTGTAACAGATTGATCTCTTTTTTACAATTACCTGTACAGAGGATATATCCATTTGGGATACTTTTAAAGCTTATATTCGTGGCCAGATCATCTCATACTCTGCTGCTTTGAGGAAAAGGTTGAAGGAGGAGGAGCTGGTTCCTGTGGACAAGATTAATGAAATTGATAAGAAATATGCTACAGCTCCCTCTGAGAAGTTTTATGAACAAAGAACTGAACTTCAAATGGAACACAGTTTATTACTTTCGTCCTCGATTGCAAATCAATTAATGAAAACAAGAAGCCAATTTTATATACATGGTGACAAAGTTGGTAAACTGTTGGCTAATCAGTTGAAAACTAACTCTACTAAATTTCAAATTAATCAGATTTATAATCAAAAAGATCAACTGACATTTGATCAAGCGGAGATTAATCAATCCTTTTTTGGCTTTTATTCCTCCTTATACCAGAGTTTCCATGAGATTCTAAACATATGTATGACTTTTTAGATAACCTAGATTTCCCTAAGATTTCACATGATACATCTTCTATGTTAGACACTTCTTTTACCACTGATGAGATTAAGAATGTTATTTTTTCTATGAACCCGGGGAAAGCTCCTGGTCCTGATGGGTTTACCGTGGAATTTTATAATTTTTTTGCATCCTCATTAATCCCTTGGCTATCTATTCAGGGTTCTGGAGGCCTCATTAAAACTTGGTAAACTACCCGAATCCTTTTATAGAGCATCGATCTCTTTAAAATTAAAGAAGGATAAAGACCCTGCTCAATGTGCATTTTATAGACCAGTATCTTTGTTAAATGTTGACTCTAAAATTTTTTCTAAATTATTAGCAAACAGACTAGAAAAAGCACTTCCTTATATTATCTCGGAAGACCAAACGGGTTTTATTAAAAATCGTTACTCTTTTTATAACATTCGTACACTTTTAAACATTGTCTATACCCCGTCACAAAATGATCCTGAATGCGTCATTTCCCTAGACACTGAAAAAGCCTTTGACAGGGTCGAATGGCCTTACTTACTTAAGGTGCTTGAAATGTTTAACTTCAGCCCGAAATTTATATCCTGGATCAAATTGTTATATCATTCTCCTATGGCCTCAGTTCGTACTAACTCTTTAAGTTCACCTTTTTTTCCTCTTTTTCAAGGTACCAGACTAGGTTGTCCTCTTAGTCCTTTATTATTTGATATTGCATTAGAACCTCTTGCAATTGCTATTCGAGAATCTTCTAATATTATTGGTATCACTCGTGGTTTAAAGTCTCATAAAGTATCACTTTATGCTGATGACTTACTTTTATATATTTCTAATCCTCAAAAATCTATTCCTGCAGCTTTAGATTTATTAGCACAATTTAGTCTTTTTTCAGGTTATAAATTAAATCTCAGTATGAGTGAACTTTTCCCAATTAATAAGCAAGTTCCCTTATATCAGAACCTCCCATTTAAATTGGTTAATAATCATTTTTCATATCTTGGGATTAAAATTACCTGTAAACATAAGGATTTATTTAAGACTAATTTCCTACCCTTAATTGATCACATTACACAACTTCCATTTAAATGGTCTCCACTTTAACTTTGATTGGTCATATTAATGCTGTTAAGATGTTTACTCTGCCAAAATTTTTATACATATTTCAGGCATTGCCAATTTTTGTTTCAAAATCCTTTTTTGACAAAGTTGACTCTAAAATTTCTTCATTTATTTGGCAAAATAAAAACCCGAGACTGGGTAGAATACATCTACAGAAAGCTAAGAGAGATGGAGATTTGGCATTACCTAATTTTAGATTCTATTATTGGGCAATTAATATTCAACACATGAAATTTTGGTTACTTGACCAAGATACACTATCCATTCCTAAATTGGTAGTATTGGAATTACAATCTGCTCAAGGCCCCATTTGGCCCCATTTTAGGTTCTTCTCTTCCTTTCGATTTGAAACACCATAAACAGGATTGTAACCCGATAGTTAAACATACCTTACGCATTTGGTTTCAATTCCGAAAATGTTTCGATCTTAATCAATTTGGGCTAGCGATTCCTATTTTAGGCAACATATTCTTTCCCCCCTCTTCTACGGACCGTGCTTCTCAAATTTGGAAGACCAATGGTATATCACGGTTTTTGGATTTATTTTTAGATCGCTCCCTTACGTCTTTTGAACAATTATCTAACAAATATAACTTACCAAAAATACATTTTTTTAGATATCTCCAAGTTAGAAATTTCCTAAGTACCATACTTTCTTCCTTTCCGGCATTATATATGTTAGATACTATAATTAACCTTAACCCATGTCAGAAAGGTGTAATGGCTATTATTTATGATACTATCATGAAACTTAGGAAAGCTCCTTTTGATAAGATTGGGTCAGATTGGGAAAAGGAATTGGGCTTCACTATTTTGGCGGATGACTGGGCGCATATTTTACAACTAGTCAATACTTCATCTATCTGTTCTAAACATTCCCTAATTCAATTTAAAGTTGTTCACAGAGCACATATGTCTAAGGATAAATTAGCTCGTTTTTATGCTCATATTAACCCTCTTTGTGACAGATGTCATGGGGAGATAGCTTCCTTAACTCATATATTTTGGTCCTGTCCTACTTTACAAATTTTTTGGAAAGACATTTTAATTTTATCTCAAAGGTATTGAATACAGATATTTCTCCCCATCCTATCACTGCTATCTTCCAGTAATCTTTCTCCTTCAGCCCGTAGAAGGATTGCATTTCTTACTTTCATGGCCAAAAGATGTATTTTACAACATTGGAAGGAGATTAATCCCCCAACTATGTTTTTTTTGGTTTTCTCAGACGATACTATGTTTAAATTTGGAAAAAATCAGAAGTAATCTTTATGATACTTCAGATAAATTTGAACAGAACTGGAGATCTTTTATTCAATATTTTCATTTAATGTAACTTTTTTTTTCTTTGCCCATATTTACATTCCCTTCTTGCTTTTTAACTGTTTTTAATGGAGGTCGGGTTTGAGGACGTGATTGTTTAAAGTTGGTTAAGTCTACTTGATACCTAATTAGCCCATTGCTTTGCTTTGCTTTTTAGATTAGTTGCACGGTGGGTTTTTTTTCTCCATATTGATATATATGGAAAATTAGTATACTATTATATTACCTCGTTATTTTATAACTAAACTGCACTATTTGTACTACTTTTCTTTGTGTATTAATATCTCTTGTAAATTTATATCGCAACAGTTTCTACATGGTTTACCTTTTGTGTACTAATTCAGGGGTCCCCAACCTTCTTTGCACTGCGAACCGGTTTAATATTGACAATATTTTTGCGGACCGGCCGACCCGGGGGGGGGGTTGCCAATGACAAGAAAAGCAGTCAAATACGCGTTGTTTACCCCAAAAAGACTACAATCACCATGAAGCCTTGCGCGGGCACCAGTCCGCATGCGTGTACCTGCCGATTTTCCCTCCCTCTGCAAACCGTTTTTGGCGATTCTGTTCGATGGGGGGGGGGGGGTTAATCACGACCGGAATATAGGTGATAAGTGGCTAATACACTCAATTTCGTTTCTAAAAGGATTTATCTAACGAATTTAATATTGAAAACACAGCGCATATTTTCCTCGCATGAATACAGCTTGAAGTAAGTGTTGAATGAACTTCCAGTAGAAGTGGTAGAGGCAGGTTCGATATTATCATTTAAAGAAAAATCGCATAGGTATATGGACAGGAAAGTAATGGAGGGTTATGGGCTGAGTGCAGGTCGGTGGGACGAGGTGAGAGTCGCGCTCGGCACGGACTAGAAGGGGCGAGATCGCCTGTTTCCGTGCTGTAATTGTTATATGGTTATTTTAAGTAACGTTTAGATATTAATCAAACAGCACGTATTTTCCCCATATGAACATATAAAATGATTGCAACACACCAATATCGCTGAATCAGTGGGAGCCCTGGGCTTGTTTTCCTGCAACAAGCCGGTCGCATCGAGAGGTGATGAGAGACAGCGATACTCGAAGGGGTTCCTTGTGTCCAGTCTATTCCGCAATTTAGTTTTCGTTGTATTCATCGCAGAAAAATGTTGGAAATGAAAGCAACGATTTCAGTGCTTTCGTGGCAATCTCAGGCTGCCGGCAGAGATGTTATATCAAACAAGCTGCTCAGCCCGCCGCCATCTGCAAGCTCGAGGAGTTGACCGCCTTCCCGCCCTGACACGGATGACGCGCGGGTCATGACCTCGCGTGCGTAATGGCTCAACAGAGCGCGTGGCACGGAATGAGGAAAGGCGCGGCAGACTCCTCTCGCCAAACCATATCGCTTCCTCGCGGCCCGGGGGTTGGGGACCGCTATACTAATTCAATAAAAAGATAAGAAAAAAAGAAACAAAAAGGCATTCCCCTCTCTGTGACAACAGAGTAATCTCACGTACTAAAAATGTAGTCTCCCCTCTCTGTCACAACAACGCGATCTCATTGGTAATAAAAAGACAGTCTCTCTCCCTTCTGTGGCAGCAGAGCTATCTCACTAGTAATAAAAAGTCATTCTCGCTCCACTCTGTGACAACTGAGCGACCACACTGGTAATAAAAAGACAGACTCTCTCCTCTCTGTAACAACAGAGTGATCTCACTAGTAAAAAAAAGTCATTCTCTCTCCTCTCTGTGACAACTGAGCGATCTCAATAGTAATAATAAGGCAATCTCCCCCCTCTGTGTGACAACAGAGGGATCTCACTAGTAATAAAAAGGCTGTCTCTCCTGTCTCTGTGACAACAGAGTGATCTCACTAGTAAAAAAAAAGACAGCCTCTCCTGTCTCTGTGACAACAGAGCGATCTTTCTGGTAATAAAAAGGCAGTCTGCCCTCTCTGTGACAAGAGAGTGATCTCACTGGTAATAAAAAAGCAGTCGACTCTCTCTGTGACAACAGAGCTATCTCTCTAGTAAGAAACAGCCAGTTACTCCTCTCTGTGACAACAGAGCAATTTTACTAGTAGTAAGAAGGCAGTCACTCAACTCTCTGACAACAGATCCAACTCACTAGTAATGCAAAGGCAGACTCTCTCATCTCTGTGGCGACAGAATGATCTCACTAGTAATAAAAAGGCAGTGTCTCTCCTCTCTGTGACAACAGAGTGATCTCACTAGTAACAAAAAGTCAGTCTCCCCTTTGTGACAGCAGACCGATCTCAATGGTAATAAAAGGACAGTCTCCCCTCTCTGTGTCAACCGAGCGATATCACTGGTAATGAAAAGGAAGTCTCTCCTCTCTGTGACAACAGCGATATCTCAGTAGTAAAAAAAAGGCAGTTTCTCCTCTCTGTGACAATACAGCGATCTCACTAGTAATAAAAAGACAGTCTCTCCCCTCCCTGTGACAGCAGAGCGATCTCACTTCTAATAAAAAGGCAGTGTCTGCCCTCTGTGACAACAGAGCGATTTCACTAGTAATTAAAAGGCAGTCTCCCTCTTCTCTGTGACAACAGAGCGCCCTCAGTATTAATAAGAAGTTAGTTTCTCCTATCTGTGACAGCAGAGCGATCTTACTTGTAATAAAAAGACAGTCTGCCCTCTCTGTGACAACAGAGCAATCTCACTGGTAATAAAAGGCAGTCTCCCCTCTCTGTGACAACACAGCGATCTCTCTAGTAATGAAAAGACAGTCTCCCCTCTCTGTGTCAACTGAGCGATATCACTGGTAATGAAAAGGCAGTCTCTCCTCTCTCTGATAACACAACGATCTCACTAGTAATAAAAAGACAGTCCCTCCCCTCCCTGTGACAGCAGAGCGATCTCACTTCTAATAAAAAGGAAGTGTCTGCTCTCTGTGACAACAGAGCGCCCTCAGCATTAATAAGAAGGTAGTTTCTCCTCTCTGTGACAGCAGAGCGATCTCACTTGTAAAGAAAAGACAGTCCCCTCTCTGTGTCTACAGAGTGATCTCACTAGTAAAAAAAAGACAGCCTCTCCTGTCTCTGTGACAACAGAGCAATCTTGCTTGTAATAAAATTGCAGTCTCTCTACGCTGTGACAGCAGAGTGATCTCAATAGTAATAAAAAGGCACTCCCCTCTCTGTGACAGCAGAGCGATCTCACTGGTAATAAGAAGACAGTCTCTCCTCTCGGTGACAACACAGCGATCTCACTAGTAATAAAAAGACAGTCACTCCCCTCTCTGTAACAAAAGAGTGCTCTCACTAGTAATAAAAAGTCATTCTCTCTCCTCTCTGTGACATCTGAGCGATCTCAATAGTAATAATAAGGCAATCTCCCCCCTCTGTGTGACAACAGAGGGATCTCACTAGTAAAAAAAAGACAGCCTCTCCTGTCTCTGTGACAACAGAGCGATCTTTCTGGTAATAAAAAGGCAGTCTGCCCCCTCCGTGACAAGAGAGTAATCTCACTGGTAATAAAAAAGCAGTCGACCCTCTCTGTGACAACAGAGCTATCTCTCTAGTAAGCAACAGGCAGATACTCCTCTCTGTGACAACAGAGCAATCTTACTAGTAATAAAAAGGCAGTCACTCAACTCTCTGACAACAGATCCAACTCACTAGTACTGCATAGGCAGACTCTCTCATCTCTGTGATGACAGAATGATCTCACTAGTAATAAAAAGGCAGTGTCTCTCCTCTCTGTGACAACAGAGTGATCTCACTAGTAACAAAAAGGCAGTCTCCCCTTTGTAACAGCAGAGCGATCTCACTGGTAATAAAAGGACAGTCTCCCCTCTCTGTGTCAACCGAGCGATCTCACTAGTAATGAAAAGACAGTCCCTCCCCTCCCTGTGACAGCAGAGCGATCTCACTTCTAATAAAAAGGCAGTGTCTGCTCTCTGTGACAACAGAGCCATCACACTAGTAATAAAAAGGCAGTCACTCCTCTCTGTGACAACAGAGTAATCTCACTAGTAACAAAAGGGCAGTTTCCCCTCTCTCTGTGACAAGAGAGCGATCTCACTGGTAATAAAAAGACAGTCTCTCTCCTCTCTGTGACAGCACAGCGATCTCACTAGCAATAAAATGGCAGTCTCCCCTCCCTGTGACAACAGAGCGAACTCAGCAGTAATAAAAAGACAGTCTCTCTCCGCTTGGTGACAGCAGAGCAGTCTCACTGGTAATAAAAAGGCAGTCTCCCTTCTCTGTGACAACAGATCGATCTCACTAGTAATAAAAAGGAAGCCTCTCTCCCCTCTGTAACAACGGACTGATCTCACTAGTAACAAAAATTGTCTCTCCTGTCCGTGAGAGCAGAGCGATCTCAGTAGTAATAAAAAGGCAGTCTCCCCTTTGTGACAGCAGAGCGATCTCACTGGTAATAAAAGGACAGTCTCCCCTCTCTGTGTCAACCTAGCGATATCACTGGTAATGAAAAGGCAGTCTCTCCTCTCTGTGACAACAGAGATATCTCAGCAGTAAAAAAAAAACACAGTCTCTCCTCTCTCTGTGACAAGAGAGCAATCTCACTGGCAATAGAAAGACAGTCTCTCTCCTCTCTGTGACAGCAGAGCGATCTCACTACTAATAGAAAGACAGTCTCCCCTCTCTGTGACAACAGAACAATCTCACTGGTAATAAAAGGCAGTCTCCCCCCTGCCTGAGAAGTTGCCTTCTCTATGACAAGAGAGCAATCTCACTGACAATAAAAAGGCAGTCGCCACTCTCTGTGACAACAGGGCCATCACTCTAGTAATAAAAAGGGCAGTTACTCCTCTCTGTGACAACAGAGTGATCTCACTAGTAACAAAAAGGCAGTCTCCCCTCTCTCTGTGACAGCAGAGCGATCTCACTGGTGAGAAAAAGGCAGTCTCTCCTCTCTCTGTGACAGCTGAGCGAGCTCACTAGTAATAAAAAGGCAGTCTCACCTCTGTGACAACAGAGCCAGTTCACTAGTAATGAAAAGACAGTCACTCCCCTCCCTGTGACAACAGAGCCAACTCACTAGTAATAAAAAGGCAGTCTCGCCGCTCTCTGTGACAACAGAGCAATCTGAACATTAATAAAAAGGCAGTGTCTCTCCTCTCTGTGACTGCAGAGCAATCTCACTAGCAATAAAATGGCAGTCTCTCCTCTCTGTGACAACAGAGCAATCCCACTAGTGATAAAAAGGCAGTCTCTTTCCTCTCTGTCACAACAGAGCATTCTCATGGCAATAAAAAGGCAGTCTCTCCCCTCTGGGACAGCAGAGCATTCTCACTAGTCCTATAAAGTCAGTCTCGCCTGCCTGCGACAACAGAGCGATCTCATTAGTCATGAAAAGGCACTATCTCCTCTCTGTGACAGCAGAGCGATCTCACTAAAAATAAAAAGTCAGACTCTCTCCTCACTGTGACAACAGAGCGATCTCACTAGTAATAAAAAGTCATTCTCTCTGTCTATCTGTGACAACAGAGCGATCTCAATAGTAATAATAAGGCAATCTCCCCTCTCTGTGTGACATGAGACTGATCTCACTAGTAACAAAGAGGCCGTCTCTCTCCTCTCTGTGACAACAGAGCAATCTTACTAGTAATAAAAAGGCAGTCACTCAACTCTCTGACTACAGATCGAACTCACTAGTAATGAAAAGACAGACTCTCTCATCTCTGTGACAACAGACTGATCTCACTAGTAATAAAAAGGCAGCGTCTATCTTCTCTGTGACAAAGGAGTGATCTCACTAGTAACAAAAATGCAGTCTCCCCTTTGTGACAGCAGACCGATCTCACTGGTAATAAAAGGACAGTCTCTCCTTTCTGTGTCAACCCAGCAATATCACTGGTAATGAAAAAGCAGTCTCTCCTCTCTGTGACAACAGAGATATCTCAGTAGTAAAAATAAGGCAGTCCCTCCCCTCCCTGTGACAGCAGAGCAATCTCACGTAATAAAAAGGCAGTCTCCTCTCTCTCTGTGACAACAGAGAGACCTCATTGGTGAGAAAAAGGCAGTCTCTCCTCTCTCTGTGACAGCAGAGCAATTTCACTAGTAATTGAGACAGTCTCTCTCCTCTCTGTGATAACAGAGTGATCTCACTAGTAAAAAAAACAGAGCCTCTCCCCTCTCTATGACAACAGAGCGATCTCAATAGTAATAATAAGGCAATCTCCCCCCTCTGTGTGACAACAGAGTAATCTGACTAGTAATAAAAAGGCAGTCTCTCTCCTCTCTGTGACAACAGAGTGATCTCACTAGTAAAAAAAGGACAGCTTCTCCCGTCTCTGTGACAACAGAGTGATCTCTCTAGTAATAAATAGGCAGATACTCCTCTCTGTGACAACAGAGCCATCTCTCTAGTAATAAATAGGCAGTCACTCCTCTCTGTGACAACAGAGCAATCTTACTAGAAATAAAAAGGCAGTCACTCAACTCTCTGACAACAGATCGAACTCACTCGTAATAAAAAGGCAGACTCTCTCATCTCTGTGACAACGGGCTGATCTCACTAGTAATAAAAAGGCAGTCTCCCCTTTGTGACAAAAGAGCGATCTCAATGATAATAAAAGGACAGTCTCCCCTCTCTGTGTCAACCGAGCGATATCACTGGTAATGGAAAGGCAGTCTCTCCTCTCTGTGACAACAGAGATATCTCAGTAGTGAAAAATAAGCTGTCTCTCATCTCTGTGACAGCAGAGCGATCTCACTAGTAATAAAACGGCAGTCTCTCCTCTCTGTGAGAACACAGCGATCTCACTAGTAATAAAAAGACAGTCCCTCCCCTCCCTGAGACAGCAGAGGAATCTCACTTGTAATAAAAAGGCAGTGTCTGCTCTCTGTGACATCAGAGCGATTTCACTAGTAATTAAAAGGCAGTCTCCCCATTCAGTGACAACAGAGCGACCACACTGGTAATAGAAATGCAGTCTCCCTTCTCTGTAACAACAGAGCGATCTCACTAGTAATAAAAAGCAAGTCTCCCCCTCCTCTATGAGAACAGAGCCCCCTCACCATTAATAAGAAGGTAGTCTGTCCTCTCTGTGACAGCAGAGTGATCTCACTAGTAATAAAAAGGCAGTATCTCCTCTCTTTGACAACACAGCGATCTCACTGGTAATAAAATGGGAGTCTCCCCCCTTGCCGTGACAAAAGAGTGATCTCACTGGTAACAAAAAGGCAGTCTGCCTTCTCTATGACAAGAGAGCGATCTGACTAGCAATAAAAAGGCAGTCGCCACTCTCTGTGACAACAGAGTGACCTCATTGATGAGAAAAAGGTAGTCTCTCCTCTCTCTGTGACAGCAGAGTGATCTCACTAGTAATAGAAAGACAGTCTCTCTCCTCTCTGTGATAACAGAGTGATCTCACTAGTCAAAAAAAGACAGCCTCTCCCCTCTCTGTGACAACAGAATGATCTTTCTGGTAATAAAAAGGCAGTCTCTCTACTCTGTGATAACAGAGCGATCTCACTAGTAATAAAATGGCAGTCTCTCCTCTCTGTGACAACACAGCAATCTCACTAGTAATAAAAAGACGGTCACTCCTCTCCCTGTGACAGCAGGGCGATCTCACTAGTGATAAAAAGACAGTCCTTCCCCTCCCTGTGACAGCAGAGCGATCTCACTGGTGAGAAAAAGGCAGTCTCTCCTCTCTCTGTGCTAAGAGAGTGATTTCACTAGTAATAAAAAGGGAGTCTCCCCACTCTGTGACAACAGAGCGACCGCACTGGTAATAAAAATGCAGTTGCCTCTCACTGTGACAACAGAGCGATCTCACTAGTAATAAAAAGGCAGTGTCCCCACTTGCCGTGACAAAAGAGCGATCTCACTGGTAACAAAAAGGCAGTCTGTCCTCTCTATGACAAGAGAGCGATATCACTGGCAATAAAAAGGCAGTCGCCACTCTCTGTGACAATAGAGCCATCTCTCTAGTAATAAAAAGTCAGTCACTCTTCTCTGAGACAACAAGGTGATCTCACTAGTAACAAAAAGGCATTCTCCCCTCTCTCTGTGACAACAGAGTGACCTCATTGGTGAGAAAAGGGCAGTCTCTCCTCTCTCTGTGACAGCAGAGCGATTTCACTAGTAGTAGAAAGACAGTCTCTCTCCTCTCTGTGATAACAGAGTGATCTCACTAGTGAAAAAAAGACAGCCTCTCCCCTCTCTGTGACAACAGAGTGATCTTTCTGGTAATAAAAAGGCAGTCTCTCTACTCTGTGATAACAGAGCGATCTCACTAGTAATAAAATGGCAGTCTCTCCTCTCTGTGACAACACAGCAATCTCACTAGTAAGAAAAAGACAGTCACTCCCCTCTCTGTGACAACAGAGTGATCTCACTAGTAATAAAAAGGCAGTCTCCCCATTCTGTGACAACAGAGCGAACTCACTAGAAATAAAAAGACAGTCTCTCTCCTCTCTGTGACAACAGAACAATCTCACTAGTAAGAATAAGGCAGTCTCTCTCCTCTCTGTGACAACAGATTGCCGTCAGCCTTAATAAGAAGATAGTTTCTCCTCTCTGTGACAGCAGAGCGATCTCACAAGTAGTAGAAAGGCAGTGTCTGCTCTCAGTGACAACAGAGCAATTTCACTAGTAATAAAAAGGGAGTCTCCCCACTCTGTGACAACAGAGCGACCGCACTGGTAATAAAAATGCAGTTGCCTCTCACTGTGACAACAGAGCGATCTCACTAGTAATAAAAAGGCAGTCTCCCCACCTGCCGTGAGAAAAGAGCGATCTCACTAGTAACAAAAAGGCAGTTTGCCTTCTCTATGACAAGAGAGCGATCTCACTGGTAATAAAAAGGCAGTTTCTCTATTCTGTGACAACAGAGCGTTCTCAGTAGTAATAAAACAGCAGTCTCTCCTCCCTTTGACAACACAGCAATCTCAACTGGTAATAAAAAAAGAGTCTCTCCCCTTGCCGTGACAAAAGAGCGATCTCACTGGTAACAAAAAGGCAGTCTGCCCTCTCTATGATAAGAGAGCAATCTCACTAGCAATAAAAAGGCAGTCGCCACTCTCTGTGACAACAGAGCAATCTCTCTAGTAATAAAAAGGCAGTCACTCCTCTCTGTGACAACAGAGCAATCGTACTAGTAATAAAAAGGCAGTCACTCAACTCTCTGACAACAGATCGAACTCAATCGTAATAAAAAGGCAGACTCTCTCATCTCTGTGACAACAGACTGATCTCACTTGTAATAAAATGACACTCTCTCCTCTCTGTGACAGCAGAACGATCTCACTGATAAAGAAAAGGAAGTCTCTCCTCTCTATGACAACGGAGCGATCTCACTTGTAATAAAAAGGCAGCCTCTCTCCTCTCTGTGACAACAGTGTAATTTCACCAGTAACAAAAAGGCAGTCTCCCCTCTCTCTGTGACAACAGAGCGATCTCATTGGTGAGAAAAAGGCAGTCTCTCCTCTCTCTGTGACAAGAGAGCAATCTCACTAGTAATAGAAAGACAGTCTCTCTCCTCTCTGTGATAACAGAGTGATCTCACCAGTAAAAAAAAACAGAGCCTCTCCCCTCTCTGTGACAACAGAGCGATCTTTCTGTTAATAAAAAGGCAGTTTCTCTACTCTGTGACAACACAGCGATTTCACTAGTAATAAAAAGGCAGTCTCCCCATTCTGTGACAAAAGAGCTACCACACTGGTAATAAAAATGCAGTTTTCCCTCTCTGTAACAACAGGGCGATCTCACTAGTAATAAAAAGCCAGTCTCCCCCTTCTCTGTGACAACAGAGCGCCCTCAGCATTAATAAGAAGGTAGTTTCTCCTCTCTGTGACAGCAGAGCGATCTCACTTGTAATAAAAAGGCAGTGTCTCCTCTCTGTGACAACAGAGCGACTACACTGGTAATAAAAATGCAGTCGCCTCTCACTGTGACAACAGAGCGATTCCACTAGTAATAAAAAGGGAGTCTCCCCCCTTGCCGTGACAAAAGAGCGATCTCACTGGTAACAAAAAGGCAGTCTGCCCTCTCTATGACAAGAGAGCGATCTCACTGGCAATAAAAAGGCAGTCCCCACTCTCTGTGACAACAGAGCCATCACTCTAGTAATAAAAAGGCAGTCTCTCCTCTCTGGGACAGCAGAGCATTCTCACTAGTCCTATAAAGTCAGTCTCTCCTGTCTGCGACAACAGAGCGATCTCATTAGTCATAAAAAGGCACTATCTCATCTCTGTGACAGCAGAGCGATCGTACTAAAAATAAAAAGTCAGACTCTCTCCTCTCTGTGACAACAGAGCGATCTCACTAGTAATAAAAAGTCATTCTCTCTCTTTCTCTCTCTCTCTCTCTCTCTGTGACAACAGAGCGATCTCAATAGTTATAATAAGGAGATCTCTCCCCTCTGTGTGACAACAGAGTGATCTCACTAGTAATAAAAAGGTCGTCTCTCTCCTCTCTGTGATAACAGAGCAATCTTACTAGTAATGAAAAGGCAGTCACTCAACTCTCTGACAACAGATCGAATTCACTAGTAATGAAAAGGCAGACTCTCTCATCTCTGTGACAACAGACTGATCTCACTAGTAACAAAAAGGCAGTCTCTCCTTTGTGAAACCAGAGCGATCTCACTGGTAATAAAAGGACAGTCTCCCCTGTCTGTGTCAACCGAGCGATATCACTGGTAATGAAAAGGCAGTCTCTCCTCTCTGTGACAACAGAGATATCTCAGTAGTAAAAAAAGGCAGTCTCTCCTCTCTCTGTGACAACAGAGCGATTTCACTAGCAATAAAAAGACAGTCCCTCCCCTCCCTGTGACAGCAGAGCGATCTCGCTTCTAATAAAAAAGGCAGTGTCTGCTCTCTGTGATAACAGAGCAATTTCACTATTAATAATAGGGCAGTTTCCCCATTCTGTAATAACAGAGTGATCTCACCAGTAATAAAAAGTCATTCTCTCTCCTCTCTGTGACAACTGAGCAATCTCAATAGTAACAATAAGGCAATCTCCCCCCTCTGTGTGACAACAGAGGGATCTCACTAGTAATAAAAAGGCAGTGTCTCTCCTCTCTGTGACAACAGAGTGATCTCACTAGGAAAAAAAAGACAGCCTCTCCTGTCTCTGTGACAACAGAGCGATCTTTCTGGTAATAAAAAGGCAGTCTGCCCCCTCCGTGACAAGAGAGTGATCTCACTGGTAATAAAAAAGCAGTCGACCCTCTCTGTGACAACAGAGCTATCTCTCTAGTAAGAAACAGCCAGTTACTCCTCTCTGTGACAACAGAGCAATCTTACTAGTAGTAAGAAGGCAGTCACTCAACTCTCTGACAACAGATCCAACTCACTAGTAATGAAAAGGCAGACTCTCTCATCTCTGTGACGACAAAATGATCTCACCAGTAATAAAAAGGCAGTGTCTCTCCTCTCTGTGATAACAAAGTGATCTCACTAGTAACAAAAAGGCAGTCTCCCCTTTGTGACAGCAGAGCGATCTCACTGGTAATAAAAGGACAGTCTCCCCTCTCTGTGTCAACCGAGCGATATCACTAGTAATGAAAAGACAGTCCCTCCCCTCCCTGTGACAGCAGAGCGATCTCACTTCTAATAAAAAGGCAGTGTCTGCTCTCTGTGACAATGGAGCAATCTCATTAGTAATAAAAAGGCAGTCTCTCCTCTCTGTGACAACAGAGTGGTCTCACTAGTAAAAAAAGGACAGCCTCTCCCATCTCTGTGACAACAGAGCAATCTTTCTGGTAATAAAAAGGCAGTCTGCCCTCTCTGTGAGAAGAGAGCGATCTCACTGGGAGTAAAAAAGGCAGTCGACCCTCTCTGTGACAACAGAGCCATCTCTCTAGTAATAAACAGGCAGTCACTCCTCTCTGTGACAACAGAGCAATCTTACTAGAAATAAAAAGGCAGTCACTCAATTCTCTGACAACAGAATGAACTCACTTGTAATAAAAAGGCAGTGTCTCTCTTCTCTATGACAACAGAGTGATCTCACTAGTAACAAAAAGGCAGTCTCCCCTCTGTGACAGCACAGCGATCTCACTAGCAATAAAAATTATCTCTCCTGTCCGTGAGAGCAGAGCGATCTGACTAGTAATAAAAAGGCAGTCTCCCCTTTGTGACAGCAGAGCATCCCCACTGGTAATAAAAAGACACTCTCCCCTCTCTGTGACAACAGAGTGATCTCACTAGTAACAAAAATTGTCTCCCCTGTCCGTGAGAGCAGAGCGATCTCAATAGTAATAAAAAGACAGTCTCCCCTCTCTGTGACAACAGAGCGATCTCACTAGCAATAAAAAGGCAGTCTCCCGCCTTGCCGTGACAGAACAGCGATCTCACTGGTAACAAAAAGGCATTCTGCCCTCTCTGTGACAAGAGAGCGATCTCACTGCCAATAAAAAGGCAGTCGCCACTCTCTGTGACAATAGAGCCTTCTATCTAGTAATAAAGAGCCAGTCACTCCTCTCTGTGACAACAGAGTGATCTCACTAGTAATAAAAAGGCAGTCTCTCTCCTCTCTGTCACAACAGAGTGATCACACTGGTGAGAAAAACACAGTCTCTCCTCTCTCTGTGACAAGAGAGCAATCTCACTGGCAATAGAAAGACAGTCTCTCTCCACTCAGTGACAACAGAGCAATCTCACTGGTGATAAAAAGGCAGTCTCCCCTCTCTGTGACAACAGACTGATCTCAGTAGTAATAAAAAGGCAGTCTCCCCTTTGTGACAGCAGAGCGTTCTCACTGGTAATAAAAAGACAGTCTCCCCTCTCTGTGTCAACAGAACGAATTCATTGGTAATAAAAAGACAGTCTCCCCTCTCTGTGTCAACAGAACGAATTCATTGGTAATGAAAAGGCAGTCTCTCCTCTCTGTGACAACAGAGCGATCTCACTAGTAATGAAAATGCAGTCTCTCCTCTCTGTGACAACAGAGCGATCTCACTAGTAATGAAAATGCAGTCTCTCCTCTCTGTGACAACAGAGCGATCTCACTAGTAATGAAAATGCAGTCTCTCCTCTCTGTGACAACAGAGCAATCTCATTAGAAATAAAAAGACAGTCTCTCCTCTCTGGGACAGCAGAGCATTCTCAGTAGTAATATAAAGTCAGTCTCTCCTGTCTGTGACAACAGTGCGATCTGATTAGTCAAAAAAGGGCACTGTCTCCTCTCTGTAACAACAGAGCGTTCTCATTAGTAATAAAAAGGCAGTCTCTCTCCTCTCTGTGACAACAGTGTAATTTGACTGGCAACAAAAAGGCAGTCTCCCCTCTCTCTGTGACAGCAGAGCGATCTCACTGGTGAGAAAAAGGCAGTCTCTCCTCTCTCTGTGACAAGAGAGCAATCTCACTGATAATAAAAAGACAGTCTCTCTCTTCTCTGTGACAGCAGAGCGATCTTTCTGGTAATAAAAAGGCAGTCACTCAACTCTCTGACAAGAGATCGAACTCAATTGTAATAAAAAGGCTGTATCTCTCCTCTCTGTGACAACAGAGTGATCTAACTAGTAACAAAAAGGCAGTCTCCCCTTTGTGACAGCAGAGTGATCTCACTGGTAATAGAAGGACAGTCTCCCCTCTCCGTGTCAATAGAGCGATCTCACTGGTAATGAAAAGGCAGTCTCTCCTCTCTGTGACAACAGAGATATCTCAGTAGTAAAAAAAAAGGCAGTCTCTCCTCTCTGACAGCAGAACGATCTCACTAGTAATAAAACGGCAGTCTCCCCTCTCTGTAACAAAACAGCGATCTCACTAGTAATAAAAATACAGTCCCTCCCCTCCCTGTGACAGCAGAGCGATCTCACTTGTAATAAAAAGGCAGCGTCTGCTCTCTGTGACAACAGAGCGATTTCACTAGTAATAAAAAGGCAGTCTCCCCTTTGTGACAGCAGAGCGATCTCACTAGTAATAAAAAGACAGTCCCTCCCCTCCCTCTGACAACAGATCGAACTCACTCGTAATAAAAAGGCAGACTCTCTCATCTCTCTGACAGCAGAGCGATCTCACTAGTAATAAAAAGGCAGCGCCTCTCCTCTCTGTGACAACAGAGCAATTTCACTAGTAATAAAAAGGCTGTCTCCCCACTTGCCGTGACAACAGAGTGATCTCACTGGTAACAAAAAGGCAGTCTGCCTTCTCTATGACAAGAGAGCGATCTCACTAGCAATAGTAAGGCAGTCGCCACTCTCTGTGACAACAGAGCCATCACTCCAGTAATAAAAAGGCAGTCACTCCTCTCTGTGAGAACAGAGTGATCTCACTAGTAATAAAAAGGCAGTCTCTCTACTCTGTGACAACACAGCGATCTCACTAGTAATAAAAAGACAGTCACTCCCCACCCTGTGACAGCAGAGCGATCTCACTGGTAATGAAAAGGCAGTCTCCCCATTCTGTGTCAACAGAGCTACCACACTAGTAATAAAAATGCATTCTCCCCTCTCTGTAACAACAGAGCGATCTCACTAGTAATAAAAAACCAGTCTCCCCCTTCTCTGTGACAAGAGAGCGCCCTCAGCATTAATAAGAAGGTAGTTTCTCCTCTCTGTGACAGCAGAGCGATCTCACTATTAATAAAAAGGCGGTCTCTTTCCTCTCTGTGACAACAGTGTAATTTGACTGGTAACAAAAAGGCAGTCTCCCCTCTCTGTGTGACAGCAGAGCGATCTCACTGGTGAGAAAAAGGCAGTCTGCCCTCTCTGTGACAACAGAGCTATCTCTCTATTAATAAACGCAGTCACTTCTCTCTGTGACAACAGATTGATCTCAGTAGTAATAAAAAGGCAGTCTCTCTCCACTCTGTGATAACAGAGTGATTACACTAGTAAAAAAGGGACAGCCTCTCCTGTCTCTGTGACAACAGAGCGATCTTTCTGGTAATAAAAAGGCAGTCTGCCCTCTCTGTGACAAGAGAGCGATCTCACTAGTAATAAAAAGGCAGTGTCTCTCCTCTCTGTGACAAGAGTGATCTCACTAGTAACAAAAATTGTCTCTCCTGTCCGTGAGAGCAGAGCGATCTCAGTAGTAATAAAAAGGCAGTCTCCCCTTTGTGACAGCAGAGCGATCTCACTGGTAATAAAAAAACTGTCTCCCCTCTCTGTGTCAACAGAGTGATATCACTGGTAATGAAAAGGCAGTCTATCCTCTCTGTGACATGAGAGCAATCTCATTGGTCATAAAAAGACAGTCTTTCTCCTCTCTGTGAAAGCAGAGCGATTTCACTAGTAATAGAGAGACAGTCTCCACTCTCTGTGGCAACAGAGCGATCTCATTAGTCATAAAAAGGCACTATCTCCTCTCTGTGACAACAGAGCGTTCTCATTGGTAATAAAAAGACAGTCTCCCCTCTATGTGACAGCAGAGCGATCTCACTAGTAATAAAAAGGAAGCCTCTCTCCCCTCTGTGACAACAGACTGATCTCACTAGTAATGAAAAGGCGGTGTCTCTCCACTCTGTGAGAACAGAGTGATCTCACTAGTAACAAAAATTGGCTTTCCTGTCCGTGAGAGCAGAGCGATCTCGGTAGTAATGAAAAGGCAGTCTCCCCTTTGTGACAGCAGAGCGTTCTCACTGGTAATGAAAAGAAAGTCTCCCCTCTCTGTGTCAACAGAACGATATCACTGGTAATGAAAAGGCAGTCTCTCCTCTCTGTGACAACAGAGCAATCTCATTAGTCAAAAAAGGCACTGTCTCCTCTCTGTGACAACAGAGCGTTCTCATTGGTAATAAAAAGACTGTCTCCCCTCTCTGTGACAGCAGAGCGATCTCACTAGTAATAATAAGGCAATCTCCCCACTCTGTGTGACAACAGATTGATCTCAGTAGTAATAAAAAGGCAGTCTCTCTCCTCTATGTGACAACAGAGTGATCTCACTAGTAAAAAAGGGGCAGCCTCTCCTGTCTCTGTGACAACAGAGAGATCGTTCTGGCAATAAAAAGGCAGTCTGCCCTCTCTGTGACAAGAGAGCGATCTCACTAGTAATAAAAAGGCAGTGTCTTGCCTCTCTGTGACAACAGAGCGATTTCATTAGTCATAAAAAGTCACTAATTCCTCTCTCTGACAACAGAGCGTTCTCATTGGTAATAAAAAGACAGTCTCCCCTCTCTGTGACAACAGAGCAATCTCACTAGTTATAAAAAGTCATTCTCTCTCCTCTCTGTGATAACAGAGCGATCTCAATAGTAATAATAAGGCAATCTCCCCCCGCTGTGTGACAACAGAGTGATCTCACTGGTAATAAAAAAGCAGTCTCTCCTCTCTCTGTGACAGCAGAACGATCTCACTAGTAATAAAAAGGCAGTGTCTCTCCTCTCTGTGAGAACACAGTGATCTCACTAGTAACAAAAAGGCAGTCTCCCCTCTGTGACAGCACAGCGATCTCACTAGCAATAAAAATTATCTCTCCTGTCCGTGACAGCAGATCGATCTGACTAGTAATAAAAAGGCAGTCTCCCCTTTGTGACAGCAGAGCGTCCCCACTGGTAATAAAAAGACACTCTCCCCTCTCTGTGACAACAGAGCAATCTCATTAGTAGTAAAAATACAGACTCCCCTCTCTGTGATAGCAGAGCGATCTCACTGGTAATAAAAAGACAGTCTCCCCTCTCTATGACAACAGAGCAATCTCACTAGCAATAAAAAGTCAGTCTCCCGCCTTGCCATGACAGAACAGCGATCTCACTGGTAACAGAAAGGCAGTCTGCCCTCTCTATGACAAGAGAGCGATCTCACTGCCAATAAAAAGGCAGTCGCCACTCTCTGTCACAATAGAGCCATCTATCTAGTAATAAAGAGCCAGTCACTCCTCTCTGTGACAACAGAGTGATCTCACTAGTAATAAAAAGGCAGTCTCTCTCCTCTCTGTCACAACAGTGTAATTTCACTAGTAACAAAAAGGCAGTCTCCCCTCTCTCTGTCACAACAGAGTGATCACACTGGTGAGAAAAAGGCAGTCTCTCCTCTCTCTTTGACAAGAGAGCAATCTTACTGGTAATAAAAAAACAGTCTTTCTCCTTTCTGTGACAGCAGAGCGATCTCACTAGTAATAGAAAGGCAGTCTCCCCTCTCTGAGACAACGGAGCGATCTCTCTAGTAATAAAATGGCAGTCTCTCTTCTCTGTGACAACAGAGCAATCTCACTAGTGATAAAAAGGCAGTCTCTCTCCTCTCTGTCACAACAGAGTGATCTCACTGGTATTGAAAAGACAAGCTCCCCTCTCTGTTACTGCAGAGCGATCTCACTGGTAATAAAAAGGCAGTCTCCCCTCTCTGTGACAGCAGAGCAAACTCTCTGGAAATAAAAAGAGACTCTGTGACAACAGAGCGATCCTACTGGTAATAAAAAGGCAGTCTCTCCTCTCTGTGACAACAGAGTTATCTCACCAGTAATAAAATGTCAGACTCTCTCCTCTCTGTGACAACAAAGTTATCTCACTAGTAATAAAAAGACAGTCTGTCCTCTCTAGGACAGCCGAGCGTTCTCACTAGTAATATAAAGTCAGTCTATCTTGTCTACGACAAAAGAGCGATCTCATTAGTCATAAAAAGTCACTAACTCCTCTCCCTGACAACAGAGCATTCTCATTGGTAATAAAAAGACAGTCTCCCCTCTCTGTGACAGCAGAGTGATCTCACTAGTAATAAAAAGTCATTCTCTCTCCTCTCTGTGATAACAGAGCGATCTCAATAGTAATAATAAGGCAATCTCCCCCCTCTGTGTGACAACAGAGTGATCTCACTAGTAATAAAAAGGCAGTCTCTCCTCTCTGTGACAACAGAGATATCTCAGTAGTAAAAAGAAAGACAGTCTCTCCTCTCTGACAGCAGAACGGTCTCACTAGTAATAAAACGGCAGTCTCTGCTCTATCTGACAACACAGTGAACTCACTAGTAATAAAAAGTCAGTCTCCGCACTCAGTGACAACAGAGCGCCCTCAGCATGAATAAGAAGATATTTTCTCCTCTCTGTGACAGCAGAGCGATCTCACTAGTAATAGAAAGGCAGTCTCGTTCCTCTCTGTGACAACAGTGTAATTTCACTGGTAATAAAAAGGGATTCTCCCCTCTCTCTGACAAGAGAGCGATCTCACTGGTAATATAAATGCAGTCGACCCTCTCTGTGACAACAGAGCTGTCTCTCTAGTAATAAACAGGATGTCACTCCTTTCTGTGACAACAGATCAATCTCATTAGTAATAAAAAGGCAGTCTCCCCTCTCTGTGACAACAGAGCGATCTCACTACTAATAAAAAGGCAGTCCCCTTCTGTGACAACACAGCGATATCCCTAGTAGTGAAAAGTGTCTCTCCTGTCTGTGAGAGCAGAGTGATCTCACTGGCAATAAAAAGGCTGTCTTCCCTTTGTTACAGCACCGCGATCTCACTGGTAATAAAAAGACAGTCTCCCCTCTCTGTGTCAACAGAGCAATATCACTGGTAATATAAAGAAAGTCTCTCCTCTCTGTGACAACAAAGAAGTCTCATTAGTAATAATAAGACAGTCTCCCATCTCTGTGATAGCAGAGAGATCTCACTAGTAATAAAAAGACAGTCACTCTCCTCCCTGTGACAGCAGAACGATCTCACTTGTAATAAAAAGGCAGTCGCCCCATTCTGTGACAACAGAGCTACCACACTGAGCTACCACACTGGTAATAAAAATGCAGTCTCCCCTCTCTGTAACAACAGAGCGATCTCACTAGTAATAAAAAGGTAGTCTCCCCTCTCTGTGACAACAGAGCGATCTCACTAGCAATAAAAAGAGAGTCCATCCCCTCCCTGTGACAGCAGAGTGATCTCACTTGTAATAAAATGCAGTCTCCCCTCTCTGTGACAACGGAGCGATCTCACTAGTAATAAAAAGCCAGTCTCCCCCTTCTCTGTGACAAGGGAACGCCCTCAGCATTAATAAGAAGGTAGTCCGTCCTCTCTGTGACAGCAGAGTGATCTCACTAGTAATAATAAGGCAGTCTCTCCGCTCTTTGACAACACAGCGATCTCACTGGTAATAAAAAGGGAGTCTCCCTCTGTACCGTGAAAAAAGAGCGATATTACTGATAACAAAAAGGCAGTCTGACCTCTCTATGACAAGAGAGTGAACTCACTGGCAATAAAAAAATCAGTCACCACTCTCTGTGACAACAAAGCCATCTCTCTGGTAATAAAAAGGCAGTCTCTCCTCTCTAAGAAAACAGAGTGATCTCACTAGTAATAAAACGGCAGCTCTCCTCTCTGTGACAGCAGAGCGATCTCACTTGTAATAAAAAGGCAGTCTTTGTCCTCTCTGTGACAATAGAGCAATTTCACTAGTAATAAAAAGGGACTCTCCCCACTCTGTGACAAACAGAGCGACCGCACTGGTAATAAAAAGGCAGTCTCCCCCTTGCCGTGACAAAAGAGTGATCTCACTGGTAACAAAAAGGCAGTCTGCCTTCTCTATGACAAGAGAGCGATCTCACTGACAATAAAAAGGCAGTCGCCACTCTCTGTGACAACAGAGCCATCACTCTAGTAATAAAAAGGCAGTCACTCCTCTCTGTGACAACAGAGTGATCTCACTAGTAACAAAAAGGCAGTCTCCCCTCTGTGAGAGAAGAGCGATCTGACTGGTGAGAAAAAGGCAGTCTCTCCTCTCTCTGTGACAAGAGAGCAATCTCACTAGTAATAGAAAGACAGTCTCCCCTCTCAGTGACAACAGAGCGATCTCTCTAGTAATTAAAAGACAGTCTCTCTCCTCTCGGTGACAGCAGAGGAATCTCACTGGTAACAAAAAGGCAGTCTCCCGTCTCTGTGACAACAGAGCTATCTCTCTAGTAACATAAAGGCAGTCTCTCTTCTCTGTGACATCAAATCGATCTCACTAGTAATAAAAAGGAAGCCTCTCTCCCCTCTGTGACAACAGACTGATCTCACTAGTAATAAAAAGGCAGTGTCTCTCCTCTCTGTGACAACAGAGTGATCTCACTAGTAACAAAAATGGTCTCTCCTGTCCCTGAGAGCAGAGCGATCTCAGTAGTAATAAAAAGGCAGTCTCCCCTTTGTGACAGCAAAACGTTCTCACTGGTAATAAAAAGACAGTCTCCCCTCTCGGTGTCAACAGAGTGATGTCACTGGTAATGAAAAGACAGTCTCTCCTCTCTGGGACAGCAGAGCGTTCTCACTAGTAATATAAAGTCAGTCTCTCTTGTCTGCGACAACAGAACGATCTCATTAGTCATAAAAAGTCACTAACTCCTCTCTCTGACAACAGAGCATTGTCATTGGTAATAAAAAGACAGTCTCCCCTCTCTGTGACAGCAGAGCAATCTCACTAGTAATAAAATGTCAGACTCTCTCCTCTCTGTGACAACAGAGCGATCTCACTAGTAATAAAAAATCATTCTCTCTCCTCTTTGTGACAACAGAGTGATCTCACTAGTAATAAAAAGTCAGACTCTCTCCTCTCTGTGACAACAGAGTAATCTCACTAGTAATAAAAAGTCAGACTCTCTCCTCTCTGTGACAACAGAGCGATCTCACTAGTAATAAAAAGGCAGTGTCTCTCCTCTCTGTGACAACAGAGTGATCTCACTAGTAAAAAAAAGGACAGCTTCTCCCATCTCTGTGACAACAGAGCGATCTTCCTGGTAATGAAAAGGCACTCTGCCCTCTCTCTGACAAGAGAGCGATCTCACTGGGAATAAAAAAGCAGTTGACCCTCTCTGTGACAACAGAACAATCTTACAAGTAATAAAAAGGCAGTCACTCAACTCTCTGAGAGCAGAGCGAACTCACTCGTAATAAAAAGGCAGACTCTCTCATCTCTGTGACAACAGACTGATCTGACTAGTAATAAAAAGGCAGTGTCTCTCCTCTCTGTGACAACAGAGTGATATAACAAGTAACAAAAAAGCAGTCCCCCCTTTGTGACAGCAGAGCGATCTCACTGGTAATAAAAGGACAGTCTCCCCTCTCTGTGTCAACCGAGCGATATCACTGGTAATAAAAAGACAGTCCCTCCCCTCCCTGTGACAGCAGAGCAATCTCACTTGTAATAAAAAGGCACTGTCTCCTCTCTGTAACAACAGAGCGTTCTCATTAGTAATAAAAAGACAGCCTCCCCTCTCTGTGACAACAGAGCGATCTCAATAGTAATAATAACGCAATCTCCCCCCTCTGTGTGACAACAGAGCTATTTCACTTGTAATAAAAGGGCAGTCTCCCCTCCCTGTAACAACAGAGCGATCTCACTAGTAATAAAAAGCCAATCTCCCCCTTCTCCATGACAACAGAGTGCCCTCACCATTAATAAGAAGGTAGTCTGTCCTCTCTGTGACAGCAGAGTAATCTCACTAGTTATAAAAAGGCAGTCTCTCCTCCCTTTGACAACACAGCGATTTCACTGGTAATAAAAAGACAGTCTCCCCTCTCTGTGACAACAGAGCAATCTCACTAGTAATAATAATGCAGTCTCCCCTCTCTGTAACAACAGAGCAATCTCACTAGTAATAAAAATATCTCTCTGTGACAAGAGAGCGCCCTAAGCATTAATAAGAAGGTAGTTTCTCCTCTCTGTGACAGCAGAGCGATCTCATTATTAATAAAAAGGCAGTCTCTTTCCTCTCTGTGACAACAGTGTAATTTGACTGGTAACAAAAAGGCAGTCTCCCCTCTCTCTGTGACAGCAGAGCGATCTCACTGGTGAGAAAAAGGTAGTCTCTCCTCTCTCTGTGACAAGAGAGCAATTTCACTGGGAAGAAAAAAGCGGTCGACCCTCTCTGTGACAACAGAGCTATCTCTCTATTAATAAACTTGCAGTCACTCCTCTCTGTGACAACAGAGCAATCGTACTAGTAATAAAAAGGCAGTCACTCAACTCTCTGACAACAGATCGAACTCAATCGTAATAAAAAGGCAGACTCTCTCATCTCTGTGACAGCAGAGCGATCTCACTAGTAATAAAAAGACAGTCTCCCCTCTCTGTGTCAACAGAGTGATATCACTGGTAATAAAAAGGCAGTCTCCCCTGACATTATCAACAGTGTGATCTCACTAGAAATAAAAAGAGACTCTCCTCTCCATGATAGCACAGCGATCTCACTGGTCATAAAAAGACAGTCTCTCTCCTCTCTGTGACAGCAGAGCGATCTTTCTGGTAATAAAAAGGCAGTCTGCCCTCTCTGTGACAAGAGAGCGATCTCACTGGGAAGAAAAAAGCAGTCGACCCTCTCTGTGACAACAGAGCTATCTCTCTATTAATAAACTTGCAGTCACTCCTCTCTGTGACAACAGAGCAATCGTACTAGTAATAAAAAGGCAGTCACTCAACTCTCTGACAACAGATCGAACTCAATCGTAATAAAAAGGCAGACTCTCTCATCTCTGTGACAGCAGAGCGATCTCACTAGTAATAAAAAGACAGTCTCCCCTCTCTGTGTCAACAGAGTGATATCACTGGTAATAAAAAGGCAGTCTCCCCTGACATTATCAACAGTGTGATCTCACTAGAAATAAAAAGAGACTCTCCTCTCCATGATAGCACAGCGATCTCACTGGTCATAAAAAGACAGTCTCTCCTCTCTGTGACAGCAGAGCGATCTCACTAGTAACAAAAAGGCAGTCTCTCTCCTCTCTGTGACAACAGAGTGATCTCACTCATGATAAAAAGGTAGTCTCTCTCCTACTGTGACATCAGAGTGATCTCACAAGTAATGAAAAGGCAGTCACCCCTCACAATGACATAAGAGCGATCTAAATGGTAATAAAAAGACAGTCTCCCCTCTCTGTGACAGCAGAACGATCTCACTGGTAATGAAAAGTCAGTCTCTCCTCTCTGTGACAACAGAGCAATCTCATCAGTAATAATAAGACAGTCTCTCCCGTCTCTGTGATAGCAGATAGATCTCACTCGTGATAAAAAAGCAGTCTCTCCTGCCTGTGACAACAGAGCGATCTCATTAGTCATAAAAAGGTAGTATCCCCTCTCTGTGACAAAAGAGCGTTCTCATTGGTAATAAAAAGACAGTCTCCCCTCTCTGTGACCACAGAGTGATCTCACTAGTAATATAAAGTCAGTCTCTCTCATCTTTGTGACAACAGATCGATCTCACTAGTAATAAAAAGGAAGCATCTCTCCCCTCTGTGACAACAGACTGATCTCACTAGTAATAAAAAGGCAGTGTCTCTCCTCTCTGTGACAACAGAGTGATCTCACTAGTAAGAAAAATTGTCTCCCCTGTCCGTGAGAGCAGAGTGATCTCAATAGTAATAAAAAGGCAGTCTCCCCTTTGTGACAGCAGAGCAATCTCACTAGTAATAAAAAGACAGTCTCCCCTCTCTGTGACAACAGAGCGATCTCACTAGCAATAAAAAGGCAGTCCCCCGCCTTGCCGTGACAGAACAGCGATCTCACTGGTAACAAAAAGGCAGTCTGCCCTCTCTATGACAAGAGAGCGATCTCATTGCCAATAAAAAGGCAGTCGCCACTCTCTGTCACAATAGAGCCATCTATCTAGTAATAAAGAGCCAGTCACTCCTCTCTGTGACAACAGAGTGATCTCACTAGTAATAAAAAGGCAGTCTCTCTCCTCTCTGTCACAACAGTGTAATTTCACTAGTAACAAAAAGGCAGTCTCCCCTCTCTCTGTCACAACAGAGTGATCACACTTGTGAGAAAAAGGCAGTCTCTCCTCTCTCTTTGACAAGAGAGCAATCTCACTGGTAATAAAAAGACAGTCTCTCTCCTCTCTGTGACAGCAGAGCGATCTCACTAGTAATAGAAAGACAGTCTCCCCTCTCTGAGACAACAGAGTGATATCACTGGTAATGAAAAGTCAGTCTCTCCTCTCTGTGACAACAGAGCAATCTCATCAGTAATAATAAGACAGTCTCTCCCAACTCTGTGATTGCAGATAGATCTCACTCGTGATAAAAAGGCAGTCTCTCCTGCCTGTGACAACAGAGCGATCTCATTAGTCATAAAAAGGCAGTATCCCCTCTCTGTGACAAAAGAGCGTTCTCATTGGTAATAAAAATACAGTCTCCCCTCTCTGTGACCACAGAGTGATCTCACTAGTAATATAAAGTCAGTCTCTCTCATCTTTGTGACAACAGATCGATCTCACTAGTAATAAAAAGGAAGCATCTCTCTCCTCTGTGACAACAGACTGATCTCACTAGTAATAAAAAGGCAGTGTCTCTCCTCTCTGTGACAACAGAGTGATCTCACTAGTAACAAAAATTGTCTCTCCTGTCCGTGAGAGCAGAGCGATCTCACTGGTAATAAAAGGACAGTCTCCCCTCTCGGTGTCAACAGAGTGATATCACTGGTAATGAAAAGGCAGTCTCTCCTCTCTGTGACAACAGAGCAATCTCATTAGTAATAAAAAGACAGTCTCTCCTCTCTGGGACAGCAGAGCGATCTCACTAGCAATAAAAAGTCAGTCTCTCTTGTCTGTGACAACAGAGCGATTTCATTAGTCATAAAAAGTCACTAACTCATCTCTCTGACAACAGAGCGTTCTCATTGGTAATAAAAAGACAGTCTCCCCTCTCTATGACAACAGAGCGATCTCACTAGTTATAAAAAGTCATTCTCTCTCATCTCTGTGATAACAGAGCGATCACAATAGTAATAATAAGGCAATCTCCCCCCGCTGTGTGACAACAGAGTAATCTCACTAGTAATAAAAAGGCAGTGTCTCTCCTCTCTGTGAGAACAGAGTGATCTCACTAGTAACAAAAAGGCAGTCTCCCCTCTGTGACAACACAGCGATCTCACTAGCAATAAAAATTATCTCTCCTGTCCGTGAGAGCAGAGCGATCTGACTAGTAATAAAAAGGCAGTCTCCCCTTTGTGACAGCAGAGCGTCCCCACTGGTAATAAAAAGACACTCTCCCCTCTCTGTGACAACAGAGTGATCTCACTAGTAACAAAAATTGTCTCCCCTGTCCGTGAGAGCAGAGCGATCTCAATAGTAATAAAAAGACAGTCTCCCCTCTCTGTGACAACAGAGCGATCTCACTAGCAATAAAAAGGCAGTCTCCCGCCTTGCCGTGACAGAACAGCGATCTCACTGGTAACAAAAAGGCATTCTGCCCTCTCTGTGACAAGAGAGCGATCTCACTGCCAATAAAAAGGCAGTCGCCACTCTCTGTGACAATAGAGCCTTCTATCTAGTAATAAAGAGCCAGTCACTCCTCTCTGTGACAACAGAGTGATCTCACTAGTAATAAAAAGGCAGTTTCTCTCCTCTCTGTCACAACAGAGTGATCACACTGGTGAGAAAAAGGCAGTCTCTCCTCTCTCTTTGACAAGAGAGCAATCTCACTGGTAATAAAAAGACAGTCTCTCTCCTCTCTGTGACAGCAGAGCGATCTCACTAGTAATAGAAAGACAGTCTCCCCTCTCTGAGACAACAGAGCGATCTCTCTAGTAATAAAATGGCAGTCTCTCTTCTCTGTGACAACAGAGCAATCTCACTAGTGATAAAAAGGCAGTCTCTTTCCTCTGTCACAACAGAGTGATCTCACTGGTACTGAAAAGACAATCTCCCCTCTCTGTTACTGCAGAGTGATCTCACTGGCAATAAAAAGGCAGTCTCTCCTCTCTGTGACAACAGATCGATCTCACTGGTAATAAAAAGACAGTCTCTCCTCTCTGTGACAACAGAGATATCTCACTAGTAATAAAAAGCCAGTCTCCCCAGTCTGCGACAACAGAGCGACCACACTGGTAATAAAAATGCAGTCGCCCCTGTCAGTTGCAACAGGGCGATCTCTCCAGTAGTAAAAAGGCAGTCACCCCTCTCTGTGACAACAGAGCAATCTTACTAGTAACAAAAAGCCAGTTACTGAACTCTCTGACAACAGATCGATCTCACTAGTAATAAAAAGGTTGCCTTTCTCCCCTCTGTGACAACAGACTGATCTCACTAGTAATAAAAAGGCAGTGCCCCTCCGCTCTGTGACAGCAGAGCGATCTCACTAGTAATAAAAATTGTCTCTCCTGTCCGTGACA
The DNA here is from genome assembly GCF_030028105.1 of Mobula birostris. Classification (NCBI taxonomy): domain Eukaryota; kingdom Metazoa; phylum Chordata; class Chondrichthyes; order Myliobatiformes; family Myliobatidae; genus Mobula; species Mobula birostris. The sequence goes on along the minus strand of NC_092393.1, from coordinate 8,741,748 downwards.
GCAGAACGATCTCACTAGTCATAAAAAGACAGTCTCTGCTCTCCGTGATAGCAGAGCGATCTCACTGGTAATAAAAAGACAGTCTCCCCTCTCTGTGACAACAGAGCGACCACATTGGTAATAAAAATGCAGTCGCCACTCTCTGTGACAACAGAGCCATCACTCTAGTAATAAAAAGGCAGTCACTCCTCTCTGTGACAACAGAGTGAACTCACTGGTAATAAAAACACAGTCTCTCCCCTCTATATGACAACAGAGGGAACTCACTAGTAATAAAAAGATAGTCTCTCTTCTCTGTGAGAACAGAGCGATCTCACTAGTAAGAAAAAGGCAGTCTCTCCTGTCAATGACACCAGAGCGAACTAACTGGTAATAAAAAGACAGTCTCTCCCGTCTGTGACAATAGAGCTATTTCACTAGTAATAAAAAGAGTCTCTCCCCTCGGTGACAGCAGAGCGATCTCACTGGTAATAAAAAGGCAGTCTCTCCTCTCTGTGACAGCAGAGCGATCTCACTGGTAATAAAAAAACAGTCTCTCCCCTCTCTTGACAGCAGAGTGATCTCCCTGGTTATAAAAAGGCAATCTCCCCTCTGTGAGAGAAGAGAGATCTCACTGGTAGAAAAAAGACTGTCTCCCCTCTCTGTGTCAACAGAGCGATTTCACTAGTAGTAAAAAGGCAGTCTCTCTCCTCTCTTTGACAGCAGAGCGATCTCACTAGTAATAAAAAGACTGTCTGTCCTCCCTGTGACAACAGATTGATCTCACTGGTAATGAAAAGGCAGTCTTTCCTCTCTGTGACAACAGAGTGATCTCCCTCGTTATAAAAAGGCAATCTCCCCTCTGTGAGAAAAGAGAGATCTCACTGGTAATATAAAAACTGTCTCTCCTCTCTGTGACAACAGAGCCATCTGACTGGTAATAAAACGGAAATCTCAGCACTATGTGACAACAGAGCGATCTCACTAGTAATAAAAGGCAGTCTCTGCTCTCTATGACAACGGAGCGATCTCACTCATAACAGAAAGACAGCCTCTCCGCTCTATGTGACAACAAAGTGATCTCACTGGTAATAAAAAGATAGTCTCTCTTCTGTGTGAGAACAGAGCGATCTCACTAGTAAGAAAAATGCAGTCAATCCTGTCAATGACAGCAGAGCAAACTAACTGGTAATGAAAAGACAGTCTCTCCCGTCTGTGACAATAGAACTATCTCACTAGTAATAAAAAGAGTCTCTCCTCTCTGTGACAGCAGAGCAATCTCACTGGTAATATAAAGGCAGTCTCTCTTCTCTGTGACAACAGAGCGATCTCACTGGTACTAAAAAGACAGTCTCCCCTTCTCTGTGACAGCAGATCAATCGCACTGGTAATAAAAATGCTGTCTCTCTTCCCTGTGACAACCGAGCGAACTCACTAGTAATAAAAAAACAGTCTCTCCCCTCTCTTGACAGCAGAGTGATCTCCCTGGTTATAAAAAGGCAATCTCCCCTCTGTGAGAGAAGAGAGATCTCACTGGTAGAAAAAAGACTGTCTCCCCTCTCTGTGTCAACAGAGCGATTTCACTAGTAGTAAAAAGGCAGTCTCTCTCCTCTCTTTGACAGCAGAGCGATCTCACTAGTAATAAAAAGGCTGTCTGTCCTCCCTGTGACAACAGATTGATCTCACTGGTAATAAAAAGGCAGTCTCTCCTCTCTGTGACAACAGAGTGATCTCCCTCATTATAAAAAGGCAGTCTCCCCTCTGTGAGAAAAGAGAGATCTCACTGGTAATAAAAAGACAGTCTCCCCCTCTCCGTGACAACAGAGCCATCTGACTGGTAATAAAACAGAAATCTCACCGCTATATGACAACAGAGTGATCTCACTAGTAATAAAAAGACAGTCTCCCCCTCTCTGTGACAACAGAGTGATCTCACTAGTAATAAAAAGGCAATCTCCCAGCTTTCTGTGACAACAGAATGATCTCACCATTAATAGGAAGGCAGTCTCTCATCTCTGTTACAGCAGAGCGATCTCACTAGTAATAAAAAGGCAGTCTCTCTCCTCTCTGTGACAACAGAGTGATCTCCCTAGTCATGAAAAGGCAGTCTCCCCTCTGTGACAGCAGAGAGATCTCACTAGTAATAAAAAGACAGTCTCCACTCTCTGTGTTAACCGAGCAATCCCACTGGTAATAAAAAGACGGTCTCCCCATCTCTGTGACAGCAGAGTGATCTCACTGCTAATAAAAAGTAAATCTCTCTGCTATGTGACAACAGAGCGATCTCAGTAGTAATAAAAGGCAGTCTCTCCTCTCTATGACAACGGAGCGATCTGACTCAGAAAAGAAAGACAGTCTCTCCCCTCTATGTGACAACAGAGCGATCTCACTGGTAATAAAAGGATATTCTCTCCTCTCTGTGAGAACAGAGTGATCTCACTAGTAATAAAAAGAGTCTCTCCACTCTGTGACAACAGAGTGATCTCACTAGTAATAAAAAGGTAGTCTCTCCTCTGTGCAAGAACAGAGCGATCTCACTAGTAAGAAAAAGGCAGTCTCTCCTCTCACTGACAACAGAGCGAACTAACTGGTAATAAAAAGACAGTCTCTCCCGTCTGTGACAACAGAGCGAACTCACTACTAATAAAAAGAAACTCTCTCCTCTCTGTGACAACAGAGCGATCTCACTGGTAATAAAAACAGTCTCTCCCCTCTATGTGACGACGGAACAATCTCACTGGTATTAAAAAGACAGTCTCCCCTCTGTGACAGCAGATTGATCTCACTGGTAATAAAAAGACAGTCTCCACTCTTTGTTTAACCAAGCAATCTGACTGGTAATAAAAAGACAGTCTCTCCAGTTTGTGACAATAGAGCTATCTCACTAGTAATAAAAAGATTCTCTCCCCTCGGTGACAGCAGAGCGATCTCACTGGTAATAAAAAGGCAGTCTCTCCTCTCTGTGACAATAGAGTGATCTCACTGGTAATAAAAAGGCAGTCTCTCCCCTCTATGTGACAACAGAGTGATCTCACTGGTAATAAAAAGTTAGTCTCTCCTCTCTATGACAACAGAGTGATCTCACTACTAATAAAAAGGCAGCTTTCCTCTCTGTGACAGCAGAGCTATTTCACTGGTAATAAAACAGCAGTCTCCCCACTCTCTGTGACAACAGAACAATCACACTGGTAATAAAATGCAGTCTCCCCACCTCGCTGTGACAAAAGGGTGATATCACTAGTAATAATATGGCAGTCACCCCTCTCCGTGACAGCAGAGCAATCTCACTGGTAATAAAAAGGCTGCCTCTCCTCCCTGTGACAAAAGAGCTGTCTCACTGTCAATAAAAAGACAGTCTGTCCTCTCTGTGACAACAAAGTGATCTCACTGGTAATAAAAAGACAGACTTCCCCTCTCTGGGACAACAGAGCGATCTCACTGATAATAAAAAGTCAGTCTCTCCTCTCTATGACAACGGAGCGATCTCACTCGTAATAAAAAGACAATCTCTCCCCTCGATGTGACAACAGAGCGATATCGCTAGTAATAAAAAGTCAATCTCCCCTCTGTGAGAGAAGAGAGATCTCACTGGTAATAAAAAGGCAGTCTCTCCTCTCTGTGACAACAGAGCCATCTCGCTAGTAATAAAAATGCAGTCTCTCCTCTCTGTGACAACAGAGTGATCTCACTGGTAATAAAAAGGCAGTCTCTCCTCTCTGTGACAACGGAGCGATCTCACTCATAATAGAAAGACAGTCTCTCCCCTCTATGTGACAACGGAGCAATCTCACTGGTATTAAAAAGACAGTCTCCCCTTCTCTGTGACAGCAGATTGATCTCACTGGTAATAAAAAGGCAGTCTCTCTTCCCTGTGACAACAGAGTGATCTCCTTCGTTATAAAAAGGCAATCTCCCCTCTGTGAGAGAAGAGAGATCTCACTGGTAGAAGAAAGACTGTCTCCCCTCTCTGTGTAAACAGAGCGATCTCACTAGTAGTAAAAAGGCAGTCTCTCTCCTCTCTTTGACAGCAGAGCGATCTCACTAGTAATAAAAAGACAGTCTGTCCTCTGTGAAAACAGAGCCATCTCACTGGAAATAAAAAGACAGTCTCCCCCTCTCTGTGACACAGAGTGATCTCACTGGTAATAAAAAGGTAGTCTCTCCTCTCTGTGACAACAGAGTGATCTCCTTAGTCATGAAAAGGCAGTCTCCCCTCTGTGACAGCAGAGCGATCTCACAAGTAATAAAATGACAGTCTCCCCTCTCTGTGTTAACCGAGCAATCCCACTGGTAATAAAAAGACAGTCTCTCTCCTCTCTGTGACAACAGAGCGATCTCACTCATAATAGAAAGACAATCTCTCCCGCCTATGTGACAACAGAGAGATCTCACTGGTAATAAAAAGATAGTCTCTCCTCTCTGTGAGAACAGAGCTATCTCACTAGTAAGAAAAAGGCAGTCTCTCCTCTCAATGACACCAGAGCGAACTAACTGGTAATAAAAAGACAGTCTCTCCCGTCTGTGACAAAAGAGCTATTTCACTAGTAATAAAAAGAGTCTCTTCTCTGTGTGACTGCAGAGTGATCTCACTGGTAATAAAAAGTCAGTTTGTCCTTTCTGTGACAACAGAGCCATCTCACTGGTAATAAAAAGACAGTCTCCCACTCTCTGTGACAACAGAGCGATCTCAACATTAATAAAAAGGCAGTCTCTCCTCTCTGTGACAGCAGAGCGATCTCACTCGTAATAAAAAGACAGTCCCTCCTCTCTGTGACAACAGAGTGATCTCCCTAGTCATGAAAAGGCAGTCTCCCCTCTGTGACAGCAGAGAGATCTCAGTAGTAATAAAAAGACAGTCTCCACTCTCTGTTTAACCAAGCAATCTGACTGGTAATAAAAAGACAGTCTCTCCAGTCTGTGACAATAGAGCTATCTCACTAGTAATAAAAAGATTCTCTCCCCTCGGTGACAGCAGAGCGATCTCACTGGTAATAAAAAGGCAGTCTCTCCTCTCTATGACAGCAGAGTGATCTCACTACTAATAAAAAGGCAGTTTTCCTCTCTGTGACAGCAGAGCTATTTCACTGGTAATAAAACAGCAGTCTCCCCACTCTCTGTGACAACAGAACAATCACACTGGTATAAAATGCAGTCTCCCCGCCTCGCTGTGACAAAAGGGTGATATCACTAGTAATAATATGGCAGTCACCCCTCTCCGTGACAGCAGAGCAATCTCACTGGTAATAAAAAGGCTGCCTCTCCTCCCTGTGACAAAAGAGCTGTCTCACTGTCAATAAAAAGACAGTCTGTCCTCTCTGTGACAACAAAGTGATCTCACTGGTAATAAAAAGACAGTCTTCCCCTCTCTGGGACAACAGAGCGATATCGCTAGTAATAAAAAGTCAATCTCCCCTCTGTGAGAGAAGAGAGATCTCACTGGTAATAAAAAGACTGTCTCTCCTCTCTGGGACAACAGAGCGATCTCACTGATAATAAAAAGTCAGTCTCTCCTCTCTATGACAACAGAGCGATATCGCTAGTAATAAAAAGTCAATCTCCCCTCTGTGAGAGAAGAGAGATCTCACTGGTAATAAAAAGGCAGTCTCTCCTCTCTGGGACAACAGAGTGATCTCACTGGTAATAAAAAGGCAGTCTCTCCTCTCTGGGACAACGGAGCAATCTCACTCATAATAGAAAGACAGTCTCTCCCCTCTATGTGACAACAGAGCGATCTCACTAGTAATAAAAAGATAGTCTCTCCTCTGTGTGAGAACAGAGTGATCTCACTGTTAATAAAAAGACAGTGTCCCCTCTCCGTGACAACAGAGCCATCTCACTGGGAAGAAAAAGACAGTCTCCCCTCTCTGTGTTAACCGAGCAATCTGACTGGTAATAAAAAGTAAATCTCTCCTTTATGTGATAAAAGAGCGATCTCACTAGTAATAAAAAGGCAGTCTCCCCTTTGTGACAACAGAGAAATCTCACTGGTAATAAAAAGGCAGTCTCTCTTCTCTGTGACAACAGAGCGATCTCACTGTTAATGAAAAGACAGTCTTCTCTCTCTGGGAAGGTATGAGTGATGAGCGAAAACACCGCGATATAGGGGAAGATATTGGTGGTGTGCGAAATCACAGCTATATGATGGAAGGGATGAGAGGTGCGAGAAAACACAGCGATGTAGGGGAAGCTATGGGAGGTGCGTGAAAACACAGCGATACAGGAGAAAGTATGAGAGGAGCACCAAAACACAGCGATATATGGGAATCTTTAGGTGCTGCGCGACAACAGAGCGATATACGGGAAGGTATGGGCGGTGCGCGAAAACACGGCGATATATGTGAAGGTATCAGAGGTGCGTAATAACACGTTGATATTGGGGAAGGTATGAGAGGTGAACAAAAACACGGCGATATAGGGGAAGCTGTAAAGGTGAGCGAAAACACTGTGATATAGGGGAAGGTATGAGATGTGTGCGAAAACAAGATATCGGGGAAGCAATGGGAGGTGCGCGAAAACACAGCGATATAGGGGAAGGGAAGAGAGGTGCGTGAAAACACAGCGATATAGGGGAAGCTATGGGAGGTGCATGAAACCATTGCGATATAGGAGAAGGTATGAGAAGTACTCGAAAACACAGCGATGTTGGGGAAGCTATGAGAGGTGCGTGAAAACATCGCAATATATGGCAAGTTATGAGAGGTGTGCGAGAACAGCGATATAGTGGAAGCTATCAGATGTACGCGACAACACAGCAATATAGGGGAAGGTATGGGAGGTGCGCGAAAACACGTCGATATAAGGGAAGGTATAAGAGGTGCACGAAAACACAGTGATACAGGGGAAACTATGGGACGTGTGCGTAAACACGGCGATATACGTGAAGGTATCAGGGGTCGGTGAAAACACGTCAATATACGGGAATGTATGAGAGATGCACAAAAACACGGCGATACAGGGGAAGGTGCATGAAAACAAGGCGATATAGGGGAAGCTATAAGAGGTGAGCAAAAACACAGTGTTATAGGGTAAGTATGAGAGGTACACGAAAACACAGCTATATAGGGGAAGGTGTGAAAGATGCGCGAAAACTCAGCTAAAAAGGGGACGGTATGAGAGATGTGTGAGAACACGGCAATATAGGCAAAGCTATGAGAGGTGAGCAAAAACACAGCCATATAGGGGAAGGTATGACAGGTGCGCGAAATCATGTTGATATATGGGAAACTTTGGGAGGTGCGTGAAAACATTGCAATATATGGCAAGCTATGAGAGGTGTGCGAAAAGAGCGATATAGCGGAAGCTATGGGAGGTACGCGACAACACAGCAATATAGGGGAAGGTATGAGAGGTGCACGAAAACCGGGCGATATAGGGGAAGCTATAAGAGGCGAGCGAAAACACAGCGATATAGGGGAAGTTATGAGAGGTGTGCGAAAACACAATGATACTGGGGAACCTATGGGAGGTGCGGGAAAACACAGCGATATAGAGTAACGTACGAGAGGTGCGTGAAAACACGGCAAAATACGTGAAGGTATCAGAGGTGCGTATAAACACGTCGATATTGGGGAAGGTATGAGAGGTGCGCGAAAACAAGGCGATATAGGGGAAGCTATAAGAGGTGAGCAAAAACACAGTGATATAGGGTAAGTATGAGAGGTGCGCGAAAAAACAGTGATATAAGGGAAGCTATGGAAGTTGTGCGAAATCACAGCAATATAGGGGCAGGTATGGAAGTTGCGCGAAAACACGACGATATAGGGGAATGTGTGAAAGATGCGCGAAAACTCAGCTAAAAAGGGGACGGTATGAGAGATGAGTGAGAACACGGCAATATAGGCAAAGCCATGAGAGGTGAGCAAAAACACAGCCATATAGGGGAAGGTATGAGAGGTGGGCGAAAACACAACGATATAGGGGAAAATATGCGCGATGCGCAAAAACACAGTGATATAGGGGAATCTATGAGAGGTGCACGAAAACACGGTGATCTGCGGGAAGCTATGAGAGGTGCACAAAAACATTGCAATATATGTTAAGCTATGAGAGGTGCACGAGAACACAGCGACAGAGGGGAGCTTTGAGAGGTACGCGATAACACAGCGATATAGGGGAAGGTATGAGAGTTGTGCGAAAACACTGCGATATAGTGGCAGCTATGAGAGGTGAGCGATAACACAGCGATATAGGGGAAGTTATGAGAGGTGCGCAAAAACACAGTCATCCTGGGGAAGCTATGAGAGGCGTGCGAAAACATCACAATACATGGCAAACTATGAGAGATGTGCAAAAATGGCGATATAGCGGAAGCTGTGGGAGGTACGCTACAACACAGCAATATAGGGGAAGGTATGAGAGGTCCGCTAAAACACAGCAATATAGGGGAAACTATGAGAGGTGCGCGAAAACATTGCAATATTTGGCAAGCTATGAGAGGTGTGCGAAAAGAGCGATATAACGGAAGCTATGGGAGGTACGCGACAACACAGCAATATAGGGGAAGGTATGGGAGGTGCACGTAAACAAAGCGATATACGTGAAGGTATCAGAGTTGCGTGAAAACACGTCGATATACGGGAAGGTATGAGAGGTGCACGAAAACACGGCGATATAGGGGAAGCTATAAGAGGTGAGCGAAAACACAGCGATGTTGGGGAACCTATGGGAGGTGCGGGAAAACACAGTGATATAGGGTAACGTACGAGAGGTGCGCGAAAACACAGCGATATAGGGTAAGCTACTGGAGGGGCGCGAAAATACGGCGATATAGGAGAAGGTATGAGAGGTGCGCAAAAACACAGTGATCCTGTGGAAGCTATGAGAGGTGTGCAAAAACAGCGATATAGCGGAAGCTATGGGAGGTACGTGACAACACAGCAATATAGGGGAAGGTACGGGAGGTCGGCAAAAACACGGCGATATACGTAAAGGTATCAGAGGTGCGTAAAAACACATCGATATAGGGGAAGGTATGAGAGGTGCACGAAAACACGGCGATATGGGGAAACTATAAGAGGTGAGCGAAAACACAGCAATATAGGGTAACGTACGAGAGGTGCGCGAAAACACAGCGATTTGTGGGAATCTATGAGAGATGTGCGAAAACATTGCAATATATGGAAAGCTATGAGAGGTGCGTGATAACGCAATGAAAAGGGGAGGGTATGAGAGGTGTGCAAAAACACGGCGATATATGGGAAACTATGGGAGGTGCGTGAAAACAGGGCGATATAGGGGAGGTATGAGAGGTGCTCAAAAACACAGCGATGTAGGGGAAGCTATGGGAGGTCTGTGAAAACACGGTGATATAGGGGTAGGTATGAGAGGTGCGCGAAAAGACAGTGATAAGTGGGAAACTATGAGAGGAGCGCAAAAACACGGCGATATATGTGAAGGTATCAGAGGTGCGTGAAAAAAAATTGATACGAGGAAGGTATGAGAGATGAGGGAAAACTCAGCTAAAAATGGGAAGGTATGAGTGATGCGCGAGAACACGGCAATATAGGCAAAGCTATGAAAGGTGAGCAAAAATACATCGATATAGGGGAAGGTATTAGAGGTGGGCGAAAACACAACGATATAGGGGAAGTTATGTGAAGTGCGCGAAAAACAGAGCGATATCAGGGAAGCTATGGGAGGTGTGTGAAAGCAGAGTGATATAGGGGAAGTGATGAGAGGTGCGCTAAAACACAGCAATGTAGGGGAAGGTATGATAGGTCTGCAAAACCACGGCGATATAGGGGATGCTATGGGAGTTGTGCGAAATCACAGCGATATAGAGGAAGGGATAAGAGGTGCGTGAAAACAGTGATATAGGGGAATATATGGGAGGTGCGCGACAACAGAGCGATATAGTGGAAGGTATCAGAGGTGCGCGAAAACACCGATGTTGGGGAACCTATGAGAGGTGTGTGAAAACATCGCAATATATGGCAAGTTATGAGAGGTGTGCGAGAACAGCGATATACTGGAAGCTATCGGAGGTACGTGACAACAAAGCAATATAGGGGAAGGTATGGGAGGTGCGCGAAAACACAGTGATATAGGGGAAGGTACGAGAGGTGCGCGAAAACACAGTGATACAGGGGAGGCAATGGGACGTGCGGGAAAACACAGTGATATAGGGTAAGGTATGAGAGGTGCGCAAAAACACAGCGATATAGGGGAAGCTATGGGAGTTGTGCGATATCACAGCGATATAGGGGAAGGGATGAGAGGTGCGTGAAAACAGTGATATAGGGGAAGCTATGGGAGGTGCGTGAAAACATTGCGATATAGGAGAAGGTATAAGAGGTACGCGAAAACACAGCGATGTTGGGGAAGCTATGAGAGGTGCGCGAAAACAGCGATATAGCGGAAGCTATGGGAGGTACGCGACAACACAGCAATATGGGGAAGGCAAACAACAGGAATTCTGCAGATGCTGGAAATTCAAGCAACACACATCAAAGTTGCTGGTGAATGCAGCAGGCCAAGCAGCATCTCTAGGAAGAGGTGCAGTCGACGTTTCAGGCCGAGACCCTTCGTCAGGACTGGGGAAGGTATGAGAGGTGCGCGAAAACACCGCGATTACGTGAAGGTATCGGAGGTGCGTGAAAACACGTCGATATAGGGAAAGGTATGAGAGGTGCACGAAAACACGGTGATATAGGGAAAGGTATGAGAGGTGCACGAAAACACGGTGATATAGAGGAAGCTATGGGAGTTGTGCGAAATCACAGCGATATAGGGGAAGGGAAGAGAGGTGCGAGAAAACACAGCGATATAGGGGAGGCTATGGGAGGTGCGCGAAAACATTGCAATATATGGCAAGCTATGAGAGGTGTGCGAAAACAGCGATATAGCGGAAGCTATGGGAGGTATGCGACAGCACAGCAATATAGGAGAAGGTATGAGAGGTGCACGAAAAGACAGCTATATACGTGAAGGTATCAGAGGTGCGTAATAACACGTCGATATTGGGGAAGGTATGAGAGGTGTGCGAAAACAGAATGATATTGGGGAAGCTATGGGAGGTGCGGGAAAACACAGCGATATAGGGGAAGTTATGGAAGTTGTGCAAAATCACAGCGTTATAGGGGCAGGTATGGGAGGTGCGTGAAAACACGACGATATAGGGGAAGGTGTGAAAGATACGTGAAAACTCAGCTAAAAAGGGGACGGTATGAGAGATGCGTGAGAACACAGCAATATAGGCAAAGCCATGAGAGGTGAGCAAAAACACAGCCATATCGGGGAAGGTATGAGAGGTGGGCAAAAACACGATATAGGGGAAACTATGCGAGGTGCGCGAAAACAGGGCGATATAGGGGAAGCTATGAGAGGTGCATGAAAACACAGTGATTTGGGGGAAGCTATGAGAGGTGCACGAGAACACAGCGACAGAGGGGAAGCTTTGAAAGGTACGCAATAACACAGCAATATAGGGGAAGGTATGAGAGGTGCGTGAAATCATGGTGATATATGGGAAACTTTGGGAGGTGCGTGAAAACAGGGCGATATAGGGGAAGGTATGAGAGGTGCGCAAAAACACAACGATATAGGGGAATCTATGGGAGGTGTGCGAAAACAGCGATATAGCGGAAGCGAAAACAGCGATATAGCGGAAGCTATGGGAGGTACGCTACAGCACAGCAATATAGGGGAAGGTATGAGAAGTCCGCGAAAACATGGCGATATGCATGAAGGTATCAGAGGTGCATAAAAACACGTCGATATAGGGGAAGGTATGAGAGGTGCACGAAAACACAGCGATATAGTCGACGGTATGAGAGGTGTGCGAAAACACAATGACATTGGGGAACACACATAAAAGTTGCTGGTGAACGCAGCAGGCCAGGCAGCATCTCTAGGAAGAGGTGCAGTCGACGTTTCAGGCCGAGACCCTTCGTCAGGACTAACTGAAGGAAGAGTGAGTAACGTTCACCAGCAACTTTTATGTGTGTTGCTTGAATTTCCAGCACCTGCAGAATTCCTGTTGTTTGTGATATTGGGGAAGCTATGGGAGGTGCGGGAAAACACAGTGATATAGGGTAAGGTATGAGAGGTGCGCGAAAGCACAGCGATATGGGGAATCTATGAGAGGTGCGCGATAACACAGCAATATAGGGGAAGGTATGAGAGGTGCGTGAAAACATGGCGATTTAGGGGAAGCTATGGGAGGTGCGCAAAAACACGGTGATATTAGTGATGTTATGACAGGTAAGCAAAAACACAGCGATTTGTGGGAATCTATGAGAGGTGCGCGAAGATATTGCAATATATGGAAAGCTATGAGAGGTGCACAAGAACACAGCTTTAGATGGGAATCTATGAGAGGTGCGCGATAACACAGCAAAAAAGGGGAAGGTATGAGAGGTGTGCGAAAACACGGTGATATATGGGAAACTATGGGAGGTGCGTGAAAACAGGGCGATATAGGGGAGGTATGAGAGGTGCTCAAAAACACAGCGATGCAGGGGAAGCTATGGGAGGTCTGCGAAAACACGGCGATATAGGGGTAGGTATGAGAGGTGCACGAAAAAAAATCGATACGGGGAAAGTATGAGAGATGAGCGAAAACTCAGCTAAAAATGGGAAGGTATGAGTGATGTGCGAGAACACGGCAATATAAGCAAAGCTATGAGAGGTGAGCGAAAACACAGCGATATAGGGGAAGCTATGGGAGTTGTGCGAGATCACAGCAATATAGGGGAAGGGGTGAGAGTTGCGTGAAAACGCAGCGATATATGGGCAGCTATGGGAGGTGCGCGACAGCAGAGCGATATAGGGGACGGTATGAGAGGTACGCGAAAACACAGCGATGTTGGGGAAGGTATGAGAGATGAGCGAAAACTCAGCTAAATAGGGGAAGTTATGAGTGATGTGCGAGAACAGGGCGATATAGGCAAAGCTATGAGAGGTGAGCAAAAACACAGCGATATATGGGAAGGTATTAGAGGTAGGTGAAAACACAACGGTATAGGGGAAGCTATGTGAGGTGCACGAAAACGTGGCGATTTGGGGAATGCTATGAGAGGTGCATGAAAACATTGCATAATGTGTTAAGCTATGAGAGCTGAACGAGAACACAGCAATAGAGGAGAAGCTTTCAGAGGTGCCCAAAAATACAGCGATATAGGGGAAGGTCTGGGAGGTGCGCAAAAACACGGTGATATAGGGGAAGTTCTGAGAGGTGCGCGAAAACATAGTGATATAGGGGAAGTTACGGGAGGTGCGCGAAAACACGACGATATAGGTGAAGGTATGAGAGGTGCGTGAAAACACGTCAATACAGGGGAAGCGATGCTAGGTGCATGAAAACTCAACAATATAGGGGACGGTATGAGTGGCACGTGAAAACGCAGGGATATAGGGGTAGGTATGCAAGGTGCATTGAAACACAGGGATATCAGGGAAGGTATGAGAGCTGCGCAAAAACACAACAATATAGGGGACGCTATGAGAGGTGCGCGAAAACAGAGCGATATAGAGGAATCTAAAGGAAGTGCGCGAAAACGCAGCGATAGATGGGAAGCTATGGGAGGTGCGCGATAACAGAGCGATATAGGGGAAGGTATGAGGAGTGCGAGAAATCACAGCAATATAGGGGAAGCTAAGGAAGGTGCATGAAAACATTGTGATATACGAGAAGGTATGGGAGGTACGCGACAACACAGCAATATAGGGGAAGGTAAGGGAGGTACGCGACAACACAGCAATATAGGGGAAGGTATGGGAGGTCCGCAAAAACACGGCGATATACGTAAAGGTATCAGGGGTGCGTAAAAACACATTGATATAGGGGAAGGTATGAGACGTGCATGAAAACACGGCGATATAGCGGAAGCTACGGAGGTGGGCGAAAACACAGCGATATAGGGGAATGTATGGGAGGTGCGTGTTAACACTGCGATATATGAGAAAGTATGAGGGGAGCATGATAACACAGCGATGTACGGGAAGGTATGAGAGGTGCGCGAAAACACAACGATATAGGGGAAGATATGAGAAGTGCACGAAAACACAGCGATAAAGGGGAAGCTGTAAGAGGTGAATGAAAACGCAGCGATATACGGGAAGGTATGAGAGGTGTGCGAAAACAGAATGATATTGGGGAATCTATGGGAGGTGCGGGAAAACACAGCGATATAGGGGAAGCTATGGGAGTTGTGCGAAATCACAGCGATATAGTGGAAGGGATGAGAGGTGCGTGAAAACACAACGATATAGGGGAAATTATGGGAGGTGCGTGAAAACACAGCGGTATAGGGGAAGGTATGAGAGGTGCGTGAAAACACAGTGATACAGGGGAAGCTATGGGAGGTGCGCGAAAACACGGTGATATATGTGAAGGTATCAGAGGTGCGTGAAAACATGTCGATATAGGGGAATGTATGAGAGATGAGCGAAAACTCAACTAAATAGGGGAAGTTATGAGTTATGCGCGAGAACACGGCGATATATGGGAAAGTGTTAGAGGTGGGCGAAAACACAACGGTATAGGGGAAGCTATGTGAGGTGCGCGAAAGTGCGGCGATTTGGGGAATGCTATGAGAGGTGCACGAAAAATTTGCATAATATGCTAAGCTATGAGAGCTGCACGAAAACACAGCAATAGAGGAGAACCTTTCAAAGGTGCCCGAAAATACAGCGATATAGGGGAAGGTATGGGAGGTGCACAAAAACACGGTGATATAGGGGAAGTTATGAGAGGTGCGCAAAAACACAGTGATATAGGGGAAGTTATGGGAGGTGCGCGAAAGCACGCTGATATAGGGGAAGATATGGGAGGTGCGCGAAAACACAGTGATATAGGGGAAGTTATGGGAGGTGCGCGAAAGCACGCTGATATAGGGGAAGATATGAGAGGTGCGTGAAAACACGTTGATACAGGGGAAGCCATGATAGGTGCACGAAAACTCAACAATATAGGGGACGGTATGAGTGGCGTGTGAAAACGCAGGGATGTAGGGGTAGGTATGCAAGGTGCATGAAAACACAGGGATATCGGGGAAGGTATGAGAGATGCGCGAAAACAGCGATATAGAGGAATCTAAAGGAGGTGCGCGAAAATGCAGTATATATGGGAAGCTATGGGAGGTGCGCGATAACGGCAATATAGGGGAAGGTATGAGGGGTGCGAGAAAACACAGCGATGTAAGGGAAGCAATGGGAGGTGCGTGAAAACACGGCGATATATGAGAAAGTATGAGAGGAGCACGATAACACAGCGATGTACGGGAAGGTATGAGAGGTGCGAGAAAACACAGTGATATATGGGAAGCTATGGGATGTGCGCGACAACAGAGCGATATAGGGGACGGTATCAGAGTTGCGCGAAAACACAGTGATATAGGGGAAGCTATGGGAAGTGCGCGAAAACATTGCGATATAGGAGAAGGTATGAGAGGTACGCAAAAACACAGCGATGTTGGGGAAGCTATGAGAGGTGCACGAAAACATCGCAATATATGGCAAGCTATCAGAGGTGTGCGAAAACAGCGATATAGTGGAAGCTGTGGGAGGTACTCGACAACACAGCAATATAAGGGAAGATATGGGAGATCCGCGAAAACACGACGATATAGGGGAAGGTATGAGAGGTGCGTGAAAACACAGTGATATAGGGGAAGTTATGGGAGATGCGCGAAAACACGGCGATATATGTGAAGGTATGAAAGGTGCGTGAAAATACGTCGATACAGGGGAAGCGATGAGAGGTGCACGAAAACTCAACAATATAGGGGACGGTATGAGTGACGCGTGAAAACGCAGGGATATAGGGGTAGGTATGCAAGATGCATGAAAACACAGGGATATCGAGGAAGGTATGTGAGCTGCGCGAAAACACAACAATACAGGGGACGTTATGAGAGGTGCGCGAAAACACAGCGATATAGAGGAATCTAAAGGAAGTGCGCAAAAACGCAGCGATATATGGGAAGCTATGGGAGGTGCGCGATAACATTGCGATATACGAGAAGCTATGGGAGGTACGCGACAACACAGCAATATAGGGGAAGGTATGGGAGGTACGCAAAAACACGGCGATATACGTAAAGGTATCAGAGGTGCGTAAAAACACTACGATATAGGGGAAGGTATGAGAGGTGCACGAAAACACGGTGATATAGGGGAAGCTATGGAAGGTGCGTGAAAACACAGCGATATAGGGGAAGGTGTGAGAGGTGCGCGAAAACACAGTGACACAGGGGAAGCTATGGGAGATGTGCGAAAACAGGGAGATATAGGGGAAGGTATGAGGGGTGCGAGAAAACACAGCAATGTAAGGGAAGCAATGGGATGTGAGTGAAAACGCAGCGATATATGAGAAAGTATGAGAGGAGCACGATAACACAGCGATGTACGGGAAGGTATGAGAGGTGCGCGAAAACACAGCGATATAGAGGAATTTATAGGAGGTGCACGAAAACGCAGCAATATACAGGAAGCTATCGGAGGTGCGCGATATCGGGGAAGGTATGAGGAGTGTGAGAAAACACAGCAATATCGGGGAAGGTATGAGGGGTGTGAGAAAACACAGCCATGTAGGGGATCTATGGGAGGTGCGTGAAAACACGGCGATATAGGAGAAAGTATGAGAGGAGTGCGAAAACACAGTGATGTACGGGTAGGTGTGAGAGGTGCGCGGAAACACTGATACGGGAGAAGGAATGGGAGTTGCGCGAAAACGGCGATATACGTGAAGGTATGAGAGGTGCGTGAAAACACGGCGATATACGGGACGGTATGAGCAGTGCGTGAAAACACATCAGGGCTGGGGTTCAAAGGTCATCAGTTTCTGGGCAGGAGTTTCAGGTCAATATAATCAGGGCAGGTGATGCAGGGCAGGAGTTTCAGGGAAGGTGACTCACGGCAAGAGTTTCATGTCAGGAGTTTCAGGGCATGAGTTTCAGGTCAGACATTTCAGGGCATGAGTTTCAGGGCAGGAGATTTAGGGCAGGAGATTCAGGGCAGGAGTTTCAGGGTTGGGGTTTCAGGGCAGGGGATTCAGGACAGGAGTTTCAGGGAAGGTGACTCACGGCAAGAGTTTCATGTCAGGAGTTTCAGGGCATGAGTTTCAGGTCAGACATTTCAGGGCATGAGTTTCAGGGCAGGAGATTTAGGGCAGGAGATTCAGGGCAGGAGTTTCAGGGTTGGAGTTTCAGGCGGGGGATTCAGGACAGGAGCTTCTGGGCAGTTGATTCAGGGCAGTTGTTTGAGAGCAAGAGATTCAGAGCAGGAGATTCAGGGCAGAAGTTTCAAGGTCATCAATTTCAGGGCCTGTGTTTCACGTCAGTAGTTTCAGGGCATGAGTTTAAGTGTAGGAGATTCAGGGCAGAAGTTTCAAGGTCATTAATTTCGGGGCTGGTGTTTCACGTCAGTGGTTTCGGGGCATGAGTTTAATGGTAGGAGATTCAGGGCAGGATATTCAGGGCTGAAGTTCCAATGCTGGGGTTTCAAGGTCATCAGTTTCTGGGCAGGAGTTACAGGTCAGTAGTTTCAGGGCATGAGTTTCAGGGAATGAGTTTCAGGGATGTAGTTTCAGGGCAGGAGATTCAGGTCAGGAGTTTCAGGGAAGGTGATTCATGGCAGGACTTCCATGTCAGTAGTTTTAGGACATGAGTTTAAGTGCAGGAGATTCAGGGCAGGAGTTTCATGGCAGTTGTTTCCAGGCTGTGATTTCAAGGTCATCAGTTTCTGATCTGGAGTTTCAGGTCAGAAGTTTCAGGGCATGAGTTTCAGGGCAGGGGATTCAGGGCAGGCATTTCAGGGCAGGTGATTCAGAGCTGTAGTTTCAGGGCAGGAGTTTCAAGATCATCAGTGTCCGGACAGGAGTCCAGGTCGGTAGTTCCAGGGCATGAGTTTCAGTGTAGGAGATTCAGGGCAGGAGGCTCAGGACTGGAGTTTCGGGGCAGGAGATTCAGGGCAGGAGTTTCAAGGTCATCAGTGTCCGGACAGTGGTTCAGGTCAGTAGTTTCAGGGCATGAGTTTCAGAGTAGCAGATTCAGGGCAGGAGACTCAGGGCTGGAGTTTCAGGGCAGGAGATTCAGGGCAGGAGTTTCAAGGTAGGTGATTCAGGGCTGTAGTTCCAGGGCAGGAGATTCAGGGCAGGAGTTTCATGGCAGGGGTTTCAAGGTCATCAGTTCCTGTGCAGGAGTTTCACGTCAGTAGTTTTGGGGCATGAGTTTGAGAGCAGGAGTTTGAGAGCAGCAGTGTCAGTGCATGCGCATCACCACAGTAGTTTCAGGACAGGAGACTCAGGGCAGGAGTTTCAGGGCAGGTGATTCAGGGCAAGAGATTCAGGGCAGGAGTTTCAAAGTCACCAGGTTCTGGGACGAGTTTCAGGTCAGTAGTTTAGGGGCATGAGGTTTAGGGTAGGAGATTCAGGGCAGGAGATTCACAGCAGGAGTTTCAGGGCAGGTGATTCAGGTCAGTAGTTTCAGGGCATGAGATTCAGGGAAGGAGTTCCAGGGCTGTAGTTTCAGGGCAGGAGATTCAGTGCAAAAGTTTGAAGGCAGGAGTTTGAGAGTAACAGTGTCAGTGCAGGAGATTCAGCGCAGTAGTTTCAGGGTAGGAGATTCAGGGCAGGAGTTCCAAGGTCACCAGATTCTGGGCATGGGTTGCAGGTCAGTAGTTTTGGGGCATGAGTTTCAGGGAAGGAGTTTCAGGGCTGGAGTTTCAGGGCTGGAGTTTCTGGGCAGGGTTTTCAAGGCTATCAGTTTCTGGGCAAGAATTTCAGTTCAGTAGATTCAAGGCATGAGTTTCAGGGCTGTAGTCTCAGGGCAGGAGATTCAGGGCAGGAGTTTCAGGGAAGGAGATTCACGGCAGGAGTTTCAGGGCAGGAGCCTGAGGGCTTGAGTTTCAGTGCAGGAGATTCAGGGCAGGAGTGTTAGGGGAGGAATTTCAGGGTAGGAGTCTGAGGGCTTGAGTTTCAGTTCAGGAGATTCAGGGCAGGAGTGTTAGGGGAGGAATTTCAGGGCAGGAGATTCTGTGAAAGAGTTTGAGGGCAGGAGTTTGAGGGCATCAGTTTCAGTGCAGTGGATTCAGTGCACTAGTTTCAGGGCAGCAGATTCAGGGCAGGAGTTTCAGGGCAGTGATTCAGGGCAGTAGGATCAGGGCAGGAGATTCACGGCTGGAGATTCAGGGCAGGAGATTAACAGCAGGAGTTTCATGTCAGTTATTTCAGGGCTTGAGTTTCAGTGCAGGAGATTCAGCGCAATAGTTTCAGGGCAGGAAATTCAGGGCAGGAGTTCCAAGGTCACCAGATTCTGGGCACGGGTTTCAGGTCAGTAGTTTTGGGGCATGAGTTTCAGGGAAGGAGTTTCAGGGCGGGAGATTCAGGTCAGTTGTACCGGAGCATCATTTCAGGATAGGAGATTCAGGGCAGGAGTTTCAGGGCTGGAGTTTCAGGGCAGGGTTTTCAAGGCTATCAGTTTATGGGCAGGAATTTCAATTCAGTACTTTCAAAGCATGAGTTTCAGGGATGTAGTTTCAGGGCAGAAGATTCAGGGCAGGAGTTTTAGGGAAGGAGATTCACGGCAGGAGTTTCAGGGCAGGAGTCTGAGGTCTTGAGTTTCAGTGCAGGAGATTCAGGGCAGGAGTGTTAAGGCAGGAGTTTCAGGGCAGTGATTCAGGGCAGTAGGTTCAGGGCAGGAGATTCATGGCTGGAGATTCAGGGAAGGAGTTTCAAGGTCATCAGTTTCTGGGCAGGAGTTTCAGGAGAGTAGTTTCGGGGCATGAGTTTCACGGTAAGAGATTTAGGGCAGGAGATTCAGGGCTGGAGTTTAAGGGCAGTGGTTTCAAGGTCATCAGTTTCTGGGCAGGAGATTCAGGTCAGTAGTTTAGGGGCATGAGTTTTATGGTAGGAGATTCAGGGCTGGAGTTTCAATGCAATGGTTTCAAGGTCATCAGTTTCTGGGTAAGAGTTACAAGTCAGTAGTTTCAGGGCATGATTTTCAGGGAAGGAGTTTCAGGGCAGGAGATTCAGGGCAGGAGTTCCAGGGCTGTAGTTTCGGGGCAGGAGATTCAGGGCTGGAGTCTCAGGGAAGGAGATTCACGGCAGGAGTTTCATGCCAGGCGTTTCAGGGGTTGAGTTTCAGCACAGGAGTTTCAGGTCAGGAGTTTTAGGGCAGGAGTTTCAGGGCAGAAGATTCAGTGCAGGAGTTTGAGAGCAGCAGTGTCAGTACATGAGATACAGCACAGTAGTTTCAGGGCGGGAGACTCAGGGCAGGAGTTTTAGGGCAGGTGATTCAGGGCAGTTGTTTCAGGGCAAGAGATTCAGGGCAGGAATTTCAAGGTCACCAGATTATGGGCATGACTTTCAGGTCAGTAGTTTTGGGGTATGAGTTTCAGGGCATAATTTTCAGGGAAGGGGTTTCAGGGCCGAAGATTCGGTGCAGGAGATTCAGGGCAGGAGTTTCAGGGCAGTAGTTTCAGGGCAGCGGTTTCAAGGTCATCTGTTTCTGGGCAGGAGTTTCAGGTCAGTAGTTTCGGGGCATGAGTTTCAGGGTCGGAGATTCAGGGCAGGAGATTCAGGGCTGGAGTTTCAGGGTAGGGCTTCCAAGGTCATCGGTTTCTGGGCAGTATCTTCAGATCAGTAGTATCAGGGCAGGAGATTCAGGACATGTGTTTCAGGGCAGGAGATTCAGGGCTGGAGCTTCTGGGCAGGTGATTCAGGGCAGTTGTTTGTGGGCAAGAGATTCAGAGCAGGAGATTCAGGGCAGGAGTTTCAAGGTCATCAATTTTCACATCAGTGGTTTCGGGGCATGAACGTAAGGGTAGGAGATTCACAGCAGGATATTCAGGGCTGGAGTTCCAATGCAGGGGTTCAAGGTCATCAGTTTCAGGGCATGAGTTACAGGGAATGAGTTTCAGGGATGTAGTTTCAAGGCAGGAGATTCAGGTCAGGAGTTTCAGGGAAGGTGATTCACGGCAGGAGTTTCATGTCAGTAGTTTCAGGACATGAGTTTAAGTGCAGGAGATTCAGGGCGGGAGTTTCATGGCAGTTGTTTCCAGGCCGCGATTTCAAGATCATCAGTTTCTGATCTGGAGTTTCAGGGCATGCGTTTCAGGGCAGGTGATTCAGAACTGTAGTTTCAGGGCAGGAGATGTTAATTAAGGGACGGAAGGAGAGCTGTCAAGATCGGCCCCCCTTTGAACCCTGAACTGTTTGAAGTGATGGACAGGTGATACCCCAGCAGGGGGATAAAAAGGGACAGGTTCGCTAAGGCAAGACACACACGACACCTCGAGGTAACGAGACCCTGGAAGCGGTGCGTCTCCCACAAGTTGGTGGGAAGTTTTGGAAGGCTGCACGCTGAACGCGGGACCGAGCCATAGATGCACAGGGTGGAAAGGTATGATCGGCGGGAACCTGGTGTGTGTCTGCCCTTGCCTGGGTGCCAGGTTCACCGCAGAGAAACGATCGTATCTGGAAACGGAGGGGTCACGGTCGGTGACCTCAGAAGACATCACAAAGGGCTCGCCCGAAAGCTGACTGCGAGGAATATCGAAGGTCTGTGTGGAAGCCGTTTGAATATTCATTCATTTTTGCTCTCTCTCTCCTTCCCCCCACTGTCCATCTCCCCCGGCAGTGATTACTGTGAACTGAACTGAACTCAATTGAACTGAACTTTGCGTCACTTTGAAACTGGTCATTTACCCCTAGACGATGATAGAGCTTGATTGATCCTGTTATCCTAATTCTGTGTACATGTGTGTTTATCATTGCTGAACTGTTGCATTTATTATCCTTTTCATTAGAGTACTGTGTTGCTTGTTTCTTTAATAAAACTTTCTTAGTTCTAGTAATCCGGACTCCAACTGAGTGATCCATTTCTGCTGGTTTGGCAACCCAGTTACGGGGTACGTAACACAGCAAAAAAGGGGAAGCTATGAGAGGAGTGAGAAAACATGGCGATATAAGGGAAGGTATGAGAGCTGCGTGAAAACATGGCGATATAAGGGAAGGTATGAGAGCTGCGCGAAAACACAGCAATATAGGGGAAGCTATGGGAGGTGCACGAAAACACAGTGATAAAGGGGAAGGTATGAGAGGTGCGCGAAAACACAGCGCTATCGAGGAAGCGATGGGAGGTGCGCGAAAACAGGGCGATGTTGGGGAATCTAAGGGAGGTGCGCGAGAACACAGTGATGTAGGGGAAGCTATGAGAGCTGCACGAAAACAGAGCAATGTCAGGGAAAATATGAGGGGTGCGGAAAATCACGGCGATATAGGGGCAGCTATGGAAGGTGTGCAAAAACATGGCGTTATAGGGGAACTTATGAGAGGTGCGGGAAAACACAAAGATGTAGGGGAAGCTATTGGAGGTACACGAAAACACAACGATATAGGGGAAGCTCTGAGAGGTGCGCGAAAACACGGCGATGTTGGGGAATCTATGGGACTTGCGCGAAAACGCAGCAATGTAGGGGAAGCTATGGGAGGTGTGCGACAACGCAGCGATATAGGGGAATTTATGAGAGGTGCACGAAAACACGGCGATATAGGGTGTGACAAAAGACCAAGTTATCAGAAGATTGATGCCGATAAGAGAGACAATGGGGAAACATTCAAAATGCTAATATGAGAGACGAGACAGATTAACGAAAAGAGATACAGTTCCGAGTATTGTCAGACCAGTTGCTTTGAACCTGAACTGTTTGAAGTTGTTGGACAGGCGATATCCCAGCAGGGGGATAAAAGGAACAGGTTCGCTAAGGCAAGGGACACACCACGACACCACGAGATAACGAGACCCTGGAAGTGCAGTGTGCCCCCCCACAAGTTGGTGGAAGTTTGGAGGTTTGGTCACAGGACTGACCATAGACGTACAGGGTAAAAAGGTAGGATGGGCGGGTCCCTGGTGTGTGTGTCCGCCCTTGCCTGGGTGCCGGGTTCACTGCAGAAGAACGATCGTATCCGGAACGGAGGGGTCACAGTCGGTGACATCCGAAGACATTACAAAGGGCTCGCTCAAAAACTAACTGCGAGGAATATCAAAGGTCTGTTTGAATCCAATTTGAATATCATCATTCGCTCTCTCTCTCTCTCTCTCTCTCTCTCTCTCTCTCTCTCCCCCCAACGGCACAACAGCGATTACTGCGAACTGACTTAAACTGAACTGAACTCTGCGTCACTTGAGACTGATCATTTTTCCCCTCGACTGCGATAGAGCTTGATTGATCCTATTATCCTAGTTCTGTGTACATGTGTGTTTTATCATTGCTAACCTGTTGCATTTATATCCTTATGATTAGTGTACTGTGTTACTTACTTCTTCAATAAAAATAAATCCTGAGTATGGTCTGTTTCACTACCTCATACCTCTGGGCATCTTCCACGGACAAAGCTGAGTAAGCTTGTTGGGCTTTTCCTTTAAGTATATGCTGAAGCAAAACAGCCCACTTATCCCTCGGCCAGTCCTGACTTGCTGCAACTTTTTCAAAATGGAGAAAGTACTGATCAACATCGGTCTCGTCAAATGGGGGAACCAGCCTAACCACCTGGGTCGCTCTGAACCCTCCACCTTGGTTCGGCATGGGCCCCTGCGCTGCCGTCATCTTTAACTTCTCCAGCTCAAATTCCCTTTCCCTCTGTTTCTCCAACTGCCTCTCTTCTCGCTCCAACTGCCTCTCTCTCTCTTGCCGTTCTAACTGTTTCGCTTTGTGTTCTAGCTGCCTTACCCGTAACTCGTGATCGAGTCTCAATTTTTCAATCTGCACCTGTACTGCATCTCCACCAGGTTTTCCAATAGATATCACCTCCAGCTCCCCTTGGGGAAACACATCTTTAGACACATAATGCTCTACAATAGCTCCGTGCATCTCCTCTCTCCTCATTGTCGACTTCCCCTTAAAAAGATTCAACCGTTTGGCCACAGCTGCCAATTCCGATTTCCTGGCATTCTCTAATGCCTCCAAGGTTGGCACCTTTAGAAATTCCTCAATCTCCATTTCTGCTGTTTGCCTTTTCTTTCTTTCGGGAGTTTTAACCCAATCAACTTATCCCGTCCCAAATTTAGCGTTCAAAATCGCGGACAAGAGCCCCACTTATGTTACGTACCCCGTAACTGGGTTGCCAAACCAGCAGAAATGGACCACTTAGTTGGAGTCTGGATTACTGGAACTAAGGAACAGCAAGGGGGGAGACTGACTTTTTATTACTAGTTAGATCGCTCTGTTGACACAGAGAGGGGAGTCTGCCTTTTTATTACTAGAGAGATAGCTCTGCTGTCAGAAAGAGGAGAAAGTGCCTTTTTATTAATAGTGACATCACTCTGTTGACATAGAGAGGAGAGACTGCTTTCTTATTAATGCTGAGATCGCTCTGCTGTGACAGAGAGGAGAGACTGCCTTTTTATTACCAGTGAGATCACTCTGCTGTCACGCAGAGGGGAGACTGCCTTTTTATTACCTGTGAGAGCGCTCTTTTGTCACAGCGAGGGGCTGACTGACTTTTTATTACCAGTGAGATCGCTCTGCTGTCACATAGAGGGGAGACCCTTTTTATTCTCAGTGAAATCGCTCTGTTGTCACAAAGAGGAGAGACAGCCTTTTTATCACCAGTGAGATCGCTCTGCTCTCACGGAGAGGGGTGGCTGACTTTTTATTACTAGTGAGATCGCTCTTTTGTCATAGCAAGGCAGGAAGACCGAATTTTATCACCAGTGAGATTGTTCTGTCGTCACAGAGAGTGGAGAGACTGCCTCTTTATTACCAGTGAGATCGCTCTGCTGTCACAGAGAGGAGAGACTCTTTTTATTACTAGTGAGATTGCTCTGTTGTCAGAGGAGAGAGACTGTCTTTTTATTACCAATGAGTTCGCTCTGTTGTCACAAAGGGGAGAATGCCTTTTTATTACCAATGGGATCGTTCTGCTGTCACAGAGAGGAGAGACTGCCTTTTATTACAAGAGCAATTGCTCTGTTTTCACAGAGAGGAGAATCTGTCTTTTCATTACCAGTGAGATCGCTCCGTTGTCCCACAGAGGGGAGAGACTGTCTTTTTATTACGAGTGAGATCGCTCCGTTTTCATAGAGAGGAGAGACTTCCTCTTCGTTATCAGTGAGATCGTCCTGCTGTCATAGAGAGAGGAGACTGTCTTTTTATTACCAGTGAGATCGCTCTGTTGTCACAGCGAGTGCGGAGACTGACTTTTTATTGCTAGTTAGATCGTTCTGCTGTGACAGAGAAAGGAGACTGCCTTTTTATTACCAGTGAGATCGCTCTTTTCTCACAGCGGGGAGGGAGACTGACACTTCATTGCTAGTTGGATCGTTCTGCTGTGACAGAGAGGAGAGACTGCCTTTTTATTACCAGTGAGAGCGCTCTGTTTCCACAGAGAGGGGGAGACTGTCTTTTTATTACCAGTGACTTCAATCTGTTGGCACAAAGGGGAGTCTGCCTTTTATTACCAGTGAGATCGCTCTGCTGTCGCGGAGAGGGGAAGCTGTGTTTTTATTACCAGTGAGATCGCTCGTTTGTCACAGCAACGGGGGAGACTGCCTTTTTATTACCAGTCAGATCGCTCTGCTGTCACAAAGAGGACAAAGTACCTTTTTATTAGTAGTGAGATCACTCTGTTGACATAGAGAGGAGAGACTGCCTTCTTATTAATGTTAAGATTGCTCTGTTGTCACATAGAGGGGAGAGACTGTCTTTTTATTACCAGTGAGATCGCTCTGTTGTCACAAAGGGGAGAAAGTGCCTTTTTATTGGCAGTGAGATCACTCTGTTGACATAGAGAGGAGAGACTGCTTCGTTATTAATGATGAGATCGCTCTGTTGTCACAGAGAGGAGAGACTGCCTTTTTATTACCAGTGAGATCGCTCTGTTGTCACAGAGAGGAGAGACTGCCTTTTTATTACCAGTGAGATCTCTCTTTTCTCACAGCGGGGGGGGGGGGGGGGAGACTGACACTTTATTGCTAGTTAGATTGTTCTGTTGTGACAGAGAGAGGAGACTGCCTTTTTATTACAAGAGAGATCGTTCTGCTGTCACAGAGAGGGGAGACTGCTTTTTTATTATTTGTGAGATCCCTCTTTTGTCACAGCGAGGGGGTGACTGACTTTTTATTACTAGTTAGATCGCCCTGATGTCACAGAGTGGGGAGTCTGCCTTTTTATTACTACTGAGATCGCTCTGCTGTCACAAAGAGGAGAACGTGCCTCTTTATTAGTAGTGAGATCGCTCTGTTGTCACGGAGAGGGGACACTGTGTTTATATTACCAGTGAGATCGCTCTTTTGTCACAGCAAGGGGGGAGACTGACTTTTTATTACTAGTTAGATCGCTCTGTTGACACAGAGAGGGGAGTCTGCCTTTTTATTACTAGAGAGATCGCTCTACTGTCACAAAGAGGAGAAAGTGCCTTTTTATTAGTAGTGAGATCGCTCTGTTGCCACAGAGAGGGGGAGACTGTCTTTTTATTACCAGTGAGTTCGCTCTGTTGTCACAAAGGGGAGACTGTGTTTTTATTACTAGTGAGTTCACTCTGTTGTCACATAGAGGGGAGGGATTGTCTTTTGGTTATCAGTGAGATGGCTCTGTTATTACAGAGAGGGGGAGACTGCCTTTTTATTACCAGTGAGAGCGCTCTGTTGTTTCAGAGAGGAGAGACTGTCTTTTTATTGCCAGTGAGATCGCTCTTTTGTCACAGCAATGGGGAGACTGACATTTTATTGCTAGTTAGATCGTTCTGTTGTGATAGAGAGAGGAGACTGCCTTTTTATTACTAGTGAAATCGCTCTGTTGTCAGAGAGAGGGATGACTGCCTTTTTACTACGTGAGGTCGTTCTGCTGTCACAGAGAGAAGAGACTGTCTTTTTATTACAGATGAGATCGCTCTGTTTTCATAGAGAGGAAAGACTGTCTTTTTATTACTAGTGAGTTCGCTCTGTTATCACATAGAGGGGAGAGAATATCTTTTGGTTATCAGTGAGATCGCTCTGTTATTACAGAGAGGGGAAGACTGACTTTATATTACCAGCGAGATTGCTCTGTTATCATAGAGAGGAGAGAAAGCCTTTTTATGACCAATGAGATTGCTCTGCTGTCACGGAGAGGAGAGACTGTCTTTTTATTACCAGTGAGATCTCTCTGTTGTTACAGACAGGAGAGACTGCCTTTTTATTACCAGTGAGAGAGCTCTGTTGTCACAAAGGGGAGACTGCCTTTTATTACTAGTAAGATCGCTCTGTTGTCACAGAGAGGAGAGACTGCCTCTTTATTACTAGTGAGTTCGCTCTGTTGTTTCAGCGAGGAGAGACTGCCTTTTTTATTACCAGTGAGAACGCTCTGTTGTCACAGAGGGTAGACTGTCTTATTATTACCAGTGAGTTCGCTCTGTTGTCACAAAGGGGAGACTGCCTTTTTATTACTAGTGAGATCGCTCTGCTGCCACAGAGAGGAGAGACTGCCTTTTATTACAAGAGCGATCGCTCTGTTTTCACAGAGAGGAGAATCTGTCTTTTCATCACGAGTGAGATCGCTCCGTTGTTCCACAGAGGGGAGACTGTCTTTTTATTACGAGTGAGATTGCTCTGCTGTCACAGCGAGGGGACACTGTATTTTTATTATCAGTGAGATCGCTCTGTTGTCACAGAGAGGAGAGTCTGCCTTTTTATTACCAGTGAGATCTCTCTGTTGTTACAGACAGGAGAGACTGCCTTTTTATTACCAGTGAGAGAGCTCTGTTGTCAGAGGAGAAAGTGCCTTTTTTATTAGTAGTGAGATCACTCTGTTGACATAGAGAGGAGAGACTGCCTTCTTATTAATGGTAAGATTGCTCTGTTGTCACATAGAGGGGAGAGACTGTCTTTTTATTATCAGTGAGATGGCTCTGTTGTCACAAAGGGGAGACTGCCTTTTTATTACCAGTGAGATCGCTCTGCTGTCACCGAGAGGGGAGTCTGCCTTTTTATTTCTAGAGAGATCGCTGTGCTGTCAGAAAGAGGAGAAAGTGCCTTTTTATTAGCAGTGAGATCACTCTGTTGACATAGAGAGAAGAGACTGCTTTCTTCTTAATGGTGAGATCGCTCTGTTGTCACAAAGGGGAAACTGCCTTTTTATTACCAGTGAGATCACTCTTTTCTCACAGCGGTGGGGGGGAAGACTGACACTTTATTGCTAGTTAGATCGTTCTGTTGTGACAGAGAGAGGAGACTGCCTTTTTATTACAAGTGAGATCGCTCTGCTATCACAGAGAGGGGAGACTGCCTTTTTATTATTTGTGAGATACCTGTTTGGTCACAGCGAGGGGGTTACTGACTTTTTATTACTAGTTAGATCGCTCTGATGTCACAGAGAGGGGAGTCTGCCTTTTTATTACTACTGAGATCGCTCAGCTGTCACAAAGAGGAGAACGTGCCTCTTTATTAGTAGTGAGATCACTCTGTTGACATAGAGAGGAGAGACTGCTTTCTTATTAATGGTGAGATCGCTCTGTTGTCACAGACAGGAGAGACTGCCTTTTTATTACCAGTGAGATCGCTCTGCTGTCACATAGAGGGGACACTGTCTGTTTATTATCAGTGAGATCGCTCTGTTGTCACAGAGAGCAGAGACTGCCTTTTTATTACTAGTATGATCGCTCTACTGTTACAGAGAGGGGGAGACTGTCTTTTTATTACCAGTAAGGTCATTCTTTTGTCACAGCGAGGGGGGACACTTTAATTTTATTGCTAGTTAGATCGTTCTGTTGTGACAGAGAGAGGGGAGACTGCCTTTTTATTACGTGAGGTCATTCTGCTGTCACAGAGAGCGGAAACTGAATCTTCATTACCGGTGAGATCGCTCTGTTGTCACAGAGAAGGGGGACAGTGCCTTTTCATTGCTAGTGAGATCGCTCTGCTGTCACAAAGAGGGGAGACTGCCTTTTTATTAGTAGTGCGATGACTCTGTTGTCACAGAGAGGAAAGACTGTCTTTTTATTACTAGTGAGTTCGCTCTGTTGTCACATAGAGGGGAGAGAATGTCTTTTGGTTACCAGTGAGATCGCTCTGTTATTACAGAAAGGGGGAGACTGACTTTTTATTACCAGTGAGATCGCTCTGTTGTCACAGTGAGGAGAAAGTGCCTTTTTATTAGTAGTGAGATCGCTCTGTTATTACAGAAAGGAGGAGACTGCCTTTTTATTACCAGTGAGATCACTCTGCGGTCACAGAGAGGGGGAGACTGTCTTCTTATTACCAGTGAGTTCGCTCTGTTGTCACAAAGGGGAGACTGCCTTTTATTACTAGTAAGATCGCTCTGTTGTCACAGAGAGGATAGACTGCCTCTTTATTACTAGTGAGTTCGCTCTGTTGTTTCAGCGAGGAGAGACTGCCTTTTTTATTACCAGTGAGAACGCTCTGTTGTCACAGAGGGTAGACTGTCTTATTATTACCAGTGAGTTCGCTCTGTTGTCACAAAGGGGAGACTGCCTTTTTATTACTAGTGAGATCGCTCTGCTGCCACAGAGAGGAGAGACTGCCTTTTATTACAAGAGCGATCGCTCTGTTTTCACAGAGAGGAGAATCTGTCTTTTCATCACGAGTGAGATCGCTCCGTTGTTCCACAGAGGGGAGACTGTCTTTTTATTACGAGTGAGATTGCTCTGCTGTCACAGCGAGGGGACACTGTATTTTTATTATCAGTGAGATCGCTCTGTTGTCACAGAGAGGAGAGTCTGCCTTTTTATTACTAGTGAGATTGCTCTGTTGTCACAGACGGGAGAGTCTGCCTTTTTATTACCAGTGAGATCGCTCTGCTGTCACAGAGAGGAGAAAGTGCGTTTTTATTAGTCATGAGATCACTCTGTTGACATAGAGAGGAGAGACTGCCTTCTTATTAATGGTAAGATTGCTCTGTTGTCACATAGAAGGGAGAGACTGTCTTTTTATTACCAATGAGTTCGCTCTGTTGTCACAAATGGGAGAATGCCTTTTTATTACCAATGGGATCGTTCTGCTGTCACAGAGAGGAGAGACTGCCTTTTATTACAAGAGCGATCGCTCTGTTTTCACAGAGAGGAGAATCTGTCTTTTCATTACCAGTGAGATCGCTCCGTTGTCCCACAGAGGGGAGAGACTGTCTTTTTATTACGAGTGAGATCGCTCCGTTGTCATAGAGAGGAGAGACTTCCTTTTCTTTATCAGTGAGATCGTTCTGCTGTCACAGAGAGGGGAGACTGTCTTTTTATTACCAGTGAGTTCGATCTGTTGTCACAGCGAGTGGGGAGACTGACTTTTTATTGCTAGTTAGATCGTTCTGTTGTGACAGAGAAAGGAGACTGCCTTTTTATTACCAGTGAGATCGCTCTTTTCTCACAGCGGGGAGGGAGACTGACACTTTATTGCTAGTTAGATCGTTCTGCTGTGACAGAGAGGAGAGACTGCCTTTTTATTACCAGTGAGAGCGCTCTGTTTCCACAGAGAGGAGGAGACTGTCTTTTTATTACCAGTGTGTTCGCTCTGTTGTCACAGAGAGGAGAGACTGCCTTTTTATTACCAGTGAGAGCGCTCTGTTTCCACAGAGAGGGGGAGACTGTCTTTTTATTACCAGTGAGTTCGCTCTGTTGTCACAAAGGGGAGTCTGCCTTTTATTACCAGTGAGATGGCTCTGCTCTCACGGAGAAGGGTGGCTGACTTTTTATTACTAGTGAGATCGCTCTTTTGTCATAGCGAGGCGGGAAGACTGAATTTTATCACCGGTGAGATTGTTCTGTTGTCACAGAGAGTGGAGAGACTGCCTCTTTATTACCAGTGAGATCGCTCTGTTGCACAGAGAGGAGAGACTGCCTTTTTATTGCTAGTGAGATCACGCTGTTGTCACAGAGAGGAGAGACTCTTTTTATTACCAGTGAGTTTGCTCTGTTGTCACAGAGGGGAGAGACTGTCTTTTGGTTATCAGTGAGATCACTTTGTTATTACAGAGAGGGGGAGACTGACTTTTTATTACCAGTGACAGCGCTCTGTTTCCACAGAGAGGGGGAGACAAGCCTTTTTATTACTAGTGAGTTCGCTGTGTTGTCACAGAGAGGAGAGACTGCCTTTATATTACCAGTGAGATCGCTCTACTGTCACGGAGAGGGGACACTGTGTTTTTCTTACCAGTGAGATCGCTCTTTTGTCACAGCAATAGGGGAGACTGACTTTTTATTACTAGTTAGATCGCACTGTTGACACAGAGAGGGGAGTCTGCCTTTTTAATACTAGAGAGATAGCTCTGCTGTCACAAAGAGGAGAAAGTGCCTTTTTATTAATAGTGAGATCACTCTGTTGACAGAGAGGAGAGACTGCTTTCTTATTAATGGTAAGCTTGCTCTGTTGTCACAGAGAGGAGATACTGTCTTTTTATTACCAGTGAGATCACTCTGCTGTCACGGAGAGGAGAAAGTGCCTTTTTATTAGTAGTGAGATCACTCTGTTGACATAGAGAGGAGAGACTGCCTTCTTATTAATGGTAAGATCACTCTGTTGTCACAGAGAGGAGAGAGACTGCCTTTTTATTACCAGTGAGATCGCTCTGCTGTCACAGAGAGGAGAGACTCTTTTTATTACTAGTGAGATTGCTCTGTTGTCACAGAGGGGAGAGACAGTCATTTTATTACCAATGAGTTCGCTCTGTTGTCACAAAGGGGAGAATGCCTTTTTATTACCAATGGGATCGTTCTGCTGTCACAGAGAAGAGAGACTGCCTTTTATTACAAGAGCGATCGCTCTGTTTTCACAAAAGAGGAGAATCTGTCTTTTCATTACGAGTGAGATCGCTCCGTTGTCATAGAGAGGAGAGACTTACTCTTCGTTATCAGTGAGATCGTTCTGCTGTCACAGAGAGGGGAGACTGTCTTTTTATTACCAGTGAGATCGCTCTGTTGTCACAGCGAGTGGGGTGACTGACTTTTTATTACTAGTAAGATCGCTCGGCTGTCACAGAGAGGGGACACTGTCTTTTTATTATCAGTGAGATCGCTCTGTTGTCACAGAGAGGAGAGACTGTCTTTTTATTACCAGTGAGAGCACTCTGCTGTCACTTAGAGGGGAGACTCTTTTTATTACCAGTGAGATCGCACTGCTGTCACGGAGAGGGGAGGCTGTGTTTTTATTACCAGTGAGATCGCTCTTTTGTCACAGCAAGGGGGGAGACTGCCTTTTTATTACCAGTGAGATCACTCTGCTGTCACGGAGAGGAGAGACTGCCTTTTTATTACCAGTGAGATTGCTCTGTTGCCACAGAGAGGGGGAGACTGTCTTTTTATTACCAGTGAGTACGCTGTGTTATCACAAAAGGGAGACTGCCTTTTTATTACTAGTAAGATCGCTCTGCTGTCACAGAGAGGAGAGACTGCCTTTTTATTACCAGTGAGATCTCTCTTTTCTCACAGCGGGGGGGGGGGGAGACTGACACTTTATTGCTAGTTAGATCGTTCTGTTGTGACAGAGAGAGGAGACTGCCTTTTTATTACTAGTGAAATCGATCTGTTGTCAGAGAGAGGGGAGACTGCCTTTTTATTAGTAGTGCGATGACTCTGTTGTCACAGAGAGGAAAGACTGTCTTTTTATTACTAGTGAGTTCGCTCTGTTGTCACACAGAGGGGAGAGAATGTCTTTTGGTTATCAGTGAGATCGTGTTGTTATTACAGAGAGGGGGAGACTGACTTTTTATTACCAGTGAGATCGCTCTGTTGTCAGAGAGAGGAGAAACTGCCGTTTTATTACCAGTGAGAGCGCTTTGTTTCCACAGAGAGGGGAGACTGTCTTTTTATTACCAGTGAGTTCGCTCTGTTGTCACAAAGGGGAGTCTGCCTTTTTATTACTAGTGACATTGCTCTGCTGTCACAGAGAGGAGAGACTGTCTTCTTATTACCAGTGAGATCGCTCTGCTGTCACGGAGAGGGGACACTGTTTATATTACCAGTGAGATCGCCATTTTGTCACAGTAAGTGGGGGAGACTGACTTCTTATTACTAGTTAGATCGCTCTGTTGACACAGAGAGGGGCGTCTGCCGTTTTATTACTAGAGAGATCGCTCTGCTGTCACAAAGAGGAGAAAGTGCCTTTTTATTAGTAGTGAGATCGCTCTGTTGCCACAGAGAGGGGGAGACTGTCTTTTTATTACCAGTGAGAGCACTCTGCTTTCACATAGAGGGGAGACTCTTTTTATTATCAGTGCAATCGCTCTGTTGTCACAAAGAGGAGAGACAGCCTTTTTATCACCAGTGAGATCGCTCTGCTCTCACGGAGAGGGGTGGCTGACATTATATTACTAGTGAGATCGCTCTTTTGTCATAGCGAGGCGGGAAGACCGAATTTTATCACCAGTGAGATTGTTTTGTTGTCACAGAGAGTGGAGAGACTGCCTCTTTATTACCAGTGAGATCGCTCTGCTATCACAAAGAGGAGAAACTGCCCTTTTATTAGTAGTGAGATCACTCTGTTGACATAGAGAGGAGAGACTGCCTTCTTATTAATGGTAAGATTGCTCTGTTGTCACATAGAGGGGAGAGACTGTCTTTTTATTATCAGTGAGATGGCTCTGTTGTCACAAAGGGGAGACTGCCTTTTTATTACCAGTGAGATCGCTCTGTTTTCACAGAGGGGAGAGACTGTCTTTTTATTACCAATGAGTTCGCTCTGTTGTCACAAAGGGGAGAATGCCTTTTTATTACCAATGGGATCATTCTGCTGTCACAGAGAGGAGAGACTGCCTTTTATTACAAGAGCGATCGCTCTGTTTCCACAGAGAGGAGAATCTGTCTTTTCATTACCAGTGAGATCGCTCCGTTGTCATAGAGAGGAGAGACTTCCTCTTCGTTATCAGTGAGATCGTCCTGCTGTCATAGAGAGAGGAGACTGTCTTTTTATTACCAGTGAGATCGCTCTGTTGTCACAGCGAGGGGGGAGACTGACTTTTTATTGCTAGTTAGATCGTTCTGTTGTGACAGAGAAAGGAGACGACCTTTTTATTACCAGTGAGATCGCTCTGTTGTCACTCAGAGTTGAGACAGTCTTTTTATTGCTAGTGAGATTGCTCTGTTCTCACAGAGAGGGGAGACTGTCTTTTTATTAACAGTGAGATCGCTCATGTTGTCACAAAGGGGAGACTGCCTTTTAAATGACTAGTGAGATTACTCTGTTGTTCCTGAGAGGAGAGACTGTCTTTTTATTACCAGTGAGATCAGTCTGCTGTCAAAGAGTGAGGAGACTGCCTTTTTATTACGAGTAAGTTCGCTCTGTTGTCACAGAAAGCAGAGACTGCCTTTTCATTACAAGTCAGATCGCTCTGCTATCACAGAGCGGGGAGAGTGTCTTTTTATTACTAGTGAGATCAGGCTGTTGTCACAGAGAGGTGAGACTGCATTTTTATTACTAGTGAGTTCACTCTGTTCTCACAGAGAGGGGAGACTGTCTTTTTATCACTAGTGAGATCACTCTGTTGTCAGAATGGGGAGACTGCCTTTTTATTACTAGTTAGATCGCTCTGCTGTCACAAAGGGGAGTCTGCCTTTTTAGTACTAGTGAGATCGCTCTGTTGTCACAGCGGGGGTGCAGACTTTTTATTACTAGTGAGATCACTCTGTTGTTACAGAGAGCAGAGACTGTCTTTTTATTGCTAGTGAGATCGCTCTGTTTTCACAGAGAGGGGAGTGACTCCCTTTTTCTTATGAGTGTGATCACTCTGCTGTCAGAGAGAGGGGAGACTGTCTTTGTGCTACTAGTGAGATCGCTGTGCTGTCACAAAGAGGGGAGACTGCCTTTTTATTACTAGTGAGATCACTCTGTTGTCACAGAGAGGAGAGACTGTCTTTTTATTACTTGTGAGATCAGTCTGCTGTGAAAGAGTGAGGAGACTGCCTTTTTATTACGAGTAAGTTGGCTCTGTTATCACAGAGAGGGGAGAGACTGTCTTTTTATTGCCAGTAAGATCACTCTGCTGCCACAGAGAGGGGAGACTGACTTTTTATTACCAGTGAGATCGCTCTGTTGTCAGGGAAGGGAGAGACTGCCTTTTTATTGGTAATGAGATCACTCTGTTGTCACAGTGGGAGAGACTGCCTTTTAATTACCAGTGAGATCACTCTTGTCACAGAGAGGGGAGACTGTCTTTTTATTAACAGTGAGATCGCTCATGTTGTCACAAAGGGGAGACTGCCTTTTAAATGACTAGTGAGATTACTCTGTTGTTACAGAGAGGAGAGACTCCTTTCATTACTGGTGAGATTGCTCTGTTGTCGAAGAGAGGAGAGAGAGTGTCTCTAGTCAGATCGCTCTGTTGTAACACAGATGGTGGAGACTACCATTTTATTACTAGTCAGATCGCTCGTTTGTCACTGAGAGAAGAGAGACTATCGTTTTATTAACAGTGATATCGCTCTGTTGTCACAGAGAGCAGAGACTGCCTTTTTATTACCAGTGATATAGCTCTGTTGTCACAGAGAGGAGAGACTATCATTTTATTACCAGTGAGATCACTCTGATGCAACAGAGAGGGGAGACTGCTTTTTTATTACTTCTGAGATCGCTCTGATTTCACAGAGAGGGGAGACTGCCTTTTTATTACTAGTGAGATCGCTCTGCTATCACAAAGGGGAGACTGCCTTTTTATTACTATTGAGTTCGCTCTGTTGTCACAGAGAGGAGGGAGACTGTCATTTTATTATGAGTGTGATCGCTCTGTTGTCAAAGAGTGAGGAGAGTGCCTTTTATTACGAGTATGTTCCCTCTGTTGTCACAGAGAGCAGAGACTGTCTTTAGTGAGATCGCTCTGCTGCCACAGAGAGGGGAGACTGCCTTTTTATTAATAGTTAGATGGCTCTGTTGTCACAGAGGGGAGAGACTGCCTTATTATTACTAGTGAGATCACTCTGTAGACACAGAGAGGGGAGACTGTCTTTCCATTACTAGAGAGATTGCTCTGTTGTCACAGAGAGGGGGAGAGTGTTTTTTTATTACCAGTGATAACGCTTGGTTGACACAGAGAGGAGTGACTGCCTTTTTATTACTGGAGTGATGGCTCTGTTGTTACAGAGAGTGGCGACTGCCTTTTTATTGCTAGTGAAATCGCTCTCTTGTCATAGAGAAGGCAGACTGCCTTTTTATTACTAGTGAGATCGCTCTGTAGACACAGAGAGGTGGGAGACTGCCTTTTATTACCAGTGAGATTGCTCTGTTGTCACAGAGAGGGGAGACTGTCTTTCTATTACTAGTGAGATCGCTCTGCTGTCACAGAGAGGAGAGAGACTGTCTTTCTATTGCCAGTGAGATTGCTCTCTTGTCACAGAGAGGAGAGACTGCCTTTTATTACCAGTGAGATTGCTCTGTTGTCACAGAGAGGGGAGACTGTCTTTCTATTACTAGTGAGATCGCTCTGCTGTCACAGAGAGGAGAGAGACTGTCTTTCTATTGCCAGTGAGATTGCTCTCTTGTCACAGAGAGGAGAGACTGCCTTTTCATTACCAGTGATATCGCTCGATTGACACAGAGAGGGGAGACTGTCCTTTTATTACCAGTGAGATCGCTCTGCTGTCACAAAGGGGAGACTACCTTTTTGTTACTAGTGACATCACTCTGCTGTCCCAGAGAGGAGAGACTGACCTTTTATTACTAGTGAGATCACTCTGTTGTCACAGAGAGGGGAGACTGCCTTTTTATTACAGGTGAGATCACTCTGTTGTCACAGAGGGGAGAGGCTGTCTTTTTATTAGTAGTGAGTTCGCTCTGTTGTCACAAATGGGAGACTACCTTTTTATTGCTAGTGAGATCGCACTGTTGATAATGTCAGGGGAGACTGCCTTTTTATTACCAGTGAGATCGCTCTCTTGTCACAGAGGGGAGAGAGTTTCTTTTTATTAGTAGTGAGTTTGCTCTGTTGTCACAGAGAGGGAAGAGACTGTTTTTTTATTACCAGTGAGATCGGTCTGCTATCACAGAGAGTGGAGACTGTCTTTTTATTACCAGTGAGATCACTCTGCCGTCACAGAGAGGGGGAGACTGTCTTTTTATTGCCAGGGAGATCGCTCTGTTGTCACAGAGTGAGGAGACTCTTTTTATTTCCAGATAGTTTGCTCTGCTGTCACAGAGAGGGGAGACTGTCCTTTTATTACGAGTGACATCAGTCTCTTCTCACGGAGAGGGCAGGGTCTGCCTTTTTATGACCAGTGAGATCACTCTGCTGTCACAGAGAGGAGAGACTCTTTTTATTACTAGTCAGAGAAACTCTGTTGTCACAGAGAGGAGAGACAGCCTTTTTATTGCCAGTGAGATCACTCTGCTGTTATAGAGAGGGGAGACGGTCTTTTTATGACCAGTGAGATCGTGCTGCTGTCACAGAGGGGAGAGAGTTTCTTTTTATTAGTAGTGAGTTCGCTCTGTTGTCACAGAGAGGGAAGAGACTGTTTTTTTATTACCAGTGAGTTCGCTCTGCTATCGCAGAGTCGGGGAGACTGCCTTTTTTTTAACAGTGAGATCGATCTGTTGTCACAAAGGGGATACTGCCATTCTATATTAGTGAGATCACTCTGTTGTCACAGAGAGGAGAGACTGTCTTTTTATTAATAGCGAGTTTACTCTGTTGTCACAGAGAGGAGAGAGACTGCCTTTTTATTACTAGCAAGATCGCTCTGCTGTCACAAAGGGGAGGGTCTCTTTTTATTACTAGTGAGATCGCACTGTTGTCACAGAGAGGTGGGAGACTGCCTTTTTATTACTAGTGAGAACGCTCTGTTGTAACAGAGTGGGGAGACTGCCTTTTTATTACTAGACAACAGACAATAGACAATAGGTGCAGAAGTAGACCATTCGGCCCTTCGAGCCTGCACCGCCATTCTGCGATCATGGCTGATCATCTACTATCAATACCCGGTTCCTGCCTTGTCCCCATAACCCTTGATTCCCCTATCCATAAGATACCTATCTAGCTCCTTCTTGAAAGCATCCAGAGAATTGGCCTCCACTGCCTTCTGAGGCAGCGCGTTCCACACCTCCACAACTCTCTGGGAGAAGAAGTTCCTCCTCAACTCTGTCCTAAATGACCTACCCCTTATTCTTAAACCATGCCCTCTGGTACTGGACTCTCCCAGCATCTGGAACATATTTCCTGCCTCTATCTTGTCCAATCCCTTAATAATCTTATATGTCTCAATCAGATCCCCCCTCAATCCCCTTAATTCCAGCGTGTACAAGCCCAGTCTCTCTAACCTTTCTGCGTAAGACAGTCCGGACATCCCAGGAATTAACCTAGTGAACCTACGCTGCACCTCCTCCACAGCCAGGGTGTCCTTCCTTAACCCTGGAGACCAAAACTGCACACAATACTCCAGGTGTGGTCTCACCAGGGCCCTGTACAAATGCAAAAGGATTTCCTTGCTCTTGTACTCAATTCCCTTTGTAATAAAGGCCAACATTCCATGAGCCTTCTTCACTGCCTGCTGCACTTGCTCATTCACCTTCAGAGACTGATGAACAAGTACTCCTAGATCTCTTTGTATTTCTCCCTTACCTAACTCCACACGGTTCAGATAATAATCTGCCTTCCTGTTCTTGCTCCCAAAGTGAATAACCTCACACTTATTCACATTAAACACCATCTGCCAAGTTTCTGCCCACTCACCCAGCCTATCCAAGTCACCTTGAATTCTCCTAACATCCTCAACACATGTCACACTGCCACCCAGCTTAGTATCATCAGCAAACTTGCTGATGTTATTCACAATGCCTTCCTCTAAATCATTGACGTAAATCGTAAACAGCTGTGGTCCCAATACCGAGCCCTGTGGCACCCCACTAGTCACCACCTGCCATTCCGAGAAACACCCATTCACTGCTACCCTTTGCTTTCTATCTGCCAACCAGTTTTCTATCCATGTCAATATCCTCCCCCCAATGCCATGAGCTCTGATTTTACCCACCAATCTCCTATGTGGTACCTTATCAAATGCCTTCTGAAAGTCAAGGTACACCACATCCACTGGATCTCCCGTGTCTATCTTCCTGGTTACGTCCTTGAAAAACTCCAATAGATTAGTCAAGCATGATTTGCCCTTGGTAAATCCATGCTGGCTCGGCCCAATCCTATCACTGCTATCAAGATATGCCGCTATTTCATCTTTAATAATGGACTCTAGCATCTTCCCCACTACTGATGTTAGGCTAACAGGGCGATAGTTCTCTGTTTTCTCCTTCCCTCCTTTCTTAAAAAATGGGATAACATTAGCCATTCGCCAATCCTCAGAAACTGATCCTGAATCTAAGGAACATTGGAAAATGATCACCAATGCATCCGCAATTTCCAGAGCCACCTCCTTTAGTACCCTAGGATGCAGACCATCTGGACCTGGGGATTTGTTAGCCTTCAATCCCATCAGTCTACTCATCACCGTTTCCTTCCTAATATCAATCCGTTTCAGCTCCTCTGTTACCCTATGTCCTTGGCCCATCCATACATCTGGGAGATTGCTTGTGTCTTCCCTAGTGAAGACAGATCCAAAGTACTTATTAAATTCGTCTGCCATTTCTCTGTTTCCTATAACAATTTCTCCCAATTCATTCTTCAAGGGCCCAACATTGTTCTTAACTATCTTCCTTCTCTTCACATACCTAAAAAAACTTTTGCTATCCTCCTTTATATTCCTAGCTAGCTTGCGTTCATACCTCATTTTTTCTCCCCGTATTGCCTTTTTAGTTAATTTTTGTTGCTCCTTAAAAGTTTCCCAATCATCCGTCTTCCCACTCAGCTTAGCTCTGTTATACTTCTTTTTTAATGCTATGCTATCTCTGACTTCCTTTGTCAACCACTGTGGCCACTTTCCCTCCTTTGAATCCTTCCTTCTCCGGGGGATGAACTGATTTTGCACCTTGTGCATTATTCCCAAGAATACCTGCCATTGCTGTTCCACTGTCTTTTCTGCTAGGATATCCGACCAGTCAACTTTGGCCAGCTCCTCCCTCATGGCTCCATAGTCTCCTTTGTTCAACTGCAATACTGACACTTCTGATCTGCCCTTATCCCTCTCAACTTGCAGATAAAAACTTATCATATTATGGTCACTACCTCCTAATGGCTCCTTTACTTCAAGATCACTTATCAAATCCTGTTCATTGCACAACACTAAATCCAGAATAGCCTTATCCCTGGTCAGCTCTTGTACAAGCTGCTCCAAAAATGCATCTCGTAGGCACTCTACAAACTCCCTATCCTGGGGTCCAGTACCATCCTGATTTTCCCAGTTCACCTGCATGTTGAAATCCCCCACAACTGCTGCGACATTTCCTTTGACACATGCCATTGTTAACTCCCAATATCCATGCTACTGTTTGGGGGCCTGTAGATAACACCTATTAGGATCTTTTTGCCCTTACTGTTCCTCAGTTCTATCCACACTGACTCTACTTCTCCTGATTCTATGTCTGCCCTTGCAAGGGACTGACTCTCATTCCTCACCAACAGGGCCACCCCACCCCCTCTGCCCACCTTTCTGTCCCTTCGATAGCACGTATACCCTTGTACATTCAATTCCCAGGTCTGATCCCCCTGCAGCCATGTCTCCGTTATTCCAACAACATCACAGTTACCCATTCGCACCTGAGCTTCAAGCTCATCCGCCTTATCTCTGACACTTTGCGCATTCAGATATAGAATTTTTAACCCATTTCTCCTCTCTCTGTTTAAATCACTACCTATTGTGCATAACCCAGTTCCCCGAACTCTCACCAGGCTATACGCCCCTTGAATTTTGTTGTCCTTCTTAAATTTACTTACTCTTTCTGCACATTTAACTCCGTGCTCCATCAGA
Organism: Mobula birostris; assembly: GCF_030028105.1. Classification (NCBI taxonomy): domain Eukaryota; kingdom Metazoa; phylum Chordata; class Chondrichthyes; order Myliobatiformes; family Myliobatidae; genus Mobula; species Mobula birostris. Next base: position 8,701,013 of record NC_092393.1, on the reverse strand, counting down.
CCATCCCTCTGCACATGTATCCTCCTTATCACTCGTTCCGCCTCACCTTTCTCTACTTCACACTTAATATTCTGGAACCGTGTAGTCCCCACCTGTCCTTTATACTTCATCTCGCTATCCTTTCCCACATTCTGAATCCTTGCCCCCTGCAAATTTAGTTTAAACCCCGCCAAGCAGCACCAGCAAACTTTCCTGCAAGAATGTTAGTACCCCTCCAGTTCAGGTGTAAACCATCCCGTCGGAACAGATCCCACCTTCCCTGGAACAAAGCCCAATTATCTAAAAACCTGAAGCCCTCCCTCCTGCACCATCCTCTCAGCCACGTATTGATCTGTATAATCCTTCTGTTCCTCGCCTCACTCGCACGTGGCACAGGTAGCAATCCTGAGATTGTTACCCTGGAGGTCCTGCCCTTCAGCTTCGCACCTAACTCCCTGAACTCACTACGCAGGACCCCCTCACTCTTCCTACCCACGTCGTTGGTCCCTACATGGACCACAGCATCTGGATTCTTGCCCTCCCTCTCGAGGATAACCTGCACCCGATCTGAGATGTCCCAGACCCCGGCACCAGGGAGGCAACATACCATCCGAGACTCCCGATCTCCCCCACAAAATCTCCTATCTGCCCCCCTGACCATAGAATCCCCTATCACTACCGCTGTCCTCTCTTCCCTCCTCCCCTTCTGAGTCGAGGGTCCAACCTCAGTGCCAGAGACAGGACCACTACAACTTGTTCCTGGTAGGTCATCCCCACCAACAGTATCCAAAACGGTACACTTATTGTTGATGGGAATGGCCACAGGGGTGCTCTGCACTCTCTGCCTGCTCCCCCTCCATCTCCTGACAGTCACCCAGTTGCCTACCTCCCGTCTTTTCAGTGTGACTACCTCCTGATAACTCTTATCTATCTCTGTCTCTGCCTCCCAGATGGTCCGTAGTTCATCCAGCTCCAGCTCCAATTCCCTAACTCGCTCTGATAGGAGCTGCAGCTGGATGCACCTTCTGCAGGTGTGGTCTTCAGGGACAACTGCGTTGACCCTGACCTCCCACATACTGCATACAGAGCACACCACTGCTCTAACTATCTCCCCCATTACCTGATCCCAGATTAATCAGAATAAATGAAAAAGTACCTACCGACCTTACCTTTTTTCCTCAGCAAGCACATACTCAGGCTCACTGATTACCTCTCATCGAAGACCCCCTTACGCCGAAGCCCACTGAGCCAAAGCCCAGCACTCTGCTCCCCCGCACTCCGCTGCCTGCACCGACACTGCCGCACCTGAAAGTGGGCCTCTTTTTAAACTCCGCGCTCGCCACTGACGTCACCCGTGCCTGTGCAGTTTTACCTTCCTCCTCAGGTAATGCCTAGGTAGTTCCGATCTTCCTCGGCCTACCTACAATGGCTGATCCTCCGATCCTCCGATCTTCAGTCGTCCGTCGACCTCGAGCACTCCTTGCTCCCGCACCGACGCTGCCCACGCCTGAAAGTGGGCCTCTTTTTAAACTCTGTTGTCACAGACAGGAGAGACTGTCTTTTTATTACTAGTGAGATCACTCTATTGTCACAGAGAGGAGAGACTGCCTTTTTATTACTGTTGAGTTCTCTCTGCTGTCACAGAGAGGGGATACTGCCTTTTTATTACCAGTGAGATCGCTCTGTTGTCACAGAGAGGGGGGAGACTGCCTTCTTATTGCTAGTGAGATTGCTATGCTGTCACAGAGAGAGGTGACTGCATTTTCATTAGAAGTGAGATCACTCTGTTGTCACAGACAGAAGAGAGACTGTCTTTTTCATACTAGTGAGTTCGCTCTGTTGTCACAGAGTGGGGGAGACTGCCTTTAAATGACTAGTGAGATCACTCTGTTGTCACAGAGAGGGGAGACTGTCTTTTTATTACTAGCAAGTTCGCTCTGTTGTCACAGGGGAGAGACTGCCTTTTTATCACCAGTGAGATCGCTGTGCTGTCACAGAGAGGGGAGAAACTGGCTTTTTATTACCAGTGAGATCGCTCTGTTGTCACAGAGTGGAGAGACCGTCTTTTGTCGCTGGAGAGATCGCTCTGTTGTCACAGAGTGGAGAGACCACCTTTTGTCGCTGGAGAGATTGCTCTGTTGTCACAGAGTGGAGAGACCGTCTTTTGTCGCTGGAGAGGTCGCTCTGTTGTCACAGAGTGGAGAGACCGACTTTTGTCGCTGGAGAGGTCGCTCTGTTGTCACAGAGTGGAGAGACCGTCTTTTGTCGCTGGAGAGATCGCTCTGTTGTCACAGAGTGGAGAGACCCTCTTTTGTCGCTGGAGAGATCGCTCTGTTGTCACAGAGTGGAGAGACCCTCTTTTGTCGCTGGAGAGATCGCTCTGTTGTCACAGAGTGGAGAGACCGTCTTTTGTCGCTGGAGAGATCGCTCTGTTGTCACAGAGTGGAGAGACCGTCTTTTGTCGCTGGAGAGGTCGCTCTGTTGTCACAGAGTGGAGAGACCGTCTTTTGTCGCTGGAGAGGTCGCTCTGTTGTCACAGAGTGGAGAGACCGACTTTTGTCGCTGGAGAGATCGCTGTGCTACAGACAGCGAGAATGTTACCTAGGTTTTCTTCATTTTGGATGTGAACATGAACCCTGGATTTTTTTCAGCCTTATGGTTTTTTATATTCTGTATTTTACGCCCGATCTTTCGTTTTTTTGTGTGTAGGGGAGGGAGATTTGTGCATTGATGTGCCTGTTCTGTTTTTATTCACTTTTTCAGTTCAGTTTCGTTTATTGTCATTGAGAAATGCATGCTTTAAAAAATGAAACAACGTTCCTCCGGAATGATATCACAGAAACACAGGACAAACCAAGACTAAAACTGACAAAACCACATAATTATAACATATAGTTACAACAGTGCAAAGCAATACCGTAATTCGATAAAGAGCAGACCATGGGCACAGTAAAAAAAAGTCTCAAAGTCTCGATAGCCTCATCATCTCACGCTGGCGGCAGAAGGGAGGAACTCTCCCCGCCATGTACCTTCAAGCACCGCCAACTTACCGATGCAGCACCATTGGAAGCACCCGACCGCAGCGGACTCTGAGTCCGTCTGAAAACTTCGAGCCTCCGACCAGCCCTCCAACACAGCCCCTCCAAGCACCATCCTCTGCCGAGTACTTCAACCCCGCCCAGGCCGCCGAGCAACAAGCAAAGCCGAGGACTCGGGGCCTTCTCCTCCGGAGATTCCGGACCACACAGTATCAACAGCAGCAGCAAAGCGGGCTTTTCAGAAGTTTCTGCAGATGTTCCTCCGTGCTCTCACGTCCGTCTCCATCAAATCAGGATTGTGCACGGCACCCTACTTGACAAATAACAGACACGAGAGTGGCCGCTGCGAGCTGCATCGCGCCGCCATCTTCCTGCTGCTGTTTGTGTGGAGAGGAGAGATTTGGGGGTTGAATATCGTGCTGCCTTTCTTATTGTTTTCATGGCTATCTGGAGAAGAAGAATTTCAGTGTTGTACACCTTGATAATAAATGAACCTTTGAACCTTTGAATTGTATACAGCAAGTGTATTCAGAGCAATGCAGTTTTGGTTCCTATAGAAAATGGATGTTCCTGATTTACAGAGAGTTCTTAGGAAGAGTGTCCTTCAGTAATCTAAGGACTGCCTATGTTAGAATTACAACACGATATAGACAACTATGTGGTGCATGGCAAAGTGGTTAAGGCATTGGACTAGCGATCTGAAGGTCGTGAGTTCAAGCCCCAGCCGAGGGCGAGGCAGCGTGTTGTATCTTTGAGCATAGCCCCTGGCAAAATGTTGGGGGTTAACCTCGCGACAGACTGGCGTCCTATCCGGGGGGGGGGGAGTCTCGTAATCTCAGTGGCTTTACGCCATGGAAACTGGCATAAGCCTGATGAGCCTAATGGGACAGACTTTAACTTAATAGACAACTAGCCCATCTAGTCCATTAACCTCTAGACCACTCGTGCTCATTATACATGGCTGTTCAATTCTCTGTATAACAAGCTATTCAACCCATTCTTACAATCTGATATGTCTCTGCTTCAATCTCAGCCCCCCCTTGCACTTTCTCCCTCCCTATCCTAAATCTCTTCTCTTCTTTATTTGCATTCCCTGTTCTGGACTCCCTCATCAGTCGGAACAAGGGTTCTGGACTCTGGTTAGATATGCTCCTGAAGGCTGAAACAAATGACCACCCACAGTCGGCCTGTTCTCAATAGAAAATGTGCGTTGGCCTTGCTAGAAACCTACAAATAAATGCAAAGATGACTTCTAAACTTCCATAAATGTTTATTAACTCTCAGTCAATGTTTCCTTTGTTTCAATTCCAGCATTTCTCTAATTGATACAAGAATTTAAAGAAGTTCAATAGTATAATCTTTATACTTTTTCAGTAGAAAATATTTTTTCTGACTGAACCCATAATTCCAGAAATCCAACTGGGATTTATCATCACTTGATGCTATTTTGGTGCTAGAATTTGAATGCTGACCCAGATAGACTGAAAAGGCAAGGTGTCGGGACCGGAGGTGAGGGTCGGGTCGATTCTGCTCGCTCTTCCACGATGTTTGCTCCTCTCTCCGTGGTGCTGAGGCTGTAAACCTGCTCTGTCTGCTCCAAGTTTTGTTCTAAGCAAGTTTCTGCTCCAAGCAATTTGCCCCGCTATGTGATGAACTGAGGATGAGGCTATGGGCTTGCTCAGGCTTTTGGGTCAATTTTGTTCTGAATGCTGTTGCTCATTTTTATTGTTTGCAGGCTTTGTGGTTTTATTTTCTTCTCTCTCTCTTCACATTGGGTGTTGGTCTTTTTTTAAATCGGGTTCTTTCAGCTTTCTTACTTTGTGGCTGCCTATAAGCAGACGAATCTCAAGGTTGTATAATTTATACATACTCTCATAATAAATGTACTAAGAACTTTGAAAGTACCCTTCCTGATGCAGTTCTCCTATTGAAGTAGTACAGGGATTTGGACTACGTTGTTTTTGAAACAAAAACCTTGCTTGCTAAGGTTCCCTGGAATTCTTAAGAGAATTAAATTTGTTTTTAATCCTCCGTGATTTTCCCCTGAGCCATTGACTGCACTGTCCTAGGTATAAATTTTCAATGTCTAGAACTCCAGGATAATCCTAATATGTTGGTACTTCTACTGGAAATAAGTATAAACCCTGTTTCATTTTCAGAATTTTAGTTACCTCCTTGGCACCTATTTCCTCTTTTTCATGTTGTTGTTTATTTTACAAAGGGTTGCCATTTTAAACCAAATGGGTTGTGAAGGAAGTTTGGAGAAGGTTTCAGGGTGAAGCTAGTTAAAGAGGATTTACAAATGTTTAGTCTAGTTCAAACAGATTGATCTTCTAAACCTAGCTTCTGCATGCAGTGCAATTCCACTCAAGACTGTGCCAGAATCATTTGGACTCTGCTGTGTGAGTGGTTCCCTGGAGTGGAGTACAAAGACTGTAACAGAGTGCTGATGCGTTTTGCTGAAATAAGTGGGGGAGAGGGAAAGTGAGTGATGATGCTTTGTTGCTGCTTGCATGTGGGAGGGGGAGAGGGGGCTGGGGTTCTAACATGTTTACTGTCACCCATTCTTTGGGGTACTCTTCTATTTTTGTGGATGTTTGTGAAGAGTAACAATTGCAGGATGTATATTCTCTGATATTAAAGTGAGCTATTGAACTATTGAAGTTGAAACACCAGGTACATTTTAGTTATAGTCACTGAGAGATACAGCGTGGAAATGGGATCTTTGGCTGATTGAATCCATGCTGATGATCAAGCACCCATTTGTACTAGTCCTACATTTTATCAGCTCCCCTCAGATTTTGCTATGCACCCACGCACAAGGGGCAATTAACCTACTCACCCATGTGTCTTTGTGCTATGGGAAGAAACTAGAGCACCTGGGGAAACCCTCACAAGCACAACAACCAAGTGCAAATTCCAGAGAGCACCAGAGGTCAGGATTGAAGCCAGGAAACTTGAGATGTGAGGCAGTATCTCCAGCAGCTTTGCCACTGTGGAATTGGCACCTGCCATGGGTTTGTTTTCATTAATGCTTATACAAGTTACATTTTGGTCAAACCCGAGCTGAGCATATAGACTGCAGTGGATCTGGTGGGACTCCAGTGAGGCAGCTGCTCACCTCTCAGTCTGAGGGCATATTCTGCTCCTCCTCCATTTTCCCAGTTTAAGAAATTATGCAGAGTGTTTCTCAACGCCCTGTTTGATCCCCAGCACGAGGTGCAGGAACCAGTTGAACTGCACTGTCCATCCTTTGTCCCGACAGATCTCAATCTGGTCCAAGAAGTGCTTCATAGCCTCTTCCTCATTCTTGCCCACAGTCAGCGTCTCTTGGATATACTCAATATCTTCTTTGCTGGTCAGCTGCGGCATCCCCGTCATCATCATCATGGAGAAGAGTATAATCAGAAGATTGGTGTGGTGGCGCAGTGCAAGGTAGGCCTTGACACAAATATCCTGTGCAAAGAAAGAAATAAGAAATCTTTTTTTCCTGAATCCACATTAAAGAAGAAATAATTTGGCATAATTTGCATTGCCTGGGTCCACTTTGTGTATAGCACTTTGTCCCAACATGCTGAGTTCATTCAGGCAGATGCAGTATATGTCCCAATGTACCACAACAGACTTTGGATTGCAATGGTCTGTGCATTAGGCAAAGATCCAAATCCCAAAGCTTTAATTCTTTTTCCAATCTCAAAACGATTCATTAAGATTTGTCATGAATAGATATTTGTTAGGCTTGATGGGATTAATAGAGATGGATACCAGCTGATTGGCATGAACGTGATGGGCTGAATGGCCAATTTCTATGCAATATGAAACTATGATCATTTTGTGCCTACTTTACTTCACCTTCAAGTACAGAAGGCGATGCCAGTACTGGATTTGGGCTCATACATTGAGCTTTCACATTGCTTTACATATATAGAAGAGACACAGCAATACATGTTCAACTAATTCCTCCAGTAATATGTGTAAGGTAACACACAAAATGCTGGTGAACGCAGCAGGCCAGGCAGCATCTATAGGAAGAAGTACAGTCGACGTTTCGGGCCGAGACCCTTCGTCAGGACTAACTGAAAGAAGAGCTAGTAAGAGATTTGAAAGTGGGAGGGGGGAGATCTGAAATGATGGGAGAAGACAGGAGGGGGAGGGATGAAGCTAAGAGCTGGAAAGTTGATTGGCAAAAGGGATACAAGGCTGGAGAAGGGGAGGCCTAGGGAGAAAGAAACTTCCATTAATGCCCCTCCTCCCCTTCTTACCCCATCCCTTATTTATTTATTTATTTATTCCCTTTTTTTCCTCTCTCTCTCTGTCCCTCTCACAATAACTCCTTTCCTGCTCTCCATCTTCCTCCGGGCTCCCCTCCCCCTTTCTTTCTCTCTAGGCCTCCCGTCCCATGATCCTCTCCCTTCTCCAGCCTTGTATCCCTTTTGCCAATCAACTGTCCAGCTCTTGGTTCCATCCCTCCCCCTCCTGTCTTCTCCTATCATTTTGGATCTCCCCCTCCCCCTCCCACTTTCAAATCTCTTACTAACTCTTCTTTCAGTTAGTCCTGACGAAGGGTCTCGGTCCGAAACGTCGACCATACCTCTTCCAATAGATGCTGCCTGGCCTGCTGCGTTCCACCAGTGTTTTGTGTGTGTTGCTTGAATTTCCAGCATCTGCAGAATTCCCCGTGAATATGTGTAAGGTGCTGCATTTTGGAAAGTAAATGAAGGTTGGACTTCCACAGTGAATGGTAGGCTCCTCAGGAATGTTGTAGAACAGAGGGACCTTGGACTTCAGTTACACTGTTACCCCTCGAACTGGCCATCAGAGGGAGGTACAGGTTCAAAGATTCAGAAAACTTTATTGTCATTCTAACCGTACATCAGCTCTGCAGGGCAGAATGAGACAGTGTTTCCCAGCAGCAGTGCAATCATAACATAACAAACGCAACACTAAATAATAAACATAACAATAAATAGTAAAACACAACAGCCACATGTCAGCTAAAATCAAGTTATAAGTGTCCAGTGCAAGTTAAAAGTGTCCAAAGCAGAGTCAGGTGGAGCAGCTATTTAGCAGTCTGACTGCCTGTGGGAGGAAGCTGTTTAGTAGCCTTGTGGTTTTAGTTTTGATGCTCCTGTAATGTTTGCCTGATGGCAGAAGAACAAACAGTTCATGGAGAGGGTGTGAGGGGTCTTTAATGATGTACCGGTTTTCTGGAGGCATCGACTCTGAAAGAGGTCTTGGACAGAAGGTAGGGAGACCCCAATAACCTTTTCTGCTCCCCTAACCACCCTCTGCAAGGCTTTTTTGTCGACAGCACTGCAGCTGGAGTACCAGGTTGTGATGCAAAAGGTCAGCACACTCTCAACCACGCCTCTGTAGAATGTAGTTAAGATGTTAGTGGGGAGTGATGCTTGTTTAAGCTTCCTCAGAAAGAGCAATCTCTACTGGGCCCGTTTCACAATCCCAGTAGTGTTCCTGGAGCAGGTGAGATTGTCCAAGATCTGCACCCCAAGGAACTTGATGTTTTCCGCGCTCTCCACTGTGGAGCCGCTGATGCTGAGGGGTGTGTGCTCAGGCTGAGACCGTCTGAAATCGACGATCGTCTCCTTGGTTTTGGTGACATTAGGCATCAAGTTGTTATCCCTGCACCAGCTCTCTAGGTGTTTGACCTCCTCCCTGTACATTGTTTCATCATTTTTGCTGATGAGCCCCACCACTGTGGTATCATTAGCAAATTTAATGATCAGGTTCTCCTTGAATCTGGCTGCACAGTCATGTGTTAGCAGACTAAGGCTCCCTTCCTGATCTCCACCTATTAGGCTAATTATTAGTTCATTGTTATCACCTGTGCTTTGTTTGTAGCTCTATGTAAGCTCCTTGTCCCTTGTTTATTTGCTCATTCTTGGAATTATCTTCTGTAAGTGAAGAATTGTCTAAGTTTGTAGGAACCTCTAGTTTCTGAAATTATAGTTAATTTTTTTTGGATTTTGACTTTGAGAGTTTTTTGGACCCTGTGCTAAGGAATACAGTAAAACCTTGTTGGATTTTTTTCTCTAATTTTGCATGACTTTTCTCTGAAATTAGGTTCAGCACTATTCAGTGTGAGGGAAGTTAAAAATGAATAATTTACCTAGTCACACACACAAAATGCTGGAGAAACTTAGCAGGCCAGGCAGCATTTATGGAAAAAAGTACAGTTGACATTTCAGGCCGAGAGCCTTTGGCCTGTACCTTTTGCCATGAACGCTACCTGGCCTGTTGAGTTCCTACAGCCTTTTGTGTGTGTTTCTTGGATTTCTAGCATCTGAAGATTTTCTCTTGTTTGTGATATTACCTAGTCAGCTGTGACATACATGTTACACTGAAAGTGGAGAAATGGTAGACAGGCTTTTGGTATGTTAGCCTTCATTGGTCAGGGCATGGAGTATAGTAGTTGGAAGATAAGACACTGATATGGCTGCACTTAGAAGATTGTACTCAGTTTTGCTTGCTCTGCTATAGGAAAGAAACTGTTTAACTAAAAGAGTGCAGGAAAAATTCACAAGGATTTTGCCAGGACTCGGGACTCACTTGGACAGCCTAGGGCATTTTTCTTGAAGTGTAGAAGACTGACAGATCATCTTATAGAGTTGTATAAAATCAGAGGTGATATAAAGAATATAAATACTTTTTTTTTCTCTCAGGGTTGGAGAATCTAGAACTAAAGGGCATAGGTTTAAGGTAAAGGGAAAGACTTAATAGGAACTTGAGGGATAACTTTTTTAACAGAGGGTGTATGTGAAATAAGCTGCTAGAAGAAGTGGTTGAAGCAGGTGGAATAAGAAAATTTGAAACTCAGTTGGACATGTAGATGGATAGAAAAGGTTTAGAATGTTATGGGCCAAACATTAGCAATTGGACTGGCATCTTGGTCACCATGGATGAGTTGGGCTGAAGGGCCTGTTTCCATACAGTACACACAAAAATAAAATATACTCTGGGGAGCTTACATAGATGAGGAAGAGGGACAATGATGGAATTCAAATATGAGAATTTTAAAATGAAGGTTGTTCAATTGGATGCACTGCATAGAGGTAATTCTTTCTTCACATTTAGTGTAAGCTTAAAAAAAAGCTCTTTGACCAAGTACTTTGTTATCAGTAATAACTTGAGTTGCAGGTGTACCTATTGTCTAATAGCATCAACTTGGCTTTGCTCACCTGAAACTTCTGGAAATGTCCGCTTGTCTTCTTGCCAGATGTGCCCATCACGTAGAGAAAGTCGGGGGTCAGTACAAAAGGGACCCTCTCCTTATTGATCCCCAGGAAGCTTTTGTAGTTTCCAAGAATGTGACCAAAATCAATGTGGAAAAGATTTCCTGCGTGGAAGAAAATAGGAATGTCAGTTTGTGTGGTTCAACATGTGTTCATTCAACAACGGCTGCAGATGGTTTTGAGGTCTCTAGCTGTCAGGGGTTGAACAATCTAATGGCACAGACTTGTAAGTAAACGTCTACAGATGAGAGAACAGGTTTGTTTTTTTCTGCTGTATTTAATGTGCTGCCTTTCATGGTGTGGAAGCAAATTTATTTGCAATTTTCTTGCAAAAGAACATTTACTCATATTATTGCAAACAAGTATGGGAAAGGGACAAATCTGATCAGTTTCAGTAGGGTTGTGCTGAGTAGAATGGCTTCCTCCTGCACTGTAAAATTAGCACCATTCTATAATTAACACTGTTCAAGCACAAACTGGAATCAGAACTTCCCAGGACTGTGTGACAATCCAAGATACCTGTATTTGAATCATTTAATTAGATATTGTACACTCACCCAACTCTGTAATCATGATGTTGTCATTGTGCCTGTCTCCGATACCCAGGATATAGGTGGCAACACAGTACCCAGCGCATGAATAAACAAACCTTTCCACAGCTGATTGGAACTGCAAGGCAATGAACAAATCATTCAGTTGGCCTTGGAGGGAATAGAGTTGCATCAAAGAATAAAAAAAGCCAACACAATTCAGCCGAAAAAATAGTGCCAGTCAGTATCCATTTCCCTCTAAAGATACGGCCAGACCTGCTGGGTTCCTCCATGAGCTTGCTTCTTACCATAGAAACATAGAAAACCTACAGCACAGTACAGGCCCTTTGGCCCACAACATTGTGCTGACCCTTAAACCCTGCCTCCCATATAACCCCCCACCTTAAATTCCTCCATATACCTGTGGAAGGAGAAACTAAAATTGGATTTATCACTATTACAGTAGAATCAGAATCAGGTTTAATATCATCGGCATATGTCGTGAAATGGTGTACAGGATCCTCTTCCAAGCAAAGTTGCCATTGGGTGTATGTTCATGGTCTGCTGCCGTAGCCCATTCACTTCAAGGAACAATGTGTTGTGCGTTCACAGATGCTCTTCTACACATCACTGTTGTATTGTATGATTACTTTAGTTATTGTCACCATTCTGGCCACTCTCCTCTGACCTCTCTCATTAACAAGGTGATTTCACCCACAGAACTGCCACTCACACTCACTGGATTTTTTTTTGTTTTTCACACCATTCTCTAAACTCTAGAGACTTGTGTGTGAAAATTTCAGGAAATCATCAGTTTCTGAGATACTCAAGCCACCCATCTGGCACCAACAATCATTCCATGGTCAAAGTCACTTAGCTCACATTTCTTCCCCATTCTGATGTTTGGTCTGAACAACAACTGAATCTCTTGACCACGTCTGCATGCTTTTATATACCGAGTTGCTGCCACATGATTGGCTGACTAGATATTTGTATTCATAAGCAGGTGTAGCTAATAAAGTGGAAACTGAGTGTATGATAAATTTGTGGGAGTTAAGTAGTAGCGTTTTGTAGAATGTTGGCCAAATGAAATGAGTCCCACAATGTGTTCTGAAAATTAACAAAAAAACACTGCAGAATCCTGAAATCTGAAATAAAAACACAAGATTCTGGAAACACTCTGCAGGTCAGGCAGTATCTGTGGAGAATGAAAACGAGTTAATGTTTCAGGTAAAATGTCTTCACCAGAACAATTTATTATGTGGAGTTGTGGGTGTATCTGTGAACATTGGAATGCATTCTAATACAGTAAATGCTATTAAGTATTTAAGGAGTTGCTCTCACTCCACACATTAAACAAGAGTTTGCTTCATAGCCCCAGGACCCCTATTGTTTTGCATAAATTAACTGTGGTCTTAAGGCCAACTCCAATAATTTGGGAATTTTGAACTAAATCCTTTGGCTTGGCCATTACAGTGATCCCCTGCACTGAGGGAATTTTGGTAATGGAAATTTGTTTTTACAGAATTCACAAATCATAAGCAAAAATTGCAAGCAGATACAGAGGAGATGTCAGGGGTAAGTTTTTTTTACACAGAGAGTGGTGAGTCCGTGGAATGGGCTGCCGGCGGCGGTGGTGGAGGTGGAAACGATAGGGTCTTTTAAGAGACTCCTGGGTAGGTACGTGGAGGTGAGAAAAATAAGAGGGCTATGGGTAACCCTAGGTAATTTCTAAAGTAAGTACATGTTCAGCACAGCTTTGTGGGCTGAAGGGCCTGTATTGTGTTGTAGGTTTTCTATGGTTCTATGTTTTAAAAATATTTGAGACATGATAAAAATTCACTCTTATTGAATTTGTGTGAGAAAACCATAACTAAATAAACAAAGTGCAAAAGAAATACAAATTTTAACACATCTTGTCAAGGGTTCTTTTCACAGAAAATTGTGGCAATGGACATTTTAATAGGAATGTAACCCCCCACAATGTGGGGTGTACTATCTAGTACAGGGCATAATATTGCTCAGTAGTTGTGAGCTGACAAAAGTCTAAGTTAAAAATTAATTACTTTTCAACATCCTATTGAAATAGGATGTCCTGTATCTGTGAGCTGGTCAATAGCCATGAACAGATTGTGAAACGTTGACCTGGTCTAAGATTACTGAACTTATCTGGACTTGCTGCGTTATGCTTACACGAGTACTAACTCCCTTCAGCCTCTAGCAGTTAGTCTATTTACCTTGTCCTCAATTGGACATTTTTCTTTCAGCCAGTGATTCAGCACTTCATCCTTGAACGCGCCTGTGTTACCCACTGTACTCTGCTGGATCTTGGCAATGGTTGTGGCGTCTTTTACAATCTGAATCATTCCTGTGGGGGTGCAACACGATTTTCAGGTCAGTGTCCATGCACAGAACTAAAGGCTAAAAAGTTGTTTCATTAGTGTCCTGGGCGTTCACAATATTACAATAGGTTAACCATTGAGTGTGGACAATATACTCACTCTCTCAATGTCAGTCTACAGTACTTTCAAAACTGAAAGGCTGGTATCTAGTTCCCCAGTGCAGCCTTCTTTGGTTGTTTTCAGATCATTGTGAATACTGGGAATATTAAATATTACTACTTTCTATTGGCTGGTCACACTTGCCAATTCCTGTCTTTTTCAGACTGTAGGTTCATACTCACATTCAGATCTATTACACGTACAACGGAATATACAGTGAAATGTGTCATTTGCATTTACAACCCATACTCCCAAAAATGTGCCGGGGAAAGCCTGCAAGTATCACCGCATAAAGTAACATTGTTGAGCTGAAGCACATAAGCAACAGCAACAACAAAACAAGTCAACAACAGCACTTTCACGCACAGCCAGGCTTCCTACCCCAGGACAGGCCACCTCTAGCCCTTGCCTCAGTCTCACAGACATCAGGCCTCCAAGTTTGGGCTTTGTGCTAGGATTCGCCAATCGCACATTTGACCTTTGAGCCTAACCTTCCCAACTTGCACAGAACTCAGGCCCCAGTGACCCAGCACCTCGTCACTCCTTCAGGCCTCTATCTCTGAACTCACTGGCTCGGGGCTTACCGTGCTCTGGACCTTAATACTTCATCTTTGGCCTCTATCTGGATATTGACCTCAGAACTCACCAACCATGGGTTTGAACTTTGGGCCTCGACTTCCAGACCCTCACGGATCTCAGACCCTGACAACCAGGGAGGGGATACCGGCCCGTACCCGTGTTTCATTGCCTCAGACCTGCAGTCCTGGGGATTCTTAGCACATGTTGACCTGGCCTCTGGGGTCACCGATATTCGACTGCAGAACACTCAGACCAGGATTTGAACTCCTGTCCAGACACACTATTTACTGCCCCGACCTCTAATTTCCCTTCATCACTCTCCCTAAACCCAAATTCTGATCCCTAATTCCTCCACTGTCCCCTAAACCACCCCATGAACCTAAAAGGTCTGAGTCAGTGCACTGGCAGACATCACAGCTTGGCATTATCTTTCATTCTGTCCAGGATTAATACCATTCAGCCCATTGGCTCTAGCCAACTCCCAGTGGAGCTATCCCACCTCCGCAGAGATTGATAAAAGCACCAAATTTCTTGGTGTTCACCTGGCTGAGAATCTCACCTGGTCCCTCAACACCAGCTCCATAGCAAAGAAAGCCCAGCAGCGTCTCTACCTTCTACGAAGGCTGAGGAAAGTCTATCTCCCCCGCCTCCCCCCCCCCCCCCATCCTCACCACATTCTACAGAGGTTGTATTGAGAGCATCCTGAGCAGCTGCATCACTGCCTGGTTCGGAAATTGCACCATCTTGGATCGCAGGACCCTGCAGTGGATAGTGAGGTCAGCTGAGACGATCATCGGGGTCTCTTTTCCCACCATTACAGACATTTACACCACACGCTGCATCCGTAAAGCAAACAGCATTATGAAGGACCCCACGCACCCCTCATACAAACTCTTCTCCCTCCTGCCATCTGGCAAAAGGCACCGAAGTATTCCAGCTCTCATGACCAGACTATGTAACAGTTTCTTCACCCAAGCCATCAGACTCCTCAATACCCAGAGCCTGGACTGACACCAACCTACTGCCCTCTACTGTGCCTATTGTCTTGTTTATTATTTATTGTAATGCCTGCACTGTTTTGTGCACTTTATGCAGTCCTGGGTAGGTCTGTAGTCTAGTGTAGTTGTATGTTGTTTTACGTAGTTCAGTGTAGTTTTTGTATTGTTTCATGTAGCACCATGGTCCTGAAAAACATTGTCTCGTTTTTACTGTGTACTGTACCAGCAGTTATGGTCGAAATGACAATAAAAAGGGACTTGACTTGACTTGACTCTTCCATGGAGTCATAGTCAGAAGCATGGAAACAGGTCCTTCAGCCAACTGGTCCACGTCAACAAGGATGTTCATCCAAGCTAGTGCCATTTGCTAGTGTTTGGCCTGTAATCCCCTAAACATTTCCTATTCACATACTGTACAACCATCTTTTAAAAGTTGTTCTTGAACTTGCCTCAAAGACTTCCTCCGGTCCATTACACATAGATATTACCCTTTGTGGAAAAAATGTTGCCCTCAGTTTCTGAATAACTCTCTCTCCTCTCACCATATTTGTATACCCTCCAGCAACATACACAAAATGCTGGAGGAACTCAGCAGGCCAGGCAGCATCCAGGAAAAGAGTACAGTTGACATTTTGGGCTGAAACCCTTTGGCAGGAGTTCCTTTAGCATTTTATGTGTGTTGCTCGGATTTCCAGCATCTGCAGATTTTCTCGTTTGTAATTGCTATACCTCTAGCTCTTGACTCCCAGTCCTGGGAAAAAGACTGTGCACATTTACCCTATCTATGCCCCTTATGATCTCCTCAGTCTCACATGCTCCTATGCTCCAGGGAAGAGAGTTCTAGTCTGTCTCCTTCTCCTTACAGCTCTGACCCTCAAAACCTGGCAGAATCATCGTGATTTTTTTGCATTCTTTCCTGTTTCATATCTGGTGGTGGGGTGGAGATACATTTCTACCAAAGGAGGTGTAAGGTGCTCCTTCCCTCTGCTAGCCCACAGGTCACCTTGGGCACGGTGTAGCACCTGCTTAGCCTCCCCAATCACGGTCACTTGAAGCCATAAGTGCAGGTGGTGGATGGTCTTATCAGCAGCTGGTGCGTATCTCAAATCCTGGTTGAGGGATCACTGATGACAGGCAGGCAATCTCTGAAGAGTATTGATAATGGCTGAGCCACCCATATTGTAAAGACAACGCCCAGAAGGCGGCAATAGCAAACCATTGTGTGGAAAAGTTTTGCCAAGAACTTTCATGGTCATAGGAAGACCATGATCACCTACGTCATACGACATGGCACATAACTAACGAATCTGTTCCATAACATCTTTCCTACAGCAGGACGAGCAAAACTGAACACGTTACTCTAAGTGCAGCTTCACTACCATCTTGTACAACTGCACGATGACCTCTCAACATTTATACTCGGTGCCCAGACCGATGATGGTTTTGTGGTTATTCTCTCTCATTTGCCCATCACTTCCCTTCAAATTCTTTTCCCAGTTACTCACACTATGGGTTGACTTACAATAGCCAAATAGCTTACCTGCAGGTCAGTGGGAGGTGAAAAGAGCACAGAATCCAACACCACTGCTCTGATGTTTCCTGTCAGTCACTTTATGCACAGACACTCCTCTATCTGGCGTCATCTTCTGTACATATAATCAATTTATGAATCTAACCTATCTTATGCATTTTTTTTATTGTTGTATTTTTTCCATCTTAGCCTGTTTTTTTTAATATGCTGCATCGGATCTGGAGTAACAATTATTTTGTTCTCCTTTCCACTTGTACTGGAAATGATATTGAACCATCCTGAATCTTGACGTGGTGTCCAAGCTGAACTCAAAGCTGCCCCTCTCTGTACTTGCTCAGCAGAAGACAAACTGTGCTGTGTTTGGCTGCAGACTGCTGCAACATTCATGGTCTCAGGGTCTTGGACTGTACTTTTTTGTCTGACTGACCAATATATGTGCCTTGTGCTGTGTGTGATTGTTGGTACTGTGTTTTTCACCTTGGTCCCTGAGTTACGCTGTTTCGTTTGGCTGTATTCATGTAAGGTTGAATAATAATTAAACTTTTATCTTGAGAACCCATGCAGTCACAGGAAGAAGGTGTGGATTCTGTACAGAGACCATTAAGGTCGGAGCAGAGTCAAGGAGTCAACCACAGTCAATATTGACTCAATATGACTATGACCCTTGTTCTGAGAGGTAGCAGGCCAGGATCTGTGCCACTCACCAGACTGCACTGTTCATCAGACCTGTACTGATCAACTGACTAGAGTATTCACTGAGCTCCTTAACCTCTCGCTTCAGCAGTCTGACGTACCCACTCACTTCAAGCAGGCGTCAATTATACCGGTGCCTAAGAAGAATGTGGTAACCTGCCTCACTGTCTATCGTCCACTGTGATGAAGTACTTTGAGAGATTGGTGATGAAACTCTGCCTGGGAAGTGACTTGGATCCAATCATATTTGCCTACCGTCACAACAGGTCAACAGCAGATGTCATTTCATTTGCTGTGCACTTAACCCTGAAACATCTGGACAGCGAACATCAGGATGTTCTTCATTGACTACAATACTATCATCCCCTCAAAACTAACCAATAAGCTTCAAGATCTTTGCCTCTATATTTCCTTGTGCAATTGGATTCTCAATTTCCTCACACGTAGACCCCAGTCAGCTCAGATTGGCAAATACATCTCCTCCACAATCTCTGTCAGCACAGGTGCATCACAATGCTGGGTGCGTAGCCCCTGGCTCTACTCACTTGACACCTATGACTGTGAAGCTAAGCACAGCTTCAATACCATATTCAAGTTTGCTGACATCTCCACTGTCATAGGTCGAATCAAAAGTGGCGTCAAATCAGCATATAGGAGGGAGATTGAAAATCTGGCTGAGCTGTGCCACAACATCAACCTGGCGAACAGTGTCAGCATGACCAAGGAATTATCAACTTCAGCAGGAGGAAACCAGAGGTCCTCATCGGGGGATCAGAGGTAGATCATATGGTGTTGTCATTTAAGAGGACCCGTCCTGGGTCCAGCGTGTACGTGCCACATACTGTAAATGCCATTTTGAAGAACGTACACCAGCACCTCGACTCTCTTAGAAATTTGTGAAGATTCAGCATGACATCTAAAACTTTGATAAATTCCTATAGCTGTGCAGCGGAGAGTATATTGACCGGTTCTATCACGGCCTGGTATGGAAACATCAATGCCCTTGAATGAAATATCCTACAAAAAGTAGTGGATATGGTCCAGTCCATCACGGGTAAAGCCCTCCCGACCATTGAGCACATCTACGTGGAGCGTTTTAGCAGGAAAACAGGATCCATCATCAAGGACGGTGGTGGGGGGTGGTACCACTATTCAGGCCATGCTCTCTTCTCACTGCTGGCATCAGGAAGAAGGAACAGGAGCCTCAGAATCCACACCACTAGGTTCAGGAAGAGTTATTAACCTTCAACCAGGGTCTAGAACCAGAGGAGATAACTTTTCTCAACTTCACACTGAACTGTTCCACAATTTATGAACTCACCTTCAAGGACTCTTCATCTCATGTTCTCTAATTTTTGCTTGTTTCTTTACTATTATTATTTCTTTTTTCTTTTGTATTTGCAGTTTGTTGTCTTTTGAACATGGACTGTATGTCTGTCCTTTTAGGGACAGTCTTTCATCAACTCTATGGTGTTTTTTGTATTTACTGTGAATGGCTGCAAGGAAATGAATCTCAGGGTTGTATATGGTGACAGATATGTACTTCAATAATAGGTTTACTTTGAACTTTGATTTGTCAACCCTTGCCCTGTCTCGAATGACAGAAGACACACCAGCAAGTAACCATTGTGATTGGATTTTTACCGATCTTGTTTCCAGTTGCAATACAGCCATATGGCAAAAGACAAAGATCCAAGGATTCGGTTTCCCAGATAGAGTCCATGATTAGAAGGATCTGTAGGCAAATAATGATACCATTATGAAATATAAGTGTCTCTAAACTACATTCTACACCATTGTTATCAGCTCTTCTGTATCTTCCTGCAGTATTAGGTTGTCCATCACAGTAATGTGCAGGCAAGATGCCCTTTCCCATTTATTTAAAGAAATAATTTAGAATTCTCAACAAGTTTAACATTGCATTAAAGGACAAAAACTCCATGGGAAAGTTGTCAAGCTGTGGGTGGATCATAAACGTATAAGGCATCAGAGCAGTTAGGCCATTCAGCCCATTAAGTCTGCTCTGCTCTATAACTTTGATGGCCTGACTAATCAAGAACCTATCAACCTGCATTTAAAATATTTCTAATGACTTGGCCTCCGCCGATGTCTGTAGCAATGAATTCTACAGATTCACTATCTTTGATAACAGAAATTCCTCCTCACCTCTACTAAAGTGACATCCATGTACTCTGAGGCTGTGCCCTCTGGTCCTAGACTCACCCACTACAGGAAATATCCTTTCCGCATCCATGCCATCTATGCCTTTCAAATTTTAACTAGGTTTCAATGAGATTCCCCCTCATTCTTCTAAACTCTAGTGAGTACAGGCCAGAGCTATCAATCATTCCTCATGCAATGTCTTTCACTCCCAGAATCATTCCCATGAACCTCCACTGGATCCTCTTCAATGCCAGCACACTTTTTATAGATAAGGGGCTCAAAATGTTCACTATACTCCAGGTGAGGTCTTCCCTGTGCCTTATAAAGCCTCAGCATTAACTCCTTGCACGGCTTCTTGAAATGAACCATAGAACATTACAGCACAGAGACAGGCCCTTTGGCCCTTCTTGGTCGTGCCAAACCATTTTTCTGCCTAGTCCCACTGACCTGCACCTGGACCATATCCCTCCATACACCTCTCATCCATGTACCTGTCCAAGTTTTACTTAAATGTTAAAAGTGAGCCCACATTTACCACTTCATCTGGCAGCTCATTCCACACTCCCACCACTCTCTGTGTGAAGAAGCCCCCCCTAATGTTCCTTTTAAACTTTTCCCCCCTCACCCTTAACCCATGTCCTCTGGTTTTTTTTTCTCCCCTTGCCTCAGTGGAAAAAGCCTGCTTGCATTCACTCTATCTATACCCATCATAATGTCATACACCTCTATCAAATCTCCCCTCATTCTTCTATGATCCAGGGAATAAAGTCCTAACCTATTCAACCTTTCTCTGTAACTCACTTTCTCAAGTCCCAGCAACATCCTTGTAAACCTTCTCTGCACTCTGTCAACCGTATTAATATCCTTCCTGTAATTTGGTGACCAAAACTGAACACAATACTCCATATTCAGCCTCACCAATGCCTTATACAACCTCACCATAATATTCCAACTCTTATACTGAATACTTTGATTTATAAAGGCTAATGTACCAAGCTCTCTTTACGACCCTATCTACCTGTGACACCTCTTTTAGGGAATTTTGTATCTGTATTCCCAGATCCCTCTGTTCTACTGCACTCCTCAGTGCCCTACCATTTACCCTGTATGTTCTACCTTGGTTTGTCCTTCCAACGTGCAACACCTCACACTTGTCTGTATTAAACTCCATATGCCATTTTTCAGCCCATTTTTCCAGCTGGTCCAAATTCCTCTGCAAGCTTTGAAAACCTTCCTCACTGTCCACTACACCTCCAATCTTTGTATCATCAGCAAATTTGCTGATCCAATTTACCACATTATCATCCAGATCATTGATATAGATGACAAATAACAATGGACCCAGCACTGATCCCTGTGGCACACAACTAGTCACAGGCCTCCATTCTGAAAAGCAATCCTCCACTACCTCTCTCTGGCTTCTTCCATTGAGCCAATGTCTAATCCAATTTACCACCTCTCCATGTATACCTAGCAACTGAATCTTCCTAACTAACCTCCCATGTGGGACCTTGTCAAAGGCCTTACTGAAGTCCATGTAGACAACATCCACTGCCTTCCCTTCATCCACTTTCCTGGTAACCTCCTCGAAAAACTCTAATAGATGGTTAAGCATGACCTACCACGCACAAAGCCATGTTGACTCTCCCTAATAAGTCCCTGTCTATCCAAATACTTGTAGAACCTATCTCTTAGTACTCCTTCCAATAATTTACCTACTACCGACGTCAAACTTACCGGCCTATAATTTCCTGGATTACTTTTAGAGCCTTTTTTAAACAACGAACAACATGAGCCACTCTCCATTCCTCCGGCACCTCACCTGTAGATACTGACATTTTAAATATATCTGCTAGGGCCCCTGCAATTTCAGCACTTGTCTCCTTCAATGTCCAAGGGAATACCCTGTCGGTTCCTGGGGATTTATCCACTTTAATTTGCCTCAAGATAGCAAGCACCTCCTCCTCTTCAATCTGTGTGGGTTCCATGACCTCACTACTTGTTGCCTTATTTCCATAGACTCCATGCCAGTTTCCTTAGTAAATACAGAGGCAAAAAACCCATTTAAGATCTCCCCATTTCTTTTGGTTCCATACATAGCCGACCACTCTGATCTTCAAGAGGACCAATTTTATCCCTTACTATCCTTTTGCTGTTAATATACCTACAGAAGCTCTTTGGATTATCCTTCACCTTGACTGCCAAAGCAATTTCATGTCTTCTTTTAGCCCTCCTGATTTCTTTCTTAAGTATTTTTGAACTTTTTAAATTCCTCAAGCACCTTATTTGCTCCCTGTTTTCTATACATGTCATACATCTCTCCCTTCTTCTTTATCAGAGTTCCAATATCCCTTGAGAACCAAGGTTCCTTATTCTTATTCACTTTGCCTTTAATCCTGACAGGAACATACAAACTCTGCACTCTCAAAATTTCTCCTTTGAAGGCCTCCCACTTACCAATTACATCCTTGCCAGAGAACAACCTGTCCCAATCCAAGCTTTTTAGATCCTTTCTCATTTCTTCAGATTTGGCCTTTTTCCAGTTTAGAACCTCAACTTGAGGACCAGATCTATCCTTGTCCATGATCAAGTTGAAACTAATGGTGTTATGATCACTGGAACCAAAGTGTTTCACTACACATACTTCCGTCACCTGTCCTAGCTCGTTTCCTAATAGGAGATCCAATATTGCATCCTCTCTAGTTAGTACCTTTATATATTGATTTAGAAAACTTTCCTGAACACATTTTACAAACTCTAACCTATCTAGACCCTTAACATGAATGCTAATATTACATTTTCCTTCCTTACCACCAACTCAACCTGCAAGTTGATCTTTAGGGAATCCTGCACGAGGACTCCCAAGTTCCTTTGCAACTCTTATGTTTGTATTTTCTTTCTATTTAGAACATAGTCTACCCCTTTATTCCTTCTACCAAACTGCATGATCATGCACTTCCCTACCGTATATTCCATCTGCCAATTCTTTACCCTTTCTCCTAATCAAAGTCCTTCTGTAGCATCCCTGCTTCCTCAACAGTACCTGACCCTCCACCTTTCCTCATAACATCTGCAAACTTGGCCACGAAGCCATCAATTTCATCATCCAAATCATTTATATATAATATGAAAAAAGTGGTCACAACACCAACCTTGTGGGACAGCACTAGTCACCGCAGCCAATCAGAAAAGGCCCCTATATTCCAAATCTTTGCCTCCTGCCAGTCAACCAATCCTCAACCATGCTAGTATCTTTCCTGTAAAAGATACTAGCATGGTTGACACTTGACACTTTACGCTTCATGTGTGGTACCTTGTCAAAGGCTTTCTGGATATCTAAGTAAACAACATCCACTGACACTCCTTTGTCTACCCTACTTGTTATTTACTCAAAGAATTCCAATAGATTCGTGAGGTAAGATCTCCTCTTCAGAGAACTATGCTGACTTTGGTCTAAATAGACCAAATACTCTGAAACCACATTCTTAATAATAGACTCCAAAATCCTCCCAACCACTGAAGTCAGGCTAACTGGCCTATAATTTCCTTTCTTCTGCCTCCCAGCCTTCTTAAGGAGTGGAGTGACATCTGCAATTTTCTATTCTTCCAGAACCATTCCAGAATCTAGTGATTCTTGAAAGATTATTACTAATGCCTCCATAATCTCTTCAGCTACCTCCTTCAGAACCCTGGAGTGTAGTACATCTGGTCCAGGTGACTAGTCTACTGTCAGAACTTTCAGTTTCTCAAGCATGTTCTCCCTAGTAATTGCAATTGCACTCACTTCTGCCCTGACATTCTCAAATTTCTGGCATACTACTGTCTTCCACAATGAAGACTGTTATAAAATACTTACTAAGTTTGTCTGTCATTTCTTAGTCCCCTATGTCTACCTCTCTAGTGTCATTTTCCAGTGGTCCCATATCCAACTGCCTTTCTTTTACTCTTCATAATATCTGAAAAAAACTTTTGCTATCTTATTTTATATTACTGGAGTGCTTGGCTTCATATTTCACCTTTATGGCTTTATAGTTGCATTCTGTTGGTCTTTAAAAGCTTACCAATCCTCTAACTTTCCACTAATTTTTTCAATATTATATGTCCTCTCTTTTGCTTTTATGCTACCTTTGACTTCCCGTACTCCTTTTAGAATACTTCTTCATCTTTGGGATGTATCTACCCTGCGCCTTCCAAATTTCTCCCAGAAATTCCAACCACTGTTGCTGTGCCATCATCCCTTCCAATCAGCTTTGGCCAGTCCCTCTCACATGCCTCTGTAATTCCCTTTGCTCCACTATAATATTACAGAAACAGGAGAATAATTACCTCAAACTTCAGTTGTTGCCAAAAGGGATAGTTAGCCTGAATTATAGAAGGGTTTTGGAAACTGGCAAAGAATAATCAAGTCATATTAACGGTAATCATTAAAAAAAAATAAAAACGTTGTGAACAATCATAATGTCAGTCAGCACCTGTGGAAAGAGAAACAGTGAGCATTTCAGGTCGGGGTCCTTCATCAGAATTATTTCACTCACTGCTGGAATGAGGAGGTGCCTTTGAAGAAGAAATTGGGTAGAATCGCACAGAGTGGTGGGTGCGTGGAACGCACTGCCGGCAACAGTGGAGACAATAGGGTCTTTTGAGAGACTCTTTGATAGTTACAGGGAGCTTAGAAAAATAGAGGGCTGTGCAGTAGGGTCAAAGTAAGTAAAGAAATCCGTTAGTCTTGCGAGACCATGGATCTGCGCCTGGAAAGTCTTCACTCTCCAGGGTGCAGGCCTGGGCAAGGTTGTATGGAAGACCAGCAGTTGCCCATGCTGCAGGTCTTCCCTCTCCACGACACCGATGTTGTCTAAGGGAAGGGCATTAGGACCCAGTGTCCTAGCTTGGCACCAGTGTCGTTGCAGAGCACTGTGTGATTAAGTGCCTTGCTCAAGGACACAACGCGTTCCCTCGGCTGGGGCTCGAACTCACGACCTTCAGGTAGCTAGTCCAATGCCTTAACCACTTGGCCACATGCCCACACAGTAGGGTAAATCTAGATATTTTCTAGAGTAGGTTACATGGTTGGCACAACATGGTGGACCGAAGGGCCTGTAATGTGCTGTAGATTTCTATGTTCCAGAATCAGCCCGCATGCTCTGAGTATAGATAAATGAAAGGTAATCTCATATAAAATTCTGAGAGAGCTTGAATTGACAGGTGCTCGAGTGTATGTACATCTGATTCCCAAGTCAGAAACTCCTCCAGTAACTTACCTACCATTAGATTCACTGGTCTATAATTCCCAAGCTCTTATTTGGAGCCTTTCTTAAATAAAGGTGCAACATCAGCCACCCTCCACTACCCTGGCACCTCACCCGTCGATAGCGATGGATGCATATTTCTTAGCTAGGACTCCTGCAATTTTTTCCTCATTTCTCACAGTTCTTGGATATACTGTACCTAATACCTATCAAGCTTCAGGCATTTAAGACAATCAGCACCTCCTCTGCTGTAATGCAGATTATCACCAAGACATCCTCATCAAGTATCTCAAATTCCAAAGTCTTTATTCATGGTAAAAATAGAGGAGAAATACTCATTTAGGACCTTGCTTGTCTCCTGCAGCCAGGAGCGTATCTACGGAAAATAGCGCCTATGGCAAGCACTGAAATTGCGCCCCTGTCCAAATATCTGACACCCATCTTTCAGATAACTTTACCATAATATCAGCTCAAAAATACAAGTCAAGCTCATTAATCTTTTAATTAACAAATTATGGCACTACATGAAAATTATAACTGCACCTTCTTTGCTTTCACTGATGCAAATTGGTCTATGATGTGATCAAAGTCAGTTTTTTTCAGTTTCTTCTCTTTCTACACTCAGCAGAGCAAGATCACAGAGTCTGCCTTGACCCATGGAGGCTCTCCAATATGAAAGTATTAGTTTTAATTTGCTGAATGATCTCTCACAGCTGGCGATGGAAACTGCCATAGTTGGCATTATCTGAATAGCAATGTGAAGATTGGGGAAGACGCTTTCATCTCCACACTGAGCAATAAATTCAAGAAGCTCTTCAGGTCTTGATATTTTCATGTTGACCCACCTTGATAGCAACGTTCTGCAATCCAAAATTTCTTCATATAGCTGCAGTCCATCAACATCAGAGCTGTACAATTTGCCCAAATTTTCACACTTCTTCTTTAGGTTGCTGTACTACAGTCCCTCGACATGGAAAAGGAACCCAAACTTGGCGTCAGTGTCATGCAAACGAGCGAACCTTTCATCCATTTCTCTGTGAAGACGGTCGAGTGTTCCCTTCATGACTCTTTCCATTTCCTCCTTAACTGTTAACCCAGCGTCTCTCGAGTTCTCATCAGCCATTCGTTTCTTTCATCTCTGACGTCTTTCACCTTGACAGAGACAGACTCCTTCGAGTGACCAACACTTCTCTTCCATCATAAAAATGATCTTGGAGGGCTTCACATCCAGGGCCGCATCGTGGAAGTTCATGCTAGGATCCTGCAGCCTCTTTTGAATACGGACAATGCGAATGAGCACTTTGTTCCATCAGCTTTCTCGTTGCAGTTGTTATGTCCATTGGGTCTTTGTACTGATGGGCAAATCCTAGACTGATAATTGAAGAATAGCAAACATCTCCGTCAATCCTTTTAAAGGTTCTGTTGGAGGCGGACGGATATCCTGATGAGCTTTGCAGGTAGCCAACGAGCGTAAGGCTAGGGGTTGGGGGCCGTCCCGAACGACGTGAAAGAGCCAAAGGGAGAGCGGCGTGCGCGGAGGCTGAAGCCCTGGTCTTAAAGAGTACTCATCCCGGCCGAAGCATTGTGGCAGGAATAGGGATCAGACAACTCGCTACCTGTAGGTATTGGAGAGTGGAGTCCTGAAGGCTGCCTGGCAGTTGATTAAGATACATTGCAGATTGTGGAAGTTGCCTCGTTTATTTGAATGCAACATCCTGATTATTTAGTAATACCATTGATTCGGGGTTCGGGGCAACAGTATTTTAATATTTATTGAAGTTGGGAACGGATCAATGGTAGATGCCCTTTCTGTGTTGTGCGCTATACCATGAAGAGCATAAAATTGGATCCTTCATCTTTTGGTTGGGGCGCCGTTTAATCCCGGGTGGAAGTTCATCGTCACTATATCACCTGAGGATTGAAAAGTGCGGGGGGCACTTGGCTGAGGTGCAGGGTGGAGAGAGACCCCGACATTGTGGGGATCAGAAAGGGGCGGATACAAGAAGGGGGTGGGGTGAGTACCGTGGAGAGGGACCAAGAAAGTTTATGCATCCCACACTCACTCACTCCTTTTCTTTCACCAGGCAACAGCACTGGTGACAAATCTGGTACTTAATCTTTCTCTCTCTCCCTGTTCAGCTTCACGATGCTGAGGGCCGGACACCCAGTGGTGGGTGGATTGTAACTGCATTCTTGAGCTGGGAGTAAAACGTAAAACAGGAGCAACCGACCAGATAATAAAAGGGGTCGAAGACATGGCAGCAAGCAGCGTCAGCCTCAGTTACTTCATCTTCCAGCTGCTGCTGATGGTCGCCTCCGGTCGGCGGGAGTTTGTTAACCCAGAGTACAAGGCCTTCCGAGGAGAGAACGCAAACTGGGCATCCAACCACTTGGCGGTGGACGAGTGCATGGGTAGCGTGTACCTGCAAGCAGTGAACCAGATCTACAAACTCTCCAAGTGACTTGCAGCTCCTGGTGGTCCACCAAATGGGACTGGACGAGGAGAACCCGGACTATTACCCGTCCCGCATCGTGCTGCGGTCAATCTGCGACTGAAATTACACAATGGCCAGCCTCTGAAATAAGGCCATCCTACTGCTTCTCACCCATGATAATCAAAGACAGATCATACATCTGAAGAAAATTCTTTTTTCACTATCCGAGGATGGCTTGTCTGACTTTAATAGAAACTGCTCAGTGGTGCCCAGGGCACGTGTATACCTACTTGAATCCCAGAGAGACCCTATTGTCTCCGTAGTCACTCTTTGCCTCTTAATATATTTATAAAATCTCTTCAAATTCTCCTTAATCTTCACTGCCAAACCTATCTCATTCCCGATTCCGCCTTCAGTTTTTTTTTTTAAAGAGTATACTCCTGCGTCCTCATATTGAAAGCTAAAGCAACAAGGCTTTCCAAATATTATAATGACAGGACTAGGGTACTGCTACAATGAGAGTTGTGAGATACAGAGGTGTTAGAGAAAGCAGAGCAGCAGAGAATAAGAGGTGTGAGAGATAGCAGAATGTTACTGTGCAGGGTATCAGAGATTGTGGAAGAAAGCATGAATCAAGTATTACATCTGAGAGTGAGATAATACTGTGTGAGATAAGTAACAATGTATACTATAAAGGAGATGTAGGTGTATCTGTGAACTTTGGATCCATTATAGTGTATGATATTGTATTAGAAGGTTGACTTGTAGTACCAGGTGTCCAAATGTGGAGCCTGCACTGTGGTGAGTATTACCTGTATGATCAGCATGTCCTGACGCAGGTCATCTCCATGTTTAAAGAGGATGCTAATGGTGTCCTTTGATATAGAGGTAGGGTCAGCACACTTGAACTCCAGCCATAAAGGCTTCTTCTTTGACGGCATTACTTTGCATCTGTCCACCTGTAAATCAGACAATATTTTTTTCCCCATTCTGTGCGCTGGCAGGAATTTACTCTGTATTTCTGTTGTTCTGGATATTGGTCAAGGTATACTGCAATTGATGTGGCTGTACCACGGCTCACTTGATAATGTCATTAAAACAGATGAGCATTTCTCCGCTATACTGTCATAGGTACCTCACAGACAATAAATTAATCATTCTGTAGGCAACCAAGTTAATGAGGGGATGATCAAAGTTCTCACCCTACACAGTAGATGGCTTAGATTTATACAGGAATGGATAAGTAATTTTATGCTCCTTTTGGATATTGAATATTGAAAACTGGAATAATAATGATAATCAATGAGAATAATGATTTAGTCTTTCCCTATGTGTTCAGATAGGGAAAGACTAAATCATTATTAAAAACAAATCTCTCAATGGCTCACTTCTTCCTCCTTTGTCTTTACAGTGCTACGGGTTCAATGATGAATTGCTTCCATTCCAGTTCTGTGGGTGGTGAGATGACTACAGAGTTCTCTGTGATCCTGCCATGGATGGGTTTCAGGGTGCTTGAGGAGGCAGGTAGGTGAGAAGATTAGGATGCTGTTGTTTGTACCCGACCTCTGCCTCTCCCATTGCCCTGAGGCAATATTTTGACCTGAAACATTTATGGTTCCTTTCCTTCCACAGATACTGCCCAACCCACTGAGTTCCTCCAGCACATGCTTTGTTGTTCCAGGTTCCAGCATCTGCAGACTCTTTTGTCTTCTGTCTTTTCCATTATGAACAGTCATGAGCCAGAGATTCCCATGGGACAATGAAGAACACCAAGGGAATTTTGAAATCTCTTCCCATGAGCAGAGCGCCTGGTCACTGTCACTGGGTGAGTGTCATTAGATCCCCGTTACCAGGGATGTTTGGTATTGGAAGAGGGGACTGGCAATGGTTCACCTGGAGCATTTGGAAGAACCCTCACGTTTGGAGGGTTTTGCAAGGCTGGTTATTGGTGATTTCTCTCCATTCTTTGAAGTCCATACACTATATTACCTAGAAGTCCAATGCATACAGCAGGATAGAGATTACCGTTAACAAGAGAAAATCTGCAGATGCTGGAAATCCAAGCAACACACACAAAATGCTGGAGGAACTCAGCAGGTCGGGCAGCATCTTGAAGGGTCTCAGCCCGAAACGTTGACTGTACTCCTTTCCATAGATGCTGCCAGACCTGCTGAGTTCCTCCAGCGTTTTGTATGTGTTGCAGAGATTACTGCTGTTTGAAAAGCTACTAGCCTGCTGCCAAGCGCAAAGTCTTCAAACCATCTTTCCTTAGTTGGTCAAAGGTTGTGCTGGCAAAACGGTTGAGCTGAATTTTCCCACAATAGTCCATCTTCATTAAGTGGTGGATCCCAGGAGTCTTGCCATAGCAACACACATCAAAGTTGCTGGTGAACGCAGCAGGCCAGGCAGCATCTCTAGGAAAAGGTACAGTCGACGTTTCAGGCTGAGACCCTTCGTCAGGACTAACTGAAGAAAGAGCTAGTAAGAGATTTGTGAGGGGGAGGGGGAGATCCAAAATGATAGGAGAAGACAGGAGGGGGAGGAATGGAGCCAAGAGCTGGACAGATGATTGGCAAAAGGGGATACGAGAGGATCATGGGACAGGAGACCCAGGGAGAAAGAAAAGGTGGGGGGAGACCCAGAGCATGGGCAAAGGGTATAGTCAGAGGGACAGAGGGAATGATGTGTGTTGCTTGAATTTCCAGCATCTGCGGAATTCCTCGTGCTTGTCGTAGGTATTGTTTGTCAGAGGGTAGTATTGCAAGGTGAGGATCTTCATCTTTCTGATGTTTACTGGAAGACCCATCCAATAATACACGATCAGAAGAGGAGTCGGCCATAACATGGAGCTCAGCCTCTGAGTGTGAACATATACAAGCCTGTAGTAAACTGACAGCTAAATGGGTGACCTTTTCCTGAAGTAGAGACCTTCAGCTCCAACTTCGTGTATAATCATAGGTCTTCCATGCAAGAATCAGAATCAGGTTTATTATCACCGGCATGTGACGTAAAATTTGTTAACTTAGCAGCAGCAGTTCAATGCAATACATAATCTAGCAGAGAGAAAAGGAAAATATTCTATTACATATATTGAATAGATTTTTTAAAAACGTGCAAAAACAGAAATACTGTACATTAAAAAAAAGTGAGGTAGTGTCCAAGGATTCAATGTCCATTTAGGAATGGGATGGCAGAAGGGAAGGAGCTGTTCCTGAATCACTGTGTGTGTGCCTTCAGGCTTCTGTACCTCCTACCTGATGGTAACAGTGAGAAAAGGGCATGCCCTGGGTGCTGGAGGTCTTTAATAATGGACGCTGCCTTTCTGAGACACCACTCCCTGAAGATGTCCTGGGTACTTTGTAGGCGAGTATAGCCGCTGTCTTGCCTTTCTTATAACTGCATCGATATTTTGAGACCAGGTTAGATTCTCAGAGATCTTGACACCAGGAACTTGAGGCTGCTCACTCTCTCCACTTCTGATCCCTATATGAGGATTGGTATGTGTTCCTTCATCTTACCGTTCCTGAAGTCCACAATCAGCTCTTTCATCTTACTGACGTTGAGTGCCAGGTTGTTGCTGTGGCACCACTCCACTGGTTGGCATATCTCACTCCTCTTCATATCTCTTCACCATCTGAGATTCTACCAACGATAGTTGCATTGTCAGCAAATTTATAGATGGTCTTTGAGCTGTGCCTAGCCACACAGTCATGTGTATATAGAGAGTACAGCAGTGGGCTAAGAACATACCCCTGAAATGTGCCAGTGTTGATCGTCAGCGAGGAGGATATGTTATCACCAATTCACACAAATTGTGGTTTTCCGGTTAGGAAGTCGAGGATCCAATTGCAGAGGGAGGTACAGAGGCCCAGGTTCTGCAACTTCTCAATCAGGATTGTGGGAATGATGGTATTACTTTTGGAGGTATTATAATTGAGATGAGAGACAGATTGGTGCAGTAATCGAGAAATGCCTATGTAAAACTTACATATTAACTTCCCTAATATTGATTGGCACCTGATTAGTTCCAATGGTTTAGACGGGGCAGAGTTTGTTAAGTGTGTCCAGGACGGATTCCTGTCACAGTATGTTGACAGGCCGACTAGGGGGAATGCCATACTAGATCTAGTATTAGGTAATGAACCGGGTCAGGTCACAGATCTCTCAGTGGGTGAGCATCTGGGGGACAGTGACCACCGCTCCCTGGCCTTTAGCATTATCATGGAAAATGATAGAATCAGAGCGGACAGGAACATTTTTAATTGGGGAAGGGCAAATTATAAGGCTATAAGGCTAGAACTTGTGGGTGTGAATTGGGATGATGTTTTTGCAGGGAAATGTACTATGGGCATGTGGTCGATGTTTAGGGATCTCTTGCAGGATGTTAGGGATAAATTTGACCCAGTGAGAAAGATAAAGGATGGTAGGGTGAAGGAACCATGGGTGACAAGTGAGGTGGAAAATCTAGTCAGGTGGAAGAAGGCAGCATACATGAGGTTGAGGAAGCAAGGATCAGATGGGTCTATTGAGGAATATAGGGTAGCAAGAAAGGAGCTTAAGAAGGGGCTGAGAAGAGCAAGAAGGGAGCATGAGAAGGCCTTGGCGAGTAGGGTAAAGGAGACCCCAAGGCATTCTTCAATTATGTGAAGAACAAAAAGATGACAGGAGTGAAGGTAGGACCGATTAGAGATAAAGGTGGGAAAATGTGCCTGGAGGTTGTGGAAGTGAGCGAGGTCCTCAATAAATACTTCTTTTCGGTATTCACCAGTGAGAGGGAGCTTGATGATGGTGAGGACAATATGAGTGAGGTTGATGTTCTGGAGCATGTTGATATTAAGGGAGAGGAGGTGTTGGAGTTGTTAAAATACATTAGGATGGATAAGTCCCCGAGACCTGACAGAATATTCCCCAGGCTACTCCACGAGGTGAAGGAAGAGATTGCTGAGCCTCTGGCTAGGACCTTTATGTCCTCGTTGTCCATTGGAATGTTGTCCCCTTATTCAAAAAAAGGTAGTAGGGATAGTCCAGGTAATTATGATCAATGAGCCTTATGTCTGTGGTGGGAAAGCTGTTGGAAAAGTTTCTTAGAGATAGGATCTGTGGGCATTTAGAGAATCATGGTCTGATCAGGGACAGCTAGCTTGGCTTTGTGAAGGGCAGATCGTGTCTAACAAGCCTGACAGAGTTCTTTGAGGTGACCAGGCATATAGATGAGGGTAGTGCAGTGGATGTGATCTACATGGATTTTAGTATGGCATTTGACAAGGTTCCACATGGTAGGCTTATACAGAAAGTCAGAGGGCATGGGATCCAGGGAAGTTTGGCCAGATGGATTCAGAATTGGCTTGCCTGCAGATAGCAGAGGGTCGTGGTGAGGGAGAACATTCGGATTGGAGGGTTGTGACTAGTGGTGTCCCACAAGGATCTGTTCTGGGACCTCTACTTTTCGTGATTTTTATTAACGACCTGGATGTGGGAGTAGAAGGGTGGGTTGGCAAGTTTGCAGACGACAGAAAGATTGGTGGTGTTGTGGATAGTGTAGAGGATTGTCGAAGATTGCAGAGAGACATTGATAGGATGCAGAAGTGGGCTGAGAAGTGGTAGATGGAGTTCAACTCGGAGAAGTGTGAGGTGGTATACTTTGGAAGGACAAACTCTAAGGCAGAGTACAAAGTAAATGGCAGGATACTTGGTAGTGTGGAGGAGCAGAGGGATCTCGGGGTACATGTCCACAGATCCCTGAAAGTTGCCTCACAGGTAGATATGGTAGTTAAGAAAGCTTATGGAGTGTTAGCTTTCATAAGTCGAGGGATAGAGTTTAAGAGTTGCAGGGTAATGATAAATCTATAATCTATAAAGTCTATAAAACTCTGCTTAGGCCACACTTGGAGTACTGTGTCCGGTTCTGGTCACCTCACTATAGGAAGGATGTGGAAGCATTGGAAAGGGTATAGAGGAGATTTACCAGGATGCTGCTGGTTTAGAGAGTATGCATTATAATCAGAGATTAAGGGAGCTAGGGCTTTACTCTCTGGAGAGGAGGAGAGGAGACATGATAGAGGTATACAAGATAATAAGAGGAATAGATAGAGTGGATAGCCAGCGCCTCTTCCCCAGGGCACCACTGCTCAATACAAGAGGACATGGCTTTAAGGTAAGGGGTGGGAAGTTCAAGGGGGATATTAGAGGAAGGTTATTTACTCAGAGAGTGGTTGGTGCGTGGAATGCATTGCCTGAGACAGATACACTAGTGAAATTTAAGAGACTACTAGACAGGTATATGGAGGAATTTAAAGTGGGTGGTTATATGCAGGCAGGGTTTAAGGGTCAGCACAACTTTGTGAGCCAAAGGGCCTGTACTGTGCTGTACTATTCTATGTTCTATAAAAACAAATTTGCTACATTATTGCATAAGACGTTGGTGAAGCCTAATTTGGAGTATTGTGTGCAGTTTTGGTCACCTACCTACAAGAAAGACATAAATAAGATTGTAAGAGTTAGGACCTGAGTTATAAGGAAAAATTGAATAGGTTAGGACTTTATTCCTTGGAACATAGAAGATTGAGAGGAGATTTGAGAGAGGTATATTAAATTATGAGGGGTATAGAAAGGGTAAATGCAAGCAGGCTTTTTCTACTGAGATTGGGTGGGACGACAAGCAAAAGGTCATGGATTAAGGGCGAAAGGTGAAAAGCTGAAGGGGAACAGGAGGGGAAACTTCTTCATTCAGGGTGGTGAGACTGTGAAAAGAGCTGCCAGCACCAGTGATGCATGCAAGCTCGACTTCAACGTTGAAGAGAAGTTTGGATAGGTACATGGATGGTAGGGGTATGGAGGGCTATGGTCCCGGTGCAGGTCGATGGCAGATTAAATAATTTTGGCATGAACTAGATGGGCTGATGGGCTCTGTGCTGTACTTTTCTATGATTCTATGACCCTAATGATTTAAACATGCTTTCCAGCGATGAAGCTGACAGCTTTGAGTTTAAAATGCAAGCAGCTATCATGTTCCTGGAGACAAAAGAAACCACAGATGCTGGAATGTGGACCAACCCTCAAAGGGGGGAGGAAATCCAGCTGGTCAACAGCATTTATACAGAGAAGTGGACAGTCAATATTTCAGGTTGAGCCCCCTCAGGAAGCTGAGATTCCCTGAGCTATTAGCATGACGACAACTCCTTCCACAGGAACGATTGGAGTGGCATGGGTAGGAAGGAAACCAGTGTTAAATGGGTGATACTAGACAGCAACCTCTTCTTCAAGCTCATCTGCAGCATTTCTACCTTTAACGTCTCTCTTTTCCTTTTCAATGTGGATGTGGTTCTGTCGAAGAGCGTGACCCAGAGCTACACTCAAACTTTGGTTCTTTGTGGCGATGAGACCTATGCCCAGGAGTCACCAACCAGCTGTTTCTCGATGTCCCAAGGACACGGCCAAGAAGACGAGCACGCCTGAGGCTTTGCAGCTCTGGGAACAAGCCGATTCTATGCCGGTGCCACAGACTGACGCATCGCGGGAGAAAATGGAACAGTGGGAACCGCAGATCAGCTGTCGGAGGTCTCTATACTCAGTGAATCATGTACTTGCTCCCTTTCTCTCATTGGGGGAGGAAGAGTTTGTTGCCGATTCTTGAGTCAGAGACAGACTAATGAATATGGTACAGTATGCCAAATTGTCAGGTGAATGATTATTTTTTGATGTATGCAGATTATGGTCTTTCTTGGGGGCTTTGCTGATGCTTGCTTAGTGGGTCGAGGGTCCGATACTTTTTTGCTGAAGTAAACAGGGGAGGGGTAGGGTCATTGCTTTGCCGCTGCTCGTGAGTGGAGGGGAAGTGGGGGGGGTTTGGGGTTCTGACATTTCATTTGGGGCACTCTTCTGTTTTTGTGGATGTCTGAAGAATAAGAATAAGAATGAGAATTTTGGTTGTATATTGTATACATTCTCTGATATTAAATGGAACCACTGAACGGACAGGGGGCAAAGTGCACACCCTCTGAGAAGTGACACTGATGGGTGTGGTCGAGGAGGAACAAGGGGTTGATTGTGGAATTCAGGAAGGGGAAATTAAGGGAGCACATGCCAGACCTCATTGAGGGGCCAGTGGAAAGAATAAACAAAATTCCTGGGTAATGTTCTCTCTAATTTTGTTTTACAGCTGCATGGACCAATCATTGCTCTGAGCAGGAAATTTTTACACAGTCTGAAAACTGCACGGCACTTTATATTAACATTATATAAAGAAAACAGAGGCTACGTGTGCAGGAGCCTTTCGGTGTCTGCAAAGCCAGGCACCCACACAGCTTACAGGGAACAGTGATCGAGGGTGCCAACATCTCTGAAGATCGACCTTGGCCTAACATATGTATTGTTGCAATTATTAAAAAAAAGGCATGCCAGCAGCTCTATTTCATTAGGTGTTTGAAGATATTTGGTATGTCACCAAAGACTCTGGCAAATATGTACAGCCGAGCGCGTTCTGACTGGTTGCATCACCGTCTGGTTTGGAGGGGCCTTGCACAGGATCGAGAAAAGTTGCAGAGAGTTGTAAGTTCATCAAGGTCACCTTGGATAGGTGATGCATCAAGAAGACACCATCCATCATTAAGGATCCTCACCATCCAGGACATGTCCCCTTCTCATTACTACCATCAGGAAGGAGGTACAGGAGCCTGAAGACCCACACTCAATGCTTTAAGAACAGCTTCTTCCTCTCTGCCATCAGATTTCAGAATAAATAACAAACCTGTGAACGCCAGCTCACTTCTTTCACTGTATTTATATTTTACATTTCTTACTGAAACATAATTTTTTTATGTACTGCTGCAAAACAATAAATTTCATGACATATCTCAGTGGTATTAAATCTGATTTGATTTTGATTCTGAAGGAAAAGTAGATGAGGTTGCCTTCCGTTGAGTGTGGAGTTGAGAAGATATTCCTAATACTGGAATTTGCAGCAAAACATGAGACACGTCAGAGATCAGCAGCCTGGGAACCTGAGAGTGACCATGACCCAGATAGAAGAGAAAAAATGATTCAGGCACTTTGAGGAGGTGATTGAGATCTCGTCCGACACCTATATGGATGATTCAAGACAGTTGGCAATGACCAGCTTCTCAAACTGGCTACTAATAGCAATAGCATGTTGAGTCAAATGTCAGATCCACAACTTTATGCAGCCTTTTCAGTGAGGACTACCGAGCAATTAAAATTGTCATCAAAGAGAAGTTCATTCTGCAGTTCAGCTTGACACACACTCTTGACAACATGAGAAGCATTTTAGTATTTAAGGAAACTTGGAAAAGTTTCACAGAACATGTGTGATTTACTTCAGGTGAGACTTCCCATGGGTGTGACTGGCCATGGGTGTGACCTCCCTGAGGTTTAATCTCCCACAGGTGTGAACTCTCTCAGGTGTGACCTCCCTCAGGTTTAATTATCTACAGGTGTGACCTCCCTCTGGTTTAATCTCCCACAGGTGTGCCCTCCCTCTGGTTTAATCTCCCACAGGTGTGCCCTTCCTCTGGTTTAATCTCCCACAGGTGTGAACTCCCTCTGGTTTAATCTCCCACAGGTGTGACCTCCCTCTGGTTTAATCTCCCACAGATATAACCACCCTCAGGTTTAATCTCCCACAGGTGTGACCTCCCTCGGGTTTAATCTCCCACAGGTGTGACCTCCCTCTGGTTTAATCTCCCACAGGTATAACCACCCTCAGGTTTAATCTCCCACAGGTGTGACCTCCCTCAGGTATAATCTCCCACAGGTGTGACCTCTCTCAGGTTTAATCTCCCACAGGTGTGACCTCTCTCAGGTTTAATCTCCCACTGGTGTGACCTCCCTCAGGTTTGATCTCCCACAGGTGTGACCTCCCTCTGGTTTAATCTCCCACAGGTATAACCACCCTCAGGTTTAATCTCCCACAGGTGTGACCTCCCTCAAGTATAATCTCCCACAGGTGTGACCTCCCTCTGGTTTAATCTCCCACAGGTATAACCACCCTCAGGTTTAATCTCCCACAGGTGTGACCTCTCTCAGGTTTAATCTCCCACTGGTGTGACCTCCCTCAGGTTTAATCTCCCATAGGTGTGAACTGTCTCAGGTGTGACCTCCCTCAGGTTTAATTATCTACAGGTGTGACCTCCCTCTGGTTTGATCTCCCACAGGTGTGACCTCCTTCAGGTTTAATCTCCCACAGGTGTAACCTCCCTCGGGTTTAATCTCCCACAGGTGTGACCTCCCTCTGGTTTAATCTCCCACAGGTATAACCACCCTAAGGTTTAATCTCCCACTGGTGTGACCTCCCTCAGGTTTAATCTCCCACAGGTGTGAACTCTCTCAGGTGTGACCTCCCTCAGGTTTAATTATCTACAGGTGTGACCTCCCTCTGGTTTGATCTCCCACAGGTGTGACTTCCCTCTGGTTTAATCTCCCACAGGTGTGACCTCCCTCTGGTTTAATCTCCCACAGGTATAACCACCCTCAGGTTTAATCTCCCACAGGTGTGACCTATCTCAGGTTTAATCTCCCACTGGTGTGACCTCCCTCAGGTTTAATCTCCCACAGGTGTGAACTCTCTCAGGTGTGACCTCCCTCAGGTTTAATTATCTACAGGTGTGACCTCCCTCAGGTTTAATTATCTACAGGTGTGACCTCCCTCTGGTTTGATCTCCCACAGGTGTGACCTCCCTCTGTTTAATCTCCCACAGGTATAACCACCCTAAGGTTTAATCTCCCACTGGTGTGACCTCCCTCAGGTTTAATCTCCCACAGGTGTGAACTCTCTCAGGTGTGACCTCCCTCAGTTTTAATTATATACAGGTGTGACCTCCCTCTGGTTTGATCTCCCACAGGTGTGACCTCCCTCTGGTTTAATCTCCCACAGGTGTGACCTCCCTCTGGTTTAATCTCCCACACGTATAACCACCCTCAGGTTTAATCTCCCACAGGTGTGACCTCCCTCTGGTTTGATCTCCCACAGGTGTGACCTCCCTCTGGTTTAATCTCCCACAGGTGTGACCTCCCTCTGGTTTAATCTCCCACACGTATAACCACCCTCAGGTTTAATCTCCCACAGGTGTGACCTCCCTCGGGTTTAATCTCCCACAGGTGTGACATCCCTCTGGTTTAATCTCACACAGGTATAACCACCCTCAGGTTTAATCTCCCACAGGTGTGACCACCCTCAGGTGTAATCTCCCACAGGTGTGACCTCTCTCAGGTTTAATCTCCCACTGGTGTGACCTCCCTCAGGTTTAATCTCCCACAGGTGTGAACTCTCTCAGGTGTGACCTCCCTCAGGTTTAATTATCTACAGGTGTGACCTCCCTCTGGTTTAATCTCCCACAGGTATAACCACCCTCAGGTTTAATCTCCCACAGCTGTGACCTCCCCCAGGTTTAATCTCCCACAGGTGTGACCTCCCTCTGGTTTAGTCTCCCACAGGTATAACCACCCTCAGGTTTAATCTCCCACAGGTGTGACCTCTCTCAGGTTTAATCTCCCACTGGTGTGACCTCCCTCAGGTTTAATCTCCCACAGGTGTGACCTCCCTCTGGTTTAATCTCCCACAGGTATGACCACCCTCAGGTTTAATCTCCCACAGGTGTGACCTCTCTCAGGTTTAATCTCCCACAGGTGTGAACTCTCTCAGGTGTGACCTCCCTCAGGTTTAATCATCTACAGGTGTGACCTCCCTCTGGTTTGATCTCCCACAGGTGTGACCTCCCTCTGGTTTAATCTCCCACAGGTATAACCACCCTCAGGTTTAATCTCCCTCAGGTGTGACCTCCCTCGGGTTTAATTATCTACAGGTGTGACCTCCCTCTGGTTTGATCTCCCACAGGTGTGACCTCCCTCAGGTTTAATCTCCCACAGGTGTGACCTCCCTCTGGTTTAATCTCCCACAGGTATGACCACCCTCAGGTTTAATCTCCCACAGGTGTGACCTCTCTCAGGTTTAATCTCCCACAGGTGTGAACTCTCTCAGGTGTGACCTCCCTCAGGTTTAATCACCTACAGGTGTGACCTCCCTCTGGTTTGATCTCCCACAGGTGTGACCTCCCTCTGGTTTAATCTCCCACAGGTATAACCACCCTCAGGTTTAATCTCCCTCAGGTGTGACCTCCCTCGGGTTTAATTATCTACAGGTGTGACCTCCCTCTGGTTTGATCTCCCACAGGTGTGACCTCCCTCAGGTTTAATCTCCCACAGGTGTGACCTCCCTCTGGTTTAATCTCCCACAGGTATGACCACCCTCAGGTTTAATCTCCCACAGGTGTGACCTCTCTCAGGTTTAATCTCCCACAGGTGTGAACTCTCTCAGGTGTGACCTCCCTCAGGTTTAATCATCTACAGGTGTGACCTCCCTCTGGTTTGATCTCCCACAGGTGTGACCTCCCTCTGGTTTAATCTCCCACAGGTATAACCACCCTCAGGTTTAATCTCCCTCAGGTGTGACCTCCCTCGGGTTTAATCTTCCACAGGTGTGACCTCCCTCTGGTTTAATCTCTCACAGGTATAACCACCCTCAGGTTTAATCTCCCACAGGTGTGACCTCCCTCAGGTTTAATCTCCCACAGGTGTGACCTCCCTCTGGTTTAATCTCCCACAGGTATAACCACCCTCAGGTTTAATCTCCCACTGGTGTGACCTCCCTCAGGTTTAATCTCCCACAGGTGTGAACTCTCTCAGGTGTGACCTCCCTCAGGTTTAATTATCTACAGGTGTGACCTCCCTCTGGTTTGATCTCCCATAGGTGTGACCTCCCTCTGGTTTAATCTCCCACAGGTATAACCACCCTCAGGTTTAATCTCCCACTGGTGTGACCTCCCTCAGGTTTAATCTCCCACAGGTGTGAACTCTCTCAGGTGTGACCTCCCTCAGGTTTAATTATCTACAGGTGTGACCTCCCTCTGGTTTGATCTCCCACAGGTGTGACCTCCCTCTGGTTTAATCTCCCACAGGTGTGACCTCCCTCTGGTTTAATCTCCCACAGGTATAACCACCCTCAGATTTAATCTCCCACAGGTGTGACCTCCCTCGGGTTTAATCTCCCACAGGTGTGACCTCCCTCTGGTTTAATCTCCCACAGGTATAACCAGCCTCAGGTTTAATCTCCCACAGGTGTGAACTGTCTCAGGTGTGACCTCCCTCAGGTTTAATTATCTACTGGTGTGACCTCCCTCTGGTTTGATCTCCCACAGGTGTGGCCTCCCTCAGGTATAATCCCCCTCAGATGTGACATCCCTCAGGTTGAATCTCCCACAGGTGTGACCTCCCTCAGGTTTAATCTCCCACATGTGTGACCACCCTCAGGTTTATTCACCCACAGGTGTTACCACGCTCAGGTTTAATCTCCCACAGGTGTGACCTCCCTCAGGTTTAATCTCCCACAGGCGTGACCTCCCTCTGGTTTAATCTCCCACAGGTGTGACCTCTCTCAGGTTTAATCTCCCACAGGTGTGAACTCTCTCATGTTTAATCTCCCACAGGTGTGAACTCTCTCTGGTTTAATCTCCCACAGGTGTGACCTCCCTCTGGTTTAATTACCTACAGGTGTGACCTCCCTCTGGTTTGATCTCCCACAGGTGTGACCTCCCTCAAGTTTAATCCCCCTCAGATGTGACCTCCCTCAGGTTTAATCTCCCACAGATGTGACCTCCCTCAGGTTTAATCTCCCACAGGTGTGACATCCCTCTGGTTTAATCCCCCACAGGTGTGACCTCCCTCAGGATTAATCACCCACAGGTATGACCACGCTCAGGTTTAATCTCCCACAGGTGTGACCTCCCTCAGTTATAATCTCCCACAAGCGTGACCTCCCTCAGGTTTAATCTCCCACAGGTGTGACCTCCCTCTGGTTTAATCTCCCACAGGTATAACCACCCTCAGGTTTAATCTCCCACAGGTGTGACCTCCCTCGTGTTTAATCTCCCACAGGTATAACCACCCTCAGGTTTAATCTCCCACAGGTGTGACGTCCCTCAGGTTTAATCTCCCACAGGTGTGACCTCCCTCTGGTTTAATCTCCCACAGGTATAACCACCCTCAGGTTTAATCTCCCACTGGTGTGACCTCCCTCAGGTTTAATCTCCCACAGGTGTGAACTCTCTCAGGTGTGACCTCCCTCAGGTTTAATTATCTACAGGTGTGACCTCCCTCTGGTTTGATCTCCCATAGGTGTGACCTCCCTCTGGTTTAATCTCCCACAGGTATAACCACCCTCAGGTTTAATCTCCCACTGGTGTGACCTCCCTCAGGTTTAATCTCCCACAGGTGTGAACTCTCTCAGGTGTGACCTCCCTCAGGTTTAATTATCTACCGGTGTGACCTCCCTCTGGTTTGATCTCCCACAGGTGTGACCTCCCTCTGGTTTAATCTCCCACAGGTGTGACCTCCCTCTGGTTTAATCTCCCACAGGTATAACCACCCTCAGATTTAATCTCCCACAGGTGTGACCTCCCTCGGGTTTAATCTCCCACAGGTGTGACCTCCCTCTGGTTTAATCTCCCACAGGTATAACCAGCCTCAGGTTTAATCTCCCACAGGTGTGAACTGTCTCAGGTGTGACCTCCCTCAGGTTTAATTATCTACAGGTGTGACCTCCCTCTGGTTTGATCTCCCACAGGTGTGGCCTCCCTCAGGTATAATCCCCCTCAGATGTGACATCCCTCAGGTTGAATCTCCCACAGGTGTGACCTCCCTCAGGTTTAATCTCCCACATGTGTGACCGCCCTCAGGTTTATTCACCCACAGGTGTTACCACGCTCAGGTTTAATCTCCCACAGGTGTGACCTCCCTCAGGTTTAATCTCCCACAGGCGTGACCTCCCTCTGGTTTAATCTCCCACAGGTGTGACCTCTCTCAGGTTTAATCTCCCACAGGTGTGAACTCTCTCATGTTTAATCTCCCACAGGTGTGAACTCTCTCTGGTTTAATCTCCCACAGGTGTGACCTCCCTCTGGTTTAATTACCTACAGGTGTGACCTCCCTCTGGTTTGATCTCCCACAGGTGTGACCTCCCTCAAGTTTAATCCCCCTCAGATGTGACCTCCCTCAGGTTTAATCTCCCACAGATGTGACCTCCCTCAGGTTTAATCTCCCACAGGTGTGACATCCCTCTGGTTTAATCCCCCACAGGTGTGACCTCCCTCAGGATTAATCACCCACAGGTATGACCACGCTCAGGTTTAATCTCCCACAGGTGTGACCTCCCTCAGTTATAATCTCCCACAAGCGTGACCTCCCTCAGGTTTAATCTCCCACAGGTGTGACCTCCCTCTGGTTTAATCTCCCACAGGTATAACCACCCTCAGGTTTAATCTCCCACAGGTGTGACCTCCCTCATGTTTAATCTCCCACAGGTATCACCACCCTCAGGTTTAATCTCCCAGAGGTGTGACGTCCCTCAGGTTTAATCTCCCACAGGTGTGACCTCCCTCTGGTTTAATCTCCCACAGGTATAACCACCCTCAGGTTTAATCTCCCACTGGTGTGACCTCCCTCAGGTTTAATCTCCCACAGGTGTGAACTCTCTCAGCTGTGACCTCCCTCAGGTTTAATTATCTACAGGTGTGACCTCCCTCTGGTTTGATCTCCCACAGGTGTGACCTCCCTCTGGTTTAATCTCCCACAGGTATAACCACCCTCAGATTTAATCTCCCACAGGTGTGACCTCCTTCGGGTTTAATCTCCCACAGGTGTGACCTCCCTCTGGTTTAATCTCCCACAGGTATAACCAGCCTCAGGTTTAATCTCCCACAGGTGTGAACTGTCTCAGGTGTGACCTCCCTCAGGTTTAATTATCTACAGGTGTGACCGCCCTCAGGTTTATTCACCCACAGGTGTTACCACGCTCAGGTTTAATCTCCCACAGGTGTGACCTCCCTCAGGTTTAATCTCCCACAGGCGTGACCTCCCTCTGGTTTAATCTCCCACAGGTGTGACCTCTCTCAGGTTTAATCTCCCACAGGTGTGAACTCTCTCAGGTTTAATCTCCCACAGGTGTGACCACGCTCAGGTTTAATCTCCCACAGGTGTGAACTCTCTCTGGTTTAATCTCCCACAGGTGTGACCTCCCTCTGGTTTAATTACCTACAGGTGTGACCTCCCTCTGGTTTGATCTCCCACAGGTGTGACCTCCCTCAAGTTTAATCCCCCTCAGATGTGACCTCCCTCAGGTTTAATCTCCCACAGATGTGACCTCCCTCAGGTTTAATCTCCCACAGGTGTGACATCCCTCTGGTTTAATCCCCCACAGGTGTGACCTCCCTCAGGATTAATCACCCACAGGTATGACCACGCTCAGGTTTAATCTCCCACAGGTGTGACCTCCCTCAGTTTTAATCTCCCACAAGCGTGACCTCCCTCAGGTTTAATCTCCCACAGGTGTGACCTCCCTCTGGTTTAATCTCCCACAGGTGTGACCTCCCTCTGGTAAAATCTCCCACAGGTGTGACCTGTCTCAGGTTTAATCTCCCACAGGTGTGACCTCCCTCAGGTTTAATCACCCACAGGTGCGACCACGCTCAGGTTTAATCTCCCACAGGCGCGACCTCCCTCAGGTTTAATCTCCCACAGGCGTGACCTCCCTCTGGTTTAATCTCCCACAGGTATAGCCACCCTCAGGTTTAATCTCCCACTGGTGTGACCTCCCTCAGGTTTAATCTCCCACAGGTGTGAACTCTCTCAGGTGTGACCTCCCTCAGGTTTAATTATCTACAGGTGTGACCTCCCTCAGGTTTAATTATCTACAGGTGTGACCTCCCTCTGGTTTGATCTCCCACAGGTGTGACCTCCCTCTGGTTTAATCTTCCACAGGTGTGACCTCCCTCTGGTTTAATCTCCCACAGGTATAACCAGCCTCAGGTTTAATCTCCCACAGGTGTGAACTGTCTCAGGTGTGACCTCCCTCAGGTTTAATTATCTACAGGTGTGACCTCCCTCTGGTTTGATCTCCCACAGGTGTAGCCTCCCTCAGGTATAATCCCCCTCAGATGTGACATCCCTCAGGTTTAATCTCCCACAGGTGTGACCACCCTCAGGTTTAATCT
This sequence comes from Mobula birostris, assembly GCF_030028105.1. Classification (NCBI taxonomy): domain Eukaryota; kingdom Metazoa; phylum Chordata; class Chondrichthyes; order Myliobatiformes; family Myliobatidae; genus Mobula; species Mobula birostris. The sequence continues at coordinate 8,657,013 of NC_092393.1, read as the reverse complement.
CCCACAGGTGTGACCGCCCTCAGGTTTATTCACCCACAGGTGTTACCACGCTCAGGTTTAATCTCCCACAGGTGTGACCTCTCTCAGGTTTAATCTCCCACAGGTGTGAACTCTCTCAGGTTTAATCTCCCACAGGTGTGACCACGCTCAGGTTTAATCTCCCACAGGTGTGACCTCCCTCTGGTTTAATTACCTACAGGTGTGACCTCCCTCTGGTTTGATCTCCCACAGGTGTGACCTCCCTCAAGTTTAATCCCCCTCAGATGTGACCTCCCTCAGGTTTAATCTCCCACAGATGTGACCTCTCTCAGGTTTAATCTCCCACAGGTGTGACATTCCTCTGGTTTAATCCCCCACAGGTGTGACCTCCCTCAGGATTAATCACCCACAGGTATGACCACGCTCAGGTTTAATCTCCCACAGGTGTGACCTCCCTCAGTTTTAATCTCCACACAAGCGTGACCTCCCTCAGGTTTAATCTCCCACAGGTGTGACCTCCCTCTGGTTTAATCTCCCACAGGTGTGACCTCCCTCTGGTAAAATCTCCCATAGGTGTGACCTCTCTCAGGTTTAATCTCCCACAGGTGTGACCTCCCTCAGGTTTAATCACCCACAGGTGCGACCACGCTAGGGTTTAATCTCCCACAGGCGCGACCTCCCTCAGGTTTAATCTCCCACAGGCGTGACCTCCCTCTGGTTTAATCTCCCACAGGTGTGACCTCTCTCAGGTTTAATCTCCCACAAGTGTGAACTCTCAGGTGTGACCTCACTCAGGTTTAATTATCTACAGGTGTGACCTCCCTCTGGTTTGATCTCCCACAGGTGTGACCTCCCTCAAGTTTAATCCCCCTCAGATATGACCTCCCTCAGGTTTAATCTCCCACAGGTGTGACCTCCCTCTGGTTTATCCCCCACAGGTGTGACCTCCCTCAGGATTAATCACCCACAGGTGTGACCACGCTCAGGTTTAATCTCCCACAGGTGTGACCTCCCTCAGGTTTAATCTCCCACAGGTGTGAACTCTCTCAGGTGTGACCTCCCTCAGGTTTAATTATCTACAGGTGTGACCTCCCTCTGGTTTGATCTCCCACAGGTGTGACCTCCCTCTGGTTTAATCTCCCACAGGTGTGACCTCCCTCTGGTTTAATCTCCCACAGGTATAACCACCCTCAGATTTAATCTCCCACAGATGTGACCTCCCTCGGGTTTAATCACCCACAGGTGTGACCTCCCTCTGGTTTAATCTCCCACAGGTATAACCAGCCTCAGGTTTAATCTCCCACAGGTGTGAACTGTCTCAGGTGTGACCTCCCTCAGGTTTAATTATCTACAGGTGTGACCTCCCTCTGGTTTAATCTCCCACAGGTGTGACCTCCCTCAGGTTTAATCTCCCACAGGTGTGACCTCCCTCAGGTTTAATCTCCCACAGGCGTGACCTCCCTCTGGTTTAATCTCCCACAGGTGTGACCTCTCTCAGGTTTAATCTCCCACAGGTGTGAACTCTCTCAGGTTTAATCTCCCAAAGGTGTGACCACGCTCAGGTTTAATCTCCCACAGGTGTGAACTCTCTCTGGTTTAATCTCCCACAGGTCTGACCTCCCTCTGGTTTAATTACCTACAGGTGTGACCTCTCTCTGGTTTGATCTCCCACAGGTGTGACCTCCCTCAAGTTTAATCCCCCACAGGTGTGACCTCCCTCAGGATTAATCACCCACAGGTATGACCACGCTCAGGTTTAATCTCCCACAGGTGTGACCTCCCTCAGGTTTAATCTCCCACAGGTGTGACCTCCCTCAGTTTTAATCTCCCACAAGCGTGACCTCCCTCAGGTTTAATCTCCCACAGGTGTGACCTCCCTCTGGTTTAATCTCCCACAGGTGTGACCTCCCTCTGGTAAAATCTCCCATAGGTGTGACCTCTCTCAGGTTTAATCTCCCACAGGTGTGACCTCCCTCAGGTTTAATCACCCACAGGTGCGACCACGCTCAGGTTCAATCTCCCACAGGCGCGACCTCCCTCAGGTTTAATCTCCCACAGGCGTGACCTCCCTCTGGTTTAATCTCCCACAGGTGTGACCTCTCTCAGGTTTAATCTCCCACAAGTGTGAACTCTCAGGTGTGACCTCCCTCAGGTTTAATTATCTACAGGTGTGACCTCCCTCTGGTTTGATCTCCCACAGGTGTGACCTCCCTCAAGTTTAATCCCCCTCAGATATGACCTCCCTCAGGTTTAATCTCCCACAGGTGTGACCTCCCTCTAGTTTAATCCCCCACAGGTGTGACCTCCCTCAGGATTAATCACCCACAGGTGTGACCACGCTCAGGTTTAATCTCCCACAGGTGTGACCTCCCTCAGGTTTAGTCTCCCACAGGTGTGAACTCTCTCAGGTGTGACCTCCCTCAGGTTTAATTATCTACAGGTGTGACCTCCCTCTGGTTTGATCTCCCACAGGTGTGGCCTCCCTCAGGTATAATCCCCCTCAGATGTGACATCCCTCAGGTTTAATCTCCCACAGGTGTGACCTCCCTCAGGTTTAATCTCCCACAGGTGTGACCGCCCTCAGGTTTATTCACCCACAGGTGTTACCACGCTCAGGTTTAATCTCCCACAGGTGTGACCTCCTTCAGGTTTAATCTCCCACAGGCGTGACCTCCCTCTGGTTTAATCTCCCAGAGGTGTGACCTCCTTCAGGTTTAATCTCCCACAGGCGTGACCTCCCTCTGGTTTAATCTCCCACAGGTGTGACCTCTCTCAGGTTTAATCTCCCACAGGTGTGAACTCTCTCAGGTTTAATCTCCCAAAGGTGTGACCACGCTCAGGTTTAATCTCCCACAGGTGTGAACTCTCTCTGGTTTAATCTCCCACAGGTGTGACCTCCCTCTGGTTTAATTACCTACAGGTGTGACCTCTCTCTGGTTTGATCTCCCACAGGTGTGACCTCCCTCAAGTTTAATCCCCCTCAGATGTGACCTCCCTCAGGTTTAATCTCCCACAGATGTGACCTCCCTCAGGTTTAATCTCCCACAGGTGTGACATCCCTCTGGTTTAATCCCCGACAGGTGTGACCTCCCTCAGGATTAATCACCCACAGGTATGACCACGCTCAGGTTTAATCTCCCACAGGTGTGACCTCCCTCTGGTTTAATCTCCCACAGGTGTGACCTCCCTCTGGTTTAATCTCCCACAGGTGTGACCTCCCTCTGGTAAAATCTCCCACAGGTGTGACCTGTCTCAGGTTTAATCTCCCACAGGTGTGACCTCCCTCAGGTTTAATCACCCACAGGTGCGACCACGCTCAGGTTTAATCTCCCACAGGCACGACCTCCCTCAGGTTTAATCTCCCAAAGGCGTGACCTCCCTCTGGTTTAATCTCCCACAGGTGTGAACTCTCTCAGGTGTGACCTCCCTCAGGTTTAATTATCTACAGGTGTTACCTCCCTCTGGTTTGATCTCCCACAGGTGTGACCTCCCTCTGCTTTAATCACCCACAGGTGTGACCTCCCTCTGGTTTAATCTCCCACAGGTATAACCACCCTCAGATTTAATCTCCCACAGGTGTGACCTCCCTCGGGTTTAATCTCCCACAGGTGTGACCTCCCTCTGGTTTAATCTCCCACAGGTGTGACCTCCCTCAGGTTTAATCTCCCACAGGTGTGAACTGTCTCAGGTGTGACCTCCCTCAGGTTTAATTATCTACAGGTGTGACCTCCCTCTGGTTTGATCTCCCACAGGTGTGACCTCCCTCAGGTTTAATCTCCCACATGTGTGACCGCCCTCAGGTTTATTCACCCACAGGTGTTACCACGCTCAGGTTTAATCTCCCACAGGTGTGACCTCCCTCAGGTATAATCTCCCACAGGCGTGACCTCCCTCTGGTTTAATCTCCCACAGGTGTGACCTCTCTCAGGTTTAATCTCCCACAGGTGTGAACTCTCTCAGGTTTAATCTCCCACAGGTGTGACCACGCTCAGGTTTAATCTCCCACAGGTGTGAACTCTCTCTGGTTTAATCTCCCACAGGTGTGACCTCCCTCTGGTTTAATTACCTACAGGTGTGACCTCCCTCTGGTTTGATCTCCCACAGGTGTGACCTCCCTCAAGTTTAATCCCGCTCAGATGTGACCTCCCTCAGGTTTAATCTCCCACAGATGTGACCTCCCACAGGTTTAATCTCCCACAGGTGTGACATCCCTCTGGTTTAATCCCCCACAGGTGTGACCTCCCTCAGGATTAATCACCCACAGGTATGACCACGCTCAGGTTTAATCTCCCACAGGTGTGACCTCCCTCAGTTTTAATCTCCCAAAAGCGTGACCTCCCTCAGGTTTAATCTCCCACAGGTGTGACCTCCCTCTGGTTTAATCTCCCACAGGTATAACCACCCTCAGGTTTAATCTCCCACAGGTGTGACCTCCCTCGTGTTTAATCTCCCACAGGTATCACCACCCTCAGGTTTAATCTCCCACAGGTGTGACGTCCCTCAGGTTTAATCTCCCACAGGTGTGACCTCCCTCTGGTTTAATCTCCCACAGGTATAACCACCCTCAGGTTTAATCTCCCACTGGTGTGACCTCCCTCAGGTTTAATCTCCCACAGGTGTGAACTCTCTCAGCTGTGACCTCCCTCAGGTTTAACTATCTACAGGTGTGACCTCCCTCTGGTTTGATCTCCCACAGGTGTGACCTCCCTCTGGTTTAATCTCCCAGAGGTGTGACCTCCCTCTGGTTTAATCTCCCACAGGTATAACCAGCCGCAGGTTTAATCTCCCACAGGTGTGAACTGTCTCAGGTGTGACCTCCCTCAGGTTTAATTATCTACAGGTGTGACCTCCCTCTGGTTTGATCTCCCACAGGTGTGGCCTCCCTCAGGTATAATCCCCCTCAGATGTGACCTCCCTCAAGTTTAATCCCCCTCAGATGTGACCTCCCTCAGGTTTAATCTCCCACAGATGTGACCTCCCTCAGGTTTAATCTCCCACAGATGTGACCTCTCTCAGGTTTCATCTCCCACAGGTGTGACATCCCTCTGGTTTAATCCCCCACAGGTGTGACCTCCCTCAGGATTAATCACCCACAGGTATGACCACGCTCAGGTTTAATCTCCCACAGGTGTGACCTCCCTCAGTTTTAATCTCCCACAAGCGTGACCTCCCTCAGGTTTAATCTCCCACAGGTGTGACCTCCCTCTGGTTTAATCTCCCACAGGTGTGACCTCCCTCTGGTAAAATCTCCCACAGGTGTGACCTCTCTCAGGTTTAATCTCCCACAGGTGTGACCTCCCTCAGGTTTAATCACCCACAGGTGCGACCACGCTCAGGTTTAATCTCCCACAGGCGCGACCTCCCTCAGGTTTAATCTCCCACAGGCGTGACCTCCTTCTGGTTTAATCTCCCACAGGTATAACCACCCTCAGGTTTAATCTCCCACTGGTGTGACCTCCCTCAGGTTTAATCTCCCACAGGTGTGAACTCTCTCAGGTGTGACCTCCCTCAGGTTTAATTATCTACAGGTGTGACCTCCCTCTGGTTTGATCTCCCACAGGTGTGACCTCCCTCTGGTTTAATCTCCCACAGGTATAACCAGCCTCGGGTTTAATCTCCCACAGGTGTGAACTGTCTCAGGTGTGACCTCCCTCAGGTTTAATTATCTACAGGTGTGACCTCCCTCTGGTTTGATCTCCCACAGGTGTGGCCTCCCTCAGGTATAATCCCCCTCAGATGTGACATCCCTCAGGTTTAATCTCCCACAGGTGTGACCTCCCTCAGGTTTAATCTCCCACAGGTGTGACCGCCCTCAGGTTTATTCACCCACAGGTGTTACCACGCTCAGGTTTAATCTCCCACAGGTGTGACCTCCCTCAGGTTTAATCTCCCACAGGCGTGACCTCCCTCTGGTTTAATCTCCCACAGGTGTGACCTCTCTCAGGTTTAATCTCCCACAGGTGTGAACTCTCTCAGGTTTAATCTCCCACAGGTGTGACCACGCTCAGGTTTAATCTCCCACAGGTGTGACCTCCCTCTGGTTTAATTACCTACAGGTGTGACCTCCCTCTGGTTTGATCTCCCACAGGTGTGACCTCCCTCAAGTTTAATCCCCCTCAGATGTGACCTCCCTCAGGTTTAATCTCCCACAGATATGACCTCTCTCAGGTTTAATCTCCCACAGGTGTGACATCCCTCTGGTTTAATCCCCCACAGGTGTGACCTCCCTCAGGATTAATCACCCACAGGTATGACCACGCTCAGGTTTAATCTCCCACAGGTGTGACCTCCCTCAGTTTTAATCTCCCACAAGTGTGACCTCCCTCAGGTTTAATCTCCCACAGGTGTGACCTCCCTCTGGTTTAATCTCCCACAGGTGTGACCTCCCTCTGGTAAAATCTCCCACAGGTGTGACCTCTCTCAGGTTTAATCTCCCACAGGTGTGACCTCCCTCAGGTTTAATCACCCACAGTTGCGACCACGCTCAGGTTTAATCTCCCACAGGCGCGACCTCCCTCAGGTTTAATCTCCCACAGGCGTGACCTCCCTCTGGTTTAATCTCCCACAGGTGTGACCTCTGTCAGGTTTAATCTCCCACAAGTGTGAACTCTCAGGTGTGACCTCCTTCAGGTTTAATTATCTACAGGTGTGACCTCCCTCTGGTTTAATCCCCCACTGGTGTGACCTCCCTCAGGATTAATCACCCACAGGTGTGACCACGCTCAGGTTTAATCTCCCACAGGTGTGACCTCCCTCAGGTTTAATCTCCCACAGGTGTGAACTCTCTCAGGTGTGACCTCCCTCAGGTTTAATTATCTACAGGTGTGACCTCCCTCTGGTTTGATCTCCCACAGGTGTGACCTCCCTCTGGTTTAATCTCCCACAGGTGTGACCTCCCTCTGGTTTAATCTCCCACAGGTATAACCACCCTCAGATTTAATCTCCCACAGGTGTGACCTCCCTCGGGTTTAATCTCCCACAGGTGTGACCTCCCTCTGGTTTAATCTCCCACAGGTATAACCAGCCTCAGGTTTAATCTCCCACAGGTGTGAACTGTCTCAGGTGTGACCTCCCTCAGGTTTAATTATCTACAGGTGTGACCTCCCTCTGGTTTGATCTCCCACAGGTGTGGCCTCCCTCAGGTTTAATCTCCCACAGGTGTGACCTCTCTCAGGTTTAATCTCCCACAGGTGTGAACTCTCTCAGGTTTAATCTCCCACAGGTGTGACCACGCTCAGGTTTAATCTCCCACAGGTGTGATCTCCCTCTGGTTTAATTACCTACAGGTGTGACCTCCCTCTGGTTTGATCTCCCACAGGTGTGACCTCCCTCAATTTTAATCTCCCACAGGTGTGACCTCTCTCAGGTTTAATCTCCCACAGTTGTGACCTCTCTCAGGTTTAATCTCCCTCAGGTGTGACCTCCCTCAAGTTTAATCTCCCACAGGTGTGACCTCCCTCTGGTTTAATCTCCCACAGGTGTGACCTCTCTCAGGTTAAATCTCCCACAGATGTGACCATGCTCAGGTTTAATCTCCCACAGGTGTGACCTCCCTCAGGTTTAATCTCCCAGAGGTGTGACCACGCTCAGGTTTACTCTCCCACAGGTGTGACCTCCCTCAGGTTTAATCTCCCACAGGTGTGACCACGCTCAGGTTTAATATCCCACAGGTGTGACCTCTCTCAGGTTTAATCTCCCACAGGTGTGAACTCTCTGAGGTTTAATCTCCCACAGGTGTAACCTCTCTCAGGTTTAATATATCACAGGTCTGAACTCTCAGGTTAATCTCCCACAGGTGTGAACTCTCTCAGTTTTATTGCCCACAGGTATGACCTCTCTCAGGTTTAATTATCCACAGGTGAGACCTCCCTCAGGTTTAATCTCCCACAGGTGTGACCTCCCTCAGGTTTAATCTTCAACAGGTGTAACCTCCCTCTGGTTTAATCTCCCACAGGTGTGACCTCTCTCAGGTTTAATCTCCCACAGGTGTGACCTCTCTCAGGTTTAATCTCCCACAGGTGTGAACTCTCTCAGCTTTAATCTCCCACAGGTGTAACCTCCCTCAGGTTTAATTATCCACAGGTGTGACCTCTCTCAGGTTTAATCTCCCACAGGTGTGACCTTCCTCAGGTTTAATCTCCCACAGTTGTGACCTCTCTGAGGTTTAATCTCCCTCACGTCTAACCTCCCTCAGGTTTAATCTCCCACAGGTGTGACCTCTCTCAGGTTTAATCTCCCACTGGTGTGACCTCCCTCAGGTTTAATCACCCACAGGTGTGAACTGTCTCAGGTGTGACCTCCCTCAGGTTTAATTATCTACAGGTGTGACCTCCCTCTGGTTTGATCTCCCACAGGTGTGGCCTCCCTCAGGTACAATCCCCCTCAGATGTGACATCCCTCAGGTTTAATCTCCCACAGGTGTTACCACGCTCAGGTTTAATCTCCCACAGGTGTGACCTCCCTCAGGTTTAATCTCCCACAGGCGTGACCTCCCTCTGGTTTAATCTCCCACAGGTGTGACCTCTCTCAGGTTTAATCTCCCACAGGTGTGAACTATCCACAGGTGTGACCTCCCTCAGGTTTAATCCCCCTCAGGTTTAATCTCCCACAGGTGTGACCTCCCTCAGGTTTAATCCCCCTCAAGTTTAATCTCTCACAGGTGTGACCTCTCTCAGGTTTAATCTCGCACAGGGGTGACCTCCCTTAGGTTTAATCCCTCTCAGGTTTAATCACCCACTGGTGTGACTTCCCTCTGGTTTAATCTCTGACAGGTGTGACCTCTCTCAGGTTTAATCTCCCACAGGTGTGAACTCTCTCAGGTTTAATCTCCCACAGGTGTGACCTCTCTCAGGTTTAGTCTCCCACAAGTGTGAACTCTCTCAGGTTTAATCTCCCACAGGAGTGACCCACCGCAGGTTTAATCTCCCACGTGTGTGACCTCTCTCAGGTTTAATCCCCCTCAGGTTTAATCTCCACAGGTTTGAACTCTCAGGTTTAATCTCCCACAGGTGTGATCTCTCTCAGGTTTAATCTCCCTCAGGTGTGACCTCCCTCAGGTTTAATCTCCCACAGGTGTGACCTCCCTCAGGTTTAATCCCCCTCAGGGTTAATCTCCCACAGGTGTTACCTCCCACAGGTTTAATCCCCCTCAAATTTAATCTCCCACAGGTGTGACCTCCCTCAGGTTTAATTATCCACAGGTGTGACCTCCCTCAGGTTTAATCCACCTCAGGTTTAATCTCCCACAGGTGCGACCTCTCTCAGGTTTAATACCCCTCAGGTTTAATCTCCCACAGGTGTAGAAACATAGAAAATAGGTGCAGGAGTAGACCATTCGGCCCTTCGAGCCTGCACCGCCATTTATTATGATCATGGCTGATCATCGAACTCAGAACACCGCCCCAGCCTTCCCTCCATACCCCCTGACCCCCGTAGCCACAAGGACCATATCTAACTCCCTCTTAAATATAACCAATGAACTGGCCTCAACTGTTTCCTGTGGCAGAGCATTCCACAGATTCACCACGCTCTGTGTGAAGAAGTTTTTCCTAATCTCGGTCCTAAAAGGCTTCCCCTCTATCCTCAAACTGTGGCCCCTCGTTCTGGACTTCCCCAACATCGGGAACAATCTTCCTGCATCTAGCCTGTCCAATCCCTTTAGGATCTTATACGTTTCAATCAGATCCCCCCTCAATCTTCTAAATTCCAACGAGTATAAGCCTAGTTCATCCAGTCTTTCATCATATGAAAGTCCTCCCATCCCAGGAATCAATCTGTTGAACCTTCTTTGTACTCCCTCTATGGCAAGGATGTCTTTCCTCAGATTAGGGGACCAAAACTGCACACAATACTCCAGGTGCGGTCTCACCAAGGCCTTGTACAACTGCAGTAGTACCTCCCTGCTCCTGTACTCAAATCCTCTCGCTATAAATGCCAGCATACCATTCACCTTTTTCACCGCCTGCTGTACCTGCATGCCCACTTTCAATGACTGGTGTATAATGACACCCAGGTCACGTTGCACCTCCCCTTTTCCTAATCGGCCACCATTCAGATAATAATCTGTTTTCCTATTTTTGCCACCAAAGTGGACAACTTCACATTTATCCACATTAAATTGCATCTACCATGAATTTGCCCACTCACCTAACCTATCCAAGTCACCCTGCATCCTCTTAGCATCCTCCTCACAGCTAACACTGCCACCCTCAGGTTTAATTATCCACAGGTGTGACCTCCCTCAGGTTTAATCTCCCACAGGTGTGACCTCTGTCAGGTTTAATCTCCCACAGGTGTGACTACACCTCAGGTTTAATCTCCCACAGGTGTGACCTCTCTCAGGTTTAATCTCCCACAGGTGTGACCTCCCTCTGGTTGAATCTCCCACAGGTGTGACCTCTCTCAGGTTTAATCTCCCACAAGTGTGAACTCTTGCAGGTTTAATCTCCCTCAGGTGTGACCTCTCTCAGGTTTAATCTCCCACAGGTGTGTCCACGCTCAGGTTTAATTCCCACAGGTTTGACCTCCCTCAGGTGTGACCACCCTCAGGTTTAATCTCCCACAGGTGTGACCTCTCTCAGGTTTAATCTCCCACAGATGTGACCTCCCTCAGGTGTGACCACCCTCAGGTTTAATCTCCCACAGGTGTGATTTCTCTCAGGTTTAATCTCCCACAGGTTTAATCTCCCACAGGTGTGACCTCCCTCAGGTTTAATCTCCCACGGGTGTGACCTCCCTCAGGTGTGACCTCCCTCAGGTTTAATTATCCACAGGTGTGACCATGCTCAGGTTTAGTCTCCCACAGGTGTGACCACCCTCAGGTTTAATTATCCACAGGTGTGACCTCTCTCAGGTTTAATCTCCCACAGGTGTGTCCTCTCTTAGGTTTAATTATCCACAGGTGTGACCTCTCTCAGTTTTAATCCCCCACAGGTGTGACCACCCTCAGGTTTAATCTCCCACAGGTGTGACCACCCTCAGGTTTAATTATCCACAGGTGTGACCTCTCTCAGGTTTAATCTCCCACAGGTGTGTCCTCTCTTAGGTTTAATTATCCACAGGTGTGACCTCTCTCAGTTTTAATCCCCCACAGGTGTGACCACCCTCAGGTTTAATCTCCCACAGGTGTGACCACCCTCAGGTTTAATCTCCCACAGGTGTGACCTCTCTCAGGTTTAATCCCCCGCAGGCGTGACCTACCACAAGTGCACCAGCACGGAGACCAGGATCATATGGAACCCGGAAATCTTCTGGGAAATCGGTGGATTGGAGTTTCTCCAGCTTTTGCCTTAACTGCAGGATAGCTACAAATAAAATGGATTCAGTTAAGCACTGCACAGCATTTTTGAAGGCATTTCTGACTTCACAACTGCTGTCTCAGAGCGATAACGCTCTCGACTGAGCACGTGGCTTGAACACGATATTTCGATAAGTCGATATTTCAGTGCAGCACTCTGGGAGTTCTGTACCTGTGGCATGGTTTCAAAAGTAGTTAAACTGAGGCCCTGCCTACTCTGTTAGACGGCTATTAAAGATCTCCTGAAAAGAAGGGGGATGTTAGCGTTTTCAACCATCTTAATTAAACAAAAAATCTTGTCACGATTATATTGCTGATGGGGTACAAGTTGGCCCGTGAGTTTCTTACAGACATTTGAACAATATTGCATTTACCCAAAGCTATGTAGGGATAGGACTTTCAAAGTACTGAAAGATATTGAGATCTGGGGGTACTTGTAGTGCTCGGTTTGTGCTGAATTCAATGCATTGTGTTTCTCCCTTTCCTTTATGAATTTATATCCCAGTCCATACGCTGAGAGAAGTTATTCAGATCATCTCAGCAGTGCTCACACTTTGGAAGAATAATCCAACTAGCATCATCTCCTGTCTTGAACCTGAACTGTTAGTTGTCACTCCTTCCACAGATACTGCCTGATCTGAGAACTACTTCATTCATTTTTAGTTTCCCAGTTCCTTGTTTACAGTTCTGCCAGGTTCATTTTCTGATGTGTTTAGTAAGCACACACTTGATTGTCCTTAAAAACCTCAGAATATAAGAAGTACGAGGAGGAGTAGATCAATTAGCTCCACCATTGAATGAAATCGTGCCTGATCTCCCTGTGAATTTAACCCCACTTACCTACCTTTTCCCAAAAACTTAATACCCTTATTATGCAAAAATCTTTCTAACTCTGCCTTAAATATATTTAATAAGGTTCCTTGGGCAGGGAGTTCTAATTAGACCATACTTCCTCTTCCTTTAAAATAAGTCTTTCTATCTATTCCAAGGTCAGTTTAAGGAAACACTATATGAGATTGTAGGAGTTCAATTTATTTCCCAGAATTCTAACACCTAGTGATGGGAGACACCATTGTTCTCTTAGTTTGGACTGGACTTAATCATTTTCCAAAATGAGGAATATTCATTGTATAACCGGTTGCACTCTTCACTGCAGACTAACCACCTGATAAATTTTGATAGAGGCAGTCTAAACTTTCAGATCAATTTACTCATCAAACAGTGTCTATCTAAACAACTTCTCAATACAATAGACCTCATGAAGGGAACTAGAGCAATACCTCCCACCGAAGGCAGGAATATTCTTCAAATAGCAGTGTCAAGAATGGTTACACAATATAGATTTTATGTGTGAAATTAATCTCCAGTGATTGCCGAAAGAATTATTGTATCATCACTTGCAGCCAAAGATGGTCAACGTACCTTGAGCTGACACATCATATTTCTCAGCAGTGACATTCTTTATCTCCAGTATCACCTTGTGCAGAGTTTCCATCACCTGAACCTGCTTCCTGAAGTCTCTCAGCATAGCAGCACCACAGCCTCGCAGGTAGGCCTCCAGAATGACTGCGTACCGCTGGCAATAGTGCAACGATCCAGCCACTTCACTTCTCAAAAACCAGAAAAGAAAATGGCCGATGCGTTTACTCTAGGGAGCAAGAGATTTCTCACTTAAATTCTGCGAGGAATAAAAATGAAAGATGTTCTTTCAAACTGGCAATCAGCAATTCAATACTCACTCTTAATGCTCTTTTCAGGAGAAATCGTGCTAGGGCACTGTCATGGTAGGGCTCGAACTTGACTGCCTGAAATCAGATTGAAGTAACATTCGAGTCAGTAGATGCCATGCAGCTAGGGTTGCAAAACGAAAATATCCATGCACTTCAAAGTAGTGAAAGTCAAGATGATTGGGGGGGTCTGTGCTACACAGAACATGGGTCTGTCAGTCTCACAGTGAGGGGTGTGGGGTGTGTCCATGTCACAGTGAGGGGTGTGGGGTGTGTCAGTGTCGCAGTGTGGGGTGTGTGGTGTGTCGGTGTCACAGTGAGGGGTGTGGGGTGTGTCAGTCTCACAGTGAGGGGTGTGTCGGTGTTACACTGAGGGGTGTGGGGTGTGTCGGTGTCACAGTGAGGGGTGTGGGATGTGTCAGTGTCACAGTGTGGGGTGGGGTGTGTCCATGTCACAGTGAGGGGTGTGGGGTGTGTGGTGTGTCGGTGTCACAGTGAGGGGTGTGGGGTGTGTCACAGTGAGGGCTGTGGGGTGTGTCATTGTCACAGTGAGGGGTGAGAGGTGCGTTGTCACAGTGAGGGGTGTGGGGTGTGTCTGTGTCACAGTGACGGGTGTGGGGTGTGTCAGTGCCACAGTGAGGGTGTGGGGTGTGTCAGTGTCACAGTGAGGGGTGTGGGATGTGTCAGTGTCACAGTGAGGGGTGTGCGGTGTGTCATTGTCACATTGAGGGGTGTGGGGTGTGTCGGTGTCACAGTGAGGGGTGTGGGATGTGTCGGTGTTACAGTGAGGGGTGTGGGGTGTGTCAGTGTCACAGAGAAGGGTGTGGGGTGTGTCGGTGTTACAGTGAGGGGTGTGGGGTGTGTCGGTGTCACATTGAGGGGTGTAGGGTGTGTCCGTGTCACAGTGTGGGGTGTGTCGGTGTCACATTGAGGGGTGTGGGGTGTGTCTGTGTCACAGTGAGGGATGTGGGGTGTGTCGGTGTTACAGTGAGGAATGTGTGCTGTGTCAGTGTCACAATGAAGGGTGTGGGGTGTGTCCGTGTCACAGTGAGGGGTGTGGGGTGTGTCAGTGTCACAGTGAGGGGTGTGTGGTGTGTCGGTGTCACAGTGAGGGGTGTGGGGTGTGTCAGTCTCACAGTGAGGGGTGTGTCGGTGTTACACTGAGGGGTGTGGGGTGTGTCGGTGTCACAGTGAGGGGTGTGGGATGTGTCAGTGTCACAGTGTGGGGTGGGGTGTGTCCATGTCACAGTGAGGGGTGTGGGGTGTGTGGTGTGTCGGTGTCACAGTGAGGGGTGTGGGGTGTGTCACAGTGAGGGCTGTGGGGTGTGTCTGTGTCACAGTGACGGGTGTGGGGTGTGTCAGTGCCACAGTGAGGGTGTGGGGTGTGTCAGTGTCACAGTGAGGGGTGTGGGATGTGTCAGTGTCACAGTGAGGGGTGTGCGGTGTGTCATTGTCACATTGAGGGGTGTGGGGTGTGTCGGTGTCACAGTGAGGGGTGTGGGATGTGTCGGTGTTACAGTGAGGGGTGTGGGGTGTGTCAGTGTCACAGAGAAGGGTGTGGGGTGTGTCGGTGTCACAGTGAGGGGTGTGGGGTGTGTCGGTGTTACAGTGAGGGGTGTGGGGTGTGTCGGTGTCACATTGAGGGGTGTAGGGTGTGTCCGTGTCACAGTGTGGGGTGTGTCGGTGTCACATTGAGGGGTGTGGGGTGTGTCTGTGTCACAGTGAGGGATGTGGGGTGTGTCGGTGTTACAGTGAGGAATGTGTGCTGTGTCAGTGTCACAATGAAGGGTGTGGGGTGTGTCCGTGTCACAGTGAGGGGTGTGGGGTGGGTCGGTGTCACAGTGAGGGTTGTGGGGTGTGAAGTGTCACAGTGAGGGGTGTGGGGTGTGTCAGTGTCACAGTGAGGGGTGTGGGGTGGGTCAGTGTCACAGTGAGGGGTGAGGGGTGTGTCAGTGTCACAGTGAGGGGTGTGGGGTGTGTCAGTGTCACAGTGAGAGGTGTGGGGTGTGTCAGTGTCACAGTGAGGGCTGTGGGGTGTGTCGGTGTCACAGTGTGGGGTGTGTCCGTGTCACAGTGATGGGTATGGGGTGTGTCAGTGTCACAGTGAGGGGTGTGGGGTGTGTCGGTGTTACAGTGAGGGGTGAGGGGTGTGTCGGTGTCACAGTGAGGGTGTGGAGTGTGTCAGTGTCACAGTGAGGGGTGAGGGGTGGGTCAGTGTCACAGTGAGAGGTGTGGGGTGTGTCGGTGTCACAGTGAGGGGTGTGGGGTGTGTCAGTATCACAGTGTAGGGTGTGGGGTGAGTTGGTGTCACAGTAAGGGGTGTGGGGTGTGTCGGTGTCACAGTGAGGTGTGTGGGGTGTGTTGGTGTCACAGTAAGGGGTGTGGGGTGGGTCGGTGTCACAGTGAGGGTGAGGGGTGTGTCGGTGTCACAGTGAGGGGTGTGGGGTGTGTCAGTGTCACATTGAGGGGTGTGGGGTGTGAAGTGTCACAGTGAGGGGTGTGGGGTGTGAAGTGTCACAGTGAGGGATGTGGGGTGGGTCAGTGTCACAGTGAGGGGTGCGGAGTGTGTCGGTGTCACAGTGTGGGGTATGTCTGTGTCACAGTGTAGGGTGTGGGGTGCGTTGGTGTCACGGTGAGGGGTGTGTCGGTGTCACAATGAGGGGTGAGGGGTGGGTCAGTGTCACAGTGAGGGGTGCGGGATGTGTCAGTGTCACAGTGAGGGGTGTGACGGTGTCACAGTGAGGGGTGTGGGGTGTGTCAGTGTCACAGTGAGGGGTGTGTGGTGTGTCGGTGTCACAGTGAGGGGTGTGGGGTGTGTCAGTCTCACAGTGAGGGGTGTGTCGGTGTTACACTGAGGGGTGTGGGGTGTGTCGGTGTCACTGTGAGGAATGTGGGGTGTGTCATTGTCACAGTGAGGGGTGAGAGGTGCGTTGTCACAGTGAGGGGTGTGGGGTGTGACGGTGTCACAGTGAGGGGTGTGGGGTGTGTCTGTGTCACAGTGACGGGTGTGGGGTGTGTCGGTGCCACAGTGAGGATGTGGGGTGTGTCAGTGTCACAGTGAGGGTGAGGGGTGTGTCAGTGTCACAGTGAGGGGTGTGGGGTGTGTCGGTGTTACAGTGAGGGGTGAGGGGTGTGTCGGTGTCACAGTGAGGGTGTGGAGTGTGTCAGTGTCACAGTGAGGGGTGAGGGGTGGGTCAGTGTCACAGTGAGAGGTGTGGGGTGTGTCGGTGTCACAGTGAGGGGTGTGGGGTGTGTCAGTATCACAGTGTAGGGTGTGGGGTGAGTTGGTGTCACAGTGAGGGGTGAGGGGTGTGTCGGTGTCACAGTGAGGTGTGTGGGGTGTGTCGGTGTCACAGTAAGGGGTGTGGGGTGGGTCGGTGTCACAGTGAGGGTGAGGGGTGTGTCGGTGTCACAGTGAGGGGTGTGGGGTGTGTCAGTGTCACATTGAGGGGTGTGGGGTGTGAAGTGTCACAGTGAGGGATGTGGGGTGGGTCAGTGTCACAGTGAGGGGTGCGGAGTGTGTCGGTGTCACAGTGTGGGGTATGTCTGTGTCACAGTGTAGGGTGTGGGGTGCGTTGGTGTCACGGTGAGGGGTGTGTCGGTGTCACAGTGAGGGGTGAGGGGTGGGTTAGTGTCACAGTGAGGGGTGCGGGATGTGTCAGTGTCACAGTGAGGGGTGTGACGGTGTCACAGTGAGGGGTGTGGGGTGTGTCAGTGTCACAGTGAGGGGTGTGGGGTGTGTCAGTGTCACAGTGTGGGGTGTGTCGGTGTCACAGTGAGGGGTGTGGGGTGTGTCAGTGTCACAGTGAGGGGTGTGGGGTGTGTCTGTGTCACAGTGAGGGGTGTGGAGTGTGTCGGTGTCACAGTGAGGGGTGTGGGGTGTATTGCTCTCACAGTGAGGGGTGTGGGGTGTGTCGGTGTCACAGTGAGGGGTGTGGGATGTCTCAGTGTCACAGTGAGGGGTGTGGGGTGTGTCAGTGTTACAGTGAGGGGTGTGGGGTGTGTCGGTGTCACAGTGAGGGGTGTGGGGTGTGTCAGTGTCACAGTGAGGGGTGTGGGATGTGTCAGTGTCACAGTGAGGGGTGCGGGGTGTGTCAGTGTTACAGTGAGGGGTGTGGGGTGTGTCGGTGTCACAGTGAGGGGTGTGGGGTGTGTCTGTGTCACAGTGAGGGGTGTGGAGTGTGTCGGTGTCACAGTGAGGGGTGTGGGGTGTATTGCTGTCACAGTGAGGGGTGTGGGGTGTGTCTGTGTCACAGTGAGGGGTGTGGGGTGTATTGCTGTCACAGTGAGGGGTGTGTCGGTGTTACAGTGAGGGTTGTGGGGTGTGTCAGTGTCACAGTGAGGGGTGTGGGGTGTGTCGGTGTCACAGTGAGGGGTGTGGGATGTGTCAGTGTCACAGTGACGGGTGTGGGGTGTGTCAGTATCACAGTGAGGGTGTGGGGTGTGTCATTGTCACAGTAAGGGGTGTGGGATGTGTCAGTGTCACAGTGTGGGGTGTGTCGGTGTCACAGTGAGGGGTGTGGGGTGTGTCAGTGTCACAGTGAAGGGTGTGGGGTGTGTCGGTGTCACAGTGAGGGGTGTGGGGTGTGTCGGTGTCACAGTGAGGGGTGTGGGATGTGTCGGTGTCACAGTGAGGGGTGTGGGGTGTATTGCTGTCACAGTGAGGGGTGTGGGGTGTGTCTGTGTCACAGTGAGGGGTATGTGGTGTATTGCTGTCACAGTGAGGGGTGTGTCGGTGTCACAGTGAGGGGTGTGGGGTGTGTCAGCGTCACAGTGAGGGGTGTGGGGTGTGTCGGTGTCACAGTGAGGGGTGTGGGATGTGTCAGTGTCACAGTGAGGGGTGTGGGGTGTGTCAGTATCACAGTGAGGGTGTGGGGTGTGTCGGTGTCACAGTGAGGGGTGTGAGGTGTGTCAGTGTCACAGTGAGGGGTGTGGGGTGTGTCGGTGTCAAAGTGAGGGGTGTGGGGTGTGTCAGTGTCACAGTGAGGGGTGAGGGGTGTGTCGGTGTCACAGTGAGGGGTGTGGGATGTGTCGGTGTCACAGTGAGGGGTGAGGGGTGTGTCGGTGTCACAGTGAGGGGTGTCGGGTGTGTGGGTGTTACAGTGAGGGGTCTGGGGTGTGTCAGTGTCACAGTGAGGG
This sequence comes from Mobula birostris, assembly GCF_030028105.1. Classification (NCBI taxonomy): domain Eukaryota; kingdom Metazoa; phylum Chordata; class Chondrichthyes; order Myliobatiformes; family Myliobatidae; genus Mobula; species Mobula birostris. The sequence continues at coordinate 8,638,872 of NC_092393.1, read as the reverse complement.
GTATGGGGTGTGTCGGTGTTACAGTGAGGGGTGTGGGGTGTGTCGGAGTCACAGTGAGAGGTGTGGGGTGTGTCGCTGTCACAGTGAGGGGTGTGAGGTGTGTCAGTGTCACAGTGAGGGGTGTGGGATGTGTCAGTGTCACATTGAGGGGTGTGGGGTGTGTCAGTGTCACAGTGAGGGTGTGGGGTGTGTCAGTGTCACAGTGAGGGGTGTGGGGTGTGAAGTGTCACAGTGAGGGGTGTGGGGTGTGAAGTGTCACATTGAGGGGTGTGGGGTGTGTCGGTGTCACACTGAGGGTTGCGGAGTGTGTCGGTGTCACAGTGAGGGGTGTGGGGTGTGTCGGTGTCACATTGAGGGGTGTGTGGTGTGAAGTGTCACAGTGAGGGGTGCGGGATGTGTCAGTGTCACAGTGAGGGGTGTGATGGTGTCACAGTGAGGGGTGTGGGGTGTGTCAGTGTCACTGTGTGGAATGTTGGGTGTGTCATTGTCACAGTGAGGGGTGTGGGATGTGTCAGTGTCACAGTGAGGGGTGTGGGGTGTGTCAGTGTCACAGTGTGGGGTGTGTTGGTGTCACAGTGAGGGGTGTGGGGTGTGTCAGTGTCACAGTGAGGGGTGAGGGGTGTGTCGGTGTTACAGTGAGGGGGGTGGGGTGTGTCGGTGTCACATTGAGGGGTGTGGGGTGTGTCCGTGTCACATTGAAGGGTGTGGGGTGTGTCGGTGTCACATTGATGGCTGTGGGGTGAGTCGGTGTCACATTGAGGGGTGTGGGTTGTGTCGGTGTCACAGTGAGGGGTGTGGGGTGTGTAAGTGTCAAAGTGAGAGGTGTGGGGTGTGTCACTGTTACATTGAGGGGTGTGTGGTTTCTCGGTGTCACAGTGAGCGGTATGGGGTGTGTCTGTTTCACAGTATGGGGTGTGGGGTGTGTCAGTGTCACAGTGAGGGTCTGGGGTGTGTCGATGTCACAGTGTGGGCTGTGTTGGTGTCACAGTGAGGGGTTTGTGGTGTGACGGTGTCACAGTGAGGGGTGTGTCGGTGTCACAGTGAGGGGTGAGGGGTGTGTTGGTTGCACAGTGAGGGGTGAAGGGTGTGTCGGTGTCACAGTGAGGGGTGAGGGGTGTGTCGGTGTCACAGTGAGGGGTTTGTGGTGTGACGGTGTCACAGTGAGGGGTGTGTGGTGTGACAGTGAGGGGTGAGGGGTGTGTCAGTGTCACAGTGAGAGGTGTGGGGTGTGTCCGTGTCACAGTGAGGGGTGTGGGGTGTGTCTGTGTCACAGTGAGGGTGTGGGGTGTGTCGGAGTCACACTGAGGGGTGAGTGGTGTGTCCGTGTCACAGTGAGGGGTGTGGGGTGTGTCGTCACAGTGAGGGGTGCGGGGTGTGTCTGTGTCACAGTGAGGGGTGTGGGGTGTGTCAGTATCACAGTGAGGAATGTGTGGTGTGTCGGTGTCACAGTGAGGGGTTGGGAGTGTGTCGGTGTCACAGTGACGGGTGTGGGGTGTGACATTGTCACAGTGAGGGTGTGGGGTGTGTCCGTGTCACAGTGAGGGGTGTGGGGTGTGTCAGTGTCACAGTGTGGGGTGTGTCCGTGTCACAGTGAGGGGTATGGTGTGTATCGCTGTCACAGTGAGGGGCGTGGGGTGTGTCAGTGTGAGTGAGGGTGTGGGGTGTGTGATTGTCACGGTGAGGGGTGTGGGGTATGTCGGTGTCACGGTGAGGGGTCTGTCAGAGTCACACTGAGGGGTGAGGGGTGTGTCGGTGTCACAGTGAGGGGTGTAGGGTGTGTCGGTGTCATAGTGAGGGTGTGGAGTGTGTCGGAGTCACGGTGAGGGGTGTGTCCGTGTCACAGTGAGGGGTGTGGGGTGGGTCGGTGTCACATTGAGGGTGAGGGGTGTGTCGGTGTCACTGTGAGGGGTGTGGGGTGTGTCGGTGTCAGAGTGAGGGGTGTGGGGTGTGTCAGTGTCACAGTGAGAGTGTGGGGTGTGTCAGTGTCACAGTGAGAGTGTGGGGTGTGTCGGTGTCACAGTGAGTGGTGAGGGGTGTGGGATGTGTCAGTGTCACAGTGAGGGGTGTGGGGTGTGTCCGTGTCACAGTGAGGGTGAGAGGTGTGTCAGTGTCACAATGAGGGGTGTGGGGTGTGTCAGCATCACAGTGAGGGGTGTGGGATGTGTCAGTATCACAGTGAGGGGTGTGGGGTGTGTCGGTGTCACAGTGAGAGGTGTAGGGTGTGTCCGTGTCACAGTGAGGGGTGTGGGGTGTGTCCGTGTCATAATGAGGGTGTGGAGTATGTCGGAGTCACGGTGAGGGGTGTGGGGTATGTCGGTGTCACGGTGAGGGGTCTGTCAGAGTCACACTGAGGGGTGAGGGGTGTGTCGGTGTCACAGTGAGGGGTGTAGGGTGTGTCGGTGTCATAGTGAGGGTGTGGAGTGTGTCGGAGTCACGGTGAGGGGTGTGTCCGTGTCACAGTGAGGGGTGTGGGGTGGGTCGGTGTCACATTGAGGGTGAGGGGTGTGTCGGTGTCACTGTGAGGGGTGTGGGGTGTGTCGGTGTCAGAGTGAGGGGTGTGGGGTGTGTCAGTGTCACAGTGAGAGTGTGGGGTGTGTCAGTGTCACAGTGAGAGTGTGGGGTGTGTCGGTGTCACAGTGAGTGGTGAGGGGTGTGGGATGTGTCAGTGTCACAGTGAGGGGTGTGGGGTGTGTCCGTGTCACAGTGAGGGTGAGAGGTGTGTCAGTGTCACAATGAGGGGTGTGGGGTGTGTCAGCATCACAGTGAGGGGTGTGGGATGTGTCAGTATCACAGTGAGGGGTGTGGGGTGTGTCAGTGTCACAGTGAGGGGTGTGGGGTGAGTCGCTGTCACAGTGAGGGGTCAGGGGTGTGTCGGTGTCACAGTGAGGGGTTTGTGGTGTGACGGTGTCACAGTGAGGGGTGTGTCGGTGTCACAGTGAGGGGTGAGGGGTGTGTCGGTGTCACAGTGAGAGGTGTGGGGTGTGTCTGTGTCACAGTGAGGGGTGTGGGGTGTGTCTGTGTCACAGTGAGGGTGTAGGGTGTGTCGGAGTCACACTGAGGGGTGAGTGGTGTGTCCGTGTCACAGTGAGGGGTGTGGGGTGTGTCGTTGTCACATTGAGGGGTGAGTGGTGTGTCTGTGTCACTGTGTAGGGTGTGGGGTGTGTCAGTGTCACAGTGAGGGATGAAGGGTGTGTCGGTGTCACAGTGAGGGGTGAGGGGTGTGGGGTGTGTCACAGTGAGGGGTGTAGGGTGTGTCAGTGTCACAGTGAGGGTTGCGGGTTGTGTCCGTGTGACAGTGAGTGGTGGGGAGAGTGTCGGTGTCACAGTGACGGGTGTGGGGTGTGTCATTTTCACAGTGAGGGTGTGGGGTGTGTCCATGTCACAGTGAGGGGTGTGGGGTGTGTCAGTGTTACAGTGTGGGGTGTGTCCGTGTCACAGTGAGGGGTATGGTGTGTGTCGGTGTCACAATGAGGGGCGTGGGGTGTGTCAGTGTGAGTGAGGGTGTGGGGTGTGTGATTGTCCCGGTGAGGGGTGTGGGGTATGTCGGTGTCACGGTGAGGGGTGTGTCGGTGTCACAGTGAGAGGTGTAGGGTGTGTCCGTGTCACAGTGAGGGGTGTGGGGTGGGTCCGTGTCATAGTGAGGGTGCGGAGTGTGTCGGAGTCACGGTGAGGGGTGTGGGGTGTGTCAGTGTCACAGTGAGGGGTGAGGGGTGTGTCCGTGTCACAGTGAGGGGAGTGGGGTGTGTCAGTGTCACAGTGTGGGGTGTGGGGTGTTTCGGTGTCACTGTGAGGGGTGTGGGGTGTGTCGGTTTCACAGTGAGGGGTGTGTCATTGTCACAGTGTGGGGTGTGGGGTGTTTCGGTGTCACTGTGAGGGGTGTGGGGTGTGTCGGTTTCACAGTGAGGGGTGTGTCATTGTCACAGTGTGGTGTGTGTCAGTGTCACAGTGTGGTGTGTGTCCGTCTCACATTGAGGGGTGTGGGGTGTGTCGGTGTTACAGTGAGGGGTGTGGGGTGTATCAGTGTCACAGTGAGGGGTGTGGGGTGTGTCGGTGTCACAGTGAGGGGTATGGGGTGTCTCAGTGTTACTGTGAGGGGTGTGGGGTGTGTCGGTGTCACAGTGTAGGGTGTGGGGTGTGTCAGTGTCACAGTGACGGGTGTGGGGTGTGTCCGTGTGCCAGTGAGGGGTTGTGGAGTGTGTCAGTGTCGCAGTGAGGGGTGTGCGGTGTGTCGGTGTCACAGTGAGGGGTGTGGGATGTGTCAGTGTCACAGTGAGAGGTGTGGGGTGTGTCAGTGTCACAGTGAGGGGTATGGGGTGTGTCAGTGTCACAGTGAGGGGTGTGGGGTGTGTCAGTGTCACCGTGAGGGGTGTGGGGATTGTCGGTGTTACAGTGAGGGTTGTGGGGTGTGTCAGTGTCACAGTGAGAGTGTGGGGTGTGTCGGTATCACAGTGAGGGGTGAGGGGTGTGTCGGTGTCACAGCGAGGGGTGAGGGGTGTGTCGGTGTCACAGTGAGGGGTGTGGGGTGTGTCCGTGTCACAGTGAGGGGTGTGGGGTGTGTCGGTGTCACAGTGAGGGTGTGGGGTGTGTCGTTCTCACAGTGAGGGTGTGGGGTGTGTCGTTCTCACAGTGAGGGGTGTGGTGTGTGTCAGTGTGAAAGTGAGGGGTGAGGGGTGTGTCAGTGTCACAGTGAGGGGTGTGGGGTATGTCAGTGTCACAGTGAGGGGTGTGGGGTGAGTCGGTGTCACAGTGAGGGGTGTGGGGTGTGTCAGTGTCACAGTGGGGGTTGTGGGGTGTGTCAGTGTCACAGTGAGGGCTGTGGGGTGTGTCGGTGTTACAGTGAGGGCTGTGGGGTGGGTCGGTGTCACAGTGAGGGGTGAGGGGTGTGTCGGTGTCACAGTGAGGGGTGAGGGGTGTGTCAGTGTCACAGTGAGAGGTGTGGGGTGTTTCGGTGTCACAGTGAGGGTGTGGGGTGTGTCAGTGTCACTGTGAGGGGTGAGGGGTGTGTCAGTGTCACTGTGAGAGGTGTGGGGTGTGTCGGTGTCACAGTGAGGGGTGTGGGGTGTGTCAGTGTCACAGTGAGGGGTGTGGGGTGTGTCGGTGTCACAGTGAGGGGTGATGGGTGTGTCAGTGTCACTGTGAGGGGTGTGGGGCGTGTCGGTGTCACAGTGAGGGGTGAGGGGTGGGTCGGTGTCACAGTGAGGGGTGAGGGGTGTGTCGTTGTCACAGTTAGGGGTGTGGTGTGTGTCTGTGTCACAGTGAGGGGTGTGGGGTGTGTCAGTGTCACAGTGAGGGGTGAGGGGTGTGTCGGTGTCACAGTGAGGGGTGAGGGGTGTGTCGGTGTTATTGAGAGGTGTGGGGTGTGTCCGTGTCACAGTGAGGGGTGTGGGGTGGGTCGGTGTCACAGTGAGGGTGAGGGGTGTGTCGGTGTCACAGTGAGGGCTGTGGGGTGTGTCTGTGTCACAGTGTAGGGTGTGGGGTGTGTCAGTGTCACAGTGAGGGGTGTGGGGTATGTCCGTGTCACAGTGAAGGTGTGGGGTGTGTCGGTGTCACAGTGAGGGGTGAGGGGTGTGTCGGTGTTACTGAGAGGTGTGGGGTGTGTCTGTGTCACAGTGAGGGGTGTGGGGTGGGTCGGTGTCACAGTGAGGGGTGTGGTGTGTGTCTGTGTCACAGTGAGGGTTGTGGGGTGTGTCAGTGTCACAGTGAGGGGTGAGGGGTGTGTCAGTGTCACTGTGAGGGGTGTGGGGTGAGTCAGTGTTACAGTGAGGGGTGTGGGGTGTGTCGGTGTCACATTGAGGGGTGTGGGGTGTGTCGGTGTCACAGTGAGGGGAGAGTGGTGTGTCTGTGTCACAGTGAGGGGTGCGGGATGTGTCAGTGTCCAGTGAGGGGTGTGTGGTGTGTCAGTGTCACAGTGTGGGGTGTGTGTGTGTCACAGTGAGGGGTGTGGGGTGTGTCAGTGTCACAGTGAGGGGTGAGGGGTGTGTCAGTGTCACTGTGAGGGGTGTGGGGTGAGTCAGTGTTACAGTGAGGGGTGTGGGGTGTGTCGGTGTCACAGTGAGGGGTGCGGGATGTGTCAGTGTCCAGTGAGGGGTGTGTGGTGTGTCAGTGTCACAGTGTGGGGTGTGTCGGTGTCACATTGAGGGGTGTGGGGTGTGTCATTGTCACATTGAGGGGTGTGGGGTGTGTCGGTGTCACAGTGAGGGGTGTGGGTTGTGTAAGTGTCAAAGTGAGAGGTGTGGGGTGTGTCTGTGTCACAGTGAGGGGTGTGGGGTGTGTCCGTGTCACAGTGAAGGTGTGGGGTGTGTCGGTGTCACAGTGAGGGTTGTGGGGTGTGTCGGAGTCACACTGAGGGGTGAGTGGTGTGTCCGTGACACAGTGAGGGGTGTGGGGTATGTCGTTGTCACAGTGAGGGGTGTGGTGTGTGTCTGTGTCACAGTGAGGGGTGTGGGGTGTGTCAGTGTCACAGTGAGGGGTGAGGGGTGTGTCAGTGTCACTGTGAGGGGTGTGGGGTGAGTCAGTGTTACAGTGAGGGGTGTGGGGTGTGTCGGTGTCACATTGAGGGGTGTGGGGTGTGTCGGTGTCACAGTGAGGGGAGAGGGGTGTGTCTGTGTCACAGTGAGGGGTGCGGGATGTGTCAGTGTCCAGTGAGGGGTGTGTGGTGTGTCAGTGTCACAGTGTGGGGTGTGTCGGTGTCACATTGAGGGGTGTGGGGTGTGTCATTGTCACATTGAGGGGTGTGGGGTGTGTCGGTGTCACAGTGAGGGGTGTGTGGTGTGTAAGTGTCAAAGTGAGAGTTGTGGGGTGTGTCCATGTCACAGTGAGGGGTGTGGGGTGTGTCAGTGTTACAGTGAGGGTGTGGGGTGTGTCAGTGTCACAGTGAGGGTCTGGGGTGTGTCGATGTCACAGTGAGGGCTGTGGGGTCTGTCAGTGTCACAGTGAGGGCTGTGGGGTGTGTCCGTGGTACAGTGAGGGGTGTGGGGTGTGTCGGTGTCACAGTGAGGGGTGTGGGGTGTGTCGGTGTCACAGTGTGGGGTGTGTTGCTGTCACAGTGAGGGGCGTGGGGTGTGTCCGTGTGACAGTGAGGGTTGTGGAGTGCGTCGGTGTGACAGTGAGAGGTGTGGCGTGTGTCGGTGTCACAGTGAGGGGTGTGGGGTGTGTCGGTGTCACATTCAGGGGTGTGGGATGTGTCGGTGTCACAGTGAGGGGTGTGGGGTGTGTTGGTGTCACATTGAGGGGTGTGGGGTATGTCGGTGTCACAGTGAGGGGTGTGGGGTGTGTTGGTGTCACATTGAGGGGTGTGGGGTGTGTTGGTGTCACAGTGAGGGCTGTGGGGTGTGTTGGTGTCACAGTGAGGGGTGTGGGGTGTGTCTGTGTCACAGTGAGGGTTGTGGGGTGTGTTGGTGTCACAGTGAGGGGTGTGGGGTGTGTCTATGTCACAGTGAGGGTTGCGGGATATGTCAGTGTCACAGTGAGGGTGTGGGGTGTGTCGGTGTCACAGTGAGGGGTGTGGGGTGTGTCAGTGTTACAGTGAGGGGTGTGGAGTGTGTCCGTGTCACAGTGAGGGGTGAGGGGTGTGTCCGTGTCACAGTGAGGGGTGTGGGGTGTGTCAGTGTCACAATGAGGGGTGAGGGGTGTGTCGGTGTCACAGTGAGGGGTGTGGGGTGTGTCTGTGTCACAGTGTAGGGTGTGGGGTGTGTCAGTGTCACAGTGAGGGGTGTGGGGTGTGTCCGTGTCACAGTGAAGGTGTGGGGTGTGTCGGTGTCACAGTGAGGGTTGTGGGGTGTGTCGGAGTCACACTGAGGGGTGAGTGGTGTGTCCGTGACACAGTGAGGGGTGTGGGGTGTGTCGTTGTCACAGTGAGGGGTGTGGTGTGTGTCTGTGTCACAGTGAGGGGTGTGGGGTGTGTCAGTGTCACAGTGAGGGGTGAGGGGTGTGTTAGTGTCACTGTGAGGGGTGTGGGGTGAGTCAGTGTTACAGTGAGGGGTGTGGGGTGTGTCGGTGTCACATTGAGGGGTGTGGGGTGTGTCGGTGTCACAGTGAGGGGAGAGGGGTGTGTCTGTGTCACAGTGAGGGGTGCGGGATGTGTCAGTGTCCAGTGAGGGGTGTGTGGTGTGTCAGTGTCACAGTGTGGGGTGTGGGGTGTGTAGGTGTCACAGTGAGGGGTGTGGGGTGTGTAAGTGTCAAAGTGAGAGGTGTGGGGTGTGTCCGTGTCACAGTGAGGGGTGTGGGGTGTCTAAGTGTCACAGTGAGGGGTGTGGGGTGTGTCAGTGTTACAGTGAGGGTGTGGGGTGTGTCAGTGTCACAGTGAGAGTTTGGGGTGTGTCGATGTCACAGTGAGGGCTGTGGGGTGTGTCAGTGTCACAGTGAGGGCTGTGGGGTGTGTCCGTGGTACAGTGAGGGGTGTGGGGTGTGTCAGTGTCACAGTGAGGGGTGTGGCGTGTGTCGGTGTCACAGTGAGGGGTGTGGGGTGTGTCGGTGTCACATTCAGGGGTGTGGGATGTGTCGGTGTCACAGTGAGGGGTGTGGGGTGTGTTGGTGTCACATTGAGGGGTGTGGGGTATGTCGGTGTCACAGTGAGGGGTGTGAGGTGTGTTGGTGTCACATTGAGGGGTGTGGGGTGTGTTGGTGTCACAGTGAGGGCTGTGGGGTGTGTTGGTGTCACAGTGAGGGGTGTGGGGTGTGTCTGTGTCACAGTGAGGGTTGTGGGGTGTGTTGGTGTCACAGTGAGGGGTGTGGGGTGTGTCTATGTCACAGTGAGGGTTGCGGGATATGTCAGTGTCACAGTGAGGGTGTGGGGTGTGTCGGTGTCACAGTGAGGGGTGTGGGGTGTGTCAGTGTTACAGTGAGGGGTGTGGAGTGTGTCCGTGTCACAGTGAGGGGTGAGGGGTGTGTCCGTGTCACAGTGAGGGGTGTGGGGTGTGTCAGTGTCACCATGAGGGGTGAGGGGTGTGTCGGTGTCACAGTGAGGGGTGAGGGGTGTGTCGGTGTTACTGAGAGGTGTGGGGTGTGTCCGTGTCACAGTGAGGGGTGTGGGGTGGGTCGGTGTCACAGTGAGGGTGAGGGGTGTGTCGGTGTCACAGTGAGGGGTGTGGGGTGTGTCTGTGTCACAGTGTAGGGTGTGGGGTGTGTCAGTGTCACAGTGAGGGGTGTGGGGTGTGTCCGTGTCACAGTGAAGGTGTGGGGTGTGTCGGTGTCACAGTGAGGGTTGTGGGGTGTGTCGGAGTCACACTGAGGGGTGAGTGGTGTGTCCGTGACACAGTGAGGGGTGTGGGGTGTGTCGTTGTCACAGTGAGGGGTGTGGTGTGTGTCTGTGTCACAGTGAGGGGTGTGGGGTGTGTCAGTGTCACAGTGAGGGGTGAGAGGTGTGTTAGTGTCACTGTGAGGGGTGTGGGGTGAGTCAGTGTTACAGTGAGGGGTGTGGGGTGTGTCGGTGTCACAGTGAGGGGAGAGGGGTGTGTCTGTGTCACAGTGAGGGGTGCGGGATGTGTCAGTGTCCAGTGAGGGGTGTGTGGTGTGTCAGTGTCACAGTGTGGGGTGTGGGGTGTGTAGGTGTCACAGTGAGGGGTGTGGGGTGTGTAAGTGTCAAAGTGAGAGGTGTGGGGTGTGTCCGTGTCACAGTGAGGGGTGTGGGGTGTCTAAGTGTCACAGTGAGGGGTGTGGGGTGTGTCCGTGTCACAGTGAGGGGTGTGGGGTGTGTCAGTGTTACAGTGAGGGTGTGGGGTGTGTCAGTGTCACAGTGAGAGTTTGGGGTGTGTCGATGTCACAGTGAGGGCTGTGGGGTGTGTCAGTGTCACAGTGAGGGCTGTGGGGTGTGTCCGTGGTACAGTGAGGGGTGTGGGGTGTGTCAGTGTCACAGTGAGGGGTGAGGGGTGTGTCGGTGTCGGGGTGAGGGGTGTGTCGGTGTGACTGAGAGGTGTGGGGTGTGTCCGTGTCACAGTGAGGGGTGTGGGGTGGGTCGGTGTCACAGTGAGGGTGAGGGGTGTGTCGGTGTCACAGTGAGGGGTGTGGGGTGTGTCTGTGTCACAGTGTAGGGTGTGGGGTGTGTCAGTGTCACAGTGAGGGGTGTGGGGTGTGTCCGTGTCACAGTGAAGGTGTGGGGTGTGTCGGTGTCATAGTGAGGGTTGTGGGGTGTGTCGGAGTCACACTGAGGGGTGAGTGGTGTGTCCGTGACACAGTGAGGGGTGTGGGGTGTGTCGTTGTCACAGTGAGGGGTGTGGTGTGTGTCTGTGTCACAGTGAGGGGTGTGGGGTGTGTCAGTGTCACAGTGAGGGGTGAGGGGTGTGTCGGTGTCACAGTGAGGGGTTAGGGGTGTGTCGGTGTTATTGAGAGGTGTGGGGTGTGTCCGTGTCACAGTGAGGGGTGTGGGGTGGGTCGGTGTCACAGTGAGGGTGAGGGGTGTGTCGGTGTCACAGTGAGGGCTGTGGGGTGTGTCTGTGTCACAGTGTAGGGTGTGGGGTGTGTCAGTGTCACAGTGAGGGGTGTGGGGTGTGTCCGTGTCACAGTGAAGGTGTGGGGTGTGTCGGTGTCACAGTGAGGGTTGTGGGGTGTGTCGTTGTCACAGTGAGGGGTGTGGTGTGTGTCAGTGTCACAGTGAGGGGTGAGGGGTGTGTCAGTGTCACTGTGAGGGGTGTGGGGTGAGTTAGTGTTACAGTGAGGGGTGTGGGGTGTGTCGGTGTCACATTGAGGGGTGTGGGGTGTGTCGGTGTCACAGTGAGGGGAGAGTGGTGTGTCTGTGTCACAGTGAGGGGTGCGGGATGTGTCAGTGTCCAGTGAGGGGTGTGTGGTGTGTCAGTGTCACAGTGTGGGGTGTGGGGTGTGTAGGTGTCACAGTGAGGGGTGTGGGGTGTGTAAGTGTCAAAGTGAGAGGTGTGGGGTGTGTCCGTGTCACAGTGAGGGGTGTGGGGTGTCTAAGTGTCACAGTGAGGGGTGTGGGGTGTGTCCGTGTCACAGTGAGGGGTGTGGGGTGTGTCAGTGTTACAGTGAGGGTGTGGGGTGTGTCAGTGTCACAGTGAGAGTCTGGGGTGTGTCGATGTCACAGTGAGGGCTGTGGGGTGTGTCAGTGTCACAGTGAGGGCTGTGGGGTGTGTCCGTGGTACAGTGAGGGGTGTGGGGTGTGTCAGTGTCACAGTGAGGGGTGAGGGGTGTGTCGGTGTCGGGGTGAGGGGTGTGTCGGTGTGACTGAGAGGTGTGGGGTGTGTCCGTGTCACAGTGAGGGGTGTGGGGTGGGTCGCTGTCACAGTGAGGGTGAGGGGTGTGTCGGTGTCACAGTGAGGGGTGTGGGGTGTGTCTGTGTCACAGTGTAGGGTGTGGGGTGTGTCAGTGTCACAGTGAGGGGTGTGGGGTGTGTCCGTGTCACAGTGAAGGTGTGGGGTGTGTCGGTGTCACAGTGAGGGTTGTGGGGTGTGTCGGAGTCACACTGAGGGGTGAGTGGTGTGTCCGTGACACAGTGAGGGGTGTGGGGTGTGTCGTTGTCACAGTGAGGGGTGTGGTGTGTGTCTGTGTCACAGTGAGGGGTGAGGGGTGTGTCGGTGTCACAGTGAGGGGTGAGGCGTGTGTCGGTGTTATTGAGAGGTGTGGGGTGTGTCCGTGTCACAGTGAGGGGTGTGGGGTGGGTCGGTGTCACAGTGAGGGTGAGGGGTGTGTCGGTGTCACAGTGAGGGCTGTGGGGTGTGTCTGTGTCACAGTGTAGGGTGTGGGGTGTGTCAGTGTCACAGTGAGGGGTGTGGGGTATGTCCGTGTCACAGTGAAGGTGTGGGGTGTGTCGGTGTCACAGTGAGGGTTGTGGGGTGTGTCGTTGTCACAGTGAGGGGTGTGGTGTGTGTCTGTGTCACAGTGAGGGTTGTGGGGTGTGTCAGTGTCACAGTGAGGGGTGCGGGATGTGTCAGTGTCCAGTGAGGGGTGTGTGGTGTGTCAGTGTCACAGTGTGGGGTGTGTGTGTGTCACAGTGAGGGGTGTGGGGTGTGTCAGTGTCACAGTGAGGGGTGAGGGGTGTGTCAGTGTCACTGTGAGGGGTGTGGGGTGAGTCAGTGTTACAGTGAGGGGTGTGGGGTGTGTCGGTGTCACATTGAGGGGTGTGGGGTGTGTCGGTCTCACAGTGAGGGGAGAGGGGTGTGTCTGTGTCACAGTGAGGGGTGCGGGATGTGTCAGTGTCCAGTGAGGGGTGTGTGGTGTGTCAGTGTCACAGTGTGGGGTGTGTCGGTGTCACATTGAGGGGTGTGGGGTGTGTCATTGTCACATTGAGGGGTGTGGGGTGTGTCGGTGTCACAGTGAGGGGTGTGGGGTGTGTAAGTGTCAAAGTGAGAGGTGTGGGGTGTGTCCGTGTCACAGTGAGGGGTGTGGGGTGTCTAAGTGTCACAGTGAGGGGTGTGGGGTGTGTCCGTGTCACAGTGAGGGGTGTGGGGTGTGTCAGTGTTACAGTGAGGGTGTGGGGTGTGTCAGTGGCACAGTGAGGGTCTGGGGTGTGTCGATGTCACAGTGAGGGCTGTGGGGTGTGTCAGTGTCACAGTGAGGGCTGTGGGGTGTGTCCGTGGTACAGTGAGGGGTGTGGGGTGTGTCAGTGTCACAGTGAGGGGTGAGGGGTGTGTTGGTGTCACAGTGAGGGGTGAGGGGTGTGTCGGTGTTACTGAGAGGTGTGGGGTGGGTCGATGTCACAGTGAGGGGTGTGGGGTGTGTCGGAGTCACAGTGAGGGGTGAGTGGTGTGTCCGTGTCACAGTGAGGGGTGTGGGGTGTGTCGTTGTCACTGTGTGGGGTGTGTCAGTGTCACAGTGAGGGGTGCGGGGTGTGTCAGTGTCACAGTGAGGGGTGAGGGATGTGTCAGTGTCACAGTGAGGGGTGAGGGGTGTGTCGGTGTCACAGTGAGGGGTGAGGAGTGTGGGGTGTGTCACAGTGAGGGGTGTAGGGTGTGTCAGTGTCACAGTGAGGGTTGCGGGGTGTGTCCGTGTGACAGTGAGGGGTGGGGAGTGTGTCGGTGTCACAGTGACGGGTGTGGGGTGTGTCATTGTCACAGTGAGGGTGTGAGGTGTGTCCGTGTCACAGTGAGGGGTGTGGGGTGTGTCATTGTCACAGTGTGGGGTGTGTCCGTGTCACAGTGAGGGGTATGGTGTGTGTCGGTGTCACAGTGAGGGGCGTGGGGTGTGTCAGTGTGAGTGAGGGTGCGGGGTGTGTGATTGTCACAGTGAGAGGGTGTGGGGTATGTCGGTGTCACGGTGAGCGCTGTATCGGAGTCACAATGAGGGGTGAGGTGTGTGTCCGTGTCACAGTGAGGGGTGAAGGGTGTGTCGGTGTCACAGTGAGAGGTGTAAGGTGTTGGGTGTGTCCGTGTCACAGTGAGGGGTGAGGGGTGTGTCCGTGTCATAGTGAGGGTGTGGAGTGTGTCGGAGTCACGGTGAGTGGTGTGTCCGTGTCACAGTGAGGGGTGTGGGGTGGGTCGGTGTCACAGTGAGGGTGAGGGGTGTGTCGGTGTCACTGTGAGGGGTGTGGGGTGTGTCGGTGTCACAGTGAGGGGTGTGGGGTGTGTCAGTGTCACAGTGTGGGGTGTGTCCGTGTCACAGTGTGGGGTGTGTCCGTATTACATTGAGGGGTGTGGGGTGTGTCAGTGTCACAGTGAGAGTTGTGGAGTGTGTCAGTGTCACAGTGAGAGTGTGGGGTGTGTCGGTGTCACAGTGAGTGGTCAGGGGTGTGGTATGTGTCAGTGTCACAGTGAGGGGTGTGGGGTGTGTCAGTGTCACAGTGAGGGTGAGGGGTGTGTCGGTGTCACAGTGAGGGGTGAGGGGTGTGTCGGTGTCACAGTGAGGGGTTTGTGGTGTGACGGTGTCACAGTGAGGGGTGTGTCGGTGTCACAGTGAGAGGTGTGGGGTGTGTCGGTGTCACAGTGAGGGGTGTGTCTGTGTCACAGTGAGGGTGTAGGGTGTGTCGGAGTCACACTGAGGGGTGAGTGGTGTGTCTGTGCCACAGTGAGGGGTGTGGTGTGTGTCGTTGTCACAGTGAGGGGTGTGGGGTGTGTTTGTGTCACAGTGAGGGGTGCGGGGTGTGTCAGTGTCACAGTGAGGGGTGAGGGGTGTGTTGGTGTCACCGTGATGGGTGAGGGGTGTGGGGTGTGTCACAGTGAGGGGTGTAGGTTGTGTCAGTGTCACAGTGAGGGTTGCGGGGTGTGTCCGTGTGACAGTGAGGGGTGGGGAGTGTGTCGGTGTCACATTGACGGGTGTGGGGTCTGTCATTGTCACAGTGAGGGTGTGGGGTGTGTCCGTGTCACAGTGAGGGGTGTGGGGTGTGTCAGTGTCACAGTGAGGGGCGTGGGGTGTGTCAGTGTCACAGTGTGGGGTGTGTCCATGTCACAGTGAGGGGTATGGTGTGTGTCGGTGTCACCGTGAGGGGTGTGGGGTGTGTCAGTGTCACAGTGAGGGGTGTAGGGTGTGTCAGTGTCACAGTGAGGGTTGCGGGGTGTGTCCGTGTGACAGTGAGGGGTGGGGAGTGTGTCGGTGTCACAGTGACGGGTGTGGGGTGTGTCATTGTCACAGTGAGGGTGTGGGGTGTGTCCGTGTCACAGTGAGGGGTGTGGGGTGTGTCATTGTCACAGTGTGGGATGTGTCCGTGTCACAGTGAGGGGTATGGTGTGTGTCGGTGTCACAATGAGGGGCGTGGGGTGTGTCAGTGTGAGTGAGGGTGCGGGGTGTGTGATTGTCACAGTGAGAGGGTGTGGGGTATGTCGGTGTCACGGTGAGCGCTGTGTCGGAGTCACACTGAGGGGTGAGGTGTGTGTCCGTGTCACAGTGAGGGGTGAAGGGTGTGTCGGTGTCACAGTGAGAGGTGTAAGGTGTTGGGTGTGTCCGTGTCACAGTGAGGGGTGAGGGGTGTGTCCGTGTCATAGTGAGGGTGTGGAGTGTGTCGGAGTCACGGTGAGTGGTGTGTCCGTGTCACAGTGAGGGGTGTGGGGTGGGTCGGTGTCACAGTGAGGGTGAGGGGTGTGTCGGTGTCACTGTGAGGGGTGTGGGGTGTGTCGGTGTCACAGTGAGGGGTGTGGGGTGTGTCAGTGTCACAGTGTGGGGTGTGTCCGTGTCACAGTGTGGGGTGTGTCCGTATTACATTGAGGGGTGTGGGGTGTGTCAGTGTCACAGTGAGAGTTGTGGAGTGTGTCAGTGTCACAGTGAGAGTGTGGGGTGTGTCGGTGTCACAGTGAGTGGTCAGGGGTGTGGTATGTGTCAGTGTCACAGTGAGGGGTGTGGGGTGTGTCAGTGTCACAGTGAGGGTGAGGGGTGTGTCGGTGTCACAGTGAGGGGTGAGGGGTGTGTCGGTGTCACAGTGAGGGGTTTGTGGTGTGACGGTGTCACAGTGAGGGGTGTGTCGGTGTCACAGTGAGGGGTGTGTCGGTGTCACAGTGAGAGGTGTGGGGTGTGTCGGAGTCACACTGAGGGGTGAGTGGTGTGTCCGTGCCACAGTGAGGGGTGTGGGGTGTGTCGTTGTCACAGTGAGGGGTGTGGGGTGTGTTTGTGTCACAGTGAGGGGTGCGGGGTGTGTCAGTGTCACAGTGAGGGGTGAGGGGTGCGTTGGTGTCACCGTGATGGGTGAGGGGTGTGGGGTGTGTCACAGTGAGGGGTGTAGGTTGTGTCAGTGTCACAGTGAGGGTTGCGGGGTGTGTCCGTGTGACAGTGAGGGGTGGGGAGTGTGTCGGTGTCACATTGACGGGTGTGGGGTCTGTCATTGTCACAGTGAGGGTGTGGGGTGTGTCCGTGTCACAGTGAGGGGTGTGGGGTGTGTCAGTGTCACAGTGAGGGGCGTGGGGTGTGTCAGTGTCACAGTGTGGGGTGTGTCCATGTCACAGTGAGGGGTATGGTGTGTGTCGGTGTCACCGTGAGGGGTGTGGGGTGTGTCAGTATCACAGTGAGGGGTGTGGGGTGTGTCAGTGTCACAGTGAGGGCTGTGGGGTGTGTCTGTGTCACAGTGAGGGTGTGGGGTGTGTCGGAGTCACACTGAGGGGTGAGTGGTGAGTCCGTGTCACAGTGAGGGGTGAGGGGTGTGTCGGTGTCACTGTGACGGGTGAGGGGTGTGTCCGTGTCACAGTGAGGGGTGTGGGGTGTGTCCGTGTCGTAGTGAGGGTGTGGGGTGTGTCAGTGTCACAGTGTGGGGTGTGTCCGTATCACAGTGACGGGTGTGGGGTGTGTCGGTGTCACAGTGACGGGTGTGGGATGTGTCGGTGTCACTGTGAGGGCTGTGGGGTGTATCAGTGTCACAGTGAGGAATGTGTGGTGTGTTGGTGTCACAGTGAGGGGTGTAGGGTGTGTAAGTGTCACAGTGATGGGTGTGAGGTGTGTCAGTGTGACAGTGACGGGTGTGGGGTGTGTGGTGTGTCGGTGTCACAGTGAGGGGTGTGGTGTGTGTCTGTGTCACAGTGAGGGGTGTGGGGTGTGTCAGTGTCACAGTGAGGGGTGAGGGGTGTGTCAGTGTCACTGTGAGGGGTGTGGGGTGAGTTAGTGTTACAGTGAGGGGTGTGGGGTGTGTCGGTGTCACATTGAGGGGTGTGGGGTGTGTCGGTGTCACAGTGAGGGGAGAGTGGTGTGTCTGTGTCACAGTGAGGGGTGCGGGATGTGTCAGTGTCCAGTGAGGGGTGTGTGGTGTGTCAGTGTCACAGTGTGGGGTGTGGGGTGTGTAGGTGTCACAGTGAGGGGTGTGGGGTGTGTAAGTGTCAAAGTGAGAGGTGTGGGGTGTGTCCGTGTCACAGTGAGGGGTGTGGGGTGTCTAAGTGTCACAGTGAGGGGTGTGGGGTGTGTCCGTGTCACAGTGAGGGGTGTGGGGTGTGTCAGTGTTACAGTGAGGGTGTGGGGTGTGTCAGTGTCACAGTGAGAGTCTGGGGTGTGTCGATGTCACAGTGAG
This sequence comes from Mobula birostris, assembly GCF_030028105.1. Lineage (NCBI taxonomy): Eukaryota > Metazoa > Chordata > Chondrichthyes > Myliobatiformes > Myliobatidae > Mobula > Mobula birostris. The sequence goes on along the minus strand of NC_092393.1, from coordinate 8,622,008 downwards.
GGCTGTGGGGTGTGTCAGTGTCACAGTGAGGGCTGTGGGGTGTGTCCGTGGTACAGTGAGGGGTGTGGGGTGTGTCAGTGTCACAGTGAGGGGTGAGGGGTGTGTCGGTGTCGGGGTGAGGGGTGTGTCGGTGTGACTGAGAGGTGTGGGGTGTGTCCGTGTCACAGTGAGGGGTGTGGGGTGGGTCGCTGTCACAGTGAGGGTGAGGGGTGTGTCGGTGTCACAGTGAGGGGTGTGGGGTGTGTCTGTGTCACAGTGTAGGGTGTGGGGTGTGTCAGTGTCACAGTGAGGGGTGTGGGGTGTGTCCGTGTCACAGTGAAGGTGTGGGGTGTGTCGGTGTCACAGTGAGGGTTGTGGGGTGTGTCGGAGTCACACTGAGGGGTGAGTGGTGTGTCCGTGACACAGTGAGGGGTGTGGGGTGTGTCGTTGTCACAGTGAGGGGTGTGGTGTGTGTCTGTGTCACAGTGAGGGGTGAGGGGTGTGTCGGTGTCACAGTGAGGGGTGAGGCGTGTGTCGGTGTTATTGAGAGGTGTGGGGTGTGTCCGTGTCACAGTGAGGGGTGTGGGGTGGGTCGGTGTCACAGTGAGGGTGAGGGGTGTGTCGGTGTCACAGTGAGGGCTGTGGGGTGTGTCTGTGTCACAGTGTAGGGTGTGGGGTGTGTCAGTGTCACAGTGAGGGGTGTGGGGTATGTCCGTGTCACAGTGAAGGTGTGGGGTGTGTCGGTGTCACAGTGAGGGTTGTGGGGTGTGTCGTTGTCACAGTGAGGGGTGTGGTGTGTGTCTGTGTCACAGTGAGGGTTGTGGGGTGTGTCAGTGTCACAGTGAGGGGTGCGGGATGTGTCAGTGTCCAGTGAGGGGTGTGTGGTGTGTCAGTGTCACAGTGTGGGGTGTGTGTGTGTCACAGTGAGGGGTGTGGGGTGTGTCAGTGTCACAGTGAGGGGTGAGGGGTGTGTCAGTGTCACTGTGAGGGGTGTGGGGTGAGTCAGTGTTACAGTGAGGGGTGTGGGGTGTGTCGGTGTCACATTGAGGGGTGTGGGGTGTGTCGGTCTCACAGTGAGGGGAGAGGGGTGTGTCTGTGTCACAGTGAGGGGTGCGGGATGTGTCAGTGTCCAGTGAGGGGTGTGTGGTGTGTCAGTGTCACAGTGTGGGGTGTGTCGGTGTCACATTGAGGGGTGTGGGGTGTGTCATTGTCACATTGAGGGGTGTGGGGTGTGTCGGTGTCACAGTGAGGGGTGTGGGGTGTGTAAGTGTCAAAGTGAGAGGTGTGGGGTGTGTCCGTGTCACAGTGAGGGGTGTGGGGTGTCTAAGTGTCACAGTGAGGGGTGTGGGGTGTGTCCGTGTCACAGTGAGGGGTGTGGGGTGTGTCAGTGTTACAGTGAGGGTGTGGGGTGTGTCAGTGGCACAGTGAGGGTCTGGGGTGTGTCGATGTCACAGTGAGGGCTGTGGGGTGTGTCAGTGTCACAGTGAGGGCTGTGGGGTGTGTCCGTGGTACAGTGAGGGGTGTGGGGTGTGTCAGTGTCACAGTGAGGGGTGAGGGGTGTGTCGGTGTCACAGTGAGGGGTGAGGGGTGTGTCGGTGTTACTGAGAGGTGTGGGGTGGGTCGATGTCACAGTGAGGGGTGTGGGGTGTGTCGGAGTCACAGTGAGGGGTGAGTGGTGTGTCCGTGTCACAGTGAGGGGTGTGGGGTGTGTCGTTGTCACTGTGTGGAGTGTGTCAGTGTCACAGTGAGGGGTGCGGGGTGTGTCAGTGTCACAGTGAGGGGTGAGGGATGTGTCAGTGTCACAGTGAGGGGTGAGGGGTGTGTCGGTGTCACAGTGAGGGGTGAGGAGTGTGGGGTGTGTCACAGTGAGGGGTGTAGGGTGTGTCAGTGTCACAGTGAGGGTTGCGGGGTGTGTCCGTGTGACAGTGAGGGGTGGGGAGTGTGTCGGTGTCACAGTGACGGGTGTGGGGTGTGTCATTGTCACAGTGAGGGTGTGGGGTGTGTCCGTGTCACAGTGAGGGGTGTGGGGTGTGTCATTGTCACAGTGTGGGGTGTGTCCGTGTCACAGTGAGGGGTATGGTGTGTGTCGGTGTCACAGTGAGGGGCGTGGGGTGTGTCAGTGTGAGTGAGGGTGCGGGGTGTGTGATTGTCACAGTGAGAGGGTGTGGGGTATGTCGGTGTCACGGTGAGCGCTGTATCGGAGTCACAATGAGGGGTGAGGTGTGTGTCCGTGTCACAGTGAGGGGTGAAGGGTGTGTCGGTGTCACAGTGAGAGGTGTAAGGTGTTGGGTGTGTCCGTGTCACAGTGAGGGGTGAGGGGTGTGTCCGTGTCATAGTGAGGGTGTGGAGTGTGTCGGAGTCACGGTGAGTGGTGTGTCCGTGTCACAGTGAGGGGTGTGGGGTGTGTCGGTGTCACAGTGAGGGGTGTGGGGTGTGTCAGTGTCACAGTGTGGGGTGTGTCCGTGTCACAGTGTGGGGTGTGTCCGTATTACATTGAGGGGTGTGGGGTGTGTCAGTGTCACAGTGAGAGTTGTGGAGTGTGTCAGTGTCACAGTGAGAGTGTGGGGTGTGTCGGTGTCACAGTGAGTGGTCAGGGGTGTGGTATGTGTCAGTGTCACAGTGAGGGGTGTGGGGTGTGTCAGTGTCACAGTGAGGGTGAGGGGTGTGTCGGTGTCACAGTGAGGGGTGAGGGGTGTGTCAGTGTCACAGTGAGGGGCGTGGGGTGTGTCAGTGTCACAGTGTGGGGTGTGTCCATGTCACAGTGAGGGGTATGGTGTGTGTCGGTGTCACCGTGAGGGGTGTGGGGTGTGTCAGTGTCACAGTGAGGGGTGTGGGGTGTGTCAGTGTCACAGTGAGGGCTGTGGGGTGTGTCTGTGTCACAGTGAGGGTGTGGGGTGTGTCGGAGTCACACTGAGGGGTGAGTGGTGAGTCCGTGTCACAGTGAGGGGTGAGGGGTGTGTCGGTGTCACTGTGACGGGTGAGGGGTGTGTCCGTGTCACAGTGAGGGGTGTGGGGTGTGTCCGTGTCGTAGTGAGGGTGTGGGGTGTGTCAGTGTCACAGTGTGGGGTGTGTCCGTATCACAGTGACGGGTGTGGGGTGTGTCGGTGTCACAGTGACGGGTGTGGGATGTGTCGGTGTCACTGTGAGGGCTGTGGGGTGTATCAGTGTCACAGTGAGGAATGTGTGGTGTGTTGGTGTCACAGTGAGGGGTGTAGGGTGTGTAAGTGTCACAGTGATGGGTGTGAGGTGTGTCAGTGTGACAGTGACGGGTGTGGGGTGTGTGGTGTGTCGGTGTCACAGTGAGGGGTGAGGGGTGTGTCAGTGTCACTGTGAGGGGTGTGGGGTGAGTTAGTGTTACAGTGAGGGGTGTGGGGTGTGTCGGTGTCACATTGAGGGGTGTGGGGTGTGTCGGTGTCACAGTGAGGGGAGAGTGGTGTGTCTGTGTCACAGTGAGGGGTGCGGGATGTGTCAGTGTCCAGTGAGGGGTGTGTGGTGTGTCAGTGTCACAGTGTGGGGTGTGGGGTGTGTAGGTGTCACAGTGAGGGGTGTGGGGTGTGTAAGTGTCAAAGTGAGAGGTGTGGGGTGTGTCCGTGTCACAGTGAGGGGTGTGGGGTGTCTAAGTGTCACAGTGAGGGGTGTGGGGTGTGTCCGTGTCACAGTGAGGGGTGTGGGGTGTGTCAGTGTTACAGTGAGGGTGTGGGGTGTGTCAGTGTCACAGTGAGAGTCTGGGGTGTGTCGATGTCACAGTGAGGGCTGTGGGGTGTGTCAGTGTCACAGTGAGGGCTGTGGGGTGTGTCCGTGGTACAGTGAGGGGTGTGGGGTGTGTCAGTGTCACAGTGAGGGGTGAGGGGTGTGTCGGTGTCGGGGTGAGGGGTGTGTCGGTGTGACTGAGAGGTGTGGGGTGTGTCCGTGTCACAGTGAGGGGTGTGGGGTGGGTCGGTGTCACAGTGAGGGTGAGGGGTGTGTCGGTGTCACAGTGAGGGGTGTGGGGTGTGTCTGTGTCACAGTGTAGGGTGTGGGGTGTGTCAGTGTCACAGTGAGGGGTGTGGGGTGTGTCCGTGTCACAGTGAAGGTGTGGGGTGTGTCGGTGTCACAGTGAGGGTTGTGGGGTGTGTCGGAGTCACACTGAGGGGTGAGTGGTGTGTCCGTGACACAGTGAGGGGTGTGGGGTGTGTCGTTGTCACAGTGAGGTGTGTGGTGTGTGTCTGTGTCACAGTGAGGGGTGAGGGGTGTGTCGGTGTCACAGTGAGGGGTGAGGCGTGTGTCAGTGTTATTGAGAGGTGTGGGGTGTGTCCGTGTCACAGTGAGTGGTGTGGGGTGGGTCGGTGTCACAGTGAGGGTGAGGGGTGTGTCGGTGTCACAGTGAGGGCTGTGGGGTGTGTCTGTGTCACAGTGTAGGGTGTGGGGTGTGTCAGTGTCACAGTGAGGGGTGTGGGGTATGTCCGTGTCACAGTGAAGGTGTGGGGTGTGTCGGTGTCACAGTGAGGGTTGTGGGGTGTGTCGTTGTCACAGTGAGGGGTGTGGTGTGTGTCTGTGTCACAGTGAGGGTTGTGGGGTGTGTCAGTGTCACAGTGAGGGGTGCGGGATGTGTCAGTGTCCAGTGAGGGGTGTGTGGTGTGTCAGTGTCACAGTGTGGGGTGTGTGTGTGTCACAGTGAGGGGTGTGGGGTGTGTCAGTGTCACAGTGAGGGGTGAGGGGTGTGTCAGTGTCACTGTGAGGGGTGTGGGGTGAGTCAGTGTTACAGTGAGGGGTGTGGGGTGTGTCGGTGTCACATTGAGGGGTGTGGGGTGTGTCGGTCTCACAGTGAGGGGAGAGGGGTGTGTCTGTGTCACAGTGAGGGGTGCGGGATGTGTCAGTGTCCAGTGAGGGGTGTGTGGTGTGTCAGTGTCACAGTGTGGGGTGTGTCGGTGTCACATTGAGGGGTGTGGGGTGTGTCATTGTCACATTGAGGGGTGTGGGGTGTGTCGGTGTCACAGTGAGGGGTGTGGGGTGTGTAAGTGTCAAAGTGAGAGGTGTGGGGTGTGTCCGTGTCACAGTGAGGGGTGTGGGGTGTCTAAGTGTCACAGTGAGGGGTGTGGGGTGTGTCCGTGTCACAGTGAGGGGTGTGGGGTGTGTCAGTGTTACAGTGAGGGTGTGGGGTGTGTCAGTGGCACAGTGAGGGTCTGGGGTGTGTCGATGTCACAGTGAGGGCTGTGGGGTGTGTCAGTGTCACAGTGAGGGCTGTGGGGTGTGTCCGTGGTACAGTGAGGGGTGTGGGGTGTGTCAGTGTCACAGTGAGGGGTGAGGGGTGTGTCGGTGTCACAGTGAGGGGTGAGGGGTGTGTCGGTGTTACTGAGAGGTGTGGGGTGGGTCGATGTCACAGTGAGGGGTGTGGGGTGTGTCGGAGTCACAGTGAGGGGTGAGTGGTGTGTCCGTGTCACAGTGAGGGGTGTGGGGTGTGTCGTTGTCACTGTGTGGAGTGTGTCAGTGTCACAGTGAGGGGTGCGGGGTGTGTCAGTGTCACAGTGAGGGGTGAGGGATGTGTCAGTGTCACAGTGAGGGGTGAGGGGTGTGTCGGTGTCACAGTGAGGGGTGAGGAGTGTGGGGTGTGTCACAGTGAGGGGTGTAGGGTGTGTCAGTGTCACAGTGAGGGTTGCGGGGTGTGTCCGTGTGACAGTGAGGGGTGGGGAGTGTGTCGGTGTCACAGTGACGGGTGTGGGGTGTGTCATTGTCACAGTGAGGGTGTGGGGTGTGTCCGTGTCACAGTGAGGGGTGTGGGGTGTGTCATTGTCACAGTGTGGGGTGTGTCCGTGTCACAGTGAGGGGTATGGTGTGTGTCGGTGTCACAGTGAGGGGCGTGGGGTGTGTCAGTGTGAGTGAGGGTGCGGGGTGTGTGATTGTCACAGTGAGAGGGTGTGGGGTATGTCGGTGTCACGGTGAGCGCTGTATCGGAGTCACAATGAGGGGTGAGGTGTGTGTCCGTGTCACAGTGAGGGGTGAAGGGTGTGTCGGTGTCACAGTGAGAGGTGTAAGGTGTTGGGTGTGTCCGTGTCACAGTGAGGGGTGAGGGGTGTGTCCGTGTCATAGTGAGGGTGTGGAGTGTGTCGGAGTCACGGTGAGTGGTGTGTCCGTGTCACAGTGAGGGGTGTGGGGTGGGTCGGTGTCACAGTGAGGGTGAGGGGTGTGTCGGTGTCACTGTGAGGGGTGTGGGGTGTGTCGGTGTCACAGTGAGGGGTGTGGGGTGTGTCAGTGTCACAGTGTGGGGTGTGTCCGTGTCACAGTGTGGGGTGTGTCCGTATTACATTGAGGGGTGTGGGGTGTGTCAGTGTCACAGTGAGAGTTGTGGAGTGTGTCAGTGTCACAGTGAGAGTGTGGGGTGTGTCGGTGTCACAGTGAGTGGTCAGGGGTGTGGTATGTGTCAGTGTCACAGTGAGGGGTTTGTGGTGTGACGGTGTCACAGTGAGGGGTGTGTCGGTGTCACAGTGAGAAGTGTGGGGTGTGTCGGTGTCACAGTGAGGGGTGTGTCTGTGTCACAGTGAGGGTGTAGGGTGTGTCGGAGTCACACTGAGGGGTGAGTGGTGTGTCTGTGCCACAGTGAGGGGTGTGGTGTGTGTCGTTGTCACAGTGAGGGGTGTGGGGTGTGTTTGTGTCACAGTGAGGGGTGCGGGGTGTGTCAGTGTCACAGTGAGGGGTGAGGGGTGTGTTGGTGTCACCGTGATGGGTGAGGGGTGTGGGGTGTGTCACAGTGAGGGGTGTAGGTTGTGTCAGTGTCACAGTGAGGGTTGCGGGGTGTGTCCGTGTGACAGTGAGGGGTGGGGAGTGTGTCGGTGTCACATTGACGGGTGTGGGGTCTGTCATTGTCACAGTGAGGGTGTGGGGTGTGTCCGTGTCACAGTGAGGGGTGTGGGGTGTGTCAGTGTCACAGTGAGGGGCGTGGGGTGTGTCAGTGTCACAGTGTGGGGTGTGTCCATGTCACAGTGAGGGGTATGGTGTGTGTCGGTGTCACCGTGAGGGGTGTGGGGTGTGTCAGTGTCACAGTGAGGGGTGTAGGGTGTGTCAGTGTCACAGTGAGGGTTGCGGGGTGTGTCCGTGTGACAGTGAGGGGTGGGGAGTGTGTCGGTGTCACAGTGACGGGTGTGGGGTGTGTCATTGTCACAGTGAGGGTGTGGGGTGTGTCCGTGTCACAGTGAGGGGTGTGGGGTGTGTCATTGTCACAGTGTGGGATGTGTCCGTGTCACAGTGAGGGGTATGGTGTGTGTCGGTGTCACAGTGAGGGGCGTGGGGTGTGTCAGTGTGAGTGAGGGTGCGGGGTGTGTGATTGTCACAGTGAGAGGGTGTGGGGTATGTCGGTGTCACGGTGAGCGCTGTGTCGGAGTCACACTGAGGGGTGAGGTGTGTGTCCGTGTCACAGTGAGGGGTGAAGGGTGTGTCGGTGTCACAGTGAGAGGTGTAAGGTGTTGGGTGTGTCCGTGTCACAGTGAGGGGTGAGGGGTGTGTCCGTGTCATAGTGAGGGTGTGGAGTGTGTCGGAGTCACGGTGAGTGGTGTGTCCGTGTCACAGTGAGGGGTGTGGGGTGGGTCGGTGTCACAGTGAGGGTGAGGGGTGTGTCGGTGTCACTGTGAGGGGTGTGGGGTGTGTCGGTGTCACAGTGAGGGGTGTGGGGTGTGTCAGTGTCACAGTGTGGGGTGTGTCCGTGTCACAGTGTGGGGTGTGTCCGTATTACATTGAGGGGTGTGGGGTGTGTCAGTGTCACAGTGAGAGTTGTGGAGTGTGTCAGTGTCACAGTGAGAGTGTGGGGTGTGTCGGTGTCACAGTGAGTGGTCAGGGGTGTGGTATGTGTCAGTGTCACAGTGAGGGGTGTGGGGTGTGTCAGTGTCACAGTGAGGGTGAGGGGTGTGTCGGTGTCACAGTGAGGGGTGAGGGGTGTGTCGGTGTCACAGTGAGGGGTTTGTGGTGTGTCGGTGTCACAGTGAGGGGTGTGTCGGTGTCACAGTGAGGGGTGTGTCGGTGTCACAGTGAGAGGTGTGGGGTGTGTCGGTGTCACAGTGAGGGGTGTGGGGTGTGTCTGTGTCACAGTGAGGGTGTAGGGTGTGTCGGAGTCACACTGAGGGGTGAGTGGTGTGTCCGTGCCACAGTGAGGGGTGTGGGGTGTGTCGTTGTCACAGTGAGGGGTGTGGGGTGTGTTTGTGTCACAGTGAGGGGTGCGGGGTGTGTCAGTGTCACAGTGAGGGGTGAGGGGTGCGTTGGTGTCACCGTGATGGGTGAGGGGTGTGGGGTGTGTCACAGTGAGGGGTGTAGGTTGTGTCAGTGTCACAGTGAGGGTTGCGGGGTGTGTCCGTGTGACAGTGAGGGGTGGGGAGTGTGTCGGTGTCACATTGACGGGTGTGGGGTCTGTCATTGTCACAGTGAGGGTGTGGGGTGTGTCCGTGTCACAGTGAGGGGTGTGGGGTGTGTCAGTGTCACAGTGAGGGGCGTGGGGTGTGTCAGTGTCACAGTGTGGGGTGTGTCCATGTCACAGTGAGGGGTATGGTGTGTGTCGGTGTCACCGTGAGGGGTGTGGGGTGTGTCAGTGTCACAGTGAGGGGTGTGGGGTGTGTCAGTGTCACAGTGAGGGCTGTGGGGTGTGTCTGTGTCACAGTGAGGGTGTGGGGTGTGTCGGAGTCACACTGAGGGGTGAGTGGTGAGTCCGTGTCACAGTGAGGGGTGAGGGGTGTGTCGGTGTCACTGTGACGGGTGAGGGGTGTGTCCGTGTCACAGTGAGGGGTGTGGGGTGTGTCCGTGTCGTAGTGAGGGTGTGGGGTGTGTCAGTGTCACAGTGTGGGGTGTGTCCGTATCACAGTGACGGGTGTGGGGTGTGTCGGTGTCACAGTGACGGGTGTGGGATGTGTCGGTGTCACTGTGAGGGCTGTGGGGTGTATCAGTGTCACAGTGAGGAATGTGTGGTGTGTTGGTGTCACAGTGAGGGGTGTAGGGTGTGTAAGTGTCACAGTGATGGGTGTGAGGTGTGTCAGTGTGACAGTGACGGGTGTGGGGTGTGTGGTGTGTCGGTGTCACAGTGAGGGGTGTGGGGTGTGTCGTTGTCACATTGAGGGGTGTGGGGTGTGTCCATGTCACAGTGAGGGGTGTGGGGTGTGTCAGTATCACAGTGAGGGTGTGGGGTGTGTCAGTGTCACAGTGAGGGTTGTGGAGTGTGTCAGTGTCACAGTTACGGGTGTGGGGTGTGTCGTTGTCACATTGAGGGGTGTGGGGTGTGTCCGTGTGACAGTCAGAGGTGCGGGGCGTGTCGGTGTTACAGTGAGGAATGTGTGTTGCGTCAGTGTCACAGTGAGGGGTGAGGGGTGTGTCGGTGTCACAGTGAGGGGTGTGGGGTGTGTGGGTGTCACAGTGAGGGGTATGGGGTGTGTCGGTGTTACAGTGAGGGGTGTGGGGTGTGTCAGTGTTATAGTGAGGGTGTGGGGTGTGTCGGTGTCACAGTGAGGGGTGAGGGGTGTGTCGGTGTCACTGTGACGGGTGAGGGGTGTGTCCGTGTCACAGTGAGGGGTGTGGGGTGTGTCCGTGTCGTAGTGAGCGTGTGGGGTGTGTCAGTGTCACAGTGTGGGGTGTGTCCGTATCACAGTGACGGGTGTGGGGTGTGTCGGTGTCACAGTGACGGGTGTGGGATGTGTCGGTGTCACTGTGAGGGCTGTGGGGTGTATCAGTGTCACAGTGAGGAATGTGTGGTGTGTTGGTGTCACAGTGAGGGGTGTAGGGTGTGTAAGTGTCACAGTGATGGGTGTGAGGTGTGTCAGTGTGACAGTGACGGGTGTGGGGTGTGTGGTGTGTCGGTGTCACAGTGAGGGGTGTGGGGTGTGTCGTTGTCACATTGAGGGGTGCGGGGTGTGTCCATGTCACAGTGAGGGGTGTGGGGTGTGTCAGTATCACAGTGAGGGTGTGGGGTGTGTCAGTGTCACAGTGAGGGTTGTGGAGTGTGTCAGTGTCACAGTTACGGGTGTGGGGTGTGTCGTTGTCACATTGAGGGGTGTGGGGTGTGTCCGTGTGACAGTCAGAGGTGCGGGGCGTGTCGGTGTTACAGTGAGGAATGTGTGTTGCGTCAGTGTCACAGTGAGGGGTGAGGGGTGTGTCGGTGTCACAGTGAGGGGTGTGGGGTGTGTGGGTGTCACAGTGAGGGGTATGGGGTGTGTCGGTGTTACAGTGAGGGGTGTGGGGTGTGTCAGTGTTATAGTGAGGGTGTGGGGTGTGTCGGTGTCACAGTGAGGGGTGAGGGGTGTGTCAGTGTCACAGTGAGGGCTGTGGGGTGTGTCCGTGTCACAGTGCGGGATGTGTCAGTGTGACAGTGAGGGGTGGGGAGTGTTTCGGTGTTACAGTGAGGGGTGGGGAGTGTGTCAGTGTCACAGTGAGGGGTGGGGAGTGTGTCAGTGTCACAGTGAGGGGTGTGGGCTGTGTCAGTGTCACAGTGAGAGGTGTGACGGTGTCACAGTGAGGGGTATGGGGTGTGTCAGTGTCACTGTGAGGAATGTGGGGTGTGTCATTGTCACAGTGAGGGGTGTGGGGTGTGTCAGTGTCACAGTGAGGGGTGTGGAGTGCGTCGGTGTGACAGTGAGAGGTGTGGGATGTGTCAGTGTCACAGTGAGGGGTGTGGGGTGTGTCAGTGTCACAGTGAGGGGTGTGGGGTGGTCAGTGTCACAGTGTGGGGTGTGTCGGTGTCACAGTGAGGGGTGTGTCGGTGTCACAGTGAGGGGTGTGGGGTGTGTTGGTGTCACAGTGAGAGGTGTGGGGTGTGTCGGTGTCACAGTGAGGGGTGTGGGATGTGTCAGTGTCACAGTGAGGGGTGTGGGGTGTGTCTGTGTCACAGTGATGGGTGTGTGGTGTGTCGGTGTCACAGTGAGGGGTGTGGGGTGTGTCAGTGTCACAGTGAGGGTTGTGGAGTGTGTCAGTGTCACAGTGAGAGTGTGGGGTGTGTCGGTGTCACAGTGAGGGGTCTGGGGTGCGTCAGTGTCAGAGTGAGGGGTGAGGGGTCTGTCGGTGTCACAGTGAGGGGTGTGGGGTGTGTCGGTGTCATAGTGAGGGGTGAGGGGTGTGTCGGTGCCACAGTGAGAGGTGTGGGGTGTGTCCGTGTCACAGTGAGGTGTGTGGGGTGTGTCTGTGTCACAGTGAGGGTGTGGGGTGTGTCGGAGTCACACTGAGGGGTGAGTGGTGTGTCCGTGTCACAGTGATGGGTGTGGGGTGTGTCGGTGTCACAGTGAGAGGTGTGGGGTGTGTCGGTGTCATAGTGAGGGGTGAGGGGTGTGTCGGTGCCACAGTGAGGGTTGTGGAGTGTGTCGGTGTCACAGTGAAAGGTGTGGGGTGTGTCGGTGTCACAGTGAGAGGTGAGGGGTGTGTCGGTGTCACAGTGAGGGGTGTGGCATGTGTCAGTGTCGCAGTGAGGGGTGTGGGGTGTCTCAGTGTCACAGTGAGGGATGTGGGGTGTGTCGGTGTGACAGTGAGGGGTGTGGGATGTTTCAGTGTCACAGTGAGGAGTGTGGGATGTATCGGTGTCACAGTGTGGGGTGCGGAGTGTGTCAGTGTCACAGTGTGGGGTGTGTCCGTGTCACAGTGAGGGGTGTGGGGTGTGTCGGTGTCACAGTGTGGGGAGTGTCCGTGTCACAGTGACAGGTGTGGGGTGTGTCAGTGTCACAGTGACGGGTATGGGATGTGTCCGTGTCACAGTGAGGGGTGTGGGGTGTGTCAGTGTCACAGTGTGGGGTGTGTCTGTGTCACAGTGAGGGGCGTGGGGTGTGTCAGTGTGAGTGAGGGTTTGGGGTGTGTCGGTGTCACGGTGAATGGTGTGTCCGTGTCACAGTGAGGGGTGAGGGGTGTGTCCGTGTCATAGTGAGGGTGTGGAGTGTGTCGGAGTCACGGTGAGTGGTGTGTCCGTGTCACAGTGAGGGGTGTGGGGTGGGTCGGTGTCACAGTGAGGGTGAGGGGTGTGTCGGTGTCACTGTGAGGGGTGTGGGGTGTGTCAGTGTCACAGTGTGGGGTGTGTCCGTGTCACAGTGTGGGGTGTGTCCGTATTACATTGAGGGGTGTGGGGTGTGTCAGTGTCACAGTGAGAGTTGTGGAGTGTGTCAGTGTCACAGTGAGAGTGTGGGGTGTGTCGGTGTCACAGTGAGTGGTCAGGGGTGTGGTATGTGTCAGTGTCACAGTGAGGGGTGTGGGGTGTGTCAGTGTCACAGTGAGGGTGAGGGGTGTGTCGGTGTCACAGTGAGGGGTTTGTGGTGTGACGGTGTCACAGTGAGGGGTGTGTCGGTGTCACAGTGAGAGGTGTGGGGTGTGTCGGTGTCACAGTGAGGGGTGTGTCTGTGTCACAGTGAGGGTGTAGGGTGTGTCGGAGTCACACTGAGGGGTGAGTGGTGTGTCTGTGCCACAGTGAGGGGTGTGGTGTGTGTCGTTGTCACAGTGAGGGGTGTGGGGTGTGTTTGTGTCACAGTGAGGGGTGCGGGGTGTGTCAGTGTCACAGTGAGGGGTGAGGGGTGTGTTGGTGTCACCGTGATGGGTGAGGGGTGTGGGGTGTGTCACAGTGAGGGGTGTAGGTTGTGTCAGTGTCACAGTGAGGGTTGCGGGGTGTGTCCGTGTGACAGTGAGGGGTGGGGAGTGTGTCGGTGTCACATTGACGGGTGTGGGGTCTGTCATTGTCACAGTGAGGGTGTGGGGTGTGTCCGTGTCACAGTGAGGGGTGTGGGGTGTGTCAGTGTCACAGTGAGGGGCGTGGGGTGTGTCAGTGTCACAGTGTGGGGTGTGTCCATGTCACAGTGAGGGGTATGGTGTGTGTCGGTGTCACCGTGAGGGGTGTGGGGTGTGTCAGTGTCACAGTGAGGGGTGTAGGGTGTGTCAGTGTCACAGTGAGGGTTGCGGGGTGTGTCCGTGTGACAGTGAGGGGTGGGGAGTGTGTCGGTGTCACAGTGACGGGTGTGGGGTGTGTCATTGTCACAGTGAGGGTGTGGGGTGTGTCCGTGTCACAGTGAGGGGTGTGGGGTGTGTCATTGTCACAGTGTGGGATGTGTCCGTGTCACAGTGAGGGGTATGGTGTGTGTCGGTGTCACAGTGAGGGGCGTGGGGTGTGTCAGTGTGAGTGAGGGTGCGGGGTGTGTGATTGTCACAGTGAGAGGGTGTGGGGTATGTCGGTGTCACGGTGAGCGCTGTGTCGGAGTCACACTGAGGGGTGAGGTGTGTGTCCGTGTCACAGTGAGGGGTGAAGGGTGTGTCGGTGTCACAGTGAGAGGTGTAAGGTGTTGGGTGTGTCCGTGTCACAGTGAGGGGTGAGGGGTGTGTCCGTGTCATAGTGAGGGTGTGGAGTGTGTCGGAGTCACGGTGAGTGGTGTGTCCGTGTCACAGTGAGGGGTGTGGGGTGGGTCGGTGTCACAGTGAGGGTGAGGGGTGTGTCGGTGTCACTGTGAGGGGTGTGGGGTGTGTCGGTGTCACAGTGAGGGGTGTGGGGTGTGTCAGTGTCACAGTGTGGGGTGTGTCCGTGTCACAGTGTGGGGTGTGTCCGTATTACATTGAGGGGTGTGGGGTGTGTCAGTGTCACAGTGAGAGTTGTGGAGTGTGTCAGTGTCACAGTGAGAGTTGTGGAGTGTGTCAGTGTCACAGTGAGAGTGTGGGGTGTGTCGGTGTCACAGTGAGTGGTCAGGGGTGTGGTATGTGTCAGTGTCACAGTGAGGGGTGTGGGGTGTGTCAGTGTCACAGTGAGGGTGAGGGGTGTGTCGGTGTCACAGTGAGGGGTGAGGGGTGTGTCGGTGTCACAGTGAGGGGTTTGTGGTGTGACGGTGTCACAGTGAGGGGTGTGTCGGTGTCACAGTGAGGGGTGTGTCGGTGTCACAGTGAGAGGTGTGGGGTGTGTCGGTGTCACAGTGAGGGGTGTGGGGTGTGTCTGTGTCACAGTGAGGGTGTAGGGTGTGTCGGAGTCACACTGAGGGGTGAGTGGTGTGTCCGTGCCACAGTGAGGGGTGTGGGGTGTGTCATTGTCACAGTGAGGGGTGTGGGGTGTGTTTGTGTCACAGTGAGGGGTGCGGGGTGTGTCAGTGTCACAGTGAGGGGTGAGGGGTGCGTTGGTGTCACCGTGATGGGTGAGGGGTGTGGGGTGTGTCACAGTGAGGGTTGTAGGTTGTGTCAGTGTCACAGTGAGGGTTGCGGGGTGTGTCCGTGTGACAGTGAGGGGTGGGGAGTGTGTCGGTGTCACATTGACGGGTGTGGGGTCTGTCATTGTCACAGTGAGGGTGTGGGGTGTGTCCGTGTCACAGTGAGGGGTGTGGGGTGTGTCAGTGTCACAGTGAGGGGCGTGGGTGTGTCAGTGTCACAGTGTGGGGTGTGTCCATGTCACAGTGAGGGGTATGGTGTGTGTCGGTGTCACCGTGAGGGGTGTGGGGTGTGTCAGTGTCACAGTGAGGGGTGTGGGGTGTGTCAGTGTCACAGTGAGGGCTGTGGGGTGTGTCTGTGTCACAGTGAGGGTGTGGGGTGTGTCGGAGTCACACTGAGGGGTGAGTGGTGAGTCCGTGTCACAGTGAGGGGTGAGGGGTGTGTCGGTGTCACTGTGACGGGTGAGGGGTGTGTCCGTGTCACAGTGAGGGGTGTGGGGTGTGTCCGTGTCGTAGTGAGGGTGTGGGGTGTGTCAGTGTCACAGTGTGGGGTGTGTCCGTATCACAGTGACGGGTGTGGGGTGTGTCGGTGTCACAGTGACGGGTGTGGGATGTGTCGGTGTCACTGTGAGGGCTGTGGGGTGTATCAGTGTCACAGTGAGGAATGTGTGGTGTGTTGGTGTCACAGTGAGGGGTGTAGGGTGTGTAAGTGTCACAGTGATGGGTGTGAGGTGTGTCAGTGTGACAGTGACGGGTGTGGGGTGTGTGGTGTGTCGGTGTCACAGTGAGGGGTGTGGGGTGTGTCGTTGTCACATTGAGGGGTGTGGGGTGTGTCCATGTCACAGTGAGGGGTGTGGGGTGTGTCAGTATCACAGTGAGGGTGTGGGGTGTGTCAGTGTCACAGTGAGGGTTGTGGAGTGTGTCAGTGTCACAGTTACGGGTGTGGGGTGTGTCGTTGTCACATTGAGGGGTGTGGGGTGTGTCCGTGTGACAGTCAGAGGTGCGGGGCGTGTCGGTGTTACAGTGAGGAATGTGTGTTGCGTCAGTGTCACAGTGAGGGGTGAGGGGTGTGTCGGTGTCACAGTGAGGGGTGTGGGGTGTGTGGGTGTCACAGTGAGGGGTATGGGGTGTGTCGGTGTTACAGTGAGGGGTGTGGGGTGTGTCAGTGTTATAGTGAGGGTGTGGGGTGTGTCGGTGTCACAGTGAGGGGTGAGGGGTGTGTCAGTGTCACAGTGAGGGCTGTGGGGTGTGTCCGTGTCACAGTGCGGGATGTGTCAGTGTGACAGTGAGGGGTGGGGAGTGTTTCGGTGTTACAGTGAGGGGTGGGGAGTGTGTCAGTGTCACAGTGAGGGGTGGGGAGTGTGTCAGTGTCACAGTGAGGGGTGTGGGCTGTGTCAGTGTCACAGTGAGAGGTGTGACGGTGTCACAGTGAGGGGTATGGGGTGTGTCAGTGTCACTGTGAGGAATGTGGGGTGTGTCATTGTCACAGTGAGGGGTGTGGGGTGTGTCAGTGTCACAGTGAGGGGTGTGGAGTGCGTCGGTGTGACAGTGAGAGGTGTGGGATGTGTCAGTGTCACAGTGAGGGGTGTGGGGTGTGTCAGTGTCACAGTGAGGGGTGTGGGGTGGTCAGTGTCACAGTGTGGGGTGTGTCGGTGTCACAGTGAGGGGTGTGTCGGTGTCACAGTGAGGGGTGTGGGGTGTGTCGGTGTCACAGTGAGAGGTGTGGGGTGTGTCGGTGTCACAGTGAGGGGTGTGGGATGTGTCAGTGTCACAGTGAGGGGTGTGGGGTGTGTCTGTGTCACAGTGATGGGTGTGTGGTGTGTCGGTGTCACAGTGAGGGGTGTGGGGTGTGTCAGTGTCACAGTGAGGGGTGTGGAGTGCGTCGGTGTGACAGTGAGACGTGTGGGGTGTGACGGTGTCACAGTGAGGGGTGTGGGATGTGTCGCTGTCACAGTGAAGGGTGTGGGATGTGTCAGTGTCACATTGAGGGGTGTGGGGTGTGAAGTGTCACAGTGAGGGGTACGGGGTGTGTCAGTGTTACAGTGAGGGGTGTGGAGTGTGTCGGTGTCACAGTGAGAAGTGTGGGGTGTGTCCGTGTCACAGTGAGGGGTGCAGGGTGTGTCAGTGTGACAGTGAGGGGTGTGGGGTGTGTCAGTGTCACAGTGAGGGGTGTGTCAGTGTGACATTGAGGGGTGTGGGGTGTGTCGGTGTCACAGTGAGGGGTGTGGGGTGTGTCAGTGTCACAGTGAGGGTTGTGGAGTGTGTCAGTGTCACAGTGAGAGTGTGGGGTGTGTCGGTGTCACAGTGAGGGGTCTGGGGTGCGTCAGTGTCAGAGTGAGGGGTGAGGGGTGTGTCCGTGTCACAGTGAGGGGTGTGGGGTGTGTCAGTGTCACAGTAAGGGTGAGGGGTCTGTCGGCGTCACAGTGAGGGGTGTGGGGTGTGTCGGTGTCATAGTGAGGGGTGAGGGGTGTGTCGGTGCCACAGTGAGAGGTGTGGGGTGTGTCCGTGTCACAGTGAGGTGTGTGGGGTGTGTCTGTGTCACAGTGAGGGTGTGGGGTGTGTCGGAGTCACACTGAGGGGTGAGTGGTGTGTCCGTGTCACAGTGATGGGTGTGGGGTGTGTCGGTGTCACAGTGAGAGGTGTGGGGTGTGTCGGTGTCATAGTGAGGGGTGAGGGGTGTGTCGGTGCCACAGTGAGGGTTGTGGAGTGTGTCGGTGTCACAGTGAAAGGTGTGGGGTGTGTCGGTGTCACAGTGAGAGGTGAGGGGTGTGTCGGTGTCACAGTGAGGGGTGTGGCATGTGTCAGTGTCGCAGTGAGGGGTGTGGGGTGTCTCAGTGTCACAGTGAGGGATGTGGGGTGTGTCGGTGTGACAGTGAGGGGTGTGGGATGTTTCAGTGTCACAGTGAGGAGTGTGGGATGTATCGGTGTCACAGTGTGGGGTGCGGAGTGTGTCAGTGTCACAGTGTGGGGTGTGTCCGTGTCACAGTGAGGGGTGTGGGGTGTGTCGGTGTCACAGTGTGGGGAGTGTCCGTGTCACAGTGACAGGTGTGGGGTGTGTCAGTGTCACAGTGACGGGTATGGGATGTGTCCGTGTCACAGTGAGGGGTGTGGGGTGTGTCAGTGTCACAGTGTGGGGTGTGTCTGTGTCACAGTGAGGGGCGTGGGGTGTGTCAGTGTGAGTGAGGGTTTGGGGTGTGTCGGTGTCACGGTGAATGGTGTGTCGGAGTCACACTGAGGGGTGAGGGGTGTGTCCGTGTCACAGTGAGGGGTGGAGGGTGTGTCGGTGTCACAGTGAGAGGTGTAGGGTGTGTCCGTGTCACAGTGAGGGGTGTGGGGTGTGTCCGTGTCATAATGAGGGTGTGGAGTATGTCGGAGTCACGGTGAGGGGTGTGGGGTATGTCGGTGTCACGGTGAGGGGTGTGTCGGAGTCACACTGAGGGGTGAGGGGTGTTTCGGTGTCACAGTGAGAGGCGTAGGGTGTGTCCGTGTCACAGTGAGGGGTGTGGGGTGTGTCCGTGTCATAGTGAGGTGTGGAGTGTGTCCGTGTCACAGTGAGGGGTGAGGGGTGTGGTGGTGTCACAGTGAGGGGTGTGGGGTGTGTCAGTGTCACAGTGTGGGGTGTGTCCGTCTCACATTGAGGGGTGTGGGGTGCGTCGGTGTCACAGTGTGGGGTGTCTCCGTGTCACAGTGACGGGTGTGGAGTGTGTCGGTGTCACAGTGAGGGGTTTGGGGTGTGTCTGTGTCACAGTGTAGGGTGTGGGGTGAGTTGGTGTCACAGTGAGGGGTGTGGGGTGTGTCAGTGTCACAGTGAGGGGGAGGGGTGTGTCGGTGTCACAGTGAGGGGTGTGGGGTGTGTCAGTGTCACAGTGTGGGGTGTGTCCGTCTCACATTGAGGGGTATGGGGTGCGTCGGTGTCACAGTGTGGGGTGTGTCCGTGTCACAGTGACGGGTGTGGAGTGTGTCGGTGTCACAGTGAGGGGTGTGGGGTGTGTCTGTGTCACAGTGTAGGGTGTGGGGTGAGTTGGTGTCACAGTGAGGGGTGAGGGGTGTGTCGGTGTCACAGTGAGGGGTGTGGGGTGTGTCAGTGTCACAGTGAGGGGGAGGGGTGTGTCGGTGTCACAGTGAGAGGTGTGGGGTGTGTCGGTGTCACAGTGAGGGTGTGGGGTGTGTCGGTGTCACAGTGACGGGTGTGGGGTGTGTCAGTGTCACGGTGAGGGGTGTGTCAGTGTCACAGTGAGGGGTGTGGGGTGTGTCGTCACAGTGAGGGGTGAGGGGTGTGTCGGTGTCACAGTGAGGGGTGTGGGGTGTGTCAGTGTCACTGTGAGGGGTGTGGGGTGTTACATTGAGGGTGTGAGGTGTGTCGGTGTCACAGTGAGGGGTGTGGGGTGTGTCAGTGTCACAGTGAGGGGTGTGTCGGTGTCACATTGAGGGATGTGGGGTGTGAAGTGTCACAGTGAGGGGTGCGGGGTGGGTCAGTGTTACAGTGAGTGGTGAGGGGTGTGTCGGTGTCACAGTGAGGTGTGCGGAGTGTGTTGGTGTCACAGTGAGGGTTGTGGGGTGTGTCTGTGTCACAGTGTAGGGTGTGGGGTGAGTTGGTGTCACAGTGAGGGGTGAGGGGTGTGTCAGTGTCACTGTGAGGGGGAGGGGTGTGTCGGTGTCACAGTGAGAGGTGTAGGGTGTGTCGGTGTCACAGTGACGGGTGTGGGGTGTGTCAGTGTCACAGTGAGGGGTGTGGAGTGCGTCGGTGTGACAGTGAGGGGTGTGGGGTGTGTCGGTGTCACTGTGAGGGGTGTGGGGTGTGTCAGTGTCACAGTGAGGGGTGAGGGGTGTGTCAGTGTCACAGTGAGGGGTGTGTCGGTGTCACTGTGAGGGGTGTGGAGTGTGTCGGTGTCACAGTGAGTTGTGTGGGGTGTGTCGGTGTCACAGTGAGGGTGTGGGGTGTGAAGTGTCACAGTGAGGGGTGCGGAGTGTGTCGGTGTCACAGTGAGGGGTGTGGGGTGTTTCTGTGTCACAGTGTAGGGTGTGGGGTGAGTTGGTGTCACAGTGAGGGGTGAGGGGTGTGTCGGTGTCACAGTGAGGGGTGTGGGGTGTGTCGGTGTCACAGTGTAGGGTGTGGGGTGAGTTGGTGTCACGGTGAGGGGTGTGTCGGTGTCACAGTGAGGGGTGTGGGGTGTGTCAGTGTCACAGTGAGGGGTGAGAAGTGTGTTGTTGCCACAGTGAGGGGTGTGGGGTGTGTCAGTGTCACAGTGAGGGGTGTGGGGTGTGTCGGTGTCACTGTGAGCGGTGTGGGGTGTGTGAGTGTCACAGTGATGGGTGTGAGGTGTGTCAGTGTGACAGTGACGGGTGTGGGGTGTGTGGTGTGTCGGTGTCAAATTGAGTGGTGTGGGGTGTGTCCATGTCACAGTGAGGGGTGAGGGATGTGTCGGTGTCACTGTGAGGGGTGTGGGGTGTGTCAGTGTCACAGTGAGGGGTGTGGAGTGTGTCGGTGTCACAGTGAGGGGTGTGGAGTGTGTCAGTGTCACAGTGAGGGGTGAGGGGTGTGTTGGTGTCACCGTGATGGGTGAGGGGTGTGGGGTGTGTCACAGTGAGGGGTGTAGGTTGTGTCAGTGTCACAGTGAGGGTTGCGGGGTGTGTCCGTGTGACAGTGAGGGGTGGGGAGTGTGTCGGTGTCACATTGACGGGTGTGGGGTCTGTCATTGTCACAGTGAGGGTGTGGGGTGTGTCCGTGTCACAGTGAGGGGTGTGGGGTGTGTCAGTGTCACAGTGAGGGGCGTGGGGTGTGTCAGTGTCACAGTGTGGGGTGTGTCCATGTCACAGTGAGGGGTATGGTGTGTGTCGGTGTCACCGTGAGGGGTGTGGGGTGTGTCAGTGTCACAGTGAGGGGTGTAGGGTGTGTCAGTGTCACAGTGAGGGTTGCGGGGTGTGTCCGTGTGACAGTGAGGGGTGGGGAGTGTGTCGGTGTCACAGTGACGGGTGTAGGGTGTGTCATTGTCACAGTGAGGGTGTGGGGTGTGTCCGTGTCACAGTGAGGGGTGTGGGGTGTGTCATTGTCACAGTGTGGGATGTGTCCGTGTCACAGTGAGGGGTATGGTGTGTGTCGGTGTCACAGTGAGGGGCGTGGGGTGTGTCAGTGTGAGTGAGGGTGCGGGGTGTGTGATTGTCACAGTGAGAGGGTGTGGGGTATGTCGGTGTCACGGTGAGCGCTGTGTCGGAGTCACACTGAGGGGTGAGGTGTGTGTCCGTGTCACAGTGAGGGGTGAAGGGTGTGTCGGTGTCACAGTGAGAGGTGTAAGGTGTTGGGTGTGTCCGTGTCACAGTGAGGGGTGAGGGGTGTGTCCGTGTCATAGTGAGGGTGTGGAGTGTGTCGGAGTCACGGTGAGTGGTGTGTCCGTGTCACAGTGAGGGGTGTGGGGTGGGTCGGTGTCACAGTGAGGGTGAGGGGTGTGTCGGTGTCACTGTGAGGGGTGTGGGGTGTGTCGGTGTCACAGTGAGGGGTGTGGGGTGTGTCAGTGTCACAGTGTGGGGTGTGTCCGTGTCACAGTGTGGGGTGTGTCCGTATTACATTGAGGGGTGTGGGGTGTGTCAGTGTCACAGTGAGAGTTGTGGAGTGTGTCAGTGTCACAGTGAGAGTGTGGGGTGTGTCGGTGTCACAGTGAGTGGTCAGGGGTGTGTTATGTGTCGGTGTCACAGTGAGGGGTGTGTCGGTGTCACAGTGAGAGGTGTGGGGTGTGTCGGTGTCACAGTGAGGGGTGTGGGGTGTGTCTGTGTCACAGTGAGGGTGTAGGGTGTGTCGGAGTCACACTGAGGGGTGAGTGGTGTGTCCGTGCCACAGTGAGGGGTGTGGGGTGTGTCGTTGTCACAGTGAGGGGTGTGGGGTGTGTTTGTGTCACAGTGAGGGGTGCGGGGTGTGTCAGTGTCACAGTGAGGGGTGAGGGGTGCGTTGGTGTCACCGTGATGGGTGAGGGGTGTGGGGTGTGTCACAGTGAGGGGTGTAGGTTGTGTCAGTGTCACAGTGAGGGTTGCGGGGTGTGTCCGTGTGACAGTGAGGGGTGGGGAGTGTGTCGGTGTCACATTGACGGGTGTGGGGTCTGTCATTGTCACAGTGAGGGTGTGGGGTGTGTCCGTGTCACAGTGAGGGGTGTGGGGTGTGTCAGTGTCACAGTGAGGGGCGTGGGGTGTGTCAGTGTCACAGTGTGGGGTGTGTCCATGTCACAGTGAGGGGTATGGTGTGTGTCGGTGTCACCGTGAGGGGTGTGGGGTGTGTCAGTGTCACAGTGAGGGGTGTGGGGTGTGTCTGTGTCACAGTGAGGGTGTGGGGTGTGTCGGAGTCACACTGAGGGGTGAGTGGTGAGTCCGTGTCACAGTGAGGGGTGAGGGGTGTGTCGGTGTCACTGTGACGGGTGAGGGGTGTGTCCGTGTCACAGTGAGGGGTGTGGGGTGTGTCCGTGTCGTAGTGAGGGTGTGGGGTGTGTCAGTGTCACAGTGTGGGGTGTGTCCGTATCACAGTGACGGGTGTGGGGTGTGTCGGTGTCACAGTGACGGGTGTGGGATGTGTCGGTGTCACTGTGAGGGCTGTGGGGTGTATCAGTGTCACAGTGAGGAATGTGTGGTGTGTTGGTGTCACAGTGAGGGGTGTAGGGTGTGTAAGTGTCACAGTGATGGGTGTGAGGTGTGTCAGTGTGACAGTGACGGGTGTGGGGTGTGTGGTGTGTCGGTGTCACAGTGAGGGGTGTGGGGTGTGTCGTTGTCACATTGAGGGGTGTGGGGTGTGTCCATGTCACAGTGAGGGGTGTGGGGTGTGTCAGTATCACAGTGAGGGTGTGGGGTGTGTCAGTGTCACAGTGAGGGTTGTGGAGTGTGTCAGTGTCACAGTTACGGGTGTGGGGTGTGTCGTTGTCACATTGAGGGGTGTGGGGTGTGTCCGTGTGACAGTCAGAGGTGCGGGGCGTGTCGGTGTTACAGTGAGGAATGTGTGTTGCGTCAGTGTCACAGTGAGGGGTGAGGGGTGTGTCGGTGTCACAGTGAGGGGTGTGGGGTGTGTGGGTGTCACAGTGAGGGGTATGGGGTGTGTCGGTGTTACAGTGAGGGGTGTGGGGTGTGTCAGTGTTATAGTGAGGGTGTGGGGTGTGTCGGTGTCACAGTGAGGGGTGAGGGGTGTGTCAGTGTCACAGTGAGGGCTGTGGGGTGTGTCCGTGTCACAGTGCGGGATGTGTCAGTGTGACAGTGAGGGGTGGGGAGTGTTTCGGTGTTACAGTGAGGGGTGGGGAGTGTGTCAGTGTCACAGTGAGGGGTGTGGGCTGTGTCAGTGTCACAGTGAGGGGTGTGACGGTGTCACAGTGAGGGGTATGGGGTGTGTCAGTGTCACTGTGAGGAATGTGGGGTGTGTCATTGTCACAGTGAGGGGTGTGGGGTGTGTCGTTGTCACATTGAGGGGTGTGGGGTGTGTCCATGTCACAGTGAGGGGTGTGGGGTGTGTCAGTATCACAGTGAGGGTGTGGGGTGTGTCAGTGTCACAGTGAGGGTTGTGGAGTGTGTCAGTGTCACAGTTACGGGTGTGGGGTGTGTCATTGTCACATTGAGGGGTGTGGGGTGTGTCCGTGTGACAGTCAGAGGTGCGGGGCGTGTCGGTGTTACAGTGAGGAATGTGTGTTGCGTCAGTGTCACAGTGAGGGGTGAGGGGTGTGTCGGTGTCACAGTGAGGGGTGTGGGGTGTGTGGGTGTCACAGTGAGGGGTATGGGGTGTGTCGGTGTTACAGTGAGGGGTGTGGGGTGTGTCAGTGTTATAGTGAGGGTGTGGGGT
The DNA here is from genome assembly GCF_030028105.1 of Mobula birostris. Lineage (NCBI taxonomy): Eukaryota > Metazoa > Chordata > Chondrichthyes > Myliobatiformes > Myliobatidae > Mobula > Mobula birostris. Next base: position 8,599,139 of record NC_092393.1, on the reverse strand, counting down.
GTGTCGGTGTCACAGTGAGGGGTGAGGGGTGTGTCAGTGTCACAGTGAGGGCTGTGGGGTGTGTCCGTGTCACAGTGCGGGATGTGTCAGTGTGACAGTGAGGGGTGGGGAGTGTTTCGGTGTTACAGTGAGGGGTGGGGAGTGTGTCAGTGTCACAGTGAGGGGTGTGGGCTGTGTCAGTGTCACAGTGAGGGGTGTGACGGTGTCACAGTGAGGGGTATGGGGTGTGTCAGTGTCACTGTGAGGAATGTGGGGTGTGTCATTGTCACAGTGAGGGGTGTGGGGTGTGTCGTTGTCACATTGAGGGGTGTGGGGTGTGTCCATGTCACAGTGAGGGGTGTGGGGTGTGTCAGTATCACAGTGAGGGTGTGGGGTGTGTCAGTGTCACAGTGAGGGTTGTGGAGTGTGTCAGTGTCACAGTTACGGGTGTGGGGTGTGTCGTTGTCACATTGAGGGGTGTGGGGTGTGTCCGTGTGACAGTCAGAGGTGCGGGGCGTGTCGGTGTTACAGTGAGGAATGTGTGTTGCGTCAGTGTCACAGTGAGGGGTGAGGGGTGTGTCGGTGTCACAGTGAGGGGTGTGGGGTGTGTGGGTGTCACAGTGAGGGGTATGGGGTGTGTCGGTGTTACAGTGAGGGGTGTGGGGTGTGTCAGTGTTATAGTGAGGGTGTGGGGTGTGTCGGTGTCACAGTGAGGGGTGAGGGGTGTGTCAGTGTCACAGTGAGGGCTGTGGGGTGTGTCCGTGTCACAGTGCGGGATGTGTCAGTGTGACAGTGAGGGGTGGGGAGTGTTTCGGTGTTACAGTGAGGGGTGGGGAGTGTGTCAGTGTCACAGTGAGGGGTGGGGAGTGTGTCAGTGTCACAGTGAGGGGTGTGGGCTGTGTCAGTGTCACAGTGAGAGGTGTGACGGTGTCACAGTGAGGGGTATGGGGTGTGTCAGTGTCACTGTGAGGAATGTGGGGTGTGTCATTGTCACAGTGAGGGGTGTGGGGTGTGTCAGTGTCACAGTGAGGGGTGTGGAGTGCGTCGGTGTGACAGTGAGAGGTGTGGGATGTGTCAGTGTCACAGTGAGGGGTGTGGGGTGTGTCAGTGTCACAGTGAGGGGTGTGGGGTGGTCAGTGTCACAGTGTGGGGTGTGTCGGTGTCACAGTGAGGGGTGTGTCGGTGTCACAGTGAGGGGTGTGGGGTGTGTCGGTGTCACAGTGAGAGGTGTGGGGTGTGTCGGTGTCACAGTGAGGGGTGTGGGATGTGTCAGTGTCACAGTGAGGGGTGTGGGGTGTGTCTGTGTCACAGTGATGGGTGTGTGGTGTGTCGGTGTCACAGTGAGGGGTGTGGGGTGTGTCAGTGTCACAGTGAGGGGTGTGGAGTGCGTCGGTGTGACAGTGAGACGTGTGGGGTGTGACGGTGTCACAGTGAGGGGTGTGGGATGTGTCGCTGTCACAGTGAAGGGTGTGGGATGTGTCAGTGTCACATTGAGGGGTGTGGGGTGTGAAGTGTCACAGTGAGGGGTGAGGGGTGTGTCAGTGTCACAGTGAGGGCTGTGGGGTGTGTCCGTGTCACAGTGCGGGATGTGTCAGTGTGACAGTGAGGGGTGGGGAGTGTTTCGGTGTTACAGTGAGGGGTGGGGAGTGTGTCAGTGTCACAGTGAGGGGTGTGGGCTGTGTCAGTGTCACAGTGAGGGGTGTGACGGTGTCACAGTGAGGGGTATGGGGTGTGTCAGTGTCACTGTGAGTCAGTGTCACTGTGAGGAATGTGGGGTGTGTCATTGTCACAGTGAGGGGTGTGGGGTGTGTCGTTGTCACATTGAGGGGTGTGGGGTGTGTCCATGTCACAGTGAGGGGTGTGGGGTGTGTCAGTATCACAGTGAGGTGTGGGGTGTGTCAGTGTCACAGTGAGGGTTGTGGAGTGTGTCAGTGTCACAGTTACGGGTGTGGGGTGTGTCGTTGTCACATTGAGGGGTGTGGGGGTGTGTCCGTGTGACAGTCAGAGGTGCGGGGCGTGTCGGTGTTACAGTGAGGAATGTGTGTTGCGTCAGTGTCACAGTGAGGGGTGAGGGGTGTGTCGGTGTCACAGTGAGGGGTGTGGGGTGTGTGGGTGTCACAGTGAGGGGTATGGGGTGTGTCGGTGTTACAGTGAGGGGTGTGGGGTGTGTCAGTGTTATAGTGAGGGTGTGGGGTGTGGTCGGTGTCACAGTGAGGGGTGAGGGGTGTGTCAGTGTCACAGTGAGGGCTGTGGGGTGTGTCCGTGTCACAGTGCGGGATGTGTCAGTGTGACAGTGAGGGGTGGGGAGTGTTTCGGTGTTACAGTGAGGGGTGGGGAGTGTGTCAGTGTCACAGTGAGGGGTGGGGAGTGTGTCAGTGTCACAGTGAGGGGTGTGGGCTGTGTCAGTGTCACAGTGAGAGGTGTGACGGTGTCACAGTGAGGGGTATGGGGTGTGGTCAGTGTCACTGTGAGGAATGTGGGGTGTGTCATTGTCACAGTGAGGGGTGTGGGGTGTGTCAGTGTCACAGTGAGGGGTGTGGAGTGCGTCGGTGTGACAGTGAGAGGTGTGGGATGTGTCAGTGTCACAGTGAGGGGTGTGGGGTGTGTCAGTGTCACAGTGAGGGGTGTGGGGTGGTCAGTGTCACAGTGTGGGGTGTGTCGGTGTCACAGTGAGGGGTGTGTCGGTGTCACTGTGAGGGGTGTGGGGTGTGTCGGTGTCACAGTGAGAGGTGTGGGGTGTGTCGGTGTCACAGTGAGGGGTGTGGGATGTGTCAGTGTCACAGTGAGGGGTGTGGGGTGTGTCTGTGTCACAGTGATGGGTGTGTGGTGTGTCGGTGTCACAGTGAGGGGTGTGGGGTGTGTCAGTGTCACAGTGAGGGGTGTGGAGTGCGTCGGTGTGACAGTGAGACGTGTGGGGTGTGACGGTGTCACAGTGAGGGGTGTGGGATGTGTCGCTGTCACAGTGAAGGTGTGGGATGTGTCAGTGTCACATTGAGGGGTGTGGGGTGTGAAGTGTCACAGTGAGGGGTACGGGGTGTGTCAGTGTTACAGTGAGGGGTGTGGAGTGTGTCGGTGTCACAGTGAGAAGTGTGGGGTGTGTCCGTGTCACAGTGAGGGGTGCAGGGTGTGTCAGTGTGACAGTGAGGGGTGTGGGGTGTGTCAGTGTCACAGTGAGGGGTGTGTCAGTGTGACATTGAGGGGTGTGGGGTGTGTCGGTGTCACAGTGAGGGGTGTGGGGTGTGTCAGTGTCACAGTGAGGGTTGTGGAGTGTGTCAGTGTCACAGTGAGAGTGTGGGGTGTGTCGGTGTCACAGTGAGGGGTCTGGGGTGCGTCAGTGTCAGAGTGAGGGGTGAGGGGTGTGTCCGTGTCACAGTGAGGGGTGTGGGGTGTGTCAGTGTCACAGTAAGGGTGAGGGGTCTGTCGGCGTCACAGTGAGGGGTGTGGGGTGTGTCGGTGTCATAGTGAGGGGTGAGGGGTGTGTCGGTGCCACAGTGAGAGGTGTGGGGTGTGTCCGTGTCACAGTGAGGTGTGTGGGGTGTGTCTGTGTCACAGTGAGGGTGTGGGGTGTGTCGGAGTCACACTGAGGGGTGAGTGGTGTGTCCGTGTCACAGTGATGGGTGTGGGGTGTGTCGGTGTCACAGTGAGAGGTGTGGGGTGTGTCGGTGTCATAGTGAGGGGTGAGGGGTGTGTCGGTGCCACAGTGAGGGTTGTGGAGTGTGTCGGTGTCACAGTGAAAGGTGTGGGGTGTGTCGGTGTCACAGTGAGAGGTGAGGGGTGTGTCGGTGTCACAGTGAGGGGTGTGGCATGTGTCAGTGTCGCAGTGAGGGGTGTGGGGTGTCTCAGTGTCACAGTGAGGGATGTGGGGTGTGTCGGTGTGACAGTGAGGGGTGTGGGATGTTTCAGTGTCACAGTGAGGAGTGTGGGATGTATCGGTGTCACAGTGTGGGGTGCGGAGTGTGTCAGTGTCACAGTGTGGGGGTGTGTCCGTGTCACAGTGAGGGGTGTGGGGTGTGTCGGTGTCACAGTGTGGGGAGTGTCCGTGTCACAGTGACAGGTGTGGGGTGTGTCAGTGTCACAGTGACGGGTATGGGATGTGTCCGTGTCACAGTGAGGGGTGTGGGGTGTGTCAGTGTCACAGTGTGGGGTGTGTCTGTGTCACAGTGAGGGGCGTGGGGTGTGTAAGTGTGAGTGAGGGTTTGGGGTGTGTCGGTGTCACGGTGAATGGTGTGTCGGAGTCACACTGAGGGGTGAGGGGTGTGTCCGTGTCACAGTGAGGGGAGGAGGGTGTGTCGGTGGTCACAGTGAGAGGTGTAGGGTGTGTCCGTGTCACAGTGAGGGGTGTGGGGTGTGTCCGTGTCATAATGAGGGTGTGGAGTATGTCGGAGTCACGGTGAGGGGTGTGGGGTATGTCGGTGTCACGGTGAGGGGTGTGTCGGAGTCACACTGAGGGGTGAGGGGTGTTTCGGTGTCACAGTGAGAGGTGTAGGGTGTGTCCGTGTCACAGTGAGGGGTGTGGGGTGTGTCCGTGTCATAGTGAGGTGTGGAGTGTGTCCGTGTCACAGTGAGGGGTGAGGGGTGTGGTGGTGTCACAGTGAGGGGTGTGGGGTGTGTCAGTGTCACAGTGTGGGGTGTGTCCGTCTCACATTGAGGGGTGTGGGGTGCGTCGGTGTCACAGTGTGGGGTGTGTCCGTGTCACAGTGACGGGTGTGGAGTGTGTCGGTGTCACAGTGAGGGGTGTGGGGTGTGTCTGTGTCACAGTGTAGGGTGTGGGGTGAGTTGGTGTCACAGTGAGGGGTGTGGGGTGTGTCAGTGTCACAGTGAGGGGGAGGGGTGTGTCGGTGTCACAGTGAGGGGTGTGGGGTGTGTCAGTGTCACAGTGTGGGGTGTGTCCGTCTCACATTGAGGGGTATGGGGTGCGTCGGTGTCACAGTGTGGGGTGTGTCCGTGTCACAGTGACGGGTGTGGAGTGTGTCGGTGTCACAGTGAGGGGTGTGGGGTGTGTCTGTGTCACAGTGTAGGGTGTGGGGTGAGTTGGTGTCACAGTGAGGGGTGAGGGGTGTGTCGGTGTCACAGTGAGGGGTGTGGGGTGTGTCAGTGTCACAGTGAGGGGGAGGGGTGTGTCGGTGTCACAGTGAGAGGTGTGGGGTGTGTCGGTGTCACAGTGAGGGTGTGGGGTGTGTCGGTGTCACAGTGACGGGTGTGGGGTGTGTCAGTGTCACGGTGAGGGGTGTGTCAGTGTCACAGTGAGGGGTGTGGGGTGTGTCGTCACAGTGAGGGGGTGAGGGTGTGTCGGTGTCACAGTGAGGGGTGTGGGGTGTGTCAGTGTCACTGTGAGGGGTGTGGGGTGTTACATTGAGGGTGTGAGGTGTGTCGGTGTCACAGTGAGGGGTGTGGGGTGTGTCAGTGTCACAGTGAGGGGTGTGTCGGTGTCACATTGAGGGATGTGGGGTGTGAAGTGTCACAGTGAGGGGTGCGGGGTGGGTCAGTGTTACAGTGAGTGGTGAGGGGTGTGTCGGTGTCACAGTGAGGTGTGCGGAGTGTGTTGGTGTCACAGTGAGGGTTGTGGGGTGTGTCTGTGTCACAGTGTAGGGTGTGGGGTGAGTTGGTGTCCACAGTGAGGGTGAGGGGTGTGTCAGTGTCACTGTGAGGGGGAGGGGTGTGTCGGTGTCACAGTGAGAGGTGTAGGGTGTGTCGGTGTCACAGTGACGGGTGTGGGGTGTGTCAGTGTCACAGTGAGGGGTGTGGAGTGCGTCGGTGTGACAGTGAGGGGTGTGGGGTGTGTCGGTGTCACTGTGAGGGTGTGGGGTGTGTCAGTGTCACAGTGAGGGGTGAGGGGGTGTGTCAGTGTCACAGTGAGGGGTGTGTCGGTGTCACTGTGAGGGGTGTGGAGTGTGTCGGTGTCACAGTGAGTTGTGTGGGGTGTGTCGGTGTCACAGTGAGGGTGTGGGGTGTGAAGTGTCACAGTGAGGGGTGCGGAGTGTGTCGGTGTCACAGTGAGGGGTGTGGGGTGTTTCTGTGTCACAGTGTAGGGTGTGGGGTGAGTTGGTGTCACAGTGAGGGGTGAGGGGTGTGTCGGTGTCACAGTGAGGGGTGTGGGGTGTGTCGGTGTCACAGTGTAGGGTGTGGGGTGAGTTGGTGTCACGGTGAGGGGTGTGTCGGTGTCACAGTGAGGGGTGTGGGGTGTGTCAGTGTCACAGTGAGGGGTGAGAAGTGTGTTGTTGCCACAGTGAGGGGTGTGGGGTGTGTCAGTGTCACAGTGAGGGGTGTGGGGTGTGTCGGTGTCACTGTGAGCGGTGTGGGGTGTGTGAGTGTCACAGTGATGGGTGTGAGGTGTGTCAGTGTGACAGTGACGGGTGTGGGGTGTGTGGTGTGTCGGTGTCAAATTGAGTGGTGTGGGGTGTGTCCATGTCACAGTGAGGGGTGAGGGATGTGTCGGTGTCACTGTGAGGGGTGTGGGGTGTGTCAGTGTCACAGTGAGGGGTGTGGAGTGTGTCGGTGTCACAGTGAGGGGTGTGGAGTGTGTCAGTGTCACAGTGAGGGCTGTGGGGTGCGTCCGTGTCACAGTGTGGGATGTGTCGGTGTTACAGTGATGGGTGTGTGGTGTGTCAGTGTCACTGTGAGGGGTGTGGGGTGTGTCAGTGTCACAGTGAGGGGTGTGGAGTGTGTCAGTGTCACAGTGACGGGTGTGGGATGTGTCAGTGTCACAGTGAGGGGTGTGGGGTGTGTCGGTGTCACAGTGAGGGGTGTGGGATGTGTCAGTGTCACAGTGAGGGGCGTGGGGTGTGTAAGTGTGAGTGAGGGTTTGGGGTGTGTCGGTGTCACGGTGAATGGTGTGTCGGAGTCACACTGAGGGGTGAGGGGTGTGTCCGTGTCACAGTGAGGGGAGGAGGGTGTGTCGGTGTCACAGTGAGAGGTGTAGGGTGTGTCCGTGTCACAGTGAGGGGGTGTGGGGTGTGTCCGTGTCATAATGAGGGTGTGGAGTATGTCGGAGTCACGGTGAGGGGTGTGGGGTATGTCGGTGTCACGGTGAGGGGTGTGTCGGAGTCACACTGAGGGGTGAGGGGTGTTTCGGTGTCACAGTGAGAGGTGTAGGGTGTGTCCGTGTCACAGTGAGGGGTGTGGGGTGTGTCCGTGTCATAGTGAGGTGTGGAGTGTGTCCGTGTCACAGTGAGGGGTGAGGGGTGTGGTGGTGTCACAGTGAGGGGGTGTGGGGTGTGTCAGTGTCACAGTGTGGGGTGTGTCCGTCTCACATTGAGGGGTGTGGGGTGCGTCGGTGTCACAGTGTGGGGTGTGTCCGTGTCACAGTGACGGGTGTGGAGTGTGTCGGTGTCACAGTGAGGGGTGTGGGGTGTGTCTGTGTCACAGTGTAGGGTGTGGGGTGAGTTGGTGTCACAGTGAGGGGTGTGGGGTGTGTCAGTGTCACAGTGAGGGGGAGGGGTGTGTCGGTGTCACAGTGAGGGGTGTGGGGTGTGTCAGTGTCACAGTGTGGGGTGTGTCCGTCTCACATTGAGGGGTATGGGGTGCGTCGGTGTCACAGTGTGGGGTGTGTCCGTGTCACAGTGACGGGTGTGGAGTGTGTCGGTGTCACAGTGAGGGGTGTGGGGTGTGTCTGTGTCACAGTGTAGGGTGTGGGGTGAGTTGGTGTCACAGTGAGGGGTGAGGGGTGTGTCGGGTGTCACAGTGAGGGGTGTGGGGTGTGTCAGTGTCACAGTGAGGGGGAGGGGTGTGTCGGTGTCACAGTGAGAGGTGTGTGGTGTGTCGGTGTCACAGTGAGGGTGTGGGGTGTGTCGGTGTCACAGTGACGGGTGTGGGGTGTGTCAGTGTCACGGTGAGGGGTGTGTCAGTGTCACAGTGAGGGGTGTGGGGTGTGTCGTCACAGTGAGGGGTGAGGGGTGTGTCGGTGTCACAGTGAGGGGTGTGGGGTGTGTCAGTGTCACTGTGAGGGGTGTGGGGTGTTACATTGAGGGTGTGAGGTGTGTCGGTGTCACAGTGAGGGGTGTGGGGTGTGTCAGTGTCACAGTGAGGGGTGTGTCGGTGTCACATTGAGGGATGTGGGGTGTGAAGTGTCACAGTGAGGGGTGCGGGGTGGGTCAGTGTTACAGTGAGTGGTGAGGGGTGTGTCGGTGTCACAGTGAGGTGTGCGGAGTGTGTTGGTGTCACAGTGAGGGTTGTGGGGTGTGTCTGTGTCACAGTGTAGGGTGTGGGGTGAGTTGGTGTCACAGTGAGGGGTGAGGGGTGTGTCAGTGTCACTGTGAGGGGGAGGGGTGTGTCGGTGTCACAGTGAGAGGTGTAGGGTGTGTCGGTGTCACAGTGACGGGTGTGGGGTGTGTCAGTGTCACAGTGAGGGGTGTGGAGTGCGTCGGTGTGACAGTGAGGGGTGTGGGGTGTGTCGGTGTCACTGTGAGGGGTGTGGGGTGTGTCAGTGTCACAGTGAGGGGTGAGGGGTGTGTCAGTGTCACAGTGAGGGGTGTGTCGGTGTCACTGTGAGGGGTGTGGAGTGTGTCGGTGTCACAGTGAGTTGTGTGGGGTGTGTCGGTGTCACAGTGAGGGTGTGGGGTGTGAAGTGTCACAGTGAGGGGTGCGGAGTGTGTCGGTGTCACAGTGAGGGGTGTGGGGTGTTTCTGTGTCACAGTGTAGGGTGTGGGGTGAGTTGGTGTCACAGTGAGGGGTGAGGGGTGTGTCGGTGTCACAGTGAGGGGTGTGGGGTGTGTCGGTGTCACAGTGTAGGGTGTGGGGTGAGTTGGTGTCACGGTGAGGGGTGTGTCGGTGTCACAGTGAGGGGTGTGGGGTGTGTCAGTGTCACAGTGAGGGGTGAGAAGTGTGTTGTTGCCACAGTGAGGGGTGTGGGGTGTGTCAGTGTCACAGTGAGGGGTGTGGGGTGTGTCGGTGTCACTGTGAGCGGTGTGGGGTGTGTGAGTGTCACAGTGATGGGTGTGAGGTGTGTCAGTGTGACAGTGACGGGTGTGGGGTGTGTGGTGTGTCGGTGTCAAATTGAGTGGTGTGGGGTGTGTCCATGTCACAGTGAGGGGTGAGGGATGTGTCGGTGTCACTGTGAGGGGTGTGGGGTGTGTCAGTGTCACAGTGAGGGGTGTGGAGTGTGTCAGTGTCATAGTGAGGGCTGTGGGGTGCGTCCGTGTCACAGTGTGGGATGTGTCGGTGTTACAGTGATGGGTGTGTGGTGTGTCAGTGTCACTGTGAGGGGTGTGGGGTGTGTCAGTGTCACAGTGAGGGGTGTGGAGTGTGTCAGTGTCACAGTGACGGGTGTGGGATGTGTCAGTGTCACAGTGAGGGGTGTGGGGTGTGTCGGTGTCACAGTGAGGGGTGTGGGATGTGTCAGTGTCACAGTGAGGGGTGTGTGGTGTGTCAGTGTCACAGTGAGGGGTGTGGGATGTGTCAGTGTCACAGTGAGGGGTGAGGGGTGTGTCGGTGTCACAGTGAGAGGTGTGGGGTGTGTCGGTGTCACAGTGAGGGGTGTGGGGTGTCTCGGTGTCACAGTGACGGGTGTGGGGTGTGTCGGTGTCACAGTGAGGGGTGTGTCATTGTCACAGTGTGGGGTGTGTCGGTGTTACATTGAGGGTGTGGGGTGTGTCAGTGCACAGTGAGGGGTGTGTCGCTGTCACAGTGAGGGGTGTGGGATGTGTCAGTGTCACATTGAGGGGTGTGGGGTGTGTCAGTGTCACTGTGAGGAATGTGGGGTGTGAAGTGTCACAGTGAGGGGTGTGGGGTGTGTCTGTGTTACACTGAGAGGTGTGGGGTGTGTCGGTGTCACAGTGAGGGTGTGGGGTGTGTCAGTGTCCCAGTGAGAGTTGTGGAGTGTGTCAGTGTCACAGTGAGAGTGTGGGGTGTGTCTGTGTCACAGTGAGTGGTGAGGGGTGTGGGCTGTGTCGCTGTCATAGTGAGGGGTGTGGGGTGTGTCGGTGTCACAGTGAGAGTTGTGGGGTGTGTCAGTGTCACAGTGAGAGTGGGATGTGTCAGTGTCACAGTGAGGGGTGTGGGGTGTGTCGGTGTCACAGTGAGGGGTGTGGGGTGTGTCAGTGTCACAGTGAGGGGTGAGGGGTGTGTCGGTGTCACAGTGACGGGTGTGGGATGTGTCAGTGTCACAGTGAGGGGTGTGTCGGTGTCACATGAGGGGTGTGGGGTGTATCAGTGTCACAGTGAGGAATGTGTGGTGTGTTCGTGTCACAGTGAGGGGTGTGGGGTGTGTCAGTATCACAGTGAGGGTGTGGGGTGTGTCAGTGTCAGATCAAGGGGTGTGGGGTGTGTCAGTGTCACAGTGAGGAGTGTGGGGTGTGTCAGTGTCACAGTGAGGGGTGAGGGGTGTGGGGTGTGTCACAGTGAGGGGTGTAGGGTGTGTCAGTGTCACAGTGAGGGTTGCGGGTTGTGTCCGTGTGACAGTGAGGGGTGGGGAATGTGTCAGTGTCACAGTGACGGGTGTGGGGTGTGTCATTTTCACAGTGAGGGTGTGGGGTGTGTCCGTGTCACAGTGAGGGGTGTGGGGTGTGTCAGTGTCACAGTGTGGGGTGTGTCCGTGTCACAGTGAGGGGTATGGTGTGTGTCAGTGTCACAGTGAGGGGCGTGGGGTGTGTCAGTGTGAGTGAGGGTGCGGGATGTGTGATTGTCACAGTGAGGGGTGTGGGGTATGTCGGTGTCACGGTGAGGGGTGTGTCGGAGTCACACTGAGGGGTGAGGGGTGTGTCTGTGTCACAGTGAGGGGTGAAGGGTGTGTCGGTGTCACAGTGAGAGGTGTAGGGTGTGTCCGTGTCACAGTGAGGGGTGTGGGGTGTGTCCGTGTCATAGTGAGGGTGTGGAGTGTGTCGGAGTCACGGTGAGGGGTGTGTCCGTGTCACAGTGAGAGTTGTGGGGTGTGTCAGTGTCACAGTGAGAGTGGGATGTGTCAGTGTCACAGTGACGGGTGTGGGATGTGTCAGTGTCACAGTGAGGGGTGTGGGGTGTGTCGGTGTCACAGTGAGGGGTGTGGGGTGTATCAGTGTCACAGTGAGGAATGTGTGGTGTGTCCGTGTCACAGTGAGGGGTGTGGGATGTGTCAGTGTCACAGTGAGGGTGTGGGGTGTGTCAGTGTCACAGTGAGGGGTGAGGGGTGTGGGGTGTGTCACAGTGAGGGGTGTAGGGTGTGTCAGTGTCACAGTGAGGGCTGCGGGTTGTGTCCGTGTGACAGTGAGGGGTGGGGAATGTGTCGGTGTCACAGTGAAGGGTGTGGGGTGTGTCGGTGTGACAGTGAGGGGTGTGGGATGTGTCAGTGTCACAGTGAGGGGTGTGTCGGTGTCACGGTGAGGGGTGAGGGGTGTGTCGGTGTCACTGTGAGGGTGTGGGGTGTGTCAGTGTCACAGTGTGGGGTGTGTCCGTGTCACAGTGAGGGGTGTGGGGTGTGTCGGTGTCACAGTGTGGGGTGTGTCCGTGTCACAGTGACGGGTGTGGGGTGTGTCAGTGTCACAGTGACAGGTGTGGGATGTGTCAGTGTCACTGTGAGGGGTGTGGGGTGTATCAGTGTCACTGTGAGGGGTGTGGGGTGTGTCCGTGTCACAGTGAGGGGTGTCGGGTGTGTCAGTGTTACAGTCAGGGGTGAGGGGGGTGTCGGTGTCACAGTGAGAGGTGTGGGGTGTGTCGGTGTCACAGTGAGGGGTGTGGGGTGTGTCCGTGTCACAGTGACGGGTGTGGGGTGTGTCGCTGTCACAGTGAGGGGTGTGGGATGTGTCAGTATCACATTGAGGGGTGTGGGGTGTGAAGTGTCACAGTGAGGGGTGTGGGGTGGGTCAGTGTTACAGTGAGGGGTGTGGGGTGTGTTAGTGTCACAGTGAGAGTTGTGGAGTGTGTCAGTGTCACAGTGAGAGTGTGGGGTGTGTCGGTGTCACAGTGAGTGGTGAGGGGTGTGGGCTGTGTCGCTGTCATAGTGAGGGGTGTGGGGTGTGTTGGTGTCACAGTGAGAGTTGTGGGGTGTGTCAGTGTCACAGTGAGAGTGGGATCTGTCAGTGTCACAGTGAGGGGTGTGGGGTGTGTCAGTGACACAGTGAGGGGTGAGGGGTGTGTCGGTGTCACAGTGACGGGTGTGGGATGTGTCAGTGTCACAGTGAGGGGTGTGGGGTGTGTCGGTGTCACAGTGAGGGGTGTGGGGTGTATCAGTGTCACAGTGAGGAATGTGTGGTGTGTCCGTGTCACAGTAAGGGGTGTGGGGTGTGTCAGTATCATAGTGAGGGTGTGGGGTGTGTCAGTGTCACAGTGAGGGGTGAGGGGTGTGTCGGTGTCACAGTGAGGGGTGTGGGACGTGTCAGTGTCACAGTGAGGGTGTAGGGTGTGTCAGTGTCACACTGAGGGGTGTGGGCTGTGTCAGTGTCACATTGAGGGGTGTGGGGTGTGTCAGTGTCACAGTGAGGAGTGTGGGGTGTGTCAGTGTCACAGTGAGGGGTGAGGGGTGTGGGGTGTGTCACAGTGAGGGGTGTGGGGTGTGTCAGTATCATAGTGTGGGGTGTGTCCGTGTCACAGTGAGGGGTATGGTGTGTGTCAGTGTCACAGTGAGGGGCGTGGGGTGTGTCAGTGTGAGTGAGGGTGCGGGGTGTGTGATTGTCACAGTGAGGGGTGTGGGGTATGTCGGTGTCACACTGAGGGGTGAGGGGTGTGTCCGTGTCACAGTGAGGGGTGAAGGGTGTGTCGGTGTCACAGTGAGAGGTGTAGGGTGTGTCCGTGTCACAGTGAGGGGTGTGGGGTGTGTCCGTGTCATAGTGAGGGTCTGGAGTGTGTCGGAGTCATGGTGAGGGGTGTGTCCATGTCACAGTGAGGGGTGTGGGGTGTGTCGGTGTCACAGTGAGGGTGTGGGATGTGTCGGTGTCACTGTGAGGGGTGTGGGGTGTGTCATTGTCACAGTGTGGGGTGTGTCGGTGTTACATTGAGGGTGTGGGGTGTGTCAGCGTCACAGTGAGGTGTGTGGGGTGTGAAGTGTCACAGTGAGGGGTGTGCGGTGGGTCAGTGTTACAGTGACGGGTGTGGGGTGTGTCTGTGTTACAGTGAGAGGTGTGGGGTGTGTCGGTGTCACAGTGAGGCTTGTGGGGTGTGTCAGTGTCACAGTGAGAGTTGTGGAGTGTGTCAGTGTCACAGTGAGAGTGTGGGGTGTGTCAGTGTCACAGTGAGGGGTGAGGGGTGTGTCGGTGTCACAGTGAGAGGTGTGGGGTGTGTCGGTGTCACAGTGAGGGGTGTGGGGTGTCTCGGTGTCACAGTGACGGGTGTGGGGTGTGTCGGTGTCACAGTGAGGGGTGTGTCATTGTCACAGTGTGGGGTGTGTCGGTGTTACATTGAGGGTGTGGGGTGTGTCAGTGCACAGTGAGGGGTGTGTCGCTGTCACAGTGAGGGGTGTGGGATGTGTCAGTGTCACATTGAGGGGTGTGGGGTGTGTCAGTGTCACTGTGAGGAATGTGGGGTGTGAAGTGTCACAGTGAGGGGTGTGGGGTGTGTCTGTGTTACACTGAGAGGTGTGGGGTGTGTCGGTGTCACAGTGAGGGTGTGGGGTGTGTCAGTGTCCCAGTGAGAGTTGTGGAGTGTGTCAGTGTCACAGTGAGAGTGTGGGGTGTGTCTGTGTCACAGTGAGTGGTGAGGGGTGTGGGCTGTGTCGCTGTCATAGTGAGGGGTGTGGGGTGTGTCGGTGTCACAGTGAGAGTTGTGGGGTGTGTCAGTGTCACAGTGAGAGTGGGATGTGTCAGTGTCACAGTGAGGGGTGTGGGGTGTGTCGGTGTCACAGTGAGGGGTGTGGGGTGTGTCAGTGTCACAGTGAGGGGTGAGGGGTGTGTCGGTGTCACAGTGACGGGTGTGGGATGTGTCAGTGTCACAGTGAGGGGTGTGTCGGTGTCACATGAGGGGTGTGGGGTGTATCAGTGTCACAGTGAGGAATGTGTGGTGTGTTCGTGTCACAGTGAGGGGTGTGGGGTGTGTCAGTATCACAGTGAGGGTGTGGGGTGTGTCAGTGTCAGATCAAGGGGTGTGGGGTGTGTCAGTGTCACAGTGAGGAGTGTGGGGTGTGTCAGTGTCACAGTGAGGGGTGAGGGGTGTGGGGTGTGTCACAGTGAGGGGTGTAGGGTGTGTCAGTGTCACAGTGAGGGTTGCGGGTTGTGTCCGTGTGACAGTGAGGGGTGGGGAATGTGTCAGTGTCACAGTGACGGGTGTGGGGTGTGTCATTTTCACAGTGAGGGTGTGGGGTGTGTCCGTGTCACAGTGAGGGGTGTGGGGTGTGTCAGTGTCACAGTGTGGGGTGTGTCCGTGTCACAGTGAGGGGTATGGTGTGTGTCAGTGTCACAGTGAGGGGCGTGGGGTGTGTCAGTGTGAGTGAGGGTGCGGGATGTGTGATTGTCACAGTGAGGGGTGTGGGGTATGTCGGTGTCACGGTGAGGGGTGTGTCGGAGTCACACTGAGGGGTGAGGGGTGTGTCTGTGTCACAGTGAGGGGTGAAGGGTGTGTCGGTGTCACAGTGAGAGGTGTAGGGTGTGTCCGTGTCACAGTGAGGGGTGTGGGGTGTGTCCGTGTCATAGTGAGGGTGTGGAGTGTGTCGGAGTCACGGTGAGGGGTGTGTCCGTGTCACAGTGAGAGTTGTGGGGTGTGTCAGTGTCACAGTGAGAGTGGGATGTGTCAGTGTCACAGTGACGGGTGTGGGATGTGTCAGTGTCACAGTGAGGGGTGTGGGGTGTGTCGGTGTCACAGTGAGGGGTGTGGGGTGTATCAGTGTCACAGTGAGGAATGTGTGGTGTGTCCGTGTCACAGTGAGGGGTGTGGGATGTGTCAGTGTCACAGTGAGGGTGTGGGGTGTGTCAGTGTCACAGTGAGGGGTGAGGGGTGTGGGGTGTGTCACAGTGAGGGGTGTAGGGTGTGTCAGTGTCACAGTGAGGGCTGCGGGTTGTGTCCGTGTGACAGTGAGGGGTGGGGAATGTGTCGGTGTCACAGTGAAGGGTGTGGGGTGTGTCGGTGTGACAGTGAGGGGTGTGGGATGTGTCAGTGTCACAGTGAGGGGTGTGTCGGTGTCACGGTGAGGGGTGAGGGGTGTGTCGGTGTCACTGTGAGGGTGTGGGGTGTGTCAGTGTCACAGTGTGGGGTGTGTCCGTGTCACAGTGAGGGGTGTGGGGTGTGTCGGTGTCACAGTGTGGGGTGTGTCCGTGTCACAGTGACGGGTGTGGGGTGTGTCAGTGTCACAGTGACAGGTGTGGGATGTGTCAGTGTCACTGTGAGGGGTGTGGGGTGTATCAGTGTCACTGTGAGGGGTGTGGGGTGTGTCCGTGTCACAGTGAGGGGTGTCGTGTGTGTCAGTGTTACAGTCAGGGGTGAGGGGGGTGTCGGTGTCACAGTGAGAGGTGTGGGGTGTGTCGGTGTCACAGTGAGGGGTGTGGGGTGTGTCCGTGTCACAGTGACGGGTGTGGGGTGTGTCGCTGTCACAGTGAGGGGTGTGGGATGTGTCAGTATCACATTGAGGGGTGTGGGGTGTGAAGTGTCACAGTGAGGGGTGTGGGGTGGGTCAGTGTTACAGTGAGGGGTGTGGGGTGTGTTAGTGTCACAGTGAGAGTTGTGGAGTGTGTCAGTGTCACAGTGAGAGTGTGGGGTGTGTCGGTGTCACAGTGAGTGGTGAGGGGTGTGGGCTGTGTCGCTGTCATAGTGAGGGGTGTGGGGTGTGTTGGTGTCACAGTGAGAGTTGTGGGGTGTGTCAGTGTCACAGTGAGAGTGGGATCTGTCAGTGTCACAGTGAGGGGTGTGGGGTGTGTCAGTGACACAGTGAGGGGTGAGGGGTGTGTCGGTGTCACAGTGACGGGTGTGGGATGTGTCAGTGTCACAGTGAGGGGTGTGGGGTGTGTCGGTGTCACAGTGAGGGGTGTGGGGTGTATCAGTGTCACAGTGAGGAATGTGTGGTGTGTCCGTGTCACAGTAAGGGGTGTGGGGTGTGTCAGTATCATAGTGAGGGTGTGGGGTGTGTCAGTGTCACAGTGAGGGGTGAGGGGTGTGTCGGTGTCACAGTGAGGGGTGTGGGACGTGTCAGTGTCACAGTGAGGGTGTAGGGTGTGTCAGTGTCACACTGAGGGGTGTGGGCTGTGTCAGTGTCACATTGAGGGGTGTGGGGTGTGTCAGTGTCACAGTGAGGAGTGTGGGGTGTGTCAGTGTCACAGTGAGGGGTGAGGGGTGTGGGGTGTGTCACAGTGAGGGGTGTGGGGTGTGTCAGTATCATAGTGTGGGGTGTGTCCGTGTCACAGTGAGGGGTATGGTGTGTGTCAGTGTCACAGTGAGGGGCGTGGGGTGTGTCAGTGTGAGTGAGGGTGCGGGGTGTGTGATTGTCACAGTGAGGGGTGTGGGGTATGTCGGTGTCACACTGAGGGGTGAGGGGTGTGTCCGTGTCACAGTGAGGGGTGAAGGGTGTGTCGGTGTCACAGTGAGAGGTGTAGGGTGTGTCCGTGTCACAGTGAGGGGTGTGGGGTGTGTCCGTGTCATAGTGAGGGTCTGGAGTGTGTCGGAGTCATGGTGAGGGGTGTGTCCATGTCACAGTGAGGGGTGTGGGGTGTGTCGGTGTCACAGTGAGGGTGTGGGATGTGTCGGTGTCACTGTGAGGGGTGTGGGGTGTGTCATTGTCACAGTGTGGGGTGTGTCGGTGTTACATTGAGGGTGTGGGGTGTGTCAGCGTCACAGTGAGGTGTGTGGGGTGTGAAGTGTCACAGTGAGGGGTGTGCGGTGGGTCAGTGTTACAGTGACGGGTGTGGGGTGTGTCTGTGTTACAGTGAGAGGTGTGGGGTGTGTCGGTGTCACAGTGAGGCTTGTGGGGTGTGTCAGTGTCACAGTGAGAGTTGTGGAGTGTGTCAGTGTCACAGTGAGAGTGTGGGGTGTGTCGGTGTCACAGTGACAGTTGTGGGGTGTGTCAGTGTCACAGTGAGAGTGGGATGTGTCAGTGTCACAGTGAGGGGTGTGGGGTGTGTCGGTGTCACAGTGAGGGGTGTGGGGTGTGTCAGTGTCACAGTGAGGGGTGAGGGGTGTGTCGGTGTCACAGTGACGGGTGTGGGATGTGTCAGTGTCACAGTGAGGGGTGTGGGGTGTGTCGGTGTCACAGTGAGGGGTGTGGGGTGTATCAGTGTCACAGTGAGGGTGTGGGGTGTGTCAGTGACACAGTGAGGGGTGTGGGCTGTGTCAGTGTCACATTGAGGGGTGTGGGGTGTGTCAGTGTCACAGTGAGGGGTGAGGGGTGTGGGGTGTGTCACAGTGAGGGTTGCGGGTTGTGTCCGTGTGACAGTGAGGGGTGTGGAATGTGTCGGTGTCACAGTGACGGGTGTGGGGTGTGTCATTGTCACAGTGAGGGTTTGGGGTGTGTCCGTGTCACGGTGAGGGGTGTGTCGGAGTCACACTGAGGGGTGAGGGGTGTGTCCGTGTCACAGTGAGGGGTGAAGGGTGTGTCGGTGTCACAGTGAGAGGTGTAGGGTGTGTCCGTCTCACAGTGAGGGGTGTGGGGTGTGTCCGTGTCATAGTGAGGGTGTGGAGTGTGTCGGTGTCACTGTGAGGGGTGTGGGGTGTGTCAGTGTCACAGTGTCGGGTGTGTCAGTGTCACAGTGAGGGGTGTGGGGTGTGTCGGTGTCACAGTGAGGGGTGTGGGGTGTATCAGTGTCACTGTGAGGGGTGTGGGGTGTGTCCGTGTCACAGTGAGGGGTGTCGGGTGTGTCAGTGTTACAGTGAGGGGTGTGGTGTGTGTCGGTGTCACAGTGAGGGGTGTGGGGCGTGTCGGTGTCACAGTGAGGGGTGTGGGATGTGTCAGTGTCACAGTGAGGGGTTGTGGGGTGTGTCAGTGTCACAGTGTGGGGTGGGTCAGTGTCACAGTGAGAGGTGTGGGGTGTGTCGGTGTGACAGTGAGGGGTGTGGGGTGTGTTGGTGTCAGAGTGAGAAGTGTGGGGTGTGTCCGTGTCACAGTGAGGGGTGTGGGGTGCGTCGGTGTCACAGTGAGGGGTGTGGGGTGTGTCAGTGTCACAGTGAGGGGTGTGGGGTGTGTCCTTGTCACAGTGAGGGGTGCGGGGTGTGTCAGTGTCACTGTGAGGGGTGTGGGGTGTGTCAGTGTCACAGTGTGGGGTGTGGGGTGTGTCACTGTGACAGTGAGGGGTGTGGGATGTGTCAGCGTCACAGTGAGGGTGTGGCGTGTGTCGGTGTCACAGTGAGGGGTGTGGGGTGTGTCAGTGCCACAGTGAGGGTTGTGGAGTGTGTCAGTGTCACAGTGAGAGTGTGGGGTGTGTCAGTGTCACAGTGAGGGTGTTGGGTGTGTCGGTGTCACAGTGAGGGGTGTGGGGTGTGTCAGTGTCACAGTGAGGGGTGAGGGGTGTGTCCGTGTCACGGTGAGGGGTGTGTCGGTGTTACTGAGAGGTATGGGGTGTGTCCGTGTCACAGTGATGGGTGTGGGCTGTGTCCGTGTCACAGTGAGGGTGTGGGGCGTGTCAGTGTCACAGTGAGGGGTGTGTGGTGTGTCAGTGTCACAGCGAGGGGTGTGGGATGTGTCCGTGTCACAGTTAGGGTTGTGGGGTGTGTCGGTGTCACAGTGAGGGATGTGGGGTGTGTCAGTGTCACAGTGAGGGGTGTGGGTTGTGTCGGTGTCACAGTGAGGGTTGTGGAGTGTGTCGGTGTCACAGTGAGGTGTGTGGGGTGTGTCAGTGTCACAGTGAGGGGTGTGGGGTGGGTCGGTGTCACAGTGAGGGTGAGGGGTGTGTCGGTGTCACAGTGAGGGGTGTGGGGTGTGTCTGTGTCACAGTGTAGGGTGTGGGGTGTGTCAGTGTCACAGTGAGGGGTGAGGGGTGTGTTAGTGTCACTGTGAGGGGTGTGGGGTGAGTCAGTGTCACAGTGAGGGGTGTGGGGTGTATCAGTGTCACAGTGAGGGTGTGGGGTGTGTCAGTGACACAGTGAGGGGTGTGGGCTGTGTCAGTGTCACATTGAGGGGTGTGGGGTGTGTCAGTGTCACAGTGAGGAGTGTGGGGTGTGTCAGTGTCACAGTGAGGGGTGAGGGGTGTGGGGTGTGTCACAGTGATGGTTGCGGGTTGTGTCCGTGTGACAGTGAGGGGTGTGGGATGTGTCAGTGTCACAGTGAGGGGTTGTGGGGTGTGTCAGTGTCACAGTGTGGGGTGGGTCAGTGTCACAGTGAGAGGTGTGGGGTGTGTCGGTGTGACAGTGAGGGGTGTGGGGTGTGTTGGTGTCAGAGTGAGAAGTGTGGGGTGTGTCCGTGTCACAGTGAGGGGTGTGGGGTGCGTCGGTGTCACAGTGAGGGGTGTGGGGTGTGTCAGTGTCACAGTGAGGGGTGTGGGGTGTGTCCTTGTCACAGTGAGGGGTGCGGGGTGTGTCAGTGTCACTGTGAGGGGTGTGGGGTGTGTCAGTGTCACAGTGAGGGATGTGGCGTGTGTCGGTGTCACAGTGAGGGGTGTGGGGTGTGTCAGTGCCACAGTGAGGGTTGTGGAGTGTGTCAGTGTCACAGTGAGAGTGTGGGGTGTGTCAGTGTCACAGTGAGGATGTTGGGTGTGTCGGTGTCACAGTGAGGGGTGTGGGTGGGTGTGTCGGTGTCACAGTGAGGGGTGAGGGGTGTGTCGGTGTTACTGAGAGGTGTGGGGTGTGTCCGTGTCACAGTGAGGGGTGTGGGGTGTGTCAGTGTCACAGTGAGGGTGTGGGGCGTGTCAGTGTCACAGTGAGGGGTGTGTGGTGTGTCAGTGTCACAGCGAGGGGTGTGGGATGTGTCCGTGTCACAGTGTGGGGTGTGTCCGTGTCATAGTGAGGGTGTGGAGTGTGTCGGTGTCACTGTGAGGGGTGTGGGGTGTGTCAGTGTCATAGTGTGGGGTGTGTCCGTGTCACGGTGTGGGGTGTGTCGGTGTCACAGTGAGGGGTGTGGGATGTGTCAGTGTCACAGTGAGGGGTTGTGGGGTGTGTCCGTGTCACAGTGAGGGGTGTGGGGTGTGTCAGTGTCACAGTGAGGGGTGTGGGGTGTGTCCTTGTCACAGTGAGGGGTGCGGGGTGTGTCAGTGTCACTGTGAGGGGTGTGGGGTGTGTCAGTGTCACAGTGAGGGATGTGGCGTGTGTCGGTGTCACAGTGAGGGGTGTGGGGTGTGTCAGTGCCACAGTGAGGGTTGTGGAGTGTGTCAGTGTCACAGTGAGAGTGTGGGGTGTGTCAGTGTCACAGTGAGGGTGTTGGGTGTGTCGGTGTCACAGTGAGGGGTGTGGGGTGTGTCGGTGTCACAGTGAGGGGTGAGGGGTGTGTCGGTGTTACTGAGAGGTGTGGGGTGTGTCCGTGTCACAGTGAGGGGTGTGGGGTGTGTCAGTGTCACAGTGAGGGTGTGGGGCGTGTCAGTGTCACAGTGAGGGGTGTGTGGTGTGTCAGTGTCACAGCGAGGGGTGTGGGATGTGTCCGTGTCACAGTTAGGGTTGTGGGGTGTGTCCGTGTCATAGTGAGGGTGTGGAGTGTGTCGGTGTCACTGTGAGGGGTGTGGGGTGTGTCAGTGTCACAGTGTGGGGTGTGTCCGTGTCACAGTGTGGGGTGTGGGGTGTGTCGGTGTCACAGTGTGGGGTGTGTCCGTGTCACAGTGACGGGTGTGGGGTGTGTCAGTGTCACAGTGACGGGTGTGGGATGTGTCAGTGTCACTGTGAGGGGTGTGGGGTGTATCAGTGTCACTGTGAGGGGTGTGGGGTGTGTCCGTGTCACAGTGAGGGGTGTCGGGTGTGTCAGTGTTACAGTAAGGGGTGTGGGGTGTGTCGGTGTCACAGTGAGGGGTGTGGGGCGTGTCGGTGTCACAGTGAGGGGTGTGGGATGTGTCAGTGTCACAGTGAGGGGTTGTGGGGTGTGTCAGTGTCACAGTGTGGGGTGGGTCAGTGTCACAGTGAGGGGTGTCGGGTGTGTCAGTGTTACAGTAAGGGGTGTGGGGTGTGTCGGTGTCACAGTGAGGGGTGTGGGGCGTGTCGGTGTCACAGTGAGGGGTGTGGGATGTGTCAGTGTCACAGTGAGGGGTTGTGGGGTGTGTCAGTGTCACAGTGTGGGGTGGGTCAGTGTCACAGTGAGAGGTGTGGGGTGTGTCGGTGTGACAGTGAGGGGTGTGGGGTGTGTTGGTGTCAGAGTGAGAAGTGTGGGGTGTGTCCGTGTCACAGTGAGGGGTGTGGGGTGCGTCGGTGTCACAGTGAGGGGTGTGGGGTGTGTCAGTGTCACAGTGAGGGGTGTGGGGTGTGTCCTTGTCACAGTGAGGGGTGCGGGGTGTGTCAGTGTCACTGTGAGGGGTGTGGGGTGTGTCAGTGCCACAGTGAGGGTTGTGGAGTGTGTCAGTGTCACAGTGAGAGTGTGGGGTGTGTCAGTGTCACAGTGAGGGTGTTGGGTGTGTCGGTGTCACAGTGAGGGGTGTGGGGTGTGTCGGTGTCACAGTGAGGGGTGAGGGGTGTGTCGGTGTTACTGAGAGGTGTGGGGTGTGTCCGTGTCACAGTGAGGGGTGTGGGGTGTGTCAGTGTCACAGTGAGGGTGTGGGGCGTGTCAGTGTCACAGTGAGGGGTGTGTGGTGTGTCAGTGTCACAGCGAGGGGTGTGGGATGTGTCCGTGTCACAGTTAGGGTTGTGGGGTGTGTCGGTGTCACAGTGAGGGGTGTGGGGTGTGTCAGTGTTACAGTGAGGGGTGAGGGGTTGTGTCCGTGTCACAGTGAGGGTTGTGGAGTGTGTCGGTGTCACAGTGAGGGGTGAGGGGTGTATCGGCGTCACAGTGATGGGTGTGGGGTGTGTCAGTGTCACAGTGAGGGTGTGGGGTGTGTCCGTGTCACAGTGAGGGTTGTGGGGTGTGTCGGTGTCACAGTGAGGGGTGTGGGGTGTGTTTGTGTCACAGTGACGGATGTGGGGTGTGTCGGTGTCACAGTGACGGGTGTGGGATGTGTCAGTGTCACTGTGAGAAGTGTGGGGTGTGTCCGTGTCACAGTGAGGGTGTGGGGCGTGTCAGTGTCACAGTGAGGGGTGTGTGGTGTGTAAGTGTCACAGCGAGGGGTGTGGGATGTGTCCGTGTCACAGTTAGGGTTGTGGGGTGTGTCGGTGTCACAGTGAGGGGTGTGGGGTGTGTCAGTGTCACAGTGAGAGGTGTGGGGTGTGTCAGTTTACACTGTGGCAGAGGGGTGTATCAGTGTTACACTGCAGGGTGTGGGGCCTATCAGTGTTACACTGTTGCAGTGGGGTGTTTCAGGGGCTGTTGAATTGAAAGACTTTCATTTACTGATATTCTTGCTTTTGCCTTTGGAGAACACTACTTGACAGATCCACTTGATTTGAAGCATGAAGCTTCATCCCCAAGCTAAAGTTGTTTTATATGCATCTATCGATTTTAATTTTCTTTAATTTCTCTCCTTTTTACTCCATCTCCCGAACTGTATCCCTGCCTTAGCTGACCCATGGATCTGCATTCCAAGTAAAACAGCCAAACTGCTTCCTGGAGGGTGCTGCCAAGTTAAGCCCCATTGCTGACCTAGTCCTCATTCTGCAGACATTGCGAACTGCGAGGGAAACAGATCTCAGTTGGCTTCCGTGTCCAGAATCCTTGGACAATTCAACTACCCTGCCTGACCTGTGCTTTGTTTTCAAGGGCTGGTTTATCAATCCTCAACTATCTGGCCTGCAGTAAACATTGCTACACTTATCACTCGTGTTTGAATTCGTCTTTCAGTACACTAGTGTGTAATTGGGGATTACTTTACCTGGACTAACTGTAGGAGATAACACAGCACCCCACTATTGTCAAGGGTCTCCAGCTTTCGAATAGCCAACGTCCGAACTTGCTCGTCTGAAAACCGGCAGTCCAGGAGCTGCATTGCGAGTCCCACGTCCAGGGGACTGCTGTCCCACACATCCTGATCTTCCAGCAGCTGGTGTGTCTTCAGCACCACCTCCTGCTGTCCCCACTTCACCGAGCTGAGGAACTTGGGGTAGGCTTTGGGCTGCCTCATACACTCGTTCCTAAAGTGCCAAAGTAACTCTTTGTCTTCAGTGCTCAGTGGGTTCAAGGGGTCTGTGCTGATGATCTCTTCAAACTGTTTACGCAGCTGGCTGTGCATTTCCTGGCCTGGCCTCTCCAGCTTACACGCAGGGGTGTGACGGCTTCGGGGCAGTGCAATGGGGTAATTGTACCTGTCAAACAGGATGCAGATGGCCATGGATGTCTGCTTGTCAGGGTTGGTTGCTGATGTGAGTTTGTCAGCTTCGATGGTTCCTTGCTCTTCACCTTTCTCGGGGATCTTCCACATGTGAAGCATGTACTCCCCTTGCCTGAGGAGAGACCGATGGTCGATCACCAAGAGGTTGACATAATATAGCACATGATTCTTGCTCTTGCTCTCCACCATGTTATCATCCTGCATCTGGAAAGCACTCTTGGCACTCTGCACTGGCGCCTTGCCACAGTAAACCTGGAGGTTCAGCCGTGCTCCCTTGGGCAGGTCTCTGACCTTAATGTCGAACTCCAGCCAGATATTCCACAGCACCTCTTCTGTGAAGGCTTTGGTGGACGTCTTCTGCTGTGAAAGAACCTGCTGCCCATGCAGTATGCTGGCCTCAACAAAGACCGTCAGTTCTGTGTTCCTTGGGAGAACAGGGATGTCAATTCCAACAATCTTGACCCTGAACTTTCTGACACAGTCCCAGAGGGATATGGTGAAGACTTTGTCATGATCTTTTCCTTCCAGGGTCAGCTGTTCATGTGACCCAGTCACCCCTGTGCAATCATCCACCAGTGGCCACTCTTCCTTCTGAACCACATCCAACTTTGGGTCAGGGGGCTGAACCAGCACAAAGTGGATTTCTTCACCATTCTTCAGACAGTTTCTGATCCAGCAGAAGTCCTTGATTGGATTGTCACCGACAATGTAATCCTCCCTGCCACAAACCCGGAGGACAAAATCATCCTCAGTTTGGAATTCTGAGATCCCCAGCAGCCCCATCTTGTTAGCCATCTTCTTGAAGAAGTTCTTCAGGATGGTCTGTGGGGTCTCGTCAATGGACACTTTGATAGTTAGGCTCATCGTTCCTCTGTGGATGATTATGAAGATGTGATTGTTGCAAATCTTACTCAGCAGATGTTCAGGCAAAGGTTTTGAGGTGATACAAGGGTCCATTGAGTACAGCATTGCATCCCTGCTGGACACCTCACTCAGCTGAGGTGTGATCAGCTTCCGGCGGGTAAATTCCAGCTCATCATCGTGGACGTTGCTCACATCTGTAACGTCATAGCCGATCAGATAGTTCAAGTCACTCTGCAACTGCAAGGATTCCTCAGAAGCCTTTGTCTTCTCCACCAGGTGGATCTTGCCATTGTTTCTCTGTAGTGTCTTCCAGTAGTTGATGCAATCCAGTGTCTGGATCACCTGGTGCTTGTCATATATCTCATACCACTGTCCTTCCTTTTGGTACAGCAGCCTGAAGTGGTCAGGGCTAAACTTCTGGTAGAATTCTGGGTTGGTGCTGACCCCACCAGCCTTCACCCAAATCCTTGCTTTCAGTTGTTCGACTGTGTAGTTCCCCAGCACCTCCATGGAGATCCTCTCGTGGGTGTTGTTGAACTTGTTCCGTGTGGGAAGAACAAAATCGAGAGGCAGCTGCTCCAGTGAATAGAACTGCATGTTCCTGGCAGTGTTGGCTCGCAGCTTACGTCTCCTGCCCCTGTTTTCTTCTCTCATCACAATGGGCAACTTATTATCCTCGCTGGCTGACTGTTCCATGCCAGGGGGAATCTGCTGAAGAAACACAGCATAAGTTACTCAACTACACCTGTTGAGATGTTGATGGAGTGTGGTAGATACCAGCACACTCTCCTTCAGTTTGTTTTCATTTTCAAACCATTTGTCCATTGGAAATGACTAAATAATGCTTGGGCAAAAGTTCCTGTCTAATCTTGCAAGAAACTAAATTGTCTTTACTTTACAGTCTGGTGGTGGGACTGCTCTTTCCTCTGTCCCAGAAGGTGTAACTTCACAATTCGATTGATAAAATTCATAAACTGGTTCATTAGTCCTGAAGAAAGGTCTCAGCCCAAAATGTTGACTGCTTATTCCCCTGCATAGATTGCTGAGTTCTTCTCTGTGTGTTGCTTTGGATTACCAGCATCTGCAGAATCTCTTGTGTTTAAAATTGGTTTATTATTCTCACATATAATGAGGCAGAATGGAAAATTTTGTTTTGCATGCCACACATACAGATGAAATAATTATGGTGCATTGAGGTAGGACAAGGGGAAACAACAACAGCTCGCAGAATGAGCAGTTACAGAGAAGGTGCACTGCAGGCAGGCAGTAAGGTACAAGGTCACAAGGTAGATTGTGAGTTCCACCTTATCATACTAGGGTCCATTTAATGGTCCTGTAACAGTGAGTTAGAAGCTGTTGAGCCTGGTGACGTACATGCTTTCAGACTTTTGTATCTACTGCCCGAATGTCCTGGGTGGGTGATTATGCTGGCTGCTTTACTGAGGTAGTGAGAAGGAGAGACGGGGCCCACAGAGGTAAGGCTGGGTCTCTGTGTTGTGAGGAGCTGTATCCACAACTTCCCGCAGTTTCTTCTGGTCACGTGCAGAGCGCTTGGCATAACAAGCTGTGATGCATCCTGATAGGATGCTTTCTGTGGGGAGATAGCTGATGGGCACATTGACCCCTAGAGAAGAGATAGATGGTAGGATCTTGGAATGTGGATAGGACTGTGCATGTTCTGGGTGGGGGTGGGGGGCAAGAAAGCAATGGGATTCCTCTAGGTACTCTGGATTCCTGCCACATCCCAAACATGTGCAGTATGTAGATTAATGTCCACTGTAAATTAGCCCCAGTCTGTAGGTGAGTATTGATGGGAATGTGGAGAGAATACAAATGGACTCAATGAAGGATAGGTGTAAATGGACAGCTGATAGTCAATGTAGGTTCAAAGGGCCTTCTCTGCGCTGTACCTTACCGTAGGATTCATGTTGACGTGTGTTTGACATTATGGAATCACTGAGTCTACCTCCAAGCTTTCTGAATCGTTGACAGGTCCATAGTCTAAGTTAGCACTCTAGTGCAATACTGGGTTATTGCTACGTGGGAGAAGCTGCTATCTCTCTGATGTGTTACTGCACTGAGAGCTTGTCTACACCCTCAGTGGAAACAAAAGATTCCATGGCATTACTGGCTGCCATTTACTGGATGTTATCTCACTGCATCTGTGGTACCCAGCAAGATTTCCAGTGACCCACACAAGTTCCCTTCAACTCTGGACCCTTCCAAGCATTACACCCACACTATTAACGGTATGAGTGAGCTACTTCAAAACAATAGACTAATTCAAAGGAGGACACAGGAGTCTGGGGATACGGGTCTACTTTGTCGTTACTTTCAGCGAGACGCGCACGTATCATGTGGTAACACGATGACGTATGTACTTAACGTATTTTTACATATAAACCCGTAATGAATTATTTAACCAACCAAGAATACTTAATCAACCAATATTACTCACATATTAATTACACAGCAGTGAAAATCTGGACAGAGTCATAGAGTTCTACAACAGAGAAACATGCCTATCACATGCATGCCGAGTTTTCTGCCCACTACACTCATGTATCCTCCTCTGCCTTCCTTGTTTAAATATTTGTCTAAATGCCTCTTAAAATGAACCCACCCCCTCCTCTGGCAGCAAACTTCAGATATCAACCACTCCCTTTGCAAAGAACGCAGTACTCCGACCCCTATAAAACTCAATCCACTCATCTTAAACATATGCCCTTTTGTTTTTGATACTCCTACTAGGGGAAAATTATTCCATTTACCCTGTCCACGCCCCTCATGATCTTTTACACCTCTATCATCGCCACACAGCCTCCGTAACTCCAGGGAAAACAAGCCTAGCCTATCCAATCTCTACTTGGCAACATCCCAGTGAACTGCACTTTCTCCAACATAACGGCACTCTGAAGTGACCAGAATGGCAACAGTGATCCAGGTATCTCCCCTTCATCGTGCCCTAATCATATGAGAAAAGTTAACGAGGAATTTGTTTTGTTTCCATTCACTGAGACGAATCCACAACTCTTAATATCCCCCGTGTGGGGTACTCGACCCGCTCCCTCCCCCCCCCCGGGGTACTTGACCCGCTCCCTCCCCCAGTGGGGACTCAGCCAAGAAGTTCCTGCATATTTATTTCTTTACTGATTGAGGTATCCCGCAGAATCGGCCCTTCTCGCCCTGCGAGCCACACTGCCCAGCAATCCCCCAATTTAATCCTAGCCAGATAACAAAACAATATACAGTGAGAAATTAACCTACCCACTGGTAGGTCTTTGTACTGAGGGAGGAAACCGTAGCTGCCAGAGGAAACCCGCGTGGTCACGGGGAGAACCTACAAACTCCTTACAGCCAAAGTTGAGAATTGAACCCAGGTCACTGGTACAGTAAAGCGTTGTGCTAACCACTACACAACCGTGCTGCAGATCCTTTCTGTGCAAACACGTTCCTGTGCTCCTTGTGTCATTACACAATTTCATTTGACTAACCTGATTTGTAGTTTATTCACTGTGCTCCCTGTCTTGATCTTCAGAGCACTGCGTGATGTTTGTGTACTTTTAATAACTTTTAGTACCATTTTCACCAGATACTTACCTGCTTCTTACACCAGCAGCTAGCTAACATGTCATTAAATCTCCCTGCAATAAAAATGGAAAATCTATCACCAGACAGGTAGCTTCTATGAAAAATTAGGATTTAACATTTCAGTTCACTGACCACAGTGCAGGGCAGGGAAAATGTTCCAATCTTGAAGTGAACTGGAGTATTCTACATAATAATTAATTGCTTGCATCCACATTACTGATCACCTAACGTGCTATTTGGGGTTATATACCCTTTCTAATCTATGTTCATTAAAATAAAAGTCTTACTTCTCTCAAAAGTCCTCCTGAGGAGTGCCACACCCAGTTTTGCTCTTCATTTGGCAGCCACAGGTTCCTTTCAGAAGCAAAATGCAGCCAGGATATAATCTGAAAGGAGGTAGTGTGATTTGTGACCTTCTCCCAAACTGCTGGAGAGCTTGTTTCCAGTGGCCGCAGAGTCAGTGTACATACTTTAATGTGGCTGATCTGCAGTCTCAATAGTGGTGCTGTTTCTATGCACTACACACATTGCCGCAAATAGAGAAACACACCTTATTTCCTTTTGTTTTCTCATGTTGATAGAGTATGAAAATTTTTCATTACACACTTCCTCTGCCTCCCCACCCACTGTTTGCTTTTTATGAGATGCAGCTGATGAGAGTTTCAGGCCCTTTGTCCTGAGACCTCTTTATAATGTTAGACACCAGGCTGTGTTTGTGAATGCTCCTGTTAAGTACCTTGGCAAAGTTTTGCCTTGCTAAAAGCTTTCCAGAAATAGAAGTGGTCCTTAGTGTCGGTAATGTCTGTTCCCCCTTGTGCTATTGCTTCAGTCACAGATCTCCACCACCAGGAAGCAGTTCAACCAATAATTGCTAACCAGCTGAACAAACCTTTCCTTTGGTTGGACTAAATGCAAATTCTCTATTCCAATCTTGACAGATCTCCAAAACAAAACAATCAGTAATGCAAATAAGATGTGTTTTGTTTTCTCGACATGGAAAGGACATGTGCCCTTTCTCTCGATGCACACGCATCCCTTTGACAGTCCACTGTTTCCAAACACTGACAACACTCACAGCCCGAAAGCCCAGCACGTATACAAACATAGCAAGGTGCAGCAGTGTCTTTACTTTCTGGAGAGGTTAAGGGGGTTTGGCCTGAATGGTGCAGCATGGTCCAGTACAGCAACTGCAATGCAACAAGCTGAAGAGAGTAGCTGGCTCAGCTCAAAACATCACAGACATATCCCTTTCCATCACTGGTTCTATGCACGAGGTGCTTCCCCAAGAAATCATCATCCATCATCAGAGATCCCCACCACCCGGACCATACCATCTTCTCACAGCTACCACTGAGAGGGAGGTACAGAAGCCTAAAGTCCCACACCAACTTCCCATCAACCATTCAATTATTGAACCAAATGGCAAATGTTAATCACCTCACTTCAGCAAACACTATGATGATATTGATCACTTTGCACTAAAATTGACTTTTTTGTTCAAATTGTGTTCTTTCTTGTAAAAAGTGTGAAAGACTTGTTTTCCTTGTGAACAATGATGCAATGTGCCTGTGATACTGCGGCAGGTAAGTTTTGTTTTGCAGCTGTGCTTGTGCATATGACAGTAAACTTGAGTTTGACCTCACTGTTTAGATATCCAAAATCATGTGGGGGAACTGCGGAAGTACAAATCCAACTCCAACAGCACCACACACAACTCTCCTCTACATCCATGAGAACCATTTCCTTTTTGCTTGAATACTTGCTGGAAAACCTCCAAAGTTAAACAATATATTGGATTTCCAGCTTATTGGATCTGACAGTCAGACCTGTCAAAGCCAGGTTGATCTGGTCACTGGAATGAGTACCTTCCAATACTGAGGATATTGCCTGGTGCTCAACATCTTGTGAAATGTAGGCATTATTGTCAGATTGGAACCAGGGGACTCCCACAGACAGCAGTGTGATGACAATCAGATATCTGCTCAACTGATGATTAGTTTAGCAAGGACTCCATGCCAAGTGACAGGGAAGAACTCAGCATTTCTTTGAGACTTGTGAGGGCAGGCGGGGCATCTGTTTAACATTTCACCTGAAAGGTAACATTCCCCACTAGGACCAAGACACAAAAGCTGAATTAGAAGCCACAATTATCTGCCTGATAAGGCTCAGATGCCTTCTTAGGATTAAGAACTTCTACGGACGTGCTGTGGAGAGCATTCTGACAGGCTGCATCACTGTCTGCTACGAGGGACAGCTACTGCACAGGACCGAGAGAAGCTACATAAAGTTGTAAAATTAGACAGCTCCATCCTGGGTACTTGCCTCCGCAGTATCCAAGATATCTTCAAGGAGCAGTGTCTCAGAAAGGCAGCGTCCATTATGAAGGACTCACATCACCCAGGATATGCCCTTTTCTCACTGTTACCATCAGGTAGGAGGTACAGAAGCCTGAAGGCACACATTCAGTGATTCAGGAACAGCTTCTTCCCCTCTGCCATTTGATTCCTAAATGGACTTTGAATCTATAACACTACCTCACTACTTTTATTCATTATTTCTGTTTTTGCACTGTTTTTAATTTAACTATTTAATAGACATTAACTTACTGTAATTGATTTACTTATTTTTCTATGTATTTCAGTATACTTTATACTATATATTTTTCTATATACTTCAGTAAGGCCTTTGACAAGGTCCTGCATGGGAGGTCAGTTAGGAAGCTTCAGTCACTAGGCATACATGGAGAGGTAGTAAATTGGATTAGACGTTGGCTCAATGAAAGTAGACAGAGAGTGGTAGTGGAGGATAGCTTCTCTGAGTGGAGGCCTGTGACTAGTGGTGTGCCACAGGGATCAGTGCTGGGTCCATTGTTATTTGTCATCTATATCAATGATCTGGATGATAATGTGGTAAATTGGATCAGCAAATTTGCTGATGGTGTAAAGATTGGAGGTGTAGTAGACAGTGAGGAAGGTTTTCAAAGCTGCAGAGGGATTTGAACCAGCTGGAAAAATGGGCTGAAAAATGGCATATGGAGTTTAATACAGACAAGTGTGAGGTATTTCACTTTGGAAGGACAAACCAAGGTAGAACATACAAGGTAAATGGTAGGGCACTGAGGAGTGCAGTAGAATAGAGGGATCTGGGAATACAGATACAAAATTCCCTAAAAGTGGCGTCACAGGTAGATAGGGTCATAAAGAGAGCTTTTTGGAGTATTGTGTTCCGTTTTGGTCACCAAGTTACAGGAAGGATATTAATAATGCCACATCATGAAGACCCTGGAGAGACTTGTTCTGGAGCTGCTCCGGCCTATGGTCAGGCCACACTTAGATCCCCTCCTGTTCACCTACCAGCCCCAACTAGGAGTTGAGGATGCCATCGTCTACCTGCTGAACCGTGTCTACGCCCACCTGGACAAGCCGGCAAGCACTGTGAGGGTCATGTTTTTTGACTTCTCCAGTGCATTCAATACCATCCACCCTGCTCTGCTGGGGGAGAAGCTGACAGCGATGCAGGTGGATGCTTTCCTGGTGTCATGGATTCTTGATTACCTGACTGGCAGACCACAGTACGTGTGCTTGCAACACTGTGTGTCTGACAGAGTGATCAGCAGCACTGGGGCTCCACAGGGGACTGTCTTGTCTCCCTTTCTCTTCACCATTTACACCTCGGACTTCAACAACTGCACAGAGTCTTGTCATCTTCAGAAGTTTTCTGATGACTGTGCCATAGTTGGATGCATCAGCAAGGGAGATGAGGCTGAATACAGGGCCACAGTAGGAAACTTTGTCACATGGTGTGAGCAGAATTATCTGCAGCTTAATGTGAAAAAGACTAAGGAGCTGGTGGTAGACCTGAGGAGAGCTAAGGTACCGGTGACCCCTGTTTCCATCCAGGGGGTCAGTGTGGATATGGTGGAGGATTACAAATACCTGGCGATACAAATTGACAATAAACTGGACTGGTCAAAGAACACTGAGGCTGTCTACAAGAAGGGTCAGAGCCGTTTCTATTTCCTGAGGAGACTGAGGTCCTTTAATATCTGCCGGACAATGCTGAGGATGTTCTACGAGTCTGTGGTGGCTGTGGTGTTTGCTGTTGTGTGCTGGGGCAGCAGGCTGAGGGTAGCAGACACCAACAGAATCAACGAACCCATTCGTAAGGCCAGTGATGTTGTGGGGTTGGAACTGGACTCTCTGACGGTGGTGTCTGAAAAGAGGATGCTGTCCAAGTTGCATGCCATCTTGGACAATGTCTCCCATCCACTACATAATGTACTGGTTGGGCACAGGAGTACATTCAGCCAGAGACTCATTCCACCGAGATGCAACACAGAGCGTCATAGGGAGTCATTCCTGCTTGTGGCCATCAAATTTTACAACTCCTCCCTTGGAGGGTCAGACACCCTGAGCTAATAGGCTGGTCCTGGACTTATTTCCTGGCATAATTTACATATTACTATTTAATTATTTATGGTGCAACTGTAATGAAAACCAATTTCCCCCCGGGATCAATAAAGTATGACTATGACTAATAAGGTTGAAAGAGTGCAGAGAAGGTTTACAAGGATGTTGCCGGGACTTGAAAAACTCAGTTACAGAGAAAGGTTGAATAGGTTGGGACTTTATTCCCTGGAGCGTAGAAGAATGAGGGGAGATTTGATAGAGGTATATAAAATTATGATGGGTATAGATAGAGTGAATGCAAGCAGGCTTTTTCCACTGAGGCAAGGGGAGAAAAAAAACCAGAGGACATGGGTTAAGGGTGAGGGGGGAAAAGTTTACAGGGAACATTAGGGGGGGCTTCTTCACACAGAGAGTGGTGGGAGTGTGGAATGAGCTGCCAGATGAAGTGGTAAATGTGGGCTCACTTTTAACATTTAAGAAAAACTTGGACAGGTACATGGTGAGAGGTGTATGGAGAGATATGGTCCAGGTGCAGGTTAGTGGGACTAGGCAGAAAAATGGTTCAGCACAGCCAAGGGCCAAAAGGCCTGTTTCTGTGCTGTAATGTTCTATGGTTCTATATTATCGTGTATTTTGTTGTACTGCTGCTGCTAAGTTAACGAATTTCACGACATGCTGGTGGTATTAAGCTTGATTTTGATTCTGGTGCCATGTACTACACGGACTAACTTGCCTCCAGACTCACTCTCCAACCCTCCCTGAAGAACACAGACCTCCGTGTTCTGAAGTCAGAAATGCTCCCAAGGGGATAAGGACCCAGTGTTTCAAAGGCAGAGGGCAATCAGGAAAAGTTTAAAGGGTGAAGGTGTTCCTGGACCAACCGGAGGGATTTGTTGCAGGCTGTAGTCAGGCTGAAGTTGTTTGGGATTGGAAGAAGACCTGCTTCTCCTTGAGCACAGCAGCCTGAGGTGAGTCCGATTCCTGATTTTAACAGCTCTGCACAGGGAAAGGGGAATATACTGGAGGAGGGGAAGTAATCCTGGGCCTAATTTCTGTGCTCAGCACTGGCCTAGTGCTTAAAACAGTTCCTGGAGCAAAATCTCCTCCTCATCCTCCACCCCCAAAACAAACCCAACAAAACCCTCAAGAACCAGAAGCAATTTGAACTGGCACCTCAGACCTTCTCTATGCGGTCTCTGCCTTTGTACACCGCAGCCACTGAAGGGTGACAGTGTACTCGGTTTCGCCTAAACCACCTCCCCCCAGACTCTGGGTGAGAGGGGAAGAGCAGCAGAGCCGGCCCTTGTTTCCGGCCCGGCTGCCTCGTCAGGGCCGGAGGAGATAGAGTCACGACCAGCTCACCTGCGTGTTGTCAGCCTGCAGACCCACGGGTACTCCTCCTTCCACCACGCTGACGCTCAGCTGAACCGAGCCGAGGCATGGTTCCCCCAACCTTTACACATGGCTGGACGGCATTCAAACTCTACGTGCTGACTCGGTGATTCGCATCTAGAAGCACAGACACAGAGGAAGTACTGTAGCAGGGCTCAGGAAGCGAAAGAAACCACAGTGATTCTCAAGGCGGGACACAACAACTTCACCAACGTATCCTGAGCTGCATTCTGGTCATATTGGTATTGGTTTATTATTGTCACATGTACCGAGATACAGTGGAAAAACTTCGTCTGAAAGCCATCCAGACAGATAATGCCATTTGTAAGTATATCACAGTATTAAAAAGGAAGCATTGCAGGTACAGAGAATGGGCAGAGAAGGCTGCAAACTGCAAGGACACACAAAGGTAGTTTGGGAGATTAAGTGGTTCACCTATTAGTGTGAGAGAGGAGATTACAGTGGGAAGCCATCCCTGAGCTAGGTGGTTCCTGTTCTCAAGCTTTTCCACCTTCTGTTGGACAGGAGTCAAGTCAAGTCATCACTTTTTATTGTCATTTCGACCATAACTGCTGGTACAGTACACAGTAAAAACAAGACAATGTTTTTCAGGACCATGGTGCTACATGAAACGATACAAAAACTACACTAGACTACAGACCTACATAAAGTGCACAAAACAGTGCAGGCATTACAAGACAATAGGCACAGTAGAGGGCAGTAGGTTGGTGTCAGTCCAGGCTCTGGGTATTGAGGAGTCTGATGGCTTGGGGGAAGAAACTGTTACATAGTCTGGTCGTGAGAGACCGAATGCTTCGGTGCCTTTTGCCAGATGGCAGGAGGGAGAAGAGTTTGTATGAGCGGTGCGTGGGGTCCCTCATAATGCTGTTTGCTTTACGGATGCAGCGTGTGGTGTAAATGTGCGTAATGGTGGGAAGAGAGACCCCGATGATCTTCTCAGCTGACCTCACTATCCGCTGCAGGGTCCTGCGATCCAAGATGCTTGAGGCACAGTTGGAAATTGGCAAGTATGATGTTGTGGGAATAAAAGAGACATGGCTTCAAGTGGACAGGGCCTGGGAAATGAATATTCAAGGGTATACGGCCTATCGAAAGGACAGACTGATGGGCAGAGGGGGTGGGGTGGCTCTGTTGGTGAGGAATGATATTCAGTCCCCTGCGAGGGGGGATATAGAATCAGGAGACGTAGAGTCGGTATAGATAGAACTGAGAAATTCTAAGGGTAGAAAGACCCTAATGGGAGTTATCTACAGGCCCCCAAACAGTAGTCTGGATGTAGGGTGTAAGTTGAATCAAGAGTTAAAATTGGCATGTCGCAAAGGTAATGCTACAGTTGTTATGGGGGATTTCAACATGCAGGTGTACTGGAGGAATCAGGTTAGTACTGGACCCCAAGAAAGGGAGTTTGTGGAGTGCCTCCAAGATGGATTCTTAGAACAGCTTATACTGGAGCCTACCAGAGAGAACGCAATTCTAGATTTAGTGTTGTGCAATGAACCGAATTTGATCAGGGACCTCGAGGTAAAGGAGCCATTAGGAGATAGTGACCATAATATGATAAGTTTTAATCTACAATTTGAGAGGGAGAAGGGAAACTCGGAAGTGTCAGTATTACAGTTGAACAAGGGGAACTATGGTGCTATGAGGGAGGAGCTGGCCAAAGTTCAATGGAACAATACCCTAGTAGGGATGACAGTGGAACAGCAATGGCAAGTGTTTCTGGGAATAATGCGGAAGGTGCAGGATCAGTTCATTCCAAAGAGGAAGAAAGATCCTAAGGGGAGGCCGTGGCTGACAAGAGAAGTAATGGACAGTATAAAAATAAAAGGGAAGAAGTATAACATAGCAAAGACGAGTGGGAAGCTGGAGGATTGGGAAACTTTTAAAGAGCAACAGAAGGTAACTAAAAAGGCAATACGCGGAGAAAAAATGAGGTACGAAGATAAACTAGCCAAGAATATAAAGGAGGATAGTAAAAGCTTCTTCAGGTATGTGAAAAGGAAAAAAATAATTAAGACCACAATTGGGCCCTTAAAGACAGAAGCAGGTGAATTTATTATGGGGAACAAGGAAGTGGCAGACGAGTTGAACAGGTATTTTGGATCTGTCTTCACTAGGGAAGACACAAACAATCTCCCAGATGTAATAGTGGCCAAAGGACCTAGGGTAATGGATGAATTGAAGGAAATTTATATTAGGCAGGAAATGGTGTTGGATAGGCTGTTGGGTCTGAAGGCTTTTAAGTCCCCAGGACCTGATGGTCTGCATCCCAGGGTACTTAAGGAGGTTGCTTTAGAAATCGTGGACGCATTAGTAATCATTTTCCAATGTTCTATAGATTCAGGATCAGTTCCTGTGGATTGGAGGGTGGCTAATGTTGTCCCTCTCTTCAAGAAGGGAGGAAGAGAGAAAACAGGGAATTATAGACCGGTTAGCCTGACGTCAGTGGTGGGAAAGATGCTGGAGTCAATTATAAAAGATGAAATTACGACACATCTGGATAGCAGTAACAGGATTGGTCTGAGTCAGCATGGATTTATGAAGGGGAAATCGTGCTTGACTAATCTTGTGGAATTTTTTGAGGATGTAACTATGAAAATGGATATGGGAAAGCCAGTGGATGTAGTGTACCTGGACTTTCAGAAAGCCTTTGATAAAGTCCCACATAGGAGATTAGTGGGCAAAATTAGGGCACATGGTACTGGGGGCAGAGTACTGACATGGATTGAAAATTGGCAGGCTGACAGAAAACAAAGAGTAGCGATTTAACGGGTCCCTTTCGGAATGGCAGGCGATGACCAGTGGGGTACTGCAGGGTTCAGTGCTGGGATCGCAGCTGTTTACAATATATATTAATGATTTAGATGAGGGAATTAAAAGTAACATTAGCAAAGTTGCCGATGACACAAAGCTGGGTGGCAGTGTGAAATGTGAGGAGGATGTTATGAGAATGCAGGATGACTTGGACAGGCTAGGTGAGTGGGCAGATGCATGGCAGATGCAGTTTAATGTGGATAAATGTGAGGTTATCCACTTTGGTGGTAAGAACGGGAAGGCAGATTATTATCTAAATGGAGTCAAGTTAGGAAAAGGAGAAGTACAATGAGATCTAGGTATTCTTGTACATCAGTCACTGAAAGCAAACATGCAAGTACAGAAGGCAGTGAAGAAAGTTAATGGCATGCTGGCCTTCATAACAAGGAGAATTGAGTATAGCAGCAAAGAGGTCCTTCTGCAGCTGTACAGGGCCCTGGTGAGACCACAGCTGGAGTACCGTGTGCAGTTTTGGTGTCCAAATTTGAGGAAGGACATTCTTGCTATTGAGGGAGTGCAGTGTAGGTTCACAAGGTTAATTCCCGGGATGGCGGGACTGTCATATGTCGAAAGATTAGAGCGACTGGGCTTGTATACTCTGGAATTTAGAAGGCTGAGAGGGGATCTTATTGAAACATATAAGAATATTAAGGGATTGGACTCGCTGCAGGCAGGAAGCATGTTCCCGCTGATGGGTGAGTCCAGAACCAGAGGCCACAGTTTAAGAATTGGGGGTAGGCCATTTAGAACAGAGTTGAGGAAAAACTTTTTCACCCAGAGAGTGGTGGATATATGGAATGTTCTGCCCCAGAAGGCTGTGGAGGCCAAGTTTCTGGATGCTTTCAAAAAAGAGGTGGATAGAGTTCTTAAAGATAGCGGAATCAAAGGTTATGAGGATAAGGCAGGAACTGGATACTGATAGTGGATGATCAGCCATGATCACCGTGAATGGCAGTGCTGGCTCGAAGGGCCAAATGGTCTACTCCTGCACCTATTGTCTATTGTCTATAATTTCTGACCAGGCAGTGGTGCAGCTGCTCAGGATGCTCTCAATACAACCTCTGTAGAATGTGGTGAGAATCTGGGGGTGTGAAGTGGACTTTTCTCAGCCTTCACAGAAAGTAGAGACGCTGCTGGGCTTTCTTTGCTATGGAGCTGGTGTTGAGAGACCAGGTGAACACCAAGAAATTTGGTGGGAAGATGGGAGGGGTCTTTAATTATGTTGGACATTTTCCTGAGTCAGCAGGCAGTGAAGACAGAGTCCATGCAGTGGAGATTGGTTTGTGTGACAGAGCTGTATCCACAACTTGCGGCTGGGGCACAGCAGTTGCCATTCCAAGTTGTGATGCATCCAGGTAGAGGTGGCTTTGATGGTGCATCTGTAAAAATTAGTGAGGGTTATTGGGGACATAACAAAGTTCTCTTAAACTTACAAAGAAGTAGAGGAGCTGATGTGTTTTCTTTTGGCAGTAGTGTCCATGTTGTACCAGGATAGATTGTGAGTGATTTTTATAACTGAGAGTTTGAAGCTCAGCACCACTGATACAGTCAGGGGTCTTGTACTCCGCCCTGCCTCCTGACACCAATGACCAGCTCTTCCATTGAGGGAAAGCTTGGTATCTTGACACAACTTATAGTTTTGCCTTTTTCCTACACTTACCTTGTTGTTGCTGAGATCCAGCCCTCTATGGTGGCATCATCTACAAACATGTGATTAGAGTTAGGGCAGAATTTGGCAGAGTCAACAGCAGAACCAGATATGACTGTTCCTCTTGTTGCTTTGGGAATATAAATCTGCAAAAAGCTGAGAGGTTTGGGTGAGTTTATAAGTAGAAAAATTCACAGGCAGGTTAATAAACTAGATCTAATCACCATTTAGGAGGGTCATTTTATAATTTAAAGTGAATATTAATTGCCTCCTGGGCTGATTGACATCCTGATTGACTTCAATGATTTATTTTTAAACTACAAGTACTGGAAATCTGTAATAAGAGGAAAGAGCCAACAGGTCAGTCAGCATCTGTGGAGACAGCCGTAGAGCTAATGTTTCAGGTTGGAGATACTATATCAGTCTTGGGCAAAGGACAAAACAAGTTCACATCACCTTGCAACTACTGAATGCTTCCAGAATTTCCTGCAGTCCACACACTTCCGACAACTTTGTGAATAAAGCTGTGGTTGGCTGCTGATGACAGGGGTCAGTTTTGGGACCACTCCTTTTCACATTAACTGTTAACCATTTGGATGATGGAATTGATGGAATGGGGGGCACAGCCTCAGAGTAGTCCATTTAGAGCAGAGACACAAATAAATTTCTTTAGCTAGAGGGTGGTGAATCTGCGGAATTCATTGATATGGGTGGCTGTGGAGGCCAAGTCATTGGGTATATATAAAGCAGAGGTTAATAGTTCTTGGTTCATCAGGGTATCAAAGGGTTAGGGGTGAAGGCAAGAGAATGGGGTTGGGGTTGGGAGCATTGATGGACACACATGACGGACAGGTGGAGTGGACTTGGTGGGCCGAGTACCCTAATTCTGCTCCTAAGTTTTATGGTCTCTAAGGTGTGACCATGATGGTAATTTAGGGATTGACGTGACGTGTGAGAAGAATACTC
Organism: Mobula birostris; assembly: GCF_030028105.1. Lineage (NCBI taxonomy): Eukaryota > Metazoa > Chordata > Chondrichthyes > Myliobatiformes > Myliobatidae > Mobula > Mobula birostris. The sequence continues at coordinate 8,560,311 of NC_092393.1, read as the reverse complement.
ATTGCTCCCAGCTGCTTCATGGAGAGGGTTTTTGTCAGTGTTGGTGCTGAAAGGAATCACCACACACTTGGAATCTCTCATATCTGTTCTATTGAATCAGCACAAGAGCTGCTTCACCTTGTGCCTTAAAAGGATGGAAATGGTCACCAGTAACACAAGCAACGGACCAGAAGCTCGACCAGATGGAAGGTGCACCTCACCAGAGAAGATAAGTAAACTCCTTACCAGCCTGAGGAACACACCAGGAGATGTGTAACGGGACAACATTTGCAATCCACTGGAATGAGATCTGTTGCCAACTATAACGAGTCGGTGTCATTGGCTTCCTCAACACATCACAGGGTGGCATGGTAGCATAGTAGCTAGCACAACACTTTACAGTACAAGTGACCTGGGTTCAAATCCTGACACTGCCTGTAAGGAGTATGTACCTTTTCCCCTTGCCCACGTGGGTTTCCTCCCACAATCCAGACATACCGATTGATAGGTTAATTGATCATTGTAAATGGTCCTATAATTAGGCCCTAGGGTTAAATCGGTGGTTTGCTGTGTGGCATGGCTCGAGGGGCTGGAGGGGCCTACTCCATACTGTTTCTCAATGAACAAATGACTTCAATCCTGGCACACCACTGCTGGATCTCACGAGACTCCATACACTAGTTGGGTCAGAGATGAGTGAAAGGCCAAAGGCAACCCTCCACCTCCGCCTCCCCCGGTGCTCTGTCCTCTCTCCTCCTGCAAGGGTGGAAGGTTGCGGCTGATGCCATCACGTGGAAGATGAAGACCGTACGTTGAACAGCAGGGATTGGCGTGAAATTGCCTCAGGGTAAGGTTGGAAGGAGAGGCAAGGACGTAAGTGCGCGCTGAGGGCGAAAAAAGGTGACCTTACAAGGAAGACATAAAGTGACAGCACAGCAATGGGTGGAGGAGAGAGATAGGCTTAGAAAGATATATATATTATATATACATACACACACACACATTATATAGAAGATGGGGGAGAGAGAGGAAGGGAGAAGAGGAGGGAAGGGGAGAAAAGCAGGGGAAATTGGGTTGGGAAGAGCTTGTGATTGCATGGTACACACAGGATGTGGGTGACTCAAGTCATCAGTAATCAGCAGGTTTGGTTCCAGGGTTCCTCCTCACTGTGCACATGCGGTTTAATAAACTCGTTATATACCCTATACTGGAGGTGTCTGCCATGGTTTAGGAGGGGACACTTACCTCTACGTTTGAGGGTTCTGGTGTAGGTACCACTCCAGAGACTGGATTCCAGGCTTAAGATTCTATGGCTGGGCTGGGCAAGGCCACACCGCTGTCCTCCCAGGTTGATGTACAAGAACGTTGGTGGTGGGGAGTTATCCCAAGCAATGCTTTTTCCTCAACCAACATATAAAAATAAATTATCTGATATTTATAATTTTGCTGTAAGTGGAACATACGTAAATTTGATGCTACATTTTCACACTTCCAAGGTACAGTATTTTATTGGTATGTTGGGAAAGGGAAGTTCATCCCATATTTACTTTAAACTCTACACCCCTTCGGGTGAGCTGTTGGATTAAACCTCACTGCATTTTCCAATCTTATTGCTGCCTCCGTAAATGGTTCACACTTCCCCCTCTCTACAGGAACTGGACTTCAAAATAAAAAAAATCATTTCCGATAACAGAAGATCTATATAAATGCAAATTTATTTTTAATTAAAGTACTTTATTTTGAAGGGCGAGGACAGTACAGAATCCATTATCACACTAAGGAATATAAGGCAGTGACTCGTGATTTCTCAGGAATGTATAGTGTTGTTTCAATGGTGTCAAAAATAACATTTCGACTGGTGATGACTCAATTCAGCTATCACCCACATCCTGTGCAACACCATGCAATCACAAGCACAGTACAGGCCCTTCAGCCCACGAGATTGTACTGACCTTTTAACCTACTCCATGGTCAATGTGATGCTTCCCTCCCACGTAATTCCCCATTTTTCTTTCACCCCATACTCTGCCTTCAAGTTTGACCTTCAAAGTGACCATCAAGAGAAGTCAAAGCTGAAGTTAAAGCAAAGGAGAGGGCATACAAGGAAGCAAAAATTATTGGGAAGACAGAGGATTGGGAAGTTTTTAAAACCTTACAAAAGAAAACCAAGAAGGTCATTAAAAGGTAAAAGATGAACTATGAAGGGAAGCTAGCAAATAATATCAAAGAGGATACTAAAAGCTTTTTCAAGTATATAAAGAGTAAAAGACAGGTGAGAGTAGATATAGGACCGATAGAAAATGATGCTGGAGAAATTGTAATGGGAGATAAGGGGATGGCAGAGGAACTGAACGAGTATTTTGCATCAGTCTTCACTGAGGAAGACATCAGCAGTATACCGGACACTCAAGGGTGGCAGGGAAGAGAAGTTTGCGCAGTCACAATTACGACAGAGAAAGTACTCAGGAAGCTGAATAGTCTAAAGGTAGATAAATCTCCCGGACCAGATGGAATACACCCTCGTGTTCTGAAGGAAGTAGCTGGGAGATTGCGGAGGCATTAGCAATGATCTTTCAAAAGTTGATAGATTCTGGCATGGTTCCGGAGGACTGGAAGATTGCAAATATCACTCCGCTATTTAAGAAGGGGGCAAGGAAGCAAAAAGGAAATTATAGACCTGTTAGCTTGACATTGGTGGTTGGGAGGTTGTTGGAGTCGATTGTCAAGGATGAGGTTACCGAGTACCTGGAGGCATATGACAAGATAGGCAGAACTCAGCATGGATTCCTGAAAGGAAATCCTGCCTGACAAACCTATTACAATTTTTTTGAGGAAGTTACCAGTAGGCTAGACAAGGGAGATGCAGTGGATGTTGTATATTTGGATTTTCAGAAGGCCTTTGACAAGGTGCCACACATGAGGTTACTTAACAAGATAAAAGCCCATGGAATTACGGGAAAGTTACATACGTGGATAGAGCATTGGCTGATTGGCAGGAAACAGAGAGTGGGAATAAAGGGATCCTATTCTGGTTGGCTGCCGGTTACCAGTGGTGTTTCACAGGGGTCCGTGTTGGGGCCCTTTCTTTTTACATTGTACATCAACAATTTGGATTATGGAATAGATGGCTTTGTGGCTAAGTTTGCTGACGATATGAAGATAGGTGGAGGGGCCGGTAGTGCTGAGGAAACGGAGAGTCTGCAGAGAGACTTGGATAGATTGGAAGAATGGGCAGAGAAGTGGCAAATGAAGTACAATGTTGGAATGTGTACGGTTATGCACTTTGGCAGAAGAAATAAACGGGCAGACTATTATTTAAATGGGGAAAGAATTCAAAGTTCTGAGATGCAACGCGACTTGGGAGTCCTCATACAGGATACCCTTAAGGTTAACCTCCAGGTTGAGTCGGTAGTGAAGAAGGCGAATGCAATGTTGGCATTCATTTCTAGAGGAATAGAGTATAGGAGCAGGGATGTGATATTGAGGCTCTATAAGGCACTGGTGAGACCTCACTTGGAGGACTGTGGGCAGTTTTGGTTTCCTTATTTAAGAAAGGATGTGCTGACGTTGGAGAGGAACAGAGAAGGTTCACTAGGAATGATTCCGGGAATGAGAGGGTTAACATATGAGGAATGTTTGTCCACTCTTGGACTGTATTCCTTGGAGTTTAGAAGAATGAGGGGAGACCTCATAGAAACATTTTGAATGTTGAAAGGCATGGACAGAGTGGATGTGGCAAAGTTGTTTCCCATGATGGGGGCGTCTAGTACAAGTGGGCATGACTTAAGGATTGAAGGGCGCCCATTCAGAACAGAGATGCGAAGAAATTTTTTTAGCCAGAGGGTGGTGAATCTATGGAATTTGTTGCCACGGGCGACAGTGGAGGCCAAGTCATTGGGTGTATTTAATTAAGAGATTGATAGCTATCTGAGTAGCCAGGGCATCAAAGGTTATGGTGAGAAGGTGTGGGAGTGGGACTAAATGGGAGAATGGATCAGCTCATAATAAAATGGCAGAGCAGACTCGATGGGCCAAATGGACGACTTCTGCTCCTTTGTCTTATGGTCTTATCTCTTTACCATAATTAGCTCATTTTTAGGCCAGATCTAATGAACCAGTGCAAAGAATACATTTTATTGCTGCTGCTAATTCAGGATGAAATAGGAATTGTTCGCTGTGCTGTCAGGTAGCCCATGTGCCACTCAAGTTGGCTGTAGATTGTTGGCAGTGGTTGCTACATGCCCCAGCACCTGTGGAACCAGTGGACATCTGATATAGAACTGCCCGAGCTGGGAATTAAAATGTATCTTAGAGCAGTTTAGGCCACGATGTGTGATAAGTGCAGAACATTAGGGAGGTCAAGTAACGATGGGTTATTCTTCCCAAGGCTTTCCTCCACATGATGCAGTGATTACTGGCTTATTGGAGGTCATGTGCTATCGCATGCAACCACTAATCTGGTAGAAAGTATACCAGATGGTCGCAATATGAAAAATGATGCATCAGCCCATGGAGTCTGCACCAGTCACCATCCACCAAGTTACACTGGTCCCATTTTTATTCATTCCACATCCCCATCAACTCCCATGCTATCCAATTTACGCCAGCCAGTCCCCGTGTTTGGGGAGAAGAGTAGCAAGAGACATCCCGGGGAGAGAGTATGCAAGCTCTACATAGACAGAACTGGAGGTTAGGATCGGACCTGGGTCACGGGAGCTGTGGGGCAACAATTCTACCCGCCCTGCAATGCATCCCATGGCAGTCCTCCAGCACGCCACTGGTACAGCAAAGCACATTACAACCTCCACTGGGAATCAAACATTAAACCTCAAAGTACGAGATTTTATGTGTGCTGTGGTGATCAGGTAAATACATTTCTAATTAATGGAAGAAGTTCTGTAAAATAGTGACAAATGTTTTGAACTGCAACTCACCCCTCCCCCCCCAGACAGGAAAGGGGAGGGGTTAAAGGTTACGTAGAAGGTTGACTGATAGTAAAATAAGAATCCAGGCCTTCTTGCCACAAGTCGGTGAAGGACAACAAATATAGATGCTGGTGGTAGCAAGTCATCTGTGAGCCATCTCTTACACTTAAAACACGCTAAACATTCTGATGAAGCATTTGCACCCCTGTTTCACGTAGGTTCTAACCGAAAAATGGAGTGAGTCCTTCTAGTCCCGATTCAACATTTCAAGACCATTCATCGGGACTGATAGAGGGGAGCTGGCCAGAATAGAGGTGGCGTAAGTGCTGGATCCAGTTGAGATGGGATGATTGGCAAATGGACGACAAGAAGACTGGATGATGATGACGATGATGCGACAGGAAACTGAAGCATGGAAGAAAGGGAGTGAGGGTTGGGGGGAGGGGGAGAATAGTGGGGGGAAGGGCACATGCAGAGAGTGGGGTAGGGGAAGAGATGGATCAGACCAAATTAGGGGATTAAAATCAACAACTAATAGCATGTAAAATGGTAATGCAGGTTGAAAGCAATATTCCTTTATCCATCTCTGGAAACATAAGGAAATGATGAAAAGTGGTCAAGAATTAATTGAACACGCACACACCTAAACACAAGTATTAATGTTAAAGCTATTAAATACTTGCAAAAGGTCTTCTTTCTGAGGATATACAGCACAGGAAGTGACAGTTGTTATAATGTTGTTTGCCATGCCCGGGCCATGGTTTCAGTTACAGGTAAACATTCACAAAGACTCAAGGTGCCTGTTGTACTGCTATTTTATTAATCATACATATATTAAGTTGTATTTAAAACGCAGCACTGATTATATTAACAAATTCAGCATAGGATCAACAGACCACATCAGTCCCTTCAAAAGATCAAAGAAATTCATAGTTAATTCTGCAGGGTCATCCTTAGGATCATCATAATTTAAGGACAAGTGGCAGAAGGATTTTAAATATTGGTATCTGTGAAGACAGCTGACCCTGCTGGCTGAACAGCAAGTCTACTCATTGGTGTGAACATTGTATACAAAGTTCCCTTCTCAGTTTTGTGATAAAGCTTGGAATTAATAAGGTTACGAGGTTGCCTGAAGTTCTAGACTCCCCTTCACTTCCCAGAGGTTACAAAAAGTGCACGCCCAGCTTCAGGGATCAGAGTAGTCCAAAGTGGGGCAGCTAAGACTGGGAGAGACATCGTAACTGGAGCAAAATAAGAGTGCTAGGATTTTCAGTCCGATCTCTAATGGCAGAAATTCTGGTTAATTCTAAAAGCATCATTTCTTTAAAAATTTTAATAAATTGAAATTGAGAGCTATAAAACACAAACCGAAATCGAATTTGATGTAAAAGTCCCATGCTGAGCAAGTACAGCTATCTGACGCACAAGGCTTCTGGGTACAAAAAAGCCTTGTGCTTCAAGCTTTGGAAGTAACTAGATACTCAATTTCATCTTGGCTACCACCCCAGGAATTAGATGTGAATAGACTGGAGAGTAATTCATCTGCTAACAATGATTATCCCTCTCAGATAAGCAAGAGCATCTGTTTTCATTCCAAATTGTACAGCAGTCCTCAAAGTATAATAAATGAGAGTGGCAAGATAGGAATGTGTGGCAAAGAGGATGGAAGAAAAGAGAAAACAAGGTAAAGCTGAAAATAAAACAGTAGCCAGAATCATTGTGGTATGAGGGAATGAGATTCTGTGGGCTGGATTGTATATTGATATCAACTTTATACTTTATTGTCGCCAAACAATTGATACTAGAACGTACAATCATCACAGCGATATTTGAACTTACTTGATAGATAATACCAGAACAAAGGCCCAGGTCAAACAAAACCTGTATTGATTCTTCACCCCAAAAAATACTGGATCAACATATTTAACACAATTTTACATACGCCTAAAGCTGCGGTATTTTAATACTATTCATTTTTCTTACTCTATATCAGGGGTTTCCAATCTGGGTTCTACGGACTCCTTAGTTAATGGTGAGGTCCAAAGCATAAAAGAAGGTTGGGAACCCCTGCTCTATATGCAGATCTACTGCCAGATTCTCTTTCAAAAAAGTTAGTGTTTCTAATCACTGTCAGCAGGAATGCAAGAGAAAGTAGTCACTGTGAAATCCAACAGGCTTCAAATGGAATCTCTGTGCAACATCCTGGTAAGTCAATTAGTCAATAAATCTAAATATTAATGAAATAGCTAATACAATGCTCTCACAATCAATGTATGTGACTGATATCTGTGAACTATGCAGACTGGCATCAGCTGTTCCTTCTCCCCCAATTGTCATCCCCATTTGCAGCAGCACATGTTGAATCACACTCAGTTACAATGTTGAATTTGACAGCGGACATATGACAGGATGGTTTAAAATTTACCCATTTCCTCCATGTTGCTATTCAAACTGGAAAGCACCATGAAACTGATTCCAAAAACACTCAGAATATCTGAAATTGTCAAAGTCTACTTGGCTGCAAGAATGCGTTTGGAAGGAGACAGAATTTAGGGCAGTTTCTATAATGAAACCCATTCTTAACATACACAGTAAGCAGACATGCACGTTGTTTTTGGAAGCAGGGCATACCATGGAGGGATTCCAAACTCAATACCAGAAGAAACAATGGAATCTAGTTACCACTGCACCCTGGGCCACGCACCAGTGAGGGTAAGAATAAGATGATTTGGCAGATGAATGCATGGCTACGGAATTGGTGGAGGGGACAGGGTTTCAGACTTATGAGTCATTGGGATCTCTTCTGGGGAAACTATAACCTGTACACAAAGGAGGTGGTTACACCTGAACCCAAGGGGGACCAATATCTTTGCGGACAGGTTTGCTAAAGCAGTTGGGAGAGGGTTTAATTTCACTTAGCAAGGGGATGGGAACCAAAGCCCCTAGGCCTTAGGATGGGGCAGTTGATATACAAGTCAATGCTTTGTGTATAAGACTGAGGAAGGACAGGCAGATGATAAGGCAACGTTGCAGTCAGTGGGATGAGTTGAAGTGTAACATGGGGGAAAAAGCAAAAAGTGGAATAAATACAGGACTGAAGGTGTTACATTTGAATGCACGCAGTATACAGAATGAGTTTTATGATCTTGTAGCACAGTTAGAGATTGGCAGGTATGACATTGTGGGCATCATTGAGACGTGGCTTAACATCGAAGGATACATATTGTATTGTAAGGATAGGCCTGCAGGCTGAGGGAATGGGGTGGATCTGTTGGCAAAAAAAAAGAAAATCAATTCTTTAGAAAGAAGTGACAAAGGATCATAAGATGTAGATCCTTGTGGGTAGAGTTAAGAAACTGCAAAGGCACAACAACCTTGATGGGAGTTATATACAGCCCTCTGAACAGTAGCCTAGATGTGAGATGCAAATTACAAGAGATAGAAACAGCAAGTAAAAAGGGCAATGTTATGATATTCCTAATGCAGGTAGTTTGGTTAAATCAGGTTGGTGCTGGATTCCCAAGAGAGGGAATTTGTAGAATGTCTTTAAGATGGCTTTTTGGGGTAACTTTTAATTGAGCCCACTAGGCCATTCTCAATTGGGTGTTATGTAATGAACCAGATTTCATTATGGAGCTCAAAGTAAAGGAACCTTTAGAGGTTTAAGAGGGAGAAGTTAAAGTCAGATGTATCAGTATTACAGTAGATTTAAGGGAATCAAAGAGACATGAGAGAAGAGATGGTCAAAGTTAATTGGAAGGGAACACTAGCAAGGATAACAACAGAAAAGCAATGGCTGGAGTTTCTAGGAGCAACTCAGAAGGCACAGGATAGCTACATCCCAAAGATAAAGTATTCTAAAGGGAGAAAGACACAACCTTGGCTGATAAGTGAAATCATAGACAACATAAAAGCAAAGTGAAGGCATATAATATAGCAAGAAGTAGCGAGAAGAGAATTGGGAAGCTTCTAAAAACCAATAGAATGCAACTAAAAAGCCATAAAGAGCAAAACAATGAAATGTGCAAGTAAGCTAGCCAATACTACAATATTGAACATAAAAGTTTTTTCAGATATATATAAAGAGAGGAGAGAGTGGATATCGGACTGCTGGTAAATGAAGCTGGAGAGGTAGTAATAAGGGACAATGAAATGGTGGACAAACAAGTATTTTGCATCAGTTTTCACTGTGAAGGAAATTAGAGCGTGTCAGGGGTAGAAGCGAGTGTAGCTGTTATTACTAAGGAGAAGGTGCATGGGAAACTGAAAGGTCTGAGGTAGGTAAGGCACTTGGGCCAGATGGACTAGACCTCAGGGTTCTGAAAGAGTTAGCTGAAGAGATTGTGGAGGTATTAGTAATGGTCTTTCAAGAATAACCAGATACTGGAATAGATCTAGAGGACTGGAAAACTGCAAATGTCCACTCTTGAAGGGATGGAAGCAGAAGAAAAGAAATTATAGGCCAGTTAGCTTGACTTTAGTGGTTGGAAAGATGTTGGAGTCCATTACTAAGGATGTAGTTCGGGATACTTGGAGGCACACAGTAAAATAGGCCAAAGTCAGTCTGGTTTCAAGGGAAAATCTTGTCTGACAAATCTGTTGGAAATCATTGAGGAAATAACAAGCAGGATAATCAAAGGAGAGTCAATGGATGTGTAATGTGAAAAGAAGCGGTCTCACCACCGATCCCTGTGGACCACTAGTTACCAGCAGCCAACCAGAAAGGCTTCTTTTATTCCCACTCTTTGCCTCCAGTCAATCTTCTATCCATGCTAGAATCTATCCTGTGATATGCACACTTGTTAACCAGCCTCAGATATAGCACTTGTCAAAGTTCTTCTGAAAATCCCAGTACACAGTTATATGCCAATGATTTAATGTTGGAATTTATAGTTTTGTGACCAAGTTTGCAGATGATACGAAGATAGGTTGGAGGGACAGGCTGTGTTGAGGAAGCAAGGAGTCTGCAGAAGGACTAAGGCAGATTAGGAGACTGGCAAAGAAGTGGCAGATGGAATACGGTTTAGGGAAGTATATGGTTATGCACTTTGGTAGAAGGAATAAAAGTGCAGACTATTTTCTAAATGAAGGTAACTCAAAAATCAGAGATGCAAATGAACCTGGGAGTTTTTGTGCAGGATTCCCTTAAGGTTAACTTACAGGTTGTTGGTGGTAAGGAAGGCAGACGCAGTGTTAACATTCATTTTCGAGACCTAGAATACAAAAGCAAAGGTGTAATACTGAGACTTCATAAGGCATTGGTCAGAACTCACCTAGAGTATTGTGAGCAGTTTTGGGCCTCTTATCTAAAAGATGCGCTGGGATTGGAGAGGATCCAGAGAATGATCCTGGGAATGAAAAGGTTAAAGTATGAAGAACGTTTCATGGCTCTGGGCCTGTACTTGCTGGAGTTTAGAAGAATGACGGGGGAAATCTCACTGAAACCTACTGAATATTGAAAGACCTAGAGAAAGTAGATGTGGAGAATGTGTCCTTTCGTGGGTAACTCTAGCACCAGAGAGCATAGGGAGATGTCCACTTAGAACAGAGATAAAGGAAAAATTTTAGACAGAAGGTAGTTAATCTGTGGAGCTCATTGCCATAGACTGCTCTGGAGGCCAGGTCAATGGGTATATTTAAAGCAGAGTTTGATTGATTCATGATTAGTCAGGTCGTCATTGGTTATGAGGAGAATCAGGAGAATGGGATTGTGAGGGGACTCGATGGGCAGCATGGCCTAACTTTGCTCCTGTGTCTTATGGTGTCAAGTTACTCAGTTTTTTTTTAAAAACAGCAAATCTATGGCTGAGTTAAAAACATCACAATTTCAGGGTTAAGAGCAGTTTGCACCTATCACCTTCCAGGTAGTTCTCCTTTCCCTCCCTCCCATTTTTTTTTATTCTAGCATCCTCCCTCTTTCTTTTGAGTCCTGAAAGAGGGTTTTGACTCAAAACGTCAACTGTTTATTAATTTCTGTAGACGCTGCCTGACCTGCTGAGTTTCTCCAACATTTTGTGTGTGTGTTTTGCTCTGGATTTCCAGCATCTGCTGCATCGACTGTGTTTAATGACTTTGCAGTGGTTTTCCTGCTGGAAGTACAGAGAAGCTGAATTCAACTATTGCCAGCAGCAGCACATGGCAAAAATGGGATCTTTTAAACTTAAGGACAATTGAAAAAACTGTACAATTATTCTGACAACAAAAAGACATGATTAGAGTAAAGGCTTACAGACAAGAAAATACTTTGTTCTTGTGGGGGGCGGGGATTTGCTCCTTTAGATCACATGCCAATCTTCTATCTTCAGACTCTGCAAGCTTTCCTTTCTTGATTTTAACCTTTATTTCCCTAATGTAGCACTAATGTTGACATGCAGCAGGCTAGGGCAAGTAGTCGTGTTAGTATCCAGCATGCAAGAGAAAGTGCAAAGATTTAAAAAGTTTTTTTTTGAAAAAGGGTGAAAATCAGATCCACACCTTGTGGTCCCCAGTACCTGCCAGTGTTAACTTTAACCTTTGAGGAGGAGGAGGAGGAGGAGAAGAACTGAAACTCTGCTGTTTCACTGCGGGCATACTTTAAACTCCACATACAACACTATGATCAGTGAGGCAGTGGACGTGAAGTGGGCAGTAAGTCTGATTGCACAACGGTACCAAAGCACAGGATGGAGGAGGTGACTTGAATTACTCATTCCAGAGACTGTAGCTGATAAGGACTGCAACTCTAATGGCTCAGCAGCTAGAAAGACTGAAATTAAAGATTCAGAGTTTGATCTACGGCTGTGTCCAACTTCTTGTGCAAAGAACTATCAGCAGACTCTCAGAGTTTGGACTGCAGGGGCTTCAGATATTTGTAGAATGATTCATGAACCTGAAAACAAGAAACAAACCATATTCAGTTTCTGTTAAGCAAACAATCTGAAGAACCTGTCCGACTGCCTCTTACAAGTGATTTCCTTCTGGCTCGATCCATTCTCACTTATAATGATCAACAGTTATTAATAGGACAATGTATTGACTTTTATCAGTGATCCAAACTAACATCAGATAATCATTCCCACAGCCAGCTTCAGAAATTCCAGGTTTAAAGCAGCTTCAAAGTAGAAAATGTCAAATTGCACTAAATCTCTTCAGTTTGGCTGTGAGTGGAACTGAAAATACAGGTTGAAACTCTTTAGGCCAGTACCACTGAGTTCTGACTGACACTGTACCACAGAAAATTACCTCGATCTCGTCCAAACAAGACATCTCCTCGCAGTTTAGACATTCCCCAGGTTACGTAAGGGTTCCCACACCCACTTCTAACCCAAAGTGGCTGTCATTTGGCATCACAAAAACTACAGTGGTCAGTTAGTGAGCCAAAGACTAGTATAGATCCTAGTTAAGTTTAAATCTGAGTTAGATCTTAGAATTAATTAATTCTGCAAAATAGATTGAAAACATGCTGGTCCACAGGTGATTGAGCGGAGAGGTACAACCTGCACTCTATTTATAGAGATGATACTTTATACTTTATTGTCACCAAACAATTGATACTAGAATGTACAATCATCACAGCGATATTTGATTCTGTGCTTCCCGCTCCCTGGATTACAAATCGATAGTAAATATTAAAAATTTAAATTATAAATCATAAATAGAAAATAGAAAAATGGAAAGTAAGGCAGTGCAAAAAAACAGAGGCAGGTCCGGATATTTGGAGGGTACGGCCTAAATCCGGGTCAGGATCCGTTCAGCAGTCTTATCACAGTTGGAAAGAAGCTGTTCCCAAATCTGACAAACAAGCACTCACAACACGCTGGAGGAACTCAGCGGGTCGGGCAGCATCCATGGAAACAACGAGTCGACGTTTCGGGCCGGAACCCTTTGTCAGGACTGAAGAGGGAAGGGGCAGAGGCCCTATAAATAAGGTGGGGGAGGGTGGGAAGGAGAAGGCTGGTAGGTTCAGCTGAAAAACCAGTAATTTGAAAGACAAAGGGGTGGGGGAGGGGAAGCAGGGAGGTAATAGGCAGGAAAACAATGGGTAGTAGGAGGAGGCGGAACCATGAGGGAGGTGATAGGCAGCTGGGGGAGGGGGCAGAGTGAAATAGGGATAGAGGAAGGGAGGGGGAGGGAATTACCGGAAGTTGGAGAATTCGATGTTCATACCAAGGGGCTGGAGACTACCCAGACGGTATATGAGGTGTTGCTCCTCCAACCTGACTTTAGCCCCATCATGGCAGTAGAGGAGGCCACGTATGGACATATCTGAATGAGAATGGGAAGCAGAGTTGAAGTGGGTGGCTACCGGGAGATCCTGTCTGTTGTGGCAGATGGAGAGGAGGTTCCCAAATCTGGCCGTACGCAGGGTAATAAGCCGAATAAAGGTAGGTTAAATAACATTAGCTTTTACATGTTAAATGTATATCAAAGCATGGAAATATATGGTGACATGCGCTGTTTGTGTCGACAGACAACAATCGAGATGAGCTTGGGGTAGCCAGCAAGTGTCACCCTGCTTCCAGCGCCAAGATGGCGTGCCCAAAACTTGTACATCTTTGGAATGTGGGAGGAAACTGCAGCACCCAGAGGAAACACACGCAGTCCAGGGGAGAACATACAGACAGCAGCAGGAATTCAGCCTTGATCTTACAAGCGTTATGCTAACCGCTACACTACCATGCCGCCAAGTAGACTGATTTAGTCAAATAGCTTCCCCTGGAAGGCAATGAAAAGGCAGACTTGAATATTCACAAGAACAAACTTTATACAAAGGCTAGCAGGAATAAGTGTCCATCATTAAGCAGTCTCAACACCCAGCTCATACTCTCTTCTCATTACTACATCAAGGAGGAGGTACAAAAGCCTGAAGAACACACTCAACTTTCCAAAAACAGCTTCTTCCCCTCCATCATCAGATTTCTGAATGGGTAATGAATCCAAGAACACTCCCTCGCTATTCTTTTGCACTGATTATAGCTACACTCACAGCACGCTGGAGGAACTCAGCAGGTCGGGCAGCATCAGTGGAAATGATCAGTCGACGTTTCGGGCTGGAACCCTTCGTCAGGACTGGCTTATAGCAGCTTTTAAAAATATCTTGTGTTGTACTGGGTTGTCACAAAAGAACAAATTTCTGAACATACGTCAGTGATAATAAACCTGGTTCTACCATCAACTAACAAACATCAAAGTTGCTGGTGAACGCAGCAGGCCAGGCAGCATCTCTAGGAAGAGGTACAGTCGACGTTTTGAGCCAAGACCCTTCGTCAGGACTAACTGAAAGAAGAGTGAGTAAGGGATTTGAAAGTTGGAGGGGGAGGGGGAGATCCAAAATGATAGGAGAGGACAGGAGGGGGAGGGATGGAGCCAAGAGCTGGACAGGTGATTGGCAAAAGGGATACGAGAGGATCATGGGACAGGAGGTCCGGGGAGAAAGACAAGGGGGGGGAACCCAGAGAATGGGCAAGGGGTATAGTCAGAGGGACAGAGGGAGAAAAAGGAGAGTGAGAGAAAGAATGTGTGTATAAAAATAAATAACGGATGGGGTACGAGGGGGAGGTGGGGCATTAGTGGAAGTTAGAGAAGTCGATGTTCATGCCATCAGGTTGGACGCTACCCAGACGGAATATAAGGTTTTGTTCCTCCAACCTGAGTGTGGCTTCATCTTTACAGTGGAGGAGGCCGTGGATATACATGTCAGAATGGGAATGGGACGTGGAATTAAAATGTGTGGCCACTGGGAGATCCTGCTCTCTCTGGCGGACAGAGCGTAGGTGTTCAGCAAAGCGGTCTCCCAGTCTGCGTTGGATCTCGCCAATATATAGAAGGCCATATCGGGAGCACTGGACGCAGAATATCACCCCAGCCGAGTCACAGGTGAAGTGTCGCCTCACCTGGAAGGACTGTTTGGGGCCCTGAATGGTGGTAAGGGAGGAAGTGTAAGGGCATGTGTAGCACTTGTTCCGCTTACACGGATAAGTGCCAGGAGGGAGATCAGTGGGGAGGGATGGGGGGGGACGAATGGACAAGGGAGTCACGTAGAAAAGCGGAAAGCGGGGGGGGGAGGAAAGATGTGCTTAGTGGTGGGATCCCGTTGGAGGTGGCAGAAGTTACGGAGAATAATATGTTGGACCCGCAGGCTGGTGGGGTGGTAGGTGAGGACCAGGGGAACCCTATTCCTAGTGGGATGGTGGGAGGATGGAGTGAGAGCAGATGTGCGTGAAACGGGGGAGATGCGTTTGAGAGCAGAGTTGATAGTGGAGGAAGGGAAGCCCCTTTCTTTAAAAAAGAAGGACATCTCCCTCGTCCTGGAATGAAAAGCCTCATCCTGAGAGCAGATGCGGCGAAGATGGAGGAATTGTGAGAAGGGGATGGCATTTTTGCAAGAGACAGGGTGAGAAGAGGAATAGTCCAGATAGCTGAAAGCAGGATCTCCCAGTGGCCACACATTTTAATTCCACATCCCACTCCCATTCTGACATGTCTATCCACAACCTCCTCTACTGTAAAGATGAAGCCACACTCAGGTTGGACGAACACCACCTTATATTCCATCTGGGTAGCCTCCAACCTGATGGCATGAACGTCGACTTCTCTAACTTCCGCTAATGCCCCACCTCCCCCTCATACCCCATCTGTTATTTATTTTTATACACACATTCTTTCTCTCACTCTCCTTTTTCTCCCTCTGACTATACCCCTTGCCCATCCTCTGGGTCCCCCCCCCTTGTTTTTCTCCCCGAACCTCCTGTCCCATGATCCTCTCATATCCCCTTTGCCAATCACCTGTCCAGCTCTTGGCTCCATCCCTCCCCCTCCTGTCTTCTCCTATCATTTTGGATCTTCCCCTCCCCCTCCCAAATCTCTTACTAACTCTTCCTTCAGTTAGTCCTGACGAAGGGTCTCGGTCCGAAACGTCGACTGCACCTCTTCCTAGAGATGCTGCCTGGCCTGCTGCGTTCACCAGCAACTTTGATGTGTGTTGCTTGAATTTCCAGCATCTGCAGATTTCCTGTTTTCTACCATCAACTATTGTCCTTGAAGAAAACAAATTTTAAACAGGAATGAGTGAGGTCAGCCAACACATACTGATGGGGGCAAATGGTGCAACAGTGTTTGCAGAGACATTTTTGCTTGTCACATTCGCAGTACTAAACCCTAATGGAGTGGAAAAACAACCTTTCATTGCCTATTAACAGTAGAGATGAAAGATTGCACTGAGGCTGGTCAAACTCAAATTCAGCAGGGACTTTGCTCAGTCAGTCCGAACTCATTCAATCCAAGTTCCAAAGCCAACCCCTGCTGTACCATGCAGAATCACGGCAAATCAAGGCACGTAAGCAATCCATCGAGACACAAAATACATCTATCGTCCCAGTGACAGGTTCCTGCTCTTAGCCAATGGAGCTTGAGCTGACAACACCTCAAACAATTGATCATCCAAACAGATTTGTTTTTTAAAAGTTTATAAAAGATATTTACAGACTTTCATATAGCAAACTCCATCACAATCTAGTAAGAATTACCTTCCTTGACTATCCTCTACAACTCTAGCACCAAATACATTAAATCTAGCTGTAATTCATCTTCATTTAATCCAAATGTTTGCATTTATACATTTTACCCAGCGCTGCTTGGAAGAAAAGAGATAAGCACAGCCTTAACCACTCTTCTCACAGCAAACGTTCTCCCAGTCTAGCAAAGCCATGTAGATCCCCCCTATACCTCACCCAGTACTAATACATCCTTAATGAGATTAGGACTGTAAACCCTCATGCTCCAGATATCAGGGAATTCCCAACTGTTTGCTTTAATCTTCCCTCTTCACTCTCAGTCCTGCTGACATTGTTGACTTGAAGCATCAACTGGCCATAAGCCGCTCAACCTGCCGAGTTGGTCACTTTCACTTTCCATGCTCCAGATTCCAGCATCTGCAGTTTCCTGCTTACTTTAATACCCCCTGACCAACTAAAGCTTACAGATTTTTTATTTACCTCAGTTTTGTTCAGAGGTGAACGTTTTGCCCATTCGAACATGTGCTCGTAAACGTTGCCATCGTAGCGGCCGAGCACTGATGAAAGAATGGCGTCAGGGTAGTCGAAGGCATCCACGAGAGCCACGGCATTGGGTCGGATTGCAGCCAGCAGCTCCTTCACACGTTGCTGCACCTGGGAGATCTCCTGGTCGTTAAAGATCCCAGCCTGCAGAGGACAATTATGTTAAAATAGACTGCACCGATCCACATCACACCTCATGCTCTAGGACTGCACAAGGCACACATCATGATACAATCTCGCCCCAGGGATCCAAAGGGCATGTAGCACATTCCAAATCCATGCTCTAGGACTGTGGACCATAAATTCTCACAGACATAGCTGGCCCATCAAAGTCTATGCCAGCTCTCACAGCAAACCCAGCAATCACAATGCCGCATTAAATTTCCCTGTAAGCAGACCCTCCATTTCCACTGTAGATTCTTCCAATCAGCAACCTGCAGTAGGTAGCCAAGTACCCTTTTAACCCCGTCTTTCGACTGTGGGAGGAAACTGGGACAGCTGACTGAAACCCAAGTTGCCATGGGGGAGGGGGGGGAGGAATTACAAGGATGTTGCCGGGACTTGAGAAACTCAGTTACAGAGAAAGGTTGAATAGGTTAGGACTTTATTCCCTGGAGCGTAGAAGAATGAGGGGAGATTTGATAGAGGTATATAAAATTATGATGGGTATAGATAGAGTGTATGCAAGCAGGCTTTTTCCACTGAGGCAAGGGGAGAAAAAAACCAGAGGAATGGGTTAAGGGTGAGGGGGGAAAAGTTTAAAGGGAACATTAGGGGGGGCGCTTCTTCACACAGAGAGTGGTGGGAGTATGGAATGAGCTGCCAGATGAGGTGGTAAATGCGGGTTCTTTTTTAACATTTAAGAATAAATTGGACAGATACATGGATGGGAGGTGTATGGAGGGATATGGTCCGTGTGCAGGTCAGTGGGACTAGGCAGAAAATGGTTCGGCACAGCCAAGAAGGGTCAAAAGGCCTGTTTCTGTGCTGTAGTTTCTATGGTTTCTATGGAATTGCAAACATTCAGAAAAAGCGATGCAACAGACTTTTAACATCGTAAACCAGTAAGTTCTTTGTTAAGTCTCCCCTCTTGCTGTGAAACAGAGAATAGCTCTTTCTCTTTTATTAGGGAGAGAGCCTGTGATATGTCGAATACCGGGTGAATGAATAGTCTTTGGGGTACTGCAATTCTGTGTCTTTGCTGCACACTTGAGTGCTCGTGGGGGGGGGGGGGGGATCGTTGCCTGCTGCCCCTTATACGCAGGAGGGAAGGGACCTGGGGGGAACTTCGGGGTTCTAACATTTAACTGTCATTCATTCTTCGGGGGCAGTCCTGTTTTTTGTGGATGGTTGTGAAGAAAAAGCCTTTCAGAGTGTTATCGTATACACTGCTCTGACGTTAAATGTACCTTTGATTTTATAGACAACGCTGGAGGTCAGAATCAAGGTGTGAAGTAACAGCTCCACCTGGTGCACTACTCTGCTGCTCCAGTCTCAATTTTAAAATCATAGATGCTTCCTGTTTTACAATATCTCTATGTTGAAATTAAAAAGCAAATCCTGTAATCCCTGATATACACACTGTCCATCTCTTGTGGGGTTACAGGGTTTTACAAAAAGCCAGCAGTCGCTAAACATACAAGCCTCAGATAGTGTGAGGTCTTAGTGACTCCATTCACCACAAATATAGTGCTTCATCTCTAGATGCTTCTGTCAGGTCTCTATGCCTACATTCCCGTGGCTGTAACTTAACCCACTTACATGTAAAAAGTCTCCCGAATTCTTGCTGATTCCATACATGGCATACAACTGGAAAAGCGTACAGAGAACATCATGGATTGAGACGTCTGTGATCTCAGACAGCTTGGCAGCAAACAGCTTCACCACCACGTAGTGACAATGAGCCTAAAGGAGACAAGAAATAGAACACAACAGCATGCTCAGATGACATATTAGATTAAATTAGATCAGATTCAACTTTATTGTCATTGTGCCAGGTACAGATACAAAGCCAATGAAATGCATTTAGCATTTGACCAGAAATGCAAAGAATATTGTTCTTTACAAAATAACTGTGAATAAAAAAAGTGCTACAGCACACAAATATAAAAGTACTGAGACAGTACAATACGGATGCAATACTGCTTAGCGCTGTGATGTGAGGTTCAGCAGGGTCACAGCCTCAGGGAAGAAGATCTTCTTGTGCCTGCTGGTGCGGGAGCAGAGGCTCCTGTAGCACCTACCAGATGGGAGGAGAGTGAAAAGTCCATGGTTAGGGTGAGATGCATCCCTGATAATGCTTTTTGCCCTGCCCAGGCAGCGTCTATGGTAGATGTTCTCAATGCTGGGCAATTGGGTGCCGATAATCCGCAGGGCAGTTTTCACCACACGCTGGAGTGCTTTGCGGTCCGATACGGGACAATTGCCATACCACACTGAGCTGCAGTTGGTGAGTTTGCTCTCAATGGTACAGCGCACAACTAATGACTTATGGAATCAGAGCTGAACTAAACAGCACATTCAGATGACATACAGAATCAGAGCACAAACAAACACCATGTTCAGATGAATCCTTCTTACAGAAAGAAATGAGAGGGGAACAAAACAGGCGTTGGCCTTTGTTACAACCTGGAGGTTGGAACTGAACGTTTATCGCATACAGTGCGGCTGAGTAGCTTTGCTTGACTCGTAGTCACCCAAGAACAATGAGCATGTTCACACGCACAGGATTAGCAGGTCAACATTAATTGATAAATGGACAAGCCTGCAAAATCACCTAATCACATGATGTCACATGAACAGTCACATGGTGCATAGACAGGCTTCTTACTGCAACAATCAGTACCACCCATTTAAGGAAAATGTCCATGCCAGTTTCCCTGCTGTATGACTGTGATATAGCACTCTCCATATCCCTTTCAGGAAACACCAACTTGCTTTACTGTTCACAAAACATTTCTAAGGTGTAGTCAGTTTAATAAAGTAAAGACAGCTGTCAGCAGAAAGAGGAAGCTCTCCCTAATATGGTAATGGCCAAATAATCTACTTTATTAATACTCAGTGAAGGATAAATATCAGACAGGATGTTGGGGTTTACTCCCCTGATCTTTTACCTCCACCTAAGAGAATAAAGAGGAGCTACTTATCTGAAAGACAATACCCAAGTCTGAAGGACTCCCCAGGTCCACAGTGGACAATGCTCAAACCACTGGATTGGATTTCAAACCCAGCACCTCTACCTGAACCAGCTGAGCCATGATAGACTGACCATCTCTCTGCCATATTTAATAGCTCTATGTATTCTTCTCTATCCCATACATTTCCAATACATACAGTACATTATTAGCTCAGTATCATATACAAACACAATTTTCCCAAGTTCTTCCAAGTGAGCTATTGCCACTCAATACCTTGTCCCTCCATACTTCGCACTGACTGATGCAGGGCTTTAACCCATAAAATTCTAATGCAGAGTTTCAACCCATAATGCCTTTCCTCCCACAGACGTCATTTGAGTTCCTTTAGCAGATTTTTTTTGTTGTTCTAGCATAATCTTCAGCTTCAGAGAACAAGCATACCACCGTTGCTGTACTCGGTAAATGCTTCCTGCACTAGGTGTCATATGAGTTTACTAGAGCTTATTATGCATTGGTATTCCATCACACAACACAGCCAAGAGAGCAAAGATCCAGCCACCACAGAAGGCCTGGATGTGGGGGTAGAAGGGTGGGTTGGCAAGTTTGCAGATGACACAAAGGTTGGTGGTGTTGTAGATAGTGTAGAGGATTGTCGAAGATTGCCGAGAGACATTGATAGGATGCAGAAGTGGGCTGAGAAGTGGCAGATGGAGTTCAACTCGGAGAAGTGTGAGGTGGTACACCTTGGAAGGACAAACTCCAAGGCAGAGTACAAAGTAAATGGCAGGATACTTGGTAGCGTGGAGGAGCAGAGGGATCTGGGGGTACATGTCCACAGATCCCTGAAAGTTGCCTCACAGGTAGATAGGGTAGTTAAGAAAGCTTACGGGGTGTTAGCTTTCATAAGTCGAGGGACAGAGTTTAAGAGTCGCGATGTAATGATGCAGCTCTATAAAATTCTGGTTAGGCCACACTTGGAGTACTGCATCCATTTCTGGTCGCCTCACTATAGGAAGGATGTGGAAGCATTGGAAAGGGTACAGAGGAGATTTGCCAGGATGCTGCTTGGTTTAGAAAGTATGCATTATCATCAGAGATTAAGGGATCTAGGGCTTTACTCTTTGGAGAGAAGGAGGATGAGAGGAGACATGACAGAGGTGTACAAGATAATAAGGGGAATAGATAGAGTGGACAGCCCAGCCCTCTTCCCCAGGGCACCACTGCTCAATACAAGGGGACATGGCTTTAAGGTAAGGGGTGGGAAGTTCAAGGGGGATATTAGAGGAAGGTTTTTTACTCACAGAGTGGTTGGTGCGTAGAATGCACTGCCTGAGTCAGTGGTGGAGGCAGATACACTAGTGAAGTTTAAGAGACTACTAGACAGGTATATGGAGGAATTTAAGGTGGGGGGTTATATGGGAGGCAGGGTTTGAGGGTCGGCACAACATTGTGGGCCGAAGGGCCTGTACTGTGCTGTACTATTCTATGTTGACAATACCAGGGGGAAAATTATCACCTAAAACAGAACAGAAGGGAACAAAATATAGGGTAGGTGACTTTGTAAGGAAAGAGAAAAACAAATTGATCTCCCACAAGAGTGAAGTACCTTCACTAGCAGAGCTCACCTCTGATGCTCTGACCAGGTCGATGGCAGTGTTGTTCCAGGCTTCCTCCTTGCTGTTTCTGCGTCCCAGCTCCACATGGTAATTATGTGCAGCTTCCTCAACTAAACTGCACGTGTATAAGAGGACAGAGAAAAGGTTACTTAAGCTAGCAATGGGGAGGGTTAATAACATCTTTCAGGCCCTCCTTCTATATATGCTGGATTTAGTGAGAGGTGTCTGCCCCTGTTTCAATCTTCCTTTTCTCCACCAGGCAGGAAAACAAAGATTCACATTAAGTATCTCTCAAAACAAAGAGTTGTTCAGGTCATTTATGTCTGAAGTGCGAATAATCAGGGCAGAGTTGTCTGTTGGGATGGGGTGGCAGAGCTGGGTTTTAAAGTTCACATGTCTATAGACAGTCATAAAGAATCCTAACAGACAGTTACGCAGTCAATGAGCACTAAAGCACAGAAACAGCCCATGCAATCCATGCCAACGTGATTTCCTGCCTGGTTCCCTCAACCTGTACCCAGAACACATTCTTCCAAACCTTATTCATCCATCCACCGAACATTTCTCTGAAATCAGTGGTTCCTAACCAGAGGTCCAAAGATCCTTGGTTAATGCTAGGGGTCCACTGCATTTTAAAAAAAACAAATCTTAAAAGTTATAATTGAACTTGCAGTTACCATTTCTGCTGGCAACTTGTTACACACTTGCACCACCCTCAGTGAAGTTTCCCCTCAAATATTTTACCTTTCACCCTAAACTGGACTTTCTTTTGAAAGTTCAGCTCAGAATGCTATTTGCTTATTTTTATTGTTTGCAGTTTTTGTTTTCCTTCACATTGGGTGTTTGACAGTCTTTTTTTTAAAAATGGGTTCTATTGGGTTTCTTTGTTTTGTAACTGCCTGCAAAGAGACAAATCTCAAGGTTGTATATAGTCTACATACTTCGATAATAAATGTACTTTGTACCTGTATCACCCAACCTGAAGGGAAAAGCCTGCATGCATTCACCCCATAACTTTGTACACCTCTATAAAACCTCATCTCATTGTCCTGCACTCCAGCAAATGAAATCCTAACCAATTCAACCTTTCCCTATCACTCAGGTCCTCAAGTCCTGGCAACATCCCTCTACATTTTCTCTGGACTCTTTCAAGCTTATTTGTACCATTCACATAGGTAAATGACCAGAACAACACACAACACTCAAAATCCAGCCCCACCATCTCGTACAAATTCAACATAACGTGGCAACTCCTGTACTCAGTGCCTCAATTTATGAAGGGCTATGTGGTAAAAACTCTCTTTAGGGCCCTATCTACCTGTGATGCCACTTATTCAGAGTGAGGATAGAAGCAATAGTTACAAACCAATGAAAAGCCAGTTCCATGGAGATTGTTATTTAACCCGGTTCACTTAAAGCAACGTGATCTAACAACATTCATCATCTCCAACCTGAGTTTTCTGCAGACTTCATCATCATATTCCATTGACAGCACTCTGCCATTCAGTCTGCAGATTCAGCCTCTTGATAAGCCAAGTGGGATGAAAATATGGAGTTGAGGTTACAAACAGATTGGCCATGATCTTATTACACGAGCTTCTGAGTCCTGCTTGTAATTTGTAACTCGGTGACTATGGTGCTTCTGTAAACAGCAATCTCCACATGGCAGATTACAGCCTGCACTCTCACTTTACCCATTCCCTTGATGTAATTGCTTGTTTACCTTCCTCCATGGAACTCCACATGGATGCTCCACCACAGTTCTGGGGGAGATTTGCACGAGGCGTCATCCTTCAGATGTCAAGTTAAACAAAAGCTCTACATTCTCCTACTGGGGACTGCTCTCTCCTGTGGCATAAACCACAATTTTCTCCAAACACTGAAGAACTGTTTTCAGCCCACTGTGGATTCTATACCTTTCCCAGATCATTTCACCCCTCATCCTAACAGTAATAGGACAGATGTGCACCCTAGTAACACTGCATCCACAGTGATCACCTTGGCCTTCCAGTATTCCAAACCTCTGTGAATCAACACCCCATCTGGCACTAGATGAAAACTTAACACAAATTCTGCAATTGACGTCTTCTATGAAGTCATTCAAGCATTGCCAACAGACATGAGAAAATCTGCAGATGCTGGAAATCCAAGCAACAGTGTGTGTTGCTTGCCAAAAGATATTTCCTTCCAGCCACCCAAATGCTCCAACTTACAAGTTCTCAGTTATATCCCATAACTTCTGTCCATCGTAGAAACTTACTGTGGTCCGATTGGTTAATTCCTTTTGCACGTCTGTGAATTCATACTTCACCACAGACTCAGTAACTATCTTCCTACATTGGAATATGCAACTGTCTCCTTGTTATTAACTTTCATTCTTAACACATAGAATGATTAGTCTCTAATTCAACCACAGTCCTTTCACTGAAAGGCCCTAATAGCTAGAAACATAGAAAACCTGCAGCACAACACAGGCCCTTCAGCCCACAATGCTGTGCCGAACATGTTCTTACCTTAGAAATTACCTAGGGTTACCCATAGCCCTCTATTTTTTGGAGCTCCATGTACCTATCCAGCAGTTTCTTAAAAGACCCTATCGTATCTGCCTCCACCACCATCGCTGGCAGCCCATTCCACGCACTCACCACTCTGCGTAAAAAAAAATCTTACCCCTGACATCTCCTCTGTAACCACTTCCAAGCACCTTAAAAATATGCCCTCTCACGCTAGCCATTCCAGCCCTGGGTGAAAAAAGCCTCCGACTATCCACACGATCAATGCCTCTCATTATCTTGTACACATCTATCAAGTCACCGCTCATCCTCCGTCGCTCCAAGGAGAAAAGGCCGAGTTCACTCAACCTATTCTCATAAGGCATGCTCCCCAATCCAGGGAACATCCTTGTAAATCTCCTCTGCACCCTTTCTATGGTTTCCACGTCCTTCCTATAGTGAGGCGACCAGAATTGGGCACAGTACTCCCAGTGGGGTCTGACCAGGGTCCTATATAGCTGCAACATTCCCTCTCGGCTCTTAAACTCAATCCCATGGTTGATGAAGGTCAATCCAATGCCTTCATAACCACAGAGTCAACCTATGCAGCAGCTTTGAGTGTCCTATGGACTTGGACCCCAAGATCCCGCTGATCCTCCACACCGCCAAGACACTTACCATTAATACTATATTCTGCCTTCATATTTGACATACCAAAATGAACCACCGCACACTTATCTGGAATGAACTCCATCTGTCACTTCTCAGCCCAGTTTTGCATCCTATCAATATCCTGTTGTAACCTCTGACTATCCACAACACCCCCAACCTCTGTGTCATCAGCAAATTTACTAACCCATCCCTCCACTTCCTCATCCAGGTCATTTATAAAAGTCATAAACAGTAGGGTTCCCAGAACAGATGCCTCAGGCAAACCACTGGTCACTGGCCTCCATGCGAATATGACCCGTCTACAACCACTCTTTGTCTTCCGTGGGCAAGCCAGTTCTGGATCCACAAAGCAATGTCCCCTTGGATCCCATGCCTCCCTACTTTCTCAATAAGCCTTGCATGGGGTACCTTATCAAATTCCTTGCTAAAATCCACATACACAACATCTATTGCCCTACCTTCATCAATGTGCTTAGTCACATCCTCAAAAAATTAAATCAGGCTCGTAAGGCACGACTTGCCTTTGAGAAAGCCATGCTGACTATTCCTAATCATATTATACCTCTCCAAATGTTCATAAATTCTGCCTCTCAGGATCTTCTCCACCAACTTACCAACCGCTGAAGTAAGACTCACTGGCCTATAATTTCCTGGGCTATCATGAAGCAGTTCTTGGTAGCAGGAAATCATGTTGAGAACTCTTGTCTTTGCCTTATTGCTTCGGTCCCAGTCAGGGTCTTCATTGATGAACTGGTCCATTATTTGTGTGATCGTGGCAGTGCCAGTGCCAGTGCTGAGGGTTTTTGTGGTGAGGTTTCTTGCTGGTGTTTCCTCTTCTCCATCCGTGTCCTCAGATTCACCCAGGATGTACTGCTCTGCAAATTCTCGAAGCTCTTCGCTATTAAAGCTCTTGCTGTCTGCACTAGCCACTTCGCCAGAGATACGTATGCGCTCTTTAAATCTATCAAACCAACCTCTGCTGTGAGTGTTACTGACATATCATCATCCTCTTGAATATGATTGAAGATGCTTCTTGCCTTTTCAATTATCATCAGCTGGCTTAGGGACATGTTTTGTTGTGTTTGGACATCCATCCACATATTTAGTCTATTTTCCATCTTTTCAAGCAAATGGCTCCTCGAACGAGTCAACTTTGTTGATGAAAATTTTGAGGTCATCAATGCAGAAGCTTTTATCTTGTCTGCATTTTTAAATCTAATTATTCTGACTGTCGATGTAGCCACGTTCAGGGTGGGAAACGAACTGAAGAGACAGAGGAAGGGGCGGTTGGCTCACAAATAAAGAAAGCTTGTAGGCAGTGTGAGAGGGAGGATAAGCAGGTGAAAGGGAAGGGATGCACTCAGACTGATGGCTTGAGATGTGCCTATTTTAATGCAAGAAGCATCATGAACAAGCAGATGAGCTTAGAGCGTGCATCAGTAGTTATACTTTATTGTCGCCAAACAACTGATACTAGAACATACAATCATCACAGTGATATTTAATTCTGCGCTTCACACTCCCTGGATTACAAATATTAAATATTAAAAATAGTAAAAATTAGTAAATATTAAAAATTTAAGTTATAAATCATAAATAGAAAATAGAAAAATGGAAAGTAAGGTAGTGCAAAAAAAACCGAGAGGCAGGTCCGGATATTTGGAGGGTATGGCCCAGATCCGGGTCAGGATCCGTTCAGCAGTCTTATCACAGTTGGAAAGAAGCTGTTCCCAAATCTGGCCGTACGAGTCTTTAAGCTCCTGAGCCTTCTCCCGGAGGAAAGAGGGACGAAAAGTGTGTTGGCTGGGTGGGTTGTGTCCTTGATTATCCTGGCAGCACTGCTCCAACAGCGTGCGGTGTAAAGTGAGTCCACAGACGGAAAATTGGTTTGTGTGATGCGCTGCGCCGTGTTCACAATCTTCTGCAGCTTCTTTTGGTCCTGGACAGGACAACTTCCATACCAGGTTGTGATGCACCCTAGAAGAATGCTTTCTACAGTGCATCTATAAAAATTAGTGAGGGTTTTAGGGGACAGGCCAAATTTCTTTAGTTTTCTCAGGAAGTAAAGGCGCTGGTGGGCCTTCTTGGCAGTGAACTCTGCTTGGTTGGACCAAGTCAGGTCATTTGTGATATTGACCCCAAGGAACTTAAAGCTTTTGACCTGTTCCACTTGCGCACCACCGATGTAAATTGGGTCGTGCGGTCCGCTACTCCTTCTGAAGTCAACAACCAATTCCTTCGTCTTGCTGACGTTGAGGAATAGGTTATCGTCTTCGCACTATGCCACCAGGTTCTTAATTTCCTCTCTGTACTCAAACTCATCATTACCTGAGATATGGCCTACAATTCTTGTGTCATCAGCAAACTTATATATTGAGTTCAATGGAAACTTGGCTACACAATCATGGGTGTACAGTGAGTACAGCAGGGGGCTGAGTACACAGCCTTGTGGGGCACCGGTGCTCAGAGTGATTGTAGAGGAGAGCTTTTCCCCTATTTTTATAGCCTGGGTCCTATCTGTGAGGAAGTTGAAGATCCAGCTGCAGATCTGAGTGCTAAAGCCCAGGTTCCGGAGCTTAGGAATCAGTTTATTTGGAACGATCGTAGTAAAGGCAGAGCTGTAGTCAATGAAAAGGAGCCTTACGTATGCATCTTTATTCTCCAGGTGTTCTAAGGAGGAATATAAGGCCAGAGAGATGACATCTGCCGTTGACCTGTTGCTCCAGTAGGCGAATTGCAAAGCGTTGAGGTTGACCAGTAGGCTGTGGTTGATGTGTGCCATAACCAATCTCTCGAAGCACTTCATAGCAGCTATGATGTTGTGGTCATTACAGAGACTTGGATGGCTCAGGGGCAGGAATGGCTACATAGAGTGCCAGGCTTTAGATGTTTCAGAAAGGACAGGGAGGGAGGCAAAACAGGTGTGGCATGGCACTGCTGATTAGAGATAGTGTCACGGCTGCAGAAAAGGAGTAAGTCATGGAGGAATTGTCGACTGAGTCTCTGTGGGTGGACGTTATGAACAGGAAGGGGTCAATAACTCTACTGGGTGTTTTTAATAGACCACCAAGTTTCCAAGGTTGTCAAGCCGAGGAGTGGTAGTGGGGATAAGCTCCCACTACCTAAAAGTGCTCCTCACGGCATGCGCCTCAAATAGCCTCTGCCAACCAAGTCCAACTCCTGGCCTTCTCGTGTGGCTTAGTCTCTTAGCCCGGTGGAACTGTTTCTATAGGCCGGTGGAACTGTTTCTATTGACAGGAGAAGGGGCGAAGGCAGGTCCTGGCGCCTTAAAACCAGTGCTTCGGGTAGATGGAGTTCGTCTGCCTGGAAAGGCAGTCCATCAAAGAGAGGGAAAACTTGATTTCAAACCTCTGCTGCCTCGCGGCCATACCCACACGGGAAAGGCTTCGGGAGTAAACCCTCAGAACAAATCCTGGAGCTGGAGCTCTTAATGCAGTCTGACGCTCCCTTCAACCTCGTTCTGGCAACTCCTGCGACGACACTGGTGCCAAGCTGTATTGGCCCTTGCCCTTCCCTTGGACAACATTGGCATCGTGGAGAGGGGAGACTTGCTGCATGGGCAACTACCGATCTTCCGTACAACCTTGGCCAGGCCTGCGCCCTGGAGAGGACACTCAAAGAGTTTCCAGGCGCAGATCCATGGTCTCGCGAGACTAACGGATGCCACCACCCAATACTAACAGGGACACTGATAAGTGGATAGGGAGACAGATTCTGGTAAGGTGCATAATAACAGAGTCGTGGTGGTGGGAGATTTTAATTTCCTAAATATTGATCGGCATCTTCCTACAGCAAGGAATTTAGATGGGGTGGAGTTTGTCAGGTATGTTCAGGAAAGTTTCCTGACACAATATGTAGAAAAGCCCACAAAAAGAGAGGCTGTACTTGATCTTGGTATTGGGAAATAAACCTGGTCAGGTGTCAAGTCTCTCAGTGGGAGAGCATTTTGGAGACAGTGATCACAATTCTATCTCCTTTACCATAGCATTAGAGAGGGATAGGTACAGACAAGTTAGGAAAATGTTTAATTGGGATAGGGAAAATATGAAGCCATCAGGCAGGAACTAGGAAGCATGAATTGGGAACAAATGTTCTCAGGGAAATGTACGGCAGAAATATGGCAAATGTTCACGGGATATTTGTGTGGTCTTCTGCATAGGTACGTTCCAATGAGACAAGAAAAGGATGGTATGGTACAGGAACCATGGTGTACAAAGTCTGTTCAAAATCTAGTCAAGAAGAAAAGAGCTTATGAAAGGTTCAAAAAACTAGGTAATGATAGAGATCTAGAAAAGTATAAGGCTAGCAGGAAGAAGCTTAAGAATGAAATTAGGAGAGCCAGAAAGGGCCACGAGAAAGCCTCGGTGAGCAGGATTAAGGAAAACCCCAAGGCATTATACAAGTATGTGAAGAGCAAGAGGATAAGATGTGAGAGAATAGGACCAATCAAGTGTGACAGTGGAATAGTGTGTATGGAACCAGAGGAGATAGCTGAGGTACTTAATGTATACTTTGCTTCAGTATTCACTACGGAAAAGGACCTTGGCGATTGTAGGGACGACTTGCAGCGGACTGAAAGCTTCAGCATAAAGACATTAAGAAAGAGGACGTGATGGAGCTTTTGGAAAGCATCAAGTTGGATAAGTCACCGGGACTGGATGAGCTATACCCCAGGCTACTGCGGGAGGCGAGAGAGGAGATTGCTGATCCTCTGGCAATGATCTTTGTATTATCAATGGGGATGGGGGAGGTTCCAGAGGACTGGAGAGTTGCAGATGTTGTTCCCTTATTCAAGAAAGGGAGTAGAGATAAGCCCAGGAAATTATAGACCAGTAAGTCTTACTTCAGTGGTTGGCAAGTCGATGGAGAAGATCCTGACAGGCAGGATTTATGAATATTTGGAGAAGCATAATATGATTAGGAATAATCAGCATGGCTTTGTCAAAGGCAGGTCGTGCCTTACGAGCTTGATGGGATTTTTTTGAGGATGTGACTAAACACATTGATGAAGGTAGAGCAGTAGATGTAGTGTATATGGATTTCAGCAAGGCATTTGATAAGATACCCCATACAAGGCTTATTGAGAAAGTAAGGAGGCATGGAATCCAAGGGGACATTGCTCTGTGGATCCAGAATTGGCTTGCCCACAGAAGACAAAGAATGGTTGTAGTCGGGTCATATTCTGCATGGAGGCTGGTGACCAGTGGTGCACCTCAGGGATCTGATCTGGGACCCACTCTCTTTGTGATTTTTATAAATGACCTGGATGAGGAAGTGGAGGGATGGGTTAGTAAATTTCCTGATGACACAAATGTTGGTGTATTGTGGATAGTGTGGAGGGCTGTCAGAGGTTACAGCGGGACATTGATAGGATGCAAAACTGGGCTGAAAAGTGGCAAGTGGAGTTCAACCCAGAGAGGTGAAAGGTTGTTCATTCTGGTTGGTCAAATATGATGGCAGAATATAGTATTAATGGTAAGACTCTTGGCAGTGTGGAGGATCAGAGGGATCTTGGGGTCTGAGTCCATAGGACACTCAAAGCAGCTGCGCAGGTTGACTCTGTGGTTAAGAAGACATACGGTGCATCAGCCTTCATCAACTGTGGGATTGAGTTTAAGAGCCGAGAGGTAATGTTGCAGCTTTTAGGACCCTGGTCAGACCCCACTTGGAGTACTGTGCTCAGTTCTGGTCGCCTCACTATAGGAAGGACATGGAAACCATAGAAAGGGTGCAGAAGAGATTTATAAGGATGTTGCCTGGATTGGGGAGCATGCCTTATGAGAATAGGTTGAGTGAACTTGGCCTTTTCTCCTCGGAGCGACGAAGGATGAAAGACAACCTGATAGAGGTGTATAAGATGATGAACTATAGAACCATAGAAACTAAAGCACAGAAACAGGCCCTTTGGCCCTTCTTGGCTGTGCCGAACCATTTTCTGCCTAGTTCCACTGACCTGCATACGGACCATATCCCTCCATACACCTCCCATCCACGTATCTGTCCAATTTATTCTTAAATGTTAAAAAAGAACCCGCATTTACCACCTCATCTGGCAGCTCATTCCATACTCCCACCACTCTCTGTGTGAAGAAGCCCCACCCTAATGTTCCCTTTAAACTTTCCCCCCCTCACCCTTAACCCATGTCCTCTGGTTTTTT
The DNA here is from genome assembly GCF_030028105.1 of Mobula birostris. Lineage (NCBI taxonomy): Eukaryota > Metazoa > Chordata > Chondrichthyes > Myliobatiformes > Myliobatidae > Mobula > Mobula birostris. Next base: position 8,529,276 of record NC_092393.1, on the reverse strand, counting down.
TCTCCCCTCAGTGGAAAAAGCCTGCCCTATGCCTTATAAAGCCTCAGCATTAACTCCTTGCACGGCTTCTTGAAATGAACCATAGATCATTACAGCACAGAGACAGGCCCTTTGGCCCTTCTTGGTCGTGCCAAACCGTTTTTCTGCCTAGTCCCACTGACCTGCACCTGGACCATATCCCTCCATACACCTCTCATCTATGTACCTGTCCAAGTCTTACTTAAATGTTAAAAGTGAGCCCACATTTACCACTTCATCTGGCAGCTCATTCCACACTCCCACCACTCTCTGTGTGAAGAAGCCCCCCACCAATGTTCCATTTAAACTTTTCCCCCCTCACCCTTAACCCATGTCCTCTGGGTTTATTTTCTCCCCTTGCCTCAGTGGAAAAAGCCTGCTTGCATTTACTCTATCTACACCCATCATAATTTCATACACCTCTATCAAATCTCCCCTCATTCTTCTACGCTCCAGGGAATAAAATCCTAACCTATTCAACCTTTCTCTGTAACTCACTTTCTCAAGTCCCAGCAACATCCTTGTAAACCTTCTCTGCACTCTTTCAACCGTATTAATTTCCTTCCTGTAATTTGGTGACGAAAACTGAACACAATACTCCAAATTCAGCCTCACCAATGCCTTATACAACCTCACCATAACATTCCAACTCTTATACTGAATACTTTGATTTATAAAGGCGAATGTACCAACAGCTCTCTTTACGACCCTATCTACCTGTGACACCACTTTTAGGGAATTTTGTATCTGTATTCCCAGATCCCTCTGTTCTACTGCACTCCTCAGTGCCCTACCATTAACCCTGTATGTTCTACCTTGGTTTGTCCTTCCAACGTGCAACACCTCACACTTGTCTGTATTAAACTCCATATGCTATTTTTTAGCCCATTTTTCTAGCTGGTCCAAGTCCCTCTGCAGGCTCTGAAAACCTTCCTCACTGTCTACTACACCTCCAATCTTTGTATCATCAGCAAACTTGCTGATCCAATTTACCACATTATCATCCAGATCATTGATACAGATGACAAATAACAATGGACCCAGCACTGATCCCTGTGGCACACCACTAGTCACAGGCCTCCACTCAGAGAAGCAATTCTCTACCACCACTCTCTGGCTTCTTCCATCGAGCCAATGTCTAATCCAATTTACCACCTCTCCATGTATACCTAGCGACTGAATTTTCCTAACTAACCTCCCATGCGGGACCTTGTCAAAGGCCTTACTGAAGTCCATGTAGACAATATCCACTGCCTTCCCTTCATCCACTTTCCTGGTAACCTCTTCGAAAAACTCCAACAGATTGGTCAAACATGACCTACCATGCACAAAGCCATGTTGACTCTCCCTAATAAGCCCCTGTCTATCCAAATGCTTGCAGATTCTGTCTCTTAGTACTCCCTCCAATAACTTACCTACTACTGACGTTAAACTCACCGGCCTATAATTTCCCGGATTACTTTTCGATCCTTTTTTAAACAACAGAACAACATGAGCCACTCTCCAATCTTCTGGCACTTCACCTGTAGACAGCGACATTTTAAATATTTCTGCCAGGGCCCCCGCAATTTCAACACTAGTCTCCTTCAAGGTCCGAGGGAACACTCTGTCAGGTCCTGGGGATTTATCCACTTTAATTTTCCTCAAGACAGCAAGCACCTCCTCCTTTTCAATCTGCACAGTTTCCATGGTCTCACTACTTGATTCCCTCAATTCCATAGATTTCATGCCAGCTTCCTTAGTAAATACAGACGCAAAAAACCTATTTAAGATCTCCCCCATTTCCTTTGGTTCCGCACAAAGCCGACCACTCTGATCTTCAAGAGGACCAATTTTATCCCTTACAGTCCTTTTGCTCTTAATATACTTGTAAAAGCTCTTTGGATTATCCTTCACTTTGACTGCCAAGGCAACCTCATGTCTTCTTTTAGCCCTCCTGATTTCTTTCTTAAGTATTTTCTTGCACTTCTTATACTCCTCAAGCACCTGATTTACCCCCTGTTTCCTATACATTTCATACAACTCCCTGTTCTTCTTTATCAGAGTTGCAATATCCCTTGAGAACCAAGGTTCCTTATTCCTATTCAATTTGCCTTTAATCCTGACAGGAACATACAAACTCTGCACTCTCAAAATTTCCCCTTTGAAGGCTTCCCACCTACCAATCACACCTTTACCAGAGAACAACCTGTCCCAATCCACGCTTTTTAGATCCTTTCTCATTTCTTCAAATTTGACCTTCTTCCAGTTCAGAACCTCAACCCTAGGACCAGATCCAGAGGATGAGAGGCATTGATCGTGAGAAAGTCAGAGGTTTTTTCCCAGGACTGAAATGCCTGACACGAGAGGGCACAGTTTTAAGTTTTAAGGTATAGAGGAAAAGTCAGGGCAAGTTGTTGTTGTTGTTATTATGTGTTTTTTTAAAAAAAAAAGAGAGCGGTGAGTGCATGGAATGGGCTGCTGGCGATGTTGGTGGAGTCGGATACGATAGGGTCTTTTAAGAGACTCCTGCATAGGTACATGGAGCTTAGAAAAATAGAGGGCTATGGGTAACCCTTGGCAATTTCTAAATTTCAAAGAGGCACCAACAACAACCTGACGCTCACCAGCTTCAAAATACTGTTTCACTTGCAGTCTCACATCCATGCTAATACTCTTCCTAGATATCTTTGATGTTCTACCCTCACTGGAAGTTGCAGGCCATTTTCCAGATATTATGGGTGAAAAAAATGGGATAAATTGGCGAGAGCGCAAGAACATTTCCCCATGTGGGGGAGGCAGAGCATGAACTAATACATGATTGGCTGTAAGTGGCTCAGAGCATATGTAAAGCACTTTCATTGGCTGATTGAATATTTACTGTAATGGCAGCCGCTTGAGAAGCTTTAGTGTTGTTTAGAATGAACTTTTGTCATTTTAAATTTCATTAAAGAATTGTATGAATCAACACTACACAAGGTGGCATTATACAGGGTCTGGATGGATTAGACACTTCAACCCTAGGAAACGAATACTCCCTGTCTCTCTATGCCTCTCAATCTTACAAACCTCTATTAAATCTTCCCTCAGCCTCTGCCGCTCCAGAGAAAACAACCCAAATTTATCCAGCCTCCTGTGATAGCACATGCCCTTTAAACAAGGCAGCATCCTGGAAAACCTTTTCTGTACCCTTTCCAAAGCCTCAATATCCTTCCTATAGTGGGGTGGCTCAAACTGTATACAACACTCCTTTTACTAGGAACAAATTTGACTTGATCACAAAAAGGCAGCATAAACTCAGAAATTGTTAAGTGATTTTCAGTGACCATTTTGGACGCAGTCATCCTAGTAGAAAAAGGGATGGATTACCCATACAGACTCCAAAAAGATTTTGATAAGGTTTTGTGCACAAGTCTCTTTGGGCAAAAAGCAAAACACAGACTTGACATAAACTGCATATAACAGAGGATTACAATGATTACAAGGGAGGAGATATTGTGAGTGGTGGCCAAGGGGTATCAGTATTAGACTAAATGGCAAGTTTCAGAACAAGACAGCAATGCAAAGTCATAGCCCAGGTTGTACATGGGCATTGTCAGAAGCATGGATCCATAAACACTTCAAAACACTATGAAGGCTGAGGCTCAAGTGAAAATAAAAAGTATACCAAACTTAAGATTCTCAAGTAAGACTCTCAGCCTCTCGGCGGGAGGAGAAGATGGCAGCGCGCCACGTGTGCACAGCTCTCCGGTGAAAAATGATATCGTATCTGTTAAATAGGGGCCGTGGACAATTCTGATCTGATGGATAATGGACGTGAAAGCACAGAGGAACATCTGGAGAAATTTCTGAAATGCCCATCCACTGCTGTCGTTACTGTATGGTCCGGAATCTTTTGCAGGGTAGGCCTCAAAATCCCCGGCCTTGCCTGCTTTTGGCGATTGAGAAGGAGGTCGAATCGTTCGGCAGAGCTCAGCACTCGGTGTTGGAGAGCTGATCAGAGCTCAAAGTTTTCGGATGACTCAAGAGTCGGATTGTGGTCGGGCATGGCAGGGAGAGTTTTTCTTCCTTCTCCCGTCTGCGTGAGATGTGAGACATTTGAGAAACTTTGAACTTTACTGTGCTCACGGACCTTCTTCATCAAATTATGGTATTGTTACACTGTTTGTAACTATATGTATAATTATGTGGTTTTGTCAGTGTTTTCAGTCTTGGTCTGTCCTGTGTTTTGTGATATCACACTGGAGGAAATAATGTATCATTTCTTAATGCATGCATTACTAAATGACAATAAGAGGGCACTACGTGTCTTCATAATCTAATAAAGGACATAGGTGAACAGGTCCATGGCTTTCTTCCATTTCTCCACATTGCTGCTGGGTAAGCAATTCACATTTAGATCGCAGTAGTTACAGTATTTTAGGTGCATCAGTTTTGGTTTTGTGTTATTTATTCTTAATATTCTCAATTTTTAAAAACAATTCTGCTTTTTATTATGTTTATTACAAAGTATAAAGTTTTTCTGCTGAACACAAATTATACAATTACAATAACAAACTAAAACAATCTAGACCAGGGGCTCCCAATCATTTCTATGCTATAGACCCCTACTAGTAACCGATGGGTCCGCAGACCCCTACTTGGGAACCTCTAGTCTAGTCCCTGGTTTTTAGTGGGCGTCTTTCCTCCTTGGAGCTGCTTTTATTTTTTTAGGTTTTTACTTTATGTACTTGTTCCCAGCTTTCACCATCTTGCTAGATATGATTAACTGTAGTAAAGCGATGTAAAAATTCAAAAAGGGATGCAGATTTGATATTTATCCCTAAAAATTTGTACTTAGGTACTTGCCATGGGATAATTTTTGACAGTTTGCCACCTCTCAAACAGTAAACATCAGCGTCATTCATCTCTGCTCTAGATCGTAGTGATTGCAGCACAATCTCAATTGGAGTCCTGGGACTCCTATTGACAAGGTGCCACACGAGGCTGCGAAACAAGATAAGAGCCCATGGAATTACGGGAAAGTTACATACGTGGATAGAGCGTTGGCTGATTGGCAGGAAACAGAGAGTGGGAATAAAGGGATCCTATTCTGGTTGGCTGCCGGTTACCAGTGGTGTTCCACAGGGGTCGTGTTGGGGGCCACTTCTTTTTACATTGTACATCAACAATTTGGATTATGGAATAGATGACTTTGTGGCTAAGTTTGCTGACGATACGAAGATAGGTGGAGGGGCTGGTAGTGCTGAGGAAACAGTCTGCAGAGAAACTTGGATAGATTGGAAGAACAGGCAAAGAAGTGGCAAATGAATTACAATGTTGGAAAATGTATGGTTATGCACTTTGGCAGAAGAAATAAACGGGCAGGCTATTATTTAAATGGGGAGAGAATTCAAAGTTCTGAGATGCAACGGGACTTGGGGGCCCTCGTGCAGGATACCCTTAAGGTTAACCTCCAGGTTAAGTCAGTAGTGAAGAAGGTGAATGCAATGTTGGCATTCATTTCTACAGGAATAGAGTATAGGAGCAGGGATGTGATGTTGAGGATCTAAAAGGCACTGGTGAGACCTCACTTGGAGTACTGTGGGCAGTTTTGGGCTCCTTATTTAAGAAAGGATGTGCTGACGTTGGAGAGGGATCAGAGAAGATTCACTAGAATGATTCCAGGAATGAGAGGGTTAACATATGAGGAACGTTTGTCCGCTCTTGGACTGTATTCCTTGGAGTTCAGAAGAATGAGGGGATACCTCATAGAAACAATTCGAATGTTAAAAGGCATGGACAGAGTGGATGTGGCAAAGTTGTTTCCCATGATGGGGGAGTCTAGAACAAGAGGGCATGACTTAAGGATTGAAGGGCGCCCATTCAGAACGGAGATGCGAAGAATTTTTTTTAGCCAGAGGGTGGTGAATCTGTGGAATTTGTTGCCATGGTGGCAGTGGAAGCCAAGTCATTGGGTGTATTCAAGGCAGAGATTGATAGGTATCTGAGTAGCCAGGGCATCAAAGGTTATGGTGAGGAGTCGGGGGAGTGGGACTAAATGGGAGAATGGATCAGCTCATGATAAAATGGGAGAGCAGACTTGACGGGCCGAATGGCCGACTTCTGCTCCTTTGTCTTATGGGTCTTATGGACGTCAAAACATAGCCTGTCAGCACATTTTAACCATAAGATAATAGAACATAGATGTTGTGTTGACCATGTAACGTACTCTAGAGACGGCCTAGCGAATTGCTCTCTATTTTTCTTTTTTTTTAAATATAATTTTTTAAAGATAATGTCTACACTCCCCCCTCCCCTTAACCCTTCCCCCTGGTATATACCCCTACCTGAAAAAAAAAGGGGAAAAAAAGAAAAAGAAAGAAGGAAGAAGAACTGCCTGGACATTGGAAGGTTTCCACATGCTCCATGGGATTCAAAATAAATTTAGTATATTTATTACTTTCCCCAAGGGACCAACATCTTTATCATCGGAGCAACTAAATATGCCATCCTATCTTTTATAAATAAGGGAGCCAAATATTCAAAAATGTATCATATTTATCTCTTAAATTATAAGTAATTTTTGAGTGGAATACAACTAGACATTTCATTGTTCCAACGATTCATACTTAAATACAAATCTGATTCCCAAGTGACTGCTATAGCCTTCTTGGCTACTGCCAATGCAATTTTTATGAATTCTTTCTGATATTTATTTAGTTTAAGTTTCAGTTTTATCCCTTCAATATCACCTAATAGAAATAATACAGGGTTATCTGGACAACAGGCATTCTGCAGATGCTGGAAATTCAAGCATCTCGAAGGGTCTCGGCCTGAAACGTCGACTGCACCTCTTCCTACAGATGCTGCCTAGCCTGCTGCGTTCACCAGCAACTTTGATGTGTGTTGCAGGGTTATGTGGAAGTTGAGTTCCAATAAGACTCTTAAATTTATCCAAAAAGGTTGAATTTTAGAACAAGACCAAGTAGAATGTAAGAAAGTACCAATTTCTTGATTACACCGAAAGCATTGATCAGATAAGTTTGAATTTAATCTATTTATTTTTTGCGGTGTAATAGATAATTGGTGTAAAAAGTTATGTTGTACTAATCTAAGTCGAACATTTATTGTATTTGTCATACTGTCAAGACACAGTCTTGACCAATTTGTTTCATCACTATTAATATTCAGATCCGTTTCCCATTTTTGTTTTGACTTGTGGATTCCTTGTTTAATTGTGTGTTTTTGAATCAAATTATACATACAAGAAATAAATTTTTTAATTTTTCCTTTTTGAATTAAAATTTCAATTTCATTGGGTTTTGGCAAAAACATTGTTTGATCCAGTTTGCCTTTTAAATAAACCCTTAATTGAAGGTAACAAAAGAAAGTGTTATTTGATATTTTATATTTATTCTTTAGTTGTTCAAATGACATCAATATACAGTCTCCTATAGATCTAATCCCTTTTTGGTACCAATCATATAAAAGTTGATAATCCATTGTAAAAGGAATAAGTCTGTTTTGGAACAAAGGTCTCCTTGCTAATGAAGATTTCTTTATTTCATTATCAACATTTATCTTATTCCATAGATCAATCAAATGTTTTAATATAGGAGATTCTTTCTTTCCCCGTAGCCATTTAGATTCCCATTTATATATAAAATCTTCAGCTGTATTTTCTCCTATCTTATCTAATTCTATTCTAATCCATGCCGGTTTTCGTTCATCAAAGAAAGATGCAGTAAATCTAAGTTGATTTGCTTTATAATAATTCTTACAAGTTTGGAAGTTGTAACCCTCCTAACTCAAATTTCCATGTCAATTTTTCCGATGATATTCTTGACATCTTACCTTTCCAAAGAAATTTTCTCACACATTTATTTAACTCTTGAAAAAATTTCTGTGCCAATAGTATTGGTAATGTTTGAAACAAATACTGTAACCTACGAAATATATTCATTTTTACAACATTGACTCTACCCACTAATGTTATTGGTAGTATCATCCATTTGTCAAGATCTTCTTGAATTTTTTTCAATAGTGGTAAATAATTAAATTTATATAAATTCTTTACATCATTATCAAGTCTTATACCTAAATACTTTATACCATTTACTGGCCATCTAAATTAGGTTGCTAATCGATATTGGCTATAGTCTCCTTTAGTAAGAGGTAAAATTTCACTTTCATCCTAATTTATTTTATACGCTGATACTTTCCCATATTCATCCAATCTCGAAGATAGTTTATGTAACGAATGCTGTGGGTTTGTAAAGTAAATCAAATCATCAGCAAATAGATTAATTTTATATTCCTCCTGATTAACTCTAAAAACCCTTAATATCTGGATCAATTCTAATTAGTTCTGCTAATGGCTCTATCGCCAGTACAAATAAAGCAGGTGATAATGGACAACCTTGTCTAGTTGACCTTTTTAACTGGAATGGTGTTGAAATTTGACTATTTATCACTACTTTAGTATTAGGGTTAGTATTTAAAGTTTTAATCCAGTTTATAAAAGATGTTCCTGACCCATATTTTTCTAATACTTTAAATGAAAAATCCATTCCAATCTATCAAATGCTTTTTCTGCTCTCTATTTTTCTAAGCTCCATGTACCTATCTAAGAAACTCTTAAATGACCCTATTGTATCTGCTTCCATCACCGCTGCTGGCAGTGCATTCCACGCACCCACCACTCTCTGTGTGAAAAACTTAAGCCTGACATCTCAGTACCGATTTTCAAGCACCTTAAAAGCTATGCCCCCTTGTGTTAGCAATTTCAGCCCTGGGAAAAGGCCTCTGGCTATCCCATGATCAATGCCCCTCATCACCTTATACATCTCTCACCCTCCGTCAATGCAAGGAGAAAAGGCCAAGTACACTCAACTTATTCTCATGAGGTACGCCTTCCAATTCACACGACATCCTTCTAAATCTCCTCTGCACTCTCTCTATAGTATCCATATCCTTCCTGTAGTGAGGTGACCAGAAATGAACATAGTACTCCAAGTGGGGTCTGACCAAGGTCTTATACAGCTGTAACATTACCTCACAGCTCTTGAACTCAATCCCATGGTTGATGAATGCCAACACACCATACGCCTTCTTAACAACACAGTCCACCTGTGCAGTAGCTTTGAGTGTCCTATCGACATGCACTCCAAGATCTCTCAGATTCTCCACACTGTGACGAGTCTTACCATTTATATTATATTCTGTCTTCAAATTGGACCTATCAAAATGAACCACTTCACACTTATCTGGGTTGAAGTCCGTCTGCCACTTCTCGGCCCAGTTCTGCATTTTATCGATGTCCTGCTGTAACCTCTGACAACCCTCCAGACTATCCACAACACCCCTAACCTTTGTGTCATCAGCAAACTTACTAACATACCCTTCTACTTCGTCGTCCAGGTCATTTACAAAAATCACAAAGAGGAGGGGTCGCAGAATAGATCACTGCAGAACACCACTGGTCACCGACCTCCAGGCAGAATACGAACCATCTACAACTACCCTTTGGCCATCTGTGGGCAACCCCATTCTGGATCCACAAAGCAAGGTCTCCTTAGATCCCATGCCTCCTTACTTTCTGAAGGAGCCTTGCATGGGGAACCTAACCAAATGTCTTACTGAAATCCATATACACTACATCTACTACTCTAGCTTCATCATCAATGTGTTCTGTTACATCTTTTTTTAATTTTCTATAACATTTACTGGAGCACTGCAGTGTCAGTGACAGGTGATTGTCCTACACAGGTATTCTAGGTATTTAAAAAAGACGATGAATTCAGAAGGAACAATGCTCCTGGACCGGACCAGCCACTCACCTGGCTGCTCGCAGTTTGTAGGTTTCCACTAGCCTACTGACGTCATCAATGTCGATCACTGGGGGCCGGCTCGCCACTTGCTGGGGCTGGATGTGGCTGTGCATGTCACTCAGGTACGACACAGTGCCCGACAGCCTCTGTCCAGACTTAGCCTGGGAATAACTTTTAAACAGGTATCTGTAACAATGAAGAAAACAGGTGATCCATTATAGAAGCAACACAAACCTCCAAAGGTGCACATGGTTAAGGGGAGTGAACAGTGAATGAGGGCTTCATAACAAAATGACAGGGATACGTCCACCCTGTTGAATCAGTGTAAATTGTAGGGGACAGAGGGTCCAGTGAGATGGAGGAACTGAGGGAAATACATGTTAGTAGGGAAGTGGTGTTAGGTAAATTGAAGGGATTAAAGGCAGATAAATCCCCAGGACCAGATGGTCTGCATCCCAGAGTGCTTAAGGAAGTAGCCCAAGAAATAGTGGATGCATTAGTGATAATTTTTCAAAACTCGTTAGATTCTGGACTAGTTGCTGAGGATTGGAGGGTGGCTAATGTAACCCCACTTTTTAAAAAAGGAGGGAGAGAGAAACCAGGGAATTATAGACCGGTTAGCCTAACATCGGTGGTGGGGAAACTGCTGGAGTCAGTTATCAAGGATGTGATAACAGCACATTTGGAAAGCGGTGAACTCATCAGACAAAGTCAGCATGGATTTGTGAAAGGAAAATTATGTCTGACGAATCTCATAGAATTTTTTGAGGATGTAACTAGTAGAGTGGATAGGGGAGAACCAGTGGATGTGGTATATTTGGATTTTCAAAAGGCTTTTGACAAGGTCTCACACAGGAGGTTAGTGTACAAACTTAAAGCACACGGTATTGGGGGTAAGGTATTGATGTGGATGGAGAATTGGTTGGCAGACAGGAAGCAAAGAGTGTGAATAAACGGGACCTTTTCAGAATGGCAGGCAGTGACTAGTGGGGTACCGCAAGGCTCAGTTCTGGGACCCCAGTTGTTTACAATATATATTAATGACTTGGATGAAGGAATTAAATGCAGCATCTCCAAGTTTGCGGATGACACGAAGCTGTGAGGAGGATGCTAAGAGGATGCAGGGTGACTTGGATAGGTTAGGTGAGTAGGCAAATTCATGGCAGATGCAACTTAATGCAGATAAATGTGAGGTTATCCACTTTGGTGGCAAAAACAGGAAAACAGATTATTATCTGAATGGTGGCTGATTAGGAAAAGGGGAGGTGCAACGAGACCTGGGTGTCATTGTACACCAGTCATTGAAAGTGGACATGCAGGTACAGCAGGCGGTGAAAAAGGCGAATGGTATGCTGGCATTCATAGCAAGAGGATTCGAGTACAGGAGCAGGGAGGTACTACTGCAGTTGTACAAGGCCTTGGTGAGATCACACCTGCAGTATTGTGTGCAGTTTTGGTCCTCTAATCTGAGGAAAGACATTCTTGCCATAGAGGGAGTACACAGAAGGTTCACCAGATTGATTCCTGGGATGGCAGGACTTTCATATGAGGAAAGATTAGATCGACTAAGCTTATACTCGTTGGAATTTAGAAGACTGAGAGGGGATCTTATTGAAGCGTATAAAATCCTAAAGGGATTGGACAGGCTAGATGCAGGAAGATTGTTTCCGATGTTGGGGAAGTCCAGAACGAGGGGTCACAGTTTGAGGATAAAGGGGAAGCCTTTTAGGATCGAGATTAGGAAAAACTTCTTCAGAGAGTGGTGAATCTATGGATTTCTCTGCCACAGGAAACAATTGAGGCCAGTTCATTGGCTATATTTAAGAGGGAGTTAGATATGGCCCTTGTGGCTAAAGGGATCAGGGGGTATGGAGGGAAGGCAGGTACAGGGTTCTGAGTTGGATGATCAGCCATGATCATACTGAATGGCGTTGCAGGCTCAAAGGGCCGAATGGCCTACTCCTGCACCTATTTTCTATGTTTCTAAATACTTACTGCCAGAGGATGGTAAGACATAGGAGCAGAATTGGGCCATTCAGCCAACAGGTCAGCTCTACCTTTTCATCGTGGCTGATTTATTTTCTCTCTTAATCCTATTCTTGTCATCTCTCCTCAGCTTTTGACACCCTTACTAATCAAGAACCTATTCATTTCTACTTTAAAAGATAGAAGTGGGTACAACTTCACCATTTAAAGAACATGGACAGGAAAAGTTTCGAGGGATAAGGGCCAAAAGGAAGGAAATGGGAGGTAGTGCGGTAGTGTTATGGGTTCAATGTCCATTTAGGAATCGGGTGGCAGAGGGGGAGAAGCTGTTTCTGAATTGCTGAGCGTGTGCCTTCAGGCTTCTGTACCTCCTACCTGATGGTAACAGTGAGAAAAGGGCATGCCCTGGGTGCTGGAGGTCCTTAATAATGGACACTGCCTTTCTGAGACACCACTCTCTAAAGATGTCCTGGGAACTTTGCAGGCTAGTACCCAAGATGGAACTGACTGGATTTACAACCTTCTGCAGCTTCTTTCAGTCCTGTGCAGTAGCCCCCCCACCCATGCAATACAGTGATGCAGCCTGTCAGAATGTTCTTCGTGGTACATCTATAGAAGGATCTAACAGCAATTCACTGGACAGTCTGATCAGGAGGAATCAGCAGGATTTTGTGCATGGGAAGTCACTGTTGATGCATCTTTGAGTTCCTTTGAAAATATAGCCAAAAAAGTAAATGGAGGATAGGGCAGTGGACATTGTCCACTTGTACTTTAGCAAGGCCTTCAATAATGTCCCACAAGATAGGTTAGTCTGGAAGGTTAGGTCTCCTTGGATTCCAGGCAGAGCTAGTTAGGTGCATCCAAAATTGCTTAGAGGTGGGAAGCAGAGGGTAGTGATTGAAGGTTGGTGACAAGTGGTGTGCTGCAGGGGTTGGCGTTGGGATCCTTGTTATTCATATCTATATAAATGATTTGGACGTAAATGCACAAGGTTGATCAGCAAGTTTACAGGTGACAGAATTAGGTGGGATTGTTGATAGGTTGACAGAAGGAAGGTTATCATAGATTACAGACACCTTCAATTAGTTAGGGAAGTGGGCTGAGAAGTGGCAAATGGATTTCAATACAGACAAGTGTGAGGTGATGCATTTTGCAATCTTACATTATGAATGGTAGGGTACTAGAGAGTGTAAGAGAACAGAGGGACCTAGGAGTACAAGCCCATAGTTCTTTGAAAGGGGTGTCACGGATAAGGTGGTGAAGAAAAGTGATTCGCATTCTGGTCTTCATAAGACAGGGCACTGAGTCTAGGAATTGGGACACCATTGTAGTCGTATAAGTCACTAGTACGGTTGCGCTTTGAGTACTGTATACAGTTTTGGTCAAGCTGCTTTCAGAAACTGAAATGGTTAAACTGAAAAGAGTGCAGAGAAGATTTACAAGGATGTTGCCAGGAGTAAAGGCCCTGAGGTATCTGAACTGGCTCAGCTAGGTCTTTAGTCCTTGGAACATAGGAAGATAAGGGGTGTCTCTATGGATGTGCAGAAGCATAGGTGAAGTGGATGGTAACAGTCTTTCCCCCTGGGTAGGGGAGACCAAAACCAGGGGGCATAGATTTAGGGAGAGGAGGAAAGATTTAAAAGGGACCTGAGGTGCAACTTGTTTCATGCAGAGGGTGATGAGTACATGCCAAAGGAAGTAGTTAAGGCAGGGACAATAGTATCACTTAAGAAGTACTTTGATGACACACTGAGGGGTGGGGCTTAAAAGTAATATTAGTTGAATGCCAAAAACTGGGACTAACTGGGTGGGCCACATGGTCAGGGTGGACTTATTGGCCCAAAGATAGAGCGAATATCTGTGCTATATTTCTCTATGACTCCAGTTTAAGGAGACACGTTGGCCATCATTGACGAGTTGGGTCAAAGGACCTGTTTTCATGCTCCATAATTCTGCGCCTATGACTATGTTCTCTGCAAAAAGAACATCCCTGCTAACAATTAGAAAAACTAACAAGGAATTAGATTTCAGGGAATCGAGTTTGCCTCGGATCAGAAGAGCGTGAAATAAATGCCAATACAGCAGTATGTCTGCAGCTACAGAGCAGCAGGGAACTAACACCACAACAGTTCACCCTCCTGTACAGCATCTGTGGAGTCAAAAGGCTGGTCATTATTTTGGATTGAAGCTGTTAGATTAGGGTCTAGATTGTTACTTTTCTTGTAATTTAACTTTATGCTTGCTTATATGTTTGTCTAAGTGTTGAATGGATGTTCCAGCAATTTGTAGTCTAGCTGGTTCTGTACATCTGTAGTGTCTTTGACTGTGAGCCTGAGATGTCACGGCAGCGTAAATCACAGGCTGCCCTTGTGTCTCACAGGCTGTTCTTATCAAATAAATTCCCTTTTGTCCAGCTTGAACTAGCTTTCATCACAAAGAAATATCATGGGGCAGGTTCTTAGTTAGAGTGAGCAGGTTACCCACTCACTGTGTTATACTATTATGTATTTATTATGAGCATCAAATAAAATGGCTGTGTGCCTCATTCATGACTTCTGAAGAACCTTCTGGACAATATCATCTCTCAATCCAGCAAAAACTGTGCATCAAGACTCAGTCATGATCCAAAACATGAACCATCTCTTTGCCTCCACAGATACTGCTTGACCTCTTCCAGCAGTTTATTTTTTGCTCCAGCATCCAAACTTCACTACAGTACAAGTGAGAGCATCTGCAGTCACTTGTTTCCAAATGTACCTAGTTCTGATAAAAAGGCACCAATCTGAAACATTAATTGTTTCTCCCTCCATAGATGCCGACTGACTTGCTGAGAAATCCTATAATTTTCTGTTCGCATTTAAGAATGTCCAGCACCTGAGGGATTTTGTCTTTTGCGTGCTGCCTTCTTACCTAGCAGTCTGCAGCATCATCACCGTGTTCTCTCCTTCGTAAGTGCAGGTGGGTGTGAACGTGACATAGATGTCAGGGAGACCACTGGAGCGCGAGTACCCGTGACCCCCGCAAGCCATGCGACATTCCTCAATTCCTGCAGTGGCCACCCAGGAGGTGAAGGCCTTCAGTCCAGCAGACAGGGAGTGAAGCTGGAAACAGACTAGAGTTTTCAGGTAAGGTGGTGGAGATTGGTGGGAGAAGAACAAACAAACAGATATCTAGGAGTCACAAACCACAGCTGTACATATCTTTGGATCAGACCTCATTCGGAATAGTACCTTTAGCTGGGACACTGTATCAAGGATATAGAGGTGATATAGGACCCAGAACATTAGAGGATATTCTATATCATCTACACTTCCATTTCCCCAGTGACAGAATATAAAGGTTCATCTAATTGCAGCTCTGGATGGCTGGAAATCATGAAAACTGGTGAAAAATGCACCCAAAAAAGTGCTGAATTTCTAATCTGAAGTCGTAAACATCAGGAATTCTGCAGATGCTGGAAATTCAAGCAACACGCGTCAAAGTTGCTGGTGAACGCAGCAGGGAAGGTCCTGACGAAGGGTCTCGGCCCAAAATGTCAACTGTACCTCTTCCTAGAGATGCTGCCTGGCCTGCTGGATTCACCAGCAACTTTGATGTGTGTTGCTTCTAATCTGAAGTCATGCTTTTGCCTAAACTGACCTTCAATTCACCTTCCATGAACCAGTGTAATCACCTTCTGAGGGGAACTAAACGCTTAATTAGTAAAATATCTACTGCAATACAAGCTTGTCATAAGTATTGAAGGGTTCCTGTGTTACTAAAGAAATGGGTGAATTTTATCAGCTACCAAGTGGGCAGACAGAGGAAACTTTCTGATCATTATAGCCATCTGAGGAAAACATCACCTTCAGGCACCAAGGCATTTAGAACCAGTGTTACAGATCAGTTAAAGTGATCTTGGAAAAATGTACAGTCAACGTTTCGGGCCAAAACCCTTCAGCAGGACTGTACATCCCTGAAGTTTAAACCTTCCTTTCCATAGATGCTGAGTTCCTCCAGCATTTTGTGTGTGTTGCTCAGATTTCCAGCATCTGCAGAGTTTCTCTTGCTTAAAGTGAACAGGCTTGGTTAAACTTGGTCAATCTTTCAAACGGAATTGGCAGATTTAACATATTTTGTACACATTGCAGTAGATTTTTACCAGCAATGTTTGTGTTGATTAAGGTTCCGACACAATGAAGACATAGATATTAACATGTAGGAACTGGTGAAAAGATCAGCATTTCTGCTCACGACTTTATGAAATTGAGGATGTAAGAGCAGACCCACTTGAACAGCTGCAGGCAGTGTGGTGAAGATGCCAACCACTGTTAGGTCGGAGTTCCAGATCTTCAACCCAGTGACAAGGAATAGTGACATAAACATATTAAAGCTGTCAATGACTTAGAAGTGATGCTGTATCACGCAGTCACTGCCTTTGTCCCTCCAGATAATGAAAATCGTAGCTTTAGGAACTGCTTTCAGACTCCTTAGAGAGATGCTGGAGTGCATCTTTGTACGTGAAGGTGAGTGAAATATCAGGACCATAATAAGCGTCTGTGACCCCTGAACGCCAAGCAAAATTCTTCATTTCTTGCACTGGCCACCCAGGTGGTGAAGGTCTTCAACCCAGCGGACATGGAATGAAGTTGGAAACAGACTAGAGCTGTTAGCACAGCATGTAAGGTGGCGGGGTGTGGAGATCAAAAAAGTGGACCTTTGGGGGGAGCCATTGAAATCACAGCTATACAGATCTGTGGTTAGACTTCACCTGGAAAACTGCCTTTAGTTTGACCATATTGACCCTAATCACTACAGTTTAGCAACACCATGACCACTCAGAACTTCGCACTAAAATGAACTTTGTTTTGTTCCAATTGTCTTTTTTATTTTAATAATTGTGCATAATTTATGCTTATCTTGTGAATACTGCTTATGCAATGTGCCTGTGACGCTGCTGCAAGCAAGTTTTTCATTGTACTTGTGCACATGACAATAAACTCAACTTTAAAATCAGGAAATGAAATAAAACATGGCAAGGAGACAGGTGCAAGGCATTGTTTCTCAGACAGTCTCATTTTTTAAGTCTCAGACATTAGATGGTGATGTTGTTAGGTGCGTTTGCTGAATTGGTGTCCTACCCCATGATGCTTTTGGTACGGGAGAACAAGGGTGGAAGGAGAAGGGGCAAATCTTTTTGATGTCTGTCACCGCTTCCACCAACTCCAAATTAAGGCAGGTTTGACGTAAGATGGGTTAGGGATACATGGAAAACGCTAGAACAAAGAGCACTTGTGCTTAACTCCTACAGAACGTATATAGATTGATTTTTCCCCCCCCCAAAAGATAATGCAGTCACACATCAAGCATTCCCCACCCCATCAGAGCCCAATACCTCAGGCAACTGACTGTAGTCTCCATTGTTGATGACCGCAGTGATGCGTTGGTACATCTCCCTCATGAAGTTTCCCACGAAGCGGAAGGCGTAGGCGGTCGCCAATAGGGGAAAGAGCTTGTACTGTTGAGTCTGATAATCCAGTATCTGTGGCTCTGGAGCACTAGGGAGACCAACCACCTACAGTGAATGTTACTTAAACATGAAGCCCCTGCTCCTGTAGCCATTTACTGCCATCTAAGTACAGGTTAACTTAAAAGCTTCCACATTTACTCCTTTTATTCTGTATAGCAAAGGCAAAGTAACTCTTGTACGACCCACAGTGTAACATCAAATTCACTTACAGCATCTGCTCACACAAGTGCAAGAACAATGATCCATCTCAGTGACCTTGATGAAGTTATATTGTGGGATACATGAACTCACTGCTATTGGATGTGTAAGTAGCATATTCCAAATATAGGGCTTAAAGTTTTGATATGAACAACTCTAAAACATGGCTGTTAACACGTTTGTCACAAAAAATAATTCAAAGACATTCCTAAACTCTTCTGTGGCCAGAGCAATGAGAATGCAGAACTTACTCTTATAGGGTAGTTGGGCTGTGTAGTAAAGGCTAGATGAGCATGGGAGGAGGTGGGGAACAGTCATGGAATTAATGGACAAATGCAAAGTGGCATCATATGGCCTGGTATGATCTAACCGAGCAAAATGTTTCCAAACAATAAAATGGTTGTAACTGTAAAACCAGGGTATTAATGATTGGAAAAGGGCAACCAAGTCTTGACAGGTTTGTATGCTGGTAGCAGCTTGTGTCAAGAATATTGGCTTAAGTCTCTCTTCTAGCTGAAGAGGAATGAGGTCTGTAGATATCACTGCATCTGCCCCAAGTTGAGGGTATTCAATACAAAATAGAAGGGAGCAACAAAGCTCGACAAGTCAGTGAACATCTTTCACTGTGGTGGATAGTTGGCTTGAAGCATCACAAACTTATTCTGCCAATCTCTCATACTCAAATGTTCGACACTTACCCAGGTTTCAGCTCTGACTGGTGTCGAACAGCACTGTAACGGATAGCAATGGTACATGCTTGAGACAATACTTGTGCTGATTCCCCCACTATCATGCAGCGTATGAAGACCATTGTACCGTATGTTAGCTTATCACTTGGAGGCTTCAAGTAAGTCCCATCTGGCATCACCTTTTGAAACAGAAGGGAATTGGATCCAATCACTGCACATACCAATCCTCATAGAGGGATCAGAAGTGGACAGCTTCAAGTTCCTCAGTGTCAAGGTCTCTGAGGATCTAACTTGATCCCAACATATCAATGTAGTTATAAGGAAGGCAACAGAGTGGCTATACTTCATTAGGAGTTTGAAGAGATTTGGCATATCAACAAATACACTCAAAAACTTCTATAGTTGTACTGTGGAGAGCATTCTGATAGGCTGCATCACTGTCCGGCATGGAGGGGCCACTGCACAGGACCGAAAGCTACAGCAGAAGGTTGTAAATCTAGTCAGTTCCACCTTGGGCACTACCGTACAAAGTACTCAGGACATCTTTAGGGAGCGGTGTCTCAGAAAGGCAGCGTCCATTATTAAGGACCCCCAGCACCCAGGGCATGCCCTTTTCTCACTGTTACCATCAGGTAGGAGGTACAGAAGCCTGAAGGCACACACTCAGTGATTCAGGAACAGCTTCTTCCCTTCTGCTACCCGATTCCTCAATGGACATTGAAGCTTTGGACACTAACTCAATATTTTTTTTAAAACATGCAGCATTTCTGTTTTTGCACATTTTAAAATCTATCAAAAATACGTAATTGATTTACTTGTTTTCTTATTATCATGTTTTATTTTTTTCTCTCTCTCTTTCTGCTAGATTATGTATTGCATTGAACTGGTGTTGCTGCTAAGTTAACAAATTTCAGGTCACATGCCGGTGATAATTAACCTGATTCTGATTCTGAACAAGAAATATAATTTGGAATGCATGGCAAGGATGGGGGGTAGCAGGCTGAGCAACTTGGAAAGATTAGTGGACATACTAAGTCAGTAGAGCTCTAGTGGAAGAATCAGTGGGTGGCAACATGAAGAAACTGCATTAAAGTCAGAAGATGCAGGTTGGTCGAGCAATTCCCCAATTTTAACCAGTTTATTGCTACATCAAGCACTACTTCTTGTTAGCACTGTGCAGGTGAAGGCAGAAAATAAAATATGCCAATCTGAACCATACTGCATTGACAGAAATTTGCCTCATGCACTCTACTCATTACCTTTGCATATCTCATCAGCATGTTTTCACGAGGAATTCTGATGTTCTCCAGCTTTAGGAAGCCATTGTCCAACTGATCATATCCAAACTTTGGTCCAATATCACCCACTATCACACCTAGGGAACAGAGAAGAGGGAGATTAGTGGAACGCAACATTGCCAAACAGAACCAGATCTGGCAAGTCAACCTGGCCCCAATTCAGTATCACAAGCCAAGGATCAGTGGATAAAACATCTCATCAAGACGGTGTTCCAGTCACTATTGAGCACCTGCAAGTGGACAAGCATACAGGGTCTAATGAACTCTGAATACAGCATGCAATGCTGATAAGATAGTCTGACTAATCATGTCTATCCAGTCTATGACAAATGCAGTCTCGGGGAGAAGCTCAGGTACCTTGGCATTCACAATTATGGAATCTCTACACAAGAGTGAGCCACAGAGATCAAAAGGTCCCATGACTTGTGTGAAGTGGGATCAAATTCACTTCAGACTTATCTATCACATGTACAAAACATATGGGTAACAGCATTGTTCACTTTAACACCACCGAAGGATTTGCTGGGGGCAATCCGCAACTGTCAGCAGCATCAAGATAGCATGGCCACAGCGCTCGGGAGAACAAGACAGAAAGCAACAAAACGGAACACAAGTAACAAAAACAAGCCCCTTTCTTCCCATCCTCCCTCCCCAGACATCCCACCTCTCCCGGAAGTTCCAGGAGTCTCCCGCATATTAATAGCAGCTTCCTGATGCCCGCAAATTATATACAATATCCCGGAAATGAGAGGGAGAGGGAGAGCGGGAGCGGGAGCGAGAGCAAGCATCCTGATTGGTCTCTCTTTGTGATAAGTAGACCTATCAGTTTTCTCTGTGGGCAGGCTTACAGTCGACCTCTCTCTCTCCATCAGTTCAGTTTAGCGCCCTGCACCGCCATGGCAGAGTTTTTCAAAAAAAGAAAATACAAAACGCACTTCATCCCAAATGACACTAAAGTGTACCCCTGCCTAATAGGGGTCAAAAATAACGACAGCATTGCTCGCTGCACTGTTTGCAACAGTGACTTTTCTATTGCCCATGGTGGGTTAGGACTGTAAAAGACATGTTGAGGTGATTTTAACATGTGTCATTCGTTTATTAGCATAGCTAACATTATTTGAACTAGCTGGCTAGCTGCTAAGGAGCTACTCTGTTGATGTCCTACGTGATGAGGCCAAACTCCCTGCAGATGTGCTTAAAGTTGTAATAGAATTAAAAATGACTCCATGATAATATATAAGTACATATTTTAATGTCACATTTTCTGCATATACCCAGTTCACAGATTACAGATTGGTTTACCGATTAGACAAAAATCACTAAGCAAAGTATTACATAAGAAAATATACTTTGTAATAAGGACACACCTTATGCTTTTATTTCTTTTAGGGACCACAATATATTAGGGAGGCTAATTGCAGGGAAGGCTGCTCAAGTATTTCACAGTTCTTTTCAGCAGAGCCACATCACAGTACAAGGAAAGTTTGCAAAAGAAATAGAAAAGCTATTTCTATTAGCATTGAGATTGCCAACAAAAGACTCAGGGGGAGGGGGAGGGGGAGGAAGAAAGAAATTTCAATATGTGTCAAATAAATTGTTGTGTTCTTTCATAATCAAATGTCCCGTATACATGCACCCTTGGAGGTCGACCGGGGGGGGGGGGGGGGTTCAGGGCTACCTCCCTGAAATGAGTTTTTGCAGGGGTGGGATGTCTGCCTCCCACCCACCCTGACAGTCCTCCAACTCCAGGATAGCCTTCGAGCCTCAGCCATAGGGCTACGACTGCTGATCGGCCTTCAATGTCAGTATTGACCCTCAGACTAGCCAATGACGGGACCCTGCAGCTCAAACTCCAAACACGCTGACTGACCTGCCCTCATGCTTCCTGCTCACACTCACATGCACTGACCTGGGACAGCCTGACAACCATGGATGCCCTACATCCCATATCCACATTGCTGGCCCTTTGAATGTGGAGCGGAGCCCTCAACACCAGCTGTACCTACCTCATCACTGATCTATGTCGCTGGCAAAGTGAATGCAAAGTGGAAATCTGACCTCTGACTCTTCCATATCAGTCTTTAAACTTTAACCTGACTCCTAACTTCCCTCTGTCTCCAAAACCATCCCTGTGAACTTAAAGAGCAATCAAGTCACGATCTCAATGGAGACCACCACTTGGAACAGAGAAAAGAGATGTGAAAAATTAGTCTAAAATTTAAAAAATTTTCTGCATCTACCAAACCCAATATAAAATTTCAAAAGATTAAACATTAACATTGTTGAAGCTGAATAATTGAATTAGCAGACCATATAACCCATCCTACTGTTAATTACTGGCTGATCTGCACCTCAACACAAGAAACAAGGTTTTAGTCCTTGTATCTTGCTAGCTGCTGTTGGGCACCAGTCAGACTGAATGATGAAACAACTGGGCTTCAGCAAGAATCTGTAGCTTTAGAAAAAGAAACTGGAGCATGTGCAGAGACAGGTGACATGGGGAATATGGATCAAAACCAGTGACAATGTGGATCATGTTCCTTACCAGGCAAGGGTTCGTGGGTGCCCATCTTGCGGATGGGCACAATGAAAGCATGTAGCCCCTTACACTGGCCCTGGGTGTAAAGCTGAGCAAGGACAATGGCATGGTTTGAAGTTTTTCCCACTAGAAGAAAACAAAAGGTGATAAATAACTGAGCAAATTCAAGCAGAGAAAAAGGCAAACATCTAAATTAAAAGCTTACTTCTCAAATCAGTAACAGTGCTCCTTTCACCTTTCCTCCTAAGGAGCAGAAGAATGGGATCTAAACAACAAGGAACTTGATAGTAACGTAGTTGTATAACCAAAAATCTTACAACAGTGGAGGCTGCCCATATGGTCACCGTACCAGCACTAGCTCTTTCAAAGAGCTATTCAAGCATCTCCAAATCCTACTAAAGAATTAATATTTAAAGTGTTCAATTTCTTTTTAAAAACATTAATAAATCTGTTTCTCCTATCGCCCACCATGAAAAATGACTGAAACCTTTGTAACTATAAACATTTTATCTAGGTTATAGATTATGAAAGAAAATAGTGATGAATAATTTGGTGCAAGTTTATGATGTAAAAATTTCCAGAAATTCTATTAAAAAGCTGGTGACTTCAAGGTCTGTTTCTCCTATCTACTTTCCGAACCAGTCTCTCCGAAAGCTCTGGGACTGAATTCCTGCACGTGCTGCGGAACATCTTGGGTACTTGCACCACTACTAACTCAACCACTGTTTCTACTCTACTAAACAATCCAAATCCTAGCTGCTCCACAGGGTGATAAGTAATCACAATCTGCGACAAGCAAGAATTTGATCCCTGACACTTGACGTTCAATATCATTATCACAGAACCCCTCTTATTAATATCCTGGGGTCACCACTGATCACAAATTCAAATGGACCAGCCGTGTAAATGCCTTGGCTGTAACAGTACAGTAGGTCAAGAATAATCCCCTCCCAAATCCCACCCCACCCCAAGAGGCCTCTTTGCCACCTACTGGGTGGACAGTCACCAATCAGAAGTATGACTGAATACCTTTCCACTTCCAAAGATAAATACTCTCAAGCAGCCCACACGTTTGGTATCCAATCAACCACCTTAAGCATCCATTTCCTTTAACCCCAATATACAGTGGCTGCAATGCATATCATCTACAGCAGGGGTCCCCAACTGCTTTTGCATCGTGGACTGGCCGACTGGTGGGGGGGTGGGGGGTGTTCAAGTTGGGTTAAACTCACCTCAACACGTCTTTTACAGTTGGGGTTGCCAACTTTCTCACTCCCAAATAAGGGACAAAAGTAGCAGTCAAATCCCGGGACACTTAACCCCAGGAAAGACTACTGTGACCATGAAACCTTGCGCAGGCACCTGTGTGCGCATGCGTGTACATGCCGATTTCCCCCCGCCCCCCCCCCCCCACGAATCGGTTTTGCCTTAATCTTCCCAACTACACTGTACATACATTATTTCTACTTTATACAGGCTATGTATTTATCATGTCATTCCTGCTTTTACTATATGTTAGTGTTATTATTTTTGGTTTTGTGTGTTAATTGGTATGATTTGTTAGGTTATTTTTTGGGTCTGGGAACGCTCAAAAATTTTCCCATATAAATGAATGGTAATTGCTTCTTCGCTTCACGCCATTTCGGCACGAAAGGTTTCATAGGAACGCTCTACCTTAGCGGGAGAAATATGGGACAAGCAATCAATTTAGCCCAATATACAGGATGTCCCAGCAAATACGGGACAGTTGGCAACCCTATGTTCAAGTTCAACAGTGTGACAATTTTTTCAAAGATGGATCCCGGAAGTTTTGCAAATGAAAGAGGAGGACCGATTAATTGAAATTGAGCGGACACATAGAGCTCTAAGACCAAAACCACAAGATGACCAATATCCATGAGCAATTTTAGTAAAATTCTTAAGATTTTGAGACAAGGAAAGGATTCTACAGGCAGCTGCTCGAGCTGCCAAGGATAGAAAAGGGCCATTGATGATTCAAGGGAACAAAATTTTTTTCTACCCTGACATAAGTTATGAACTTTTGAAGAGAAGGAAGAAGTTTAATCCAGTGAAAGAAATCCTACGGGATCACGGTTATCAATTTATATTGCGTTACCCTGCAACCTTGAAGATTTTTTTGACTGGTGGAGAAAAAAGATTTTTTGATGATTACCGGAAAGCGGAGCAGTTTGTCCAAGACTCTCTGAATATTCACCAGGTACAAGAACAAAACCAGGGGAGCAAGATGGATTGAAGAAGAAGACTGGGTCAAAGAATGGACTTGTTGGATTTTTGAAGGCGGATGAATATATAAATATATTACTAATTATATGAGGGAGGAGAAGTAAGGTTAAAATTTGAGGAATACTAGTTGGGAATAGTAACATTAATTTTATATATATATGTATATATATATATAAATTTTTTTTGTTACGGGGGAGCTGGAAGAAGCACTGATCAATTGCTACACTAATCATCTGTGCAAGCGTGGCTGTAGCCACGACCCGCAAAATGGAGGGGGGTAGTGTTGTGTATCCTTTCATTCACAACATTAGTGGGGGGGTATTTTGTTTTTTCTTTTTTTATATATATCTCATCTATCTTTTTTTTTCTTTTTGCCTGGATGATTGGGGGGGAACGCATAGCAACATGGTGAAGTTCAAAGAGATTCCCCAAGGAACTATGAGAGTTGAGAAGCTATGTTCTAGATTGGAGTAACTTTGTTAAAAATAATGACTAATTTATTGAATTTTTTGAGTTTTAATGTTAATGGGCTTAAGAGACCAGTGAAAAGAAAAAAAATCTTAACACATATTAAGAAAATGAAGATAGATTCAGCCTTTTTACAGGAAACGCATTTAACAGAAACAGAACATCAGAAACTAAAGAGAGATTGGGTGGGTAGTATTGTTGTAGTGGGGAGTAGCAATTTTTAAGTCAAAACAAGAATGGGAAACAGATCTGAATATTAATATTGATGAAACAAATTGGTTAAGACTGTGCCTTGACAGTATGACAAATACAATAAATGTTCGACTTAGATTAGTATAATATAACTTTTTACACCAATTATATATTACACCACAAAAAATAAATAGATTAAATTCAAACATATCTGATAAATGCTTTCGGTGTAATCAAGAAATTGGTACTTTTTTACATTCTACTTGATCTTGTTTTAAAATTCAACCTTTTTGGATTGTGACAAGAATACACATGGATCAGATGTTAGCTGTCCTGTGTGATCAGCAGTTGGTCTGCCACCTGTCTTCAAGAGAGAGATAAGGAAGACAATGGAGCAGCATTTGGAGATGTGTAATGAAGGGACGGGAGAGAGAGCTGTCTGGAGCGGCTCCCCCTTTGAACCCTGAACTGTTTGAAGTGATGGACAGGCGATACCCCAGCAGGGGGATAAAAAGGGACAGGTTCGCTAAGGCAGGACACACACGACACCACGAGGTAACGAGACCCTGGAAGCGGTGCCCCCTCGCAAGTCGGCGGGAGTCGTTTGGAAGGCTGGTTGCGGAACCAAGCCTTAGACGCATAGGGTGGAAAGGTACGATCAGCGGGAACCCGGTGTGTGTCCACCCTTACTTGGGTGCCAGGTTCACTGCAGAGGATCGACCGCATCTGGAGGAGGGGTCACAGTCGGTGACCTCAGGTGACATCACAAAGGACTCGCCCGAAAGCTGCTTGTGAGCAATATCGCAGGTCTGTGCGTGGAAGCCGTTTTGAATGATCATTCGTTCTTGTTCTCTCTCTCCTTCCCCCCCACTGTCCATCGCCATGGCAACGATTACTGCGAACTGAACTAAATTGAACTGAACTTTGTGTCACTTTGAAACTGGTCATTTGCCCCTACACAATGATAGAGCTTAGAAACATAGAAAATAGGTGCAGGAGTAGGCCATTCAGCCCTTCGAGCCTGCACTGCCATTTATTATGATCATGGCTGATCATCCAACTCAGAACACCGCCCCAGCCTTCCCTCCATACCCCCTGACCCCCGTAGCCACAAGGGCCATATCTAACTCCCTCTTAAATATAGCCAATGAACTGGCCTCAACTGTTTCCTGTGGCAGAGAATTCCACAGATTCACCACTCTCTGTGTGAAGAAGTTTTTCCTCATCTCGGTCCTAAAAGGCTTCCCCTCTATCCTCAAACTGTGACCCCTCGTTCTGGACTTCCCCAACATCGGGAACAATCTTCCTGCATCTAGCCTGTCCAATCCCTTTAGGATCTTATACGTTTCAATCAGATCCCCCCTCAATCTTCTAAATTCCAACGAGTACAAGCCCAGTTCATCCATTCTTTCTTCATATGAAAGTCCTCCCATCCCAGGAATCAATCTGGTGAACCTTCTCTGTACTCCCTCTATGGCAAGGATGTCTTTCCTCAGATTAGGGGACCAAAACTGCACACAATACTCCAGGTGCGGTCTCACCAAGGCCTTGTACAACTGCAGTAGTACCTCCTTGCTCCTGTACTCAAATCCTCTCGCTATAACTGCCAGCATACCATTCGCCTTTTTCACCGCCTGCTGTACCTGCATGCCCACTTTCAATGACTGGTGTATAATGACACCGAGGTCACGTTGCACCTCCCCTTTTCCTAATCAGCCACCATTCAGATAATAATCTGTTTTCCTGTTTTTGCCACCAAAGTGGATAACCTCACATTTATCTGCATTAAGTTGCATCTGCCATGAATTTGCCCACTCACCCAACCTATCCAAGTCACCCTGCATCCTCTTAGCATCCTCCTCACAGCTAACACTGCCACCCAGCTTCGTGTCATCCGCAAACTTGGAGATGCTGCATTTAATTCCCTCATCCAAGTCATTAATATATATTGTAAACAACTGGGGTCCCAGCACTGAGCCTTGCGGTACCCCACTAGTCACCGCCTGCCATTCTGAAAAGGTCCCGTTTATTCCCACTCTTTGCTTCCTGTCTGCTAACCAACTCTCCACGCACACCAATACCTTACCCCCAATACCGTGTGCTTTAAGTTTGCACACTAATCTCCTGTGTGGGACCTTGTCAAAAGCCTTCTGAAAATCCAAATATACCACATCCACTGGTTCTCCCCTATCCACTCTACTAGTTACATCCTCAAAAAATTCTATGAGATTCGTCAGACATGATTTTCCTTTGATTGATTGATCCTGTTATCTCTTTTCTGTGTACATGTATGTTTATCATTGCTGAACTGTTGCATTCATTATCCCTTTTGATTAGAGTACTGTGTTGCTTGTTTCTTTAATAAAACTTTCTTAGTTCTAGTAATCCAGACTCCAACTGAGTGATCCATTTCTGCTGGTTTGGCAACCCAGTTACAGGGTACGTAACAGGATAAATTTAAGAGTCTTATTGGGACAAATTACTGGAACTCAACTTTCACATAACCCTGTATTATTTCTACTAGGTGATATTGAAGGGATAAAGCCAAAACTTAAATGGAATAAGTATCAGAAAGAATTTATAAAAATTGCATTGGCAGTAGCTAAGAAGACTATAGTTGTTACTTGGAAATCTGATTCGTATTTAAGTATGAATCGTTGGAACAATGAAATGGCTAGTTCTATTCCACTCGAAAAAATTACTTATAATTTAAGAGATAAATATGGAACATTTTTGAACATCTGGCGCACTTATTTACAAAAGATAGGATGGCATATTTAATTGCTCCGATAAAGATCTTGGTCCCTTGGGGAAACTAACGAATAAGTATATTAAATTTATTTTGAAGCCCATGGAGCATGTGGAAACCTTCCAATACCCAGGCGGTTCCGTTTTTTTTCTTTCTTTTCTTTTTAGGTAGGACTATATACGGGGGGGGGGGGGTTAAGGGGAGGGGGGAGGGTAGATTTTTTTTTCTATGTATTCATTTTGAAAATATAATAAAAATTATATTAAAGAAAAAGTTCAACAGTGCATGACAGGGAATGAGGAAAGGTGCAGCGGACTCGTATCGTTTCCTCGCGGCCCAGTGGTTGGGGACCGCTGATCTACGGAATGTAGTGCAGTTACTCACCCAGCCTACTCTGACAGCACCTCCCAAACCTGTGACCTATAGCAGTAAGGACATGGGGACACCACATCCAGCAGATTCCCTTCAAAGTCACACACCATTGTGACTCAGGAATACAGCACATCTTGCATTGTCATTAGGTTGTAGTCCTTTAATTCCCTCCCACACCAGAAGGACTGTAGTAGGTCAAGGTGGCAGTTCACTACCACTCTCTGGGGAAATTAGGGATAGGCAATGAATGCCGGCCTTGCCAATGTCACCTGGATTCCAAAAATGAATGTAAAATGCTAAGTAATCCGTGCATTTATCGCTGGTGAATCTTCCACCACTGTGCTCACTTACATCCTCCAGGCCACCATTTGATTGAAGTCACAGTTGGGCTGTTCAGCACAAACTCTTGGGTGGAAGGATCATATGTTGCCGTCGTCTCCAAACCACGGATGAATGTGCCTGAAAATGACAGAACAGAAATTGGCAGGAACTACCCCACTCTCAGTGCACAACACAATAGAAGCAAAGCAACTTCACTGTTCAAGATGTAGTTGTTCTTGGGATGTGACAACACAGGAAGGGCAAATTTTGCTGCTGGGCTTAGTTCCAACTCGCCCTCAAGGAACTATCTTTTTAAATAAAAAAAACAGCTCAGGTGAATTCACTGCATAGACAGGGAGTCATGCAAGCCAGATAATGTGAACAGGACACATTAAACCAGCTATGGTTAAAGGCATTGTACTCTGGCAATCCTCCAAGACGACCAAAAATTCGTCATGATTTGGACGGTTGCGTGCCTCAATAATCTAGAGGACGATGTTGGCAGGAGTCAGGGATTTATGCTTTGGCTCTTGGTAGGGTCATCCATACCAAACAGGTCAATGGGTAGAGGCCAAACTAAGAGTGGTCCACTGGTCCTCCAGATTCAGGAGTTAAAACAAAATTGTTACAGAAACAATTGGTTATATGGTCGTTATATGGTTATAAACAGCAATGAAGAATTATTCTACATCTGAATGTGATAGTATTCTTGAGTCTCCACCCAAGACTTACATGGAGTTGTGAAAACTAAGAGATAGCTACTGACGCGATGAAGGAAGCCCTGAACACCGCCAGAGATGGAGGGCCTTCATTGCTGCCCTAAACGCCAGCGGCATAATGGGTAGTAAAACTCATTGTTATCATTATAAGATGCCGAACTAGCAGCAAAACACATAGGCAAGAACTTCAGTCCTAAATGCCTACATGCAGAACAGGTGAGGGACTGTGAGAAATAGTTAAGCAGAAGCAAAGGAAACTTCCACTACCTGACTCACAACTCTAATATATGACTATTAAGAGAATCAACATGGGAGCCATTGATATGCAAGCTAAACTATGCATTCCCTGACAAAGTAGGCAATGTGTCACTATCCCAGAGAAGCTTTATACTCTGATGTGCCCAAGTTTAGACTACTGTAGCATGTACTATACCATGGCCTATCTCAGTCTGTGCATAAGTGCCAATGATTTGAAGATTCCAAGCTGGCATGAAGAAGCGATCTTGTTGTTCAGGAGTAGCCTGGTTGAGAATGGTGGGCAGAAACATGCCTAGGTGGAGATCTAGAGGCTCAGGCCGTCCACGGTGCACATACCTATGAAAACACAGGCAAGAGATTACAGGAAGAGACAGAGGCATACAGACATAGGAATACAGAGGGTGAGAAGGAGGGACAGACACACAGCCATCAAGTTTCATTAGTGATTGGATTAACTCTTGCTTGCAGCAACAATTATTGTCTATCATGGGTGAATTCTTATCAGTTTAATGCAAAAAAAATTTCAAAAACAAAGCACAAATAGAAAACAAAGCACAAGAGTGTCATGTGTCCATCATGTTTAAGAGTCGCGAGGTAATGATGCAGCTCTATAAAACTCTGGTTAGGCTACACTTGGAGGACTGTGTCCAGTTCTGGTCGCCTCACTATAGGAAGGATGTGGAAGCATTGGAAAGGGTACAGGGGAGATTTACCAGGATGCTGCTTGGTTTAGAGAGTATGGATTATGATCAGAGATTAAAGGAGCTAGGGGTTTACTCTTTGGAGAGAAGGAGGATGAGAGGAGACATGATAGAGATGTACAAGATATTAAGAGGAATAGATAGAGTGGACAGCCAGTGCCTCTTCCCTAGGCCACCACTGCTCAATACAAGAGGATATGGCTTTGAGGTAAGGGGTGGGAAGTTCAAGGGGGATATTAGAGGAAGGTTTTTTACTCAGAGAGTGGTTGGTGTGTGGAATGCACTGCCTGAGTCAGTGGTGGAGGCAGATACACTAGTGAAATTTAAGAGACTACTAGACAGGTATATGGAGGAATTTAAGGTGGTGGGTTTTTTGGGAGGCAGGGTTTGAGGGTCGGCACAACATTGTGGGCTGAAGGGCCTGTACTGTGCTGTACTATTCTATGTTCTATGTTGCATCCTCTTCTGAAACATAACATCTCTTGGGCTCTGATCAGCTTTATTCCATTGAGTCAACTATTACGGGATGATATCCAAGTACTTTTTCCTGAGACTGTGACTAGGAACATAACCTAATA
Source organism: Mobula birostris (assembly GCF_030028105.1). Classification (NCBI taxonomy): domain Eukaryota; kingdom Metazoa; phylum Chordata; class Chondrichthyes; order Myliobatiformes; family Myliobatidae; genus Mobula; species Mobula birostris. The sequence goes on along the minus strand of NC_092393.1, from coordinate 8,498,646 downwards.
ATACCACATACTATATATTATAAATATTACATATACAGTATTATACAAATAATAATTTGAGTTATAATCTTTGGTTCATATGTGATAAGCAATCAAAAAAGCTGTTCTAGTAACCTACTGGTAACATGCAAAGAACCAAAGGGATCATACAAAAAGGTCATGCAAAGTAACTCAAAACGGTTCATTGAAACATGGATCAAACAAACTGTTGAGATTAAACTATATCTCACTGTCCCAAAGACAGAATTTTCTTTTTTGGCTGCCACATATTTTGGTGATACCTGCATTTCCTAACTGTAGATTTTTTTTGTTACACTGAAACATGGGGCTCTCAAAGGTATGATATATAGGTTGCACTAAACAGACATCACATTGGGGGGCATCCTAGAATACCAACACCATTCCCTCTGCACCAATCAATAAGCTTGGCCTTTGTCCCTCCCTCTGCAACTGGATCCTTAACTCCCTCACTGAGAGACCACAGTCAGTACGGATTGGGAATACATCTCTTCGCTGACAATCTTCACAGGCACACCTCCAGAGCGTGCACTTAGCCCACTGCGCTGCTATCTCTACATCCATGACTGCGTGGCTAGGCACAGCACAAACGGCATTTATAACAGCTGCCGGCAGAATCTGGTGATGTGATGAAGACAGATCAGCTGGTTGAATGGTGTTGTAACAACCTTGCACTCAATGTCAGTAAGATTAAGGAAATGTTTGTGGACTTCAGGAAGGGGAAGTCAAGGGTCACACACCAGACCATATCAAGGGGTCAGCAATGAACACCATCTATTTTTTGCACTAATTTAATATTTACTAAAATTTACAGTACATGTATTGCACAGTACTGCTGCTGCAAAACAAATTCCGTGACAGATGACAGTGATACAGGAGAGACAGTTTGCACCTAAAGTGGAAGGGGATTAATATCCTAGCAAAAAGGTTTGCTAATACTGTACAGAGTTGGGGGCAGGGAGGGATTTAAACTAGAGTTCCGGGGGATGAGAACCAGACTGTCAGAACAGATAGTGGAGAGGCTGTGAGACTTCAGACAAAAATCAAGAATCGAATGGTTGAGCATGGTGTGTCTAATGTTCTGAGCTTCAGCATTTCAATGCAAGAAGCATCGTAGGAAAGGCAGATGAGCTCAACGCATGGATCACCTGGAATTCTGATATTGTGGCCATTAGTGAGACTTGGTTGCAGGAGGGGCAGAACTGGCAGCTCAATATTCCAGCATTCCGTTGTTTTAGATGTGACAGAGCAGGAGGGATTAAAGGAGGGGATGGTGTTACTAGCCACGGAAAACATCATGGCAGTGCTCAGTCAAGACAGCTATGACCACATCAATGGGGCTATATCACAGCCCTCTCAACAGACCAGGGATTTAAAGGAACACATTTGCAGACAAATCACGAACTGTTGCAAGAAACAAGGTTATCATCATCATCATCAGTTTGAGCTTTGACTGCCGTGGCCCACACACTCCTGTTTTGGGTCAAGTGGATCAATTCATTGGTATTCATTTCCAGTTCTCTGGCTGCTGTCTCCATCATCATTTGTCTTTGTCTTCCTCTTGCTTTCTTCCCTTCAATCTTTCCCATAATTACCATGCATTCTAACTCCTCTTTCCTAATCATGTTACGTTGCCTTTTCATGATCTCATACATTATTTCTCTTTTCGTGTTTGCTCTGTTCATGACATCCTCTTTAGATATTCCTTTCGTCCATGATATTCTTTGCATCCTCCTCAAAAACCACATCTCTGCTGCTACAATTCATCTCCTCATGTTACTAGATATTGTCCAACATTCTGAGCCATATAACATAACTGGATAAACGTAACATTTCAGTACTCTGAGGCGGGTTGTCATGCCTAGTTTAGTATTGGTCAGTATACTCTCCATTCTTGTAAAGGTGCCTTTTACCATCCCTATTCTTCTTTTGATGTCCATGTTGCACCTGCCATCTGATCTCACCCAGCTTCCCAAGTAGCAAAAGTTCTGTACTTGTTTTATGTCTTCCCCATTTATTCTCAGCCTGCAGATAGGATTCTCCTTCTTTCTGGCTATCACCATACATTCTGTATTTTTGCAATTGATAGATAGACCCATTTTTGCACTTTCTTCAACAATTATATCAATTAAGTTTTGTAGCTCTTTCTCCGTACTTGCAATTAACACACTGTCATCTGCATATCTGAAATTATTGATGTTTTCACTGCCAACTTTGATTCCTAAGATGTCTCTTATTTTTTGTAATATTGTTTCACTGTACACATTAAATAAATCAGGGGAGAAAACACACCCCTGTCTAACGCCTCTCTTGATTTTCGTAAACTGACTCACTTCTCCATCTATTCTTACAGCGGCAGTTTGTTCCCAGTACAGATTTCTGATTAGGTGGAGGTCTTTCGAATCTAGATCTAGAGTTTTCTGTAATAACGCGTTTCTTGTACCTTTGTCTTTCACAAAACCACATTGTTCTTTACCTATTTCAGCTTGTATCTTACTTCCAGCTCTTGTCATCAAAAATTCTTAGAAGTATCTTGGTGATATGACTCATTAAACTTATCGTCCTATGTAATTCACATTCTATTGCTCCAGGTTTCTTAGGAAAGTGATAAATACTGATTTTTTTCATCTCATCTAGTAGTATTCCAGTCTCATAAATGTCATTGATTAAATCAGTAAGTTTTTCAGTTCCATAATCTTCAAGGGTGATAGTTTGTTCTACAAACGTTTGTATTATTAATTCATCAGGACCTGCTGCCTTTCCTTTCTTCACCTTATTTCCTGCATTACGGACTTCAGATTTTAAAATACTTGGACCTTCGATGTTTTTCTTAATTTCTGGTTTTTCGCCTCGATTGTCTTCAAACAATTCCTGAACATACTCAGTCCATTGTTCATAATGTCATTTTTTTTCCATGATAATGGTACCGTCCTTTACTTTCAAACATCCACCTGAAGAACAGAGGAGCTTTTTACCAGTGATATTCCTGATTTGTTCATGTAACCTTTTTGGATCAGTAATAGGGATTCTTTCTATTTGCTCACATTCCTGGTTTAACCATTCTTCTTTGCCTTTTTGACATAAACTTTTAACTTTTTTTTTAATCTATGGACTTATATTCTATAGGATTTGCTTTCTTCTGTCTTCTTTCTTCCACTAGATTTTTGATTTCATCTGTCAGCCATTTATTCTTTGTGCTTTTTTCTTTTTTAGGAATCACTGACGAGTTAAATTTCATTTCTACATGATTGCTATCATCTTCAACAGATTCTATTTCTAGACTTTGAAATCTATTCCTTACTTCAATTGTAAAGTTGAAAGTTTTCTTCTTTAATTAATTGCAAGTAGTCAAGGGATTGTTCAGGTTTTTGCTTCTTTAGTTTTTTAAGTTTTACTTTGACATGACATACTACTGGGTTATGGCCACTATTACAGTCTGCACCTGGATATGTTTGGCACTGAGTCACTGAGTTTCTAAATCTTTGGTTTATAGTAATAAAGTCAATTTGATTTCTAGTGTTATCACCTGGACTTTTCCAGGTCCACAAGTGTCTTGGATTGTTTTTAAAGTAGGTATTCATAATGACCTGATTATTCATCTTGCACCATTCTACCCATTTCTCACCTCTTTCATTTCTTTCCCCTAATCCAAATTTTCCTATGGTATTTCCATCAGCACCTTGTCCTACTTTAGCATTTAGATCTCCCATGACAATAACAATATCTTGAGATTTGCATCCATTCTTTGCTTGTTCAAGCTCTTCATAGAATTTATCTATATCCTCATTTGTTCCATCTGTTGTTGGTGCATATACCTGTATAATTGCTAAATCAAATGGTTGTCCTCGGAATCTAACAAGGAGCACTCTTTCTGATATTGCCCAATGTCCTAAAACACTTTTTGCCATGTTTTCATCCATAAGAATTCCTACTCCATTAGTATGGGAAGTTCCACAAGAATAAATTAGTGTTTTATTTCTATTCTGACATGTTCCAGCACCTATCCAACGAACTTTGCTAATTCCCATGATGTTAATCTTTAATCTTTCTATTTCATTTATCACATGGTCCAATCTTCCTGCTTGATATAGGGTTCTTACATTCCAAGTGGCAATAATTTTTTTTTGTGCTACTTGAATTTTATGAGCAGTAGCTTGATGACGATCGGGGATCCCCTGCTGACCAGAATCAACCCCACTGAGCGAAGCATCTTCAGAATTGTCTTGAAGATCCTCGAAGCTGTTGTTGTGTGATACATTGAGAGTTTGACCATGGTTTTCTTAGCAAATAGATTCTAGGAAACCTAGTATCTAGCAACAGTGGTTTGCTATTGCCTTCCATTGGGCAAACTAAAGAAATCACCATTTCTCTTCCCAAATGTTCATCCGCCTGTACTCTGGCCATCGACATTTGAGGTCGTAGCTCATCCGCCTTCTCTGTCATAAGTTCAATTACTGAACCTGCTGGATCTGCTGTTGGCCTTTGCTCGTATCCTGAGCAGGAACCCTTGCAGGTGCTACCGTTCCGGGTCAGAGCGGCCTTGGGAGCAATGAATAACTAAGGGGTAACTCCACTTTCCCCAAAGCTCTGAAAGTTCCCAATCAGAGCCTCATCACTGGTTGAAGTTTAGAGTCATACCCAGGACAAAAGGTCGTTATAGAAGATGGCTTTAAACTTTCCACATAATGACTGGGATTCCCATACTGTAAAAGGACTAGATGGGATAGAGTTTGTCAAATGCATTCAGGAAAGTTTCCTTAATCACTACATAGAAGGTCCAACAAGGGAGTGTGTGACAGTTGATCTGCTGTTAGGGAATGAGACAAGGAAGGTGACAGAAGTTTGTGTTGGGGAACGCTTTGAGACTAATGGCATTGTGACCACCTGATGCAAAGTCAATATGCAAAATGATAGGTCTGGTCTGCGAGTTGAGATTCTAAATTAGAGAAAGCCCATTTTGATGGTATCAGAAAGGATCCACCAAGTGTGGATTGGGACAGGCTGTTTTCTGGCAAAGGTGTACTTTTGGTAAGTGGGAGGCGTCCAAAAGTGAGATTTATGAGAGTACAAAGCATGTATGTTCCTGTCAGAATAAAAGGTAAAGAAAACAGGTGTGGGAAACCTAGGTTTTTCAAGAGATATTAAGGCACTGGTTAAGAAAAAAAGTGTATAGCAGGTATAGGCAGGGAGGAACAAGTGAAGTGCTCGTGAGAAATTCAAGAGAACACAAATAAATCAGGAGGGCTAAAAGAAGGCATGTGGCTGCAGACAAGGTGAAAGAGAATCCCAAGGGATTCTACAGATATGTTAACAGCAATAGGGACAAAATTGGTCCTCTGGAAGACGAGAATGGTTATCCATGTGTGGAGCCAAAAGAGATGGGGGAAGATCTTAAGTGAATTTTTTGCATCTGTATTAACTCAGGAGACAGGCACAGAGTCTATAGAAATGAGGCAAAGTGGCATCAACTTCATGGACCGTATACAGATTACAGAGGAGGAGGTGTTTGCTGTTCTGAGGCAAATTAAATAGATAAATCCCCAGAGCCTGACAAGGCATTCTCTCGAACCCTGTGGAAGACAAGTGCCGAACTGCCAGGGCCCTAGCGGAGATATTTAAATCATCCTTAGCGACAGGAGAGGAGCCAGAGGATTGGAAGATAGCCAATGTTGTTCCACTGTTTAAGAAAGGCTCTAAAAATAAACAAAGAAATTGTAGACCAGTACGCCTGATATCAGTAGTGGGAAGGTTTTGGAAGGTGTTCTAAGGAACCAGATATACAAGTATTTGGATAGATACGGGCTGATTAAGGATAGTCAGCATGGCTTTGTGTGTGGTAGGAGATGAGCAAAGGGCCCATTTCTGTGCCGTACATTTCTATGACTGCTTGACTATTTAATATTGAAGTGCAATCATCATTGTAAAGGGTTTTGGAATGCACGAAAGTTATGAAAAGCAATAAAGTGTCACTCTGCATTAATAGCATTTTAAAGCAGTAATTTTACACATGGATAGGTTAATTTGGAGGCTGGATTCATATAAGCTGTTTAAAAGCTGTTGACAAAGGGGCTTTCTTCTTACCAGCCTCGGTTCCAAAAGAATTACAATAATTACTGCACAAAAGCTGTTCAGTGGATTCAAATAATGAGCATTATTTAGTTCAATTTTTAAGCACTGCAATAAATATACCAACTATAATATGACCAATTGCCTATAGGGCTATTCTGCTAAACTTCAAGACATTCAGATCCAACTTAAAATTGAAAGTTTGGAAGATTTCTATCAGGGCAGGAAAAACAGGGTTCTAACCAATTCCAAACTAAGTTCATAAAATAATGGAATAACCAGTAGATTCAAGTACAGTCTTAAAGTACTTGCTAAGGTCTTGCATATTTACCATCATAACATAATTCACTGCTCACGGAAGGGTCTCAGCCCGAAACATCAACTGTTTATTCATTTCCACAGATGCTGCCTGACCTGCTATGTTCCTTCAAAATTTATGTGCGTGTTGCTTATAGGTCACTGTTTTAAGCATATGCAATTAACCTGTTTGATCTAATTTATAAAATCTCAAACTAAGTGCCGCGAAGGTCAAAAAGTAAGGTCAGATTATATGAAGGAAACAGACACTATGAAAGAGTCCTATGTTAACATCTTCCATCATTCTCCACAAAGAGGACCTATCTTATGAACAGAATACATACGCATCCATTTCCCCATCTGGGACTAATCTTACAGTCTATCTATAATTCCATAAGATACAGGAGCAGAAGAAGGCCATTCGGCCCATCGAGGCTGCTCCACCGTTCAATCATGGGCTGATCCAATTCTTCCAGTCATCCTCACTCCCCTGCCTTCTCCCCATATCCTTTGATGCCCTGGCTAATCAAGAACCTATCTATCTCTGCCTTAAATGCACCCAATAACTTGGTCTCCACAGCCACTCGTGGCAACAAATTCCAGATTTACCACCCTCTGACTAAAGTAATTTCCCCGTATCTCTGCTCTAAATGGCCATTCTTCAAACCTGAAGTCGTGTCCTCTTGTCCTAGAGTGCATCCAATATCCTCAATGTAGTTAAATAATACAATGACACTAACAATGGATGGAATGCAGGTACTTGGAATTTACTAATTAATAATAATTAATTTGCTAATCAATTAATCTAACAGAGAAGCTGCCTTAATTTCAAACCAAAAGACAAAAGATGTTCTATTTCTAAGTACTCAGTGAAGCCTCAATTTACCACACGTTCCCATATTAACCTACACTACTTAACATCAAATCTATAATTGCACACCAAGTTCAAATCTGCAAGAGATAGATGGCAATAGAAATTATATTTAACAATATAAATGTTAACACATCTAACCTAACTTGAATAGCTTGACTTGAATTACTGGGTAGGTAAAACTTGAAAAGCTTTCTAGTAGCAGAACTGTAGACTAATTGTCAAGTGGTCAGTGACTTGTTTTTACCAGATTCTATGGCACCAAATATGCTTTTTTCCCCAAATTACTCTGTAACCTCCGAGGGGCACTGCAGGCAAACAGTATTTTTGGATGCTGGCCAGTGCAAACCACAAGAGTACTCTGACCCACTTCACATCATTCTACTTAAAAGCACACTGGCCTTAAACACCTCTATCATATTTGACTCTATCACCACCCCAAAGGTAACACATTCCAGGGATCCGAAACTTTGTGTAAAAATAAAATGCCCCACACATCGCCTTTCAACTTGCACCCATCATCTTACATCCATGGCCTCTGGTATTAGACATTTCAACCCTGGGAAAAAAATATTAGATGTCTACTCTATCTATGCCTCTTATAATCATACAAATCCATATCAAATCTCCAAATAAAACAACTCAAGTTTGTCCAGCCTCTGCTTAGACCTCTTTGTAAATGTCTTCTACACTCTCCCCAAAGGCTCAATATTCTTCCTATAATGCAGTGGACAGAACTGAATGCAGTCCCTCAGGTTTATGAAGCCTTCACTCATTTTCAGACCAATTGCTACTTTAGCTTATTTCGTCAAGAAACTATCTGAATATTGAAAACTCAAATTAAGTCTCAAAATCCAACACCATGTAAAGGGTTCTTCCTAACTTGACCCTTAATCACGTTAGCTTTAATTGCAAACTTTCAAGTTCTTTTAACATTTTTAAAAACTTCAACCAGATCCTTCTCCAAAGAACACAAGTACACAGGAACAGGTGCTTTCCAACAAGCCAGTATGCTGGGAGAATGTGTACAAATTGGATCATCGAGCTTTCTACAGTACACACCTCTTGAAGAACATGATTTCCTCTGGGTTTGAGATGGCATTTTCCCGGATCTTTTTAATCATCAGAGAACTCTTCTTCACTGCTACATCATAACGCTCACTATAGGTCATGAAGTTCGGGTCTTCATGTTGGAGCTCAGGATCATTAAGTACAAGAGATTCTAAAACAAAGAAAACAAGCATTGAAAGCACAGTTCAAGAAAATCCAATTAAGCATCAAACACAGATTATTGTGGCTGATCAATGTGGAGCTCTGATCATTGGGCCAAGTATTATATGATGGAATTCAGAATGATACCAAGTAAAAATAATTTTTCCACTCAGTATCACTTGCAGTCCACATCACGTACCAGTTACCAAGCCATTCCACTATACAACTATCTCCATAATGAGATCAAAGAACTATAGCCTAAACATTTTTAGGCATACAGGGTAAGATATACCAACTAGTTGAGTGGTGTCACAGTAACAACCTTGCACTCAACATCAGCAAGACCAAAGACTTCAGGAAGCACAAGATGAGGGAACACAAACCAATCTTCATAGATGGATCAGAAGTGGAGAGAGTGAGCAATTTCAAGAACCCTCTGAGGATCTAACCGGGTCCTAACATATCAATGCAGCTATAAAGGCAGCAAGACAGTGCTACAATTCATCAGGAGTGTGAGGAGATTCAGTTTATCTCCTAAAACACTTGAAAGCTTCTACAGATATACCATGGCGAGCATTCTGACTGGCAGCATCACGGTCTGGAATGGGGAGGGGTGGGGTAAGTTTACTGCACAGGACGCTTACGCATGAATCACAAAAGGCTGATCTGCAGGCGCAATAGGCTATCAAGGCAGCAAATGGAATATGGGCCTTCATTGGTAGAGGGATTGAATTTAAGAGCAGGGAGGTTATGCTGCTACAAGGTAGTGGTGAGACCGCACCTGGAGCATTGCATGCAATTCTAGTCTCCTTACCTGAGGAAGGATATACTGGCTTTGGAGGCGGTGCAGAGGAGGTTCAGCAGGTTGATTCCAGAGATAAGGGGGTTAGACTATGAAGAGAGATGAGTTGCTTGGGACTGTACTTGTTGGAATTCAGAAGAATGAGAGGAAATCTTACAGAAACATATAAATTTATGAAAGGAATAGATAAGATAGAGGCAAGAAAGCTGTTTCTACAGGTAGGTGAGACAAAACCTAGGGGAACTGTCTTCAAGATTCAGGGAGTAGATTTTGGACGGTGGAGCAGACTCGAAGGAGCAGGAGTAGGCCACCTGGCCCAATTTCTTATGTTCTTACGTAGCAAGCTGCAGAGAGTTGTAAAATTAGTCAGCTGCATCATGAGTACTAGCCTCCATAGTACCCAAGGCATCATCAAGGAGTGGTGCCTCAGAAAAGTGGCTTCCATCATTAAGGGCCCCCACCACCCAGGGCAAGCCCTTTTCTCACTGTTACCATCAGGAAGGAGGTGCAGAAGCCTGAAGGCACACACTCAGTGATTCAGGAACAGCTTCTTCCCCTCTGCCATCCGATTCCTAAATGGACATTGAAGCCATGAACACTACCTCACTACTTGTTCTTTTAAAGTCAGTTTTCTGCACTACTTATAACAATTTAGCAATTTTATATACATATATACCTACTGTAATTTATTTATTTTTTTTTACATTTATCATGTATTACATTGTACAACTGTCACAAAGACAAGTTTCACGACATATACTGGTGATATTAAACCTGATTCTGATTTTCTCATTAACTCCCTGGAAACCCATTTAAATGAAGCAAGACAATTTATGGGTTACAGACACAGAGTAGCAAGCAAAGATTAAAGCTACATATTTGAAAGGAAATGAAGTTCCAGGATTTATAGCTAGAGAAATACAAATCAAAGCAGGGATGTTACGTTAAATACAACTGCTTCACAGTGTGGATGCATTGCACAACTTGAGTATTCAAGTTATTAAAGTGTTTAGGAAAAGGGAAAATGAAATACACATCAATGTTGAGAAAAGAATCAAAAAGACTTGTTTTTTGGTACTTAGAGACACATTTATAGGCATCCATTAGTCTCGTGAGACCATGGATTTGTGCCTTGGCAGGTTTCCAGGGCGCAGGCCTAGGCAAGGTTGTCTGGAAGACCGGCAGTTGCCCATGCTGCAAGTCTCCCCTCTCCACGCCACTGATGTTGGAAAGATAGGGGAGATACAGCTTGGCACCAGTGTCGTCGCAGAGCAATTTGTGGTTAAGTGCCTTGCTCAAGGACACAACACGCTGCCTCAGCTAAGGCTTCAACTAGCGACCTTCAGATCACTAGACCGATGCCTTAACCACCTGGCCATGCGCCAACGCGGTATACATTAAGAGCACAGATACACATTATGATTTGATAGAAGTCTAAATCTGTAAAGGACTTTTAAGAGGTAAATGGAGAGAGATTTCCATGTGAGGGTCTCAAAACTAAAAGTTATTAACATTATAAAGACTGATAAATTAAATAAAGAATTCAAAAGCGCAAACACGAGGAGATCTGCAGATGCTGGAATTTCAAGCAGCACACATAAGAGTTGCTGGCGAACGCAACAGGCCAGGCAGCATCTATAGGAATAGGTACAGTCAACGTTTCGGGCCAAGACCCTTCGTCAGGACTAACTGAAAGAAGAGCTAGTAAGAGATTCCTTCCTCCCTCACTAAAGCGGAACAAGTGCTACACATGCCCTTACACTTCCTCCCTCACTACCATTCAGGGCCCCAGACAGTCCTTCCAGGTGAGGCGACATTTCACCTGTGAGTCGTCTGGGGTGATATACTGCGTCCGGTGCGGCCTTCTATATATTGGTGAGACCCGACGCAGACTGGGAGACCGTTTCATTGAACACCTACGCTCTGTCCGCCAGAGGAAGCAGGATCTCCCAGTGGCCAAACATTTTAATTCCATGTCCCATTCTCATTCTGACATGTCTATCCACGGCCTCCTCTACGGTAAAGATGAAGCCACACTCAGGTTGGAGGAACAACACCTTACCTGATATTCCATCTGGGTAGCCTCCAACCTGATGGCATGAACATCGACTTCTCTAACTTCCGTTAATGCCCCACCTCCCCCATCCGTTATTGCCCATCCTCTGGGTTTTCTCCCCCCCTCCCTCTCTTCTTTCTCCCTAGACCTCCCATCCCATGATCCTCTCATATCCCTTTCGCCAATCAGCTTCCAGCTCTTAGCTCCATCCCTCCCCCTCCTGTCTTCTCCTATCATTTTGGATCTCCCCCTCCCCCTCTCAAATCTCTTACTAGCTCTTCCTTCAGTTAGTCCTGATGAAGGGTCTCGGCCCGAAACGTCGACTGCACCTCTTCCTATAGATGCTGCCGGGCCTGCTGCGTTCACCAGCAACTTTTGTGTGTTGCTTGCAAAGAATTCAAAAGATTTGTTTTTACTTAGAGAGATGTCAAAATACTGATAAGAAACTGAGGGAACAATGTCAACACAGACAAGGACAATTTAAAAGCATAAAATAACATGGAATGAGACTGACTGATCGTTAGATTGGTACTTAACAGCGAGCACAGACAGAATAGGGCAGAGGAAACGTGTCTGCACATGAGGGAAAAACATGACATTGTTTAATTGAAGAGATTACAAATGCAGTTATAGAAAAAGGATCTAACAGACCCTGATTATAAACTACAGAGAAGATGCAGGTAAGGCATACAATTAGGATGGCAAATACAATGTTGGCCGTTATTGCACAAAAACCAAGTACAAAAGTAGGCAATAGTTGTTAAACTGCACAGGGCACAGGTGAGACAGTACTCTAGTGAAATGTTAGCAGCTTCACTTGCTTCCTGACCCACTGTGCATCTCCAGCATTTTTCATTCTCACTTTATAGTCATGATTACTTGTGTAGAATAGATTTAAACTGCAACTTCAGAACGCTGCATAAAACTACATTTTTAAGGTGAAGAAATTGAGAAAATATCTTTGCATAATTTTCTAGTCAACATATTTGCTAACTTTGACCAGAAACCTGACATCTACCAGACTGCTGACCTAATTAGGGTGCTTAGCAACAATACGGTTTACAAAGGGAGCCTGATTCACCAGCTGAACTTGTGCCACGTTGCAATCCTGCAAATACCCCTGGTGTTCATTTAGAAGAGGTTCAAATGCAAATTTAGCCAATTTAAAAAAAAATATTACTTTTACACAAACCATACTCTTGTTAAACAGGTCCTATTCTTCATGTGGAAGCCTAGAATATACTCCATCAATGTCATAGAATTTTCAACAGAACACAAACAGACCATTCAACCATCTCATTAATTCATCAGCACATCCTCTGATTCCTTTCTTCCTCCCATTCTTCAACTGTATCCATTTACAATAACATGGTCTCATTTTTAATCTTAATTTTGATAGACTTCTATTGCTGAGAATTGCTAGTTTAATGTTTTCTCAAGTGGAACCACCTTCTCGGCTCCATTTAAGGACCTTAGTCAGGTCAGCCTTCAATCTTCTCTTGGCTCCAGAACAATCTTTGTTCAGTTTTTATTTCTTCATTTTGTTATTCCACATATATAGGCACATTTTCCATAACCAAGGTTATTTTACAATAAGTTATTTCGGTTCTCAAAGAACCAAAGGAATCATCTGACACCAAGGCAAAACTAAAATGTTACTGTCAGTGAGGAAGGCAGAGTGTTGCAGCTTCTAGAGCCATTGCCTCTCAGCACCAGAGATCTAGGTTTGTAGGTTCACCTGACTTTGGGTGCTCTGTGTATGTAGAGCTCAGTTTCTCCTCTTCACCCTCTGGCTACTTCACCCACCCCAAAGATGAGCTGGTATGTTAATAAACCACTAAGCTTGCATCTCATGAATGGCAAAGAGATGTTTCTGAACGTAAGGCCAACAAAAATGGGATTAAAGAAGGATTAGTGTAAAAGGGTGCTTTAAGATTGGTACAGATTCACTGAACTAAAGGTACACACAAGACCATCAGATATGAGAGCAGAATCAGGCCATTTTCCATTTCAGCCCCGATCTGCTGCCCTCTCCCTGTATCCCCTCATACCCTGACTAATCCAGAACTTATCAACCTCTGCCTTAAATCTTTGTAAGGATTTGGCCTCCACAGCTGCTTTTGCTTTCTAAAAGAAGAGTCCTCTATTCTGAGGTTACTCCCCCACCACAGGAAACATCCTCTTCATATCCACTCTTTTGAGGCCTTCCAATATTCGATAGGTTTCAATGAGGTCACCCCTCATTCTTCTGAATCCCACTGAGCAGAGGCACAGCGCCATCAAACGCTCTCCATATGAAAAGCCTTTAAGACTCTGATACAAAACATTTCATATAGAAACAAAGAAAATAGGTGCAGGAGTAGGCCATTCGGCCCTTCGAGCCTGCACCGCCATTCAGTATGATCATGGCTGATCATCCAACTCAGAACCCTGTACCTGCCTTCCCTCCATACCCCCGATCCCTTTAGCACAAGGGCCATATCTAACTCCCTCTTAAATATAGCCAATGAACTGGCCTCAACTGTTTCCTGTGGCAGAGAATTCCACACATTCACCACTCTCTGTGTGAAGAAGTTTTTCCTAATCTCGGTCCTAAAAGGCTTCCCCTTTATCCTCAAACTGTGACCCCTCGTTCTGGACTTCCCCAACATCAGGAACAATATTCCTGCATCTAGCCTGTCCAATCCCTTTAAGATTTTATACGTTTCAATAAGATCCCCCCTCAATCTTCTAAATTCCAACAAGTATAAGCCTAGTTCATCCAGTCTTTCATCATATGAAAGTCCTGCCATCCCAGGAATCAATCTGGTGAAACTTCTTTGTACTCCCTCTATGGCAAGGATGTCTTTCCTCAGATTAGGGGACCAAAACTGCACACAATACTCCAGGTGTGGTCTCACCAAGGCCTTGTACAACTGCAGTAATACCTCCCTGCTCCTGTACTCGAATCCTCTCGCTATAAATGCCAGCATACCATTTGCCTTTTTCACCGTCTGCTGTACCTGCATGCCCACTTTCAATGACTGGTGTATAATGACACCCAGGTCTCGTTGCACCTCCCTTTTTCCTAATCAGCCACCATTCAGGAGTTAGCTTATTCTACAATGTCAGGTTCCCAAAAGATCTTGGACAGAATACTTTTGATTACCCTCCCCAAAGTCTCCTCAACTAGGAATTTTAAATTGTGCGCAAATGTTGGAGAGATTCCAATGACAAGGTCTGAGAAAACGGGATGGATGTCATCCATCAGACAGGGAGGTCAGAGTTCCAAAATTCAATGGAAGCTATCAAGTTACTCAGAAAACACACCTGTACCAGGCTGGTTCCAGATTGTGCTGCTAACCCACACAATAAATAGATAACCTGTTTTATTTTTATCTGTGCTGAATATGGCTGTTAACTGTTCACAGAGAACAGAGAAACTCTAAGGTTTTAATTTAACTCCGAACTGTAAGCTTCTGATTTCTGGCAGCAGCGCTTGAACACAGAGTGCACGGGGGAAGGTAAGTGACGGTGTAAATCAACGGAGAGGAAGTCTCCGCACTCTTGGAGACTGCGGGACCCGCAGCAACAGCCCCTCCAGACAGCGGCAAGGTGGCGATGAAGGTGAAGAGTGAGCGAGGAGGCGGACGGGGGAAGACTATCACCCAGCCCCTCATCGGAGGCCGGGCCGCGGGCCGCGGGGCACCCCGCACTCTGCCGCTGTGTCGGGGGCCGACGGCGGCCCGCCTCTCACCGATCTCCCGACGACGCCGGGTTTTCTCGGGCCCGCCATCCAAGAGGTGCGTGAGGCTCTCGGTGAGGAAGGTCGCCGACTCGCGCTCCCTGCGTAGATCCGAATTCATGGCGGCGACAGCTCCCCTGCTCCCCGAGGCCGCAAACAAACACTGCCACAGTGAGACTGGAGCCCTTCTTAAAGGGGTAATGCCCGCCATGGTGCCGGGACGGGCGCCCTTCTTAAAGGGGTAATGCCCGCCATGGTGCCGGGACGGGCGCCCTCCTTAAAGTGGTAATGCCCGCCATGGTGCTGGGACGGGCGCCCTTCTTAAAGGGGTAATGCCCGCCACAGTGCCGGGACGGGCGCCCTCCTTAAAGGGGTAATGACCTATTGACTTTTCAATTACTTATTTGAAGACACAGCACCGTGACGGGTCCTTCGACCTAATTAGCATGTGACCCATTGACATATTAACCGGTAAGTGGAAAAGTCCTCCTCAGAGGATGGGACCGACGCTCTCCTTAATGCCCTCCTTGGTGCTGGTGGGAGACCAGCGCTTTCCTTAAAGGTATGATGTTGATCCCAAAGAACTTCTGATGTTCTGACATTCCACAACATTCAGAAATTCACTGACAGTTAACAGATTCATTCCCAAAAGTTCTTGGGAACCATGGTTTTTTTTTCCCCTCTTAAAAATTAACTTTATTCATGGGAATGTCAATACAGAGCATTGAAGTCAATATTTTCATCATGATATGTTATTTCATTTACTTTACATTGGCACAACATCAGTTTTCATTGTTATACAACAGCCAGTTCCTGTAGTTTGACCATGGATTGTGGAATTGTGGGAGGGCTACACTACACTAGCACATTGTAAAGACTGAGGAGAGTGTATGTTGGTGGCACATGGTTATGGACAGATCAGTGGGTTTTGGTACAAAAATATTGAATACACTACTTGCTGCGTGTGGTGGTGGTAGAATTGGTTGAAACAGGGCTGCGACGTGAATGCTTCTACCTTGGCCCCAGTGCACTTGCTCTATGCTATTCCACTGCTGAATACGCCTGCCCTGCATGGGGAAGATCTACTCATGCTGAGAAGCTAGGTGCCATTCTGAATGCAAGCTGCCGACTTATCACAGGTTGTTTAAAACCAACAAACACCAACAGCCTGGTGGGTATTGCTCCCCTGATATAAGAAGAACAGTAGCCAGCAAGAAAGAATGACTCCGTCAAACATCAGATGAGGGGCACCCTCTACATGGCCATACACCTATACCCAGCCACCTAAAGTCAAGGAAGAGCTTCGTGAACAGTGTTGTTCCATTACAATCGACCCCATCTGAAGCCCGCATCACCTTGTGGAAAGACCGGATCACCAGTCTCAAACAACCCCCAACGATGGAAATTCCGCCAGAGGAAAGCCTTCCCCCAGGAGATAATTGCAACTGGGCAACCTGGAAGTGCCTTAACAGACTTAGGACTGGTGTAGGTCGTTCAAAGGTGTCACTAAGCAAATGGGGATATACAACCAGCCCAACAACTTGTAAGTCTTGTCATCTTCAGAAGTTTTCGGATGACTCTGCCACAGCTGGATGCATCAGCAAGGGAGATGAGGCTGAGTACAGGGCTACGGTAGGAAACTTTGTCACATGGTGTGAGCAGAATTATCTGCAGCTTAACGTGAAAAAGACTAAGGAGCTGGTGGTAGACCTGAGGAGAGCTAAGGTACCAGTGACCCCTGTTTCCATCCAGGGGGTCAGTGTGGACATGGTGGAGGATTACAAATACCTGGGGATACGAATTGACAATAAACTGGACTGGTCAAAGAACACTGAGGCTGTCTACAAGAAGGGTTAGAGCCATCTCTATTTCCTGAGGAGACTGAGGTCCTTTAACATCTGCCGGATGATGCTGAGGATGTTCTACGAGTCTGTGGTGGCCAGTGCTATCATGTTTGCTGTTGTGCGCTGGAGCAGCAGGCTGAGGGTGGCGGACACCAACAGAATCAACAAACTCATTCATAAGGCCAGTGATGTTCTGGGGATGGAACTGGACTCTCTGACGGTGGTGTCTGAAAAGAGGATGCTGTCTAAGTTGCATGCCATCTCGGTCAATGTCTCCCATCCACTACATAATGTACTGGGTGGGCACAGGAGTACATTCAGCCAGAGACTCATTCCACCGAGATGCAACACAGAGCGTCATAGGAAGTCATTCCTGCCTGTGGCCATCAAACTTTACAACTCCTCCCTTGGAGGGTCAGACATCCTGAGTCAATAGGCTGGTCCTGGACTTATTTCATAATTTACTGGCATAATTTACATATTACTATTTAACTATTTATGGTTTTATTACTATTTAATTATTTATGGTGTAACTGTAACAAAAACCAATTTCCCCCAGGATTAATAAAGTATGACTATGATTATGACTATATGGAATTGAACCACAAACTATGCAACCATTGAGGAGGGACTTGATAGAGGTATTTAAAATTATGAGGGGGATAGATAGAGTTAACGTGGATAGGCTTTTTCCATTGAGAGTGGGGGAGATTCAAACAAGAGGACATGAGTTGAGAGTTAAAGGGCAAAAGTTTAGAGATAACATGAGGGGGAACTTCTTTACTCAGAGAGTGGTAGCTGTGTGGAATGAGCTTCCAGCAGAAGTGGTTCAGGCAGGTTCGATGTTGTCATTTAAAGTTAAATTGGACAGCTATATGGACAGGAAAGGAATGGAGGGTTATGGGCCGAGTGCAGGTCGGTGGGACTAGGTGAGAGTAAGAGTTTGGCACGGACTAGAAGGGCCGAGACGGCCTGTTTCCGTGCTGCAATTGTTATATGGTTATATGGTATATGGTTATATCTCCTGCAATGCCCATCACTAGAGGAACCCTGTACTATTGCAGATCTTGCGGAATTCAACAACAAGGTGCAAAAATATGTCCAGTTCTGGCTGGGCCATGTATAGACTGTCTATGGACACGATAAGAAGAAGAAATGGGTTTTGGGAAGACAAGCAGCATGATTCATCGGCTTGATGGTTCTCCTGCAGCAGGTGGTATTAGAGAGAGTGTGCCCCTGGGTAGAACCCACAGGGAACTGGATTTTCAAAAGGCTTTTGACAAGGTCTCACACAGGAGATTAGTGTGCAAACTTAAAGCACACGGTATTGGGGGTATGGTATTGATGTGGATAGAGAATTGGTTGGCAGACAGGAAGCAAAAAGTGGGAATAAACGGGACCTTTTCAGAATGGCAGGCGGTGACTAGTGGGGTACCGCAAGGCTCAGTGCTGGGACCCCAGTTGTTTACAATATATATTAATGACTTGGATGAGGGAATTAAATGCAGCATCTCCAAGTTTGCGGATGACACGAAGTTGGGTGGCAGTGTTAGCTGTGAGGAAGATGCTAAGAGGATGCAGGGTGACCTGGATACGTTAGGTGAGTGGGCAAATTCATGGCAGATGCAATTTAATGTGGATAAATGTGAAGTTATCCACTTTGGTGGCAAAAACAGGAAAACAGATTATTATCTGAATGGTGGCCGATTAGGAAAAGGGGAGGTGCAACGAGACCTGGGTGTCATTATACACCAGTCATTGAAAGTGGGCATGCAGGTACAGCAGGCGGTGAAAAAGGCGAATGGTATGCTGGCATTTATAGCGAGAGGATTCGAGTACAGGAGCAGGGAGGTACTACTGAAGTTGTACAAGGCCTTGGTGAGACCACACCTGGAGTATTGTGTGCAGTTTTGGTCCCCTAATCTGAGGAAAGACATCCTTGCCATAGAGGGAGTACAAAGAAGGTTCACCAGATTGATTCCTGGGATGGCAGGACTTTCATATGATGAAAGACTGGATCGACTAGGCTTACACTCATTGGAATTTAGAAGATTGAGGGGGGATCTTATTGAAACGTATAAAATCCTAAAGGGATTGGACAGGCTAGATGCATGAAGATTACTCCCGATGTTGGGGAAGTCCAGAACGAGGGGTGACAGTTTGAGGATAGAGGGAAAGCCTTTTAGGACCGAGATGAGGAAAAACTTCTTCACACGGAAAGTGTTGAATCTGTGGAATTCTCTGCCACAGGAAACAGTTGAGGCCAGTTCATCGGCTATATTTAAGAGGGAGTTAGATATGGCCCTTGTGGCTAAAGGGATCGGGGGTATGGAGGGAAGGCTGGTACAGAGTTCTGAGTTGGATGATCAGCCATGATCATACTGAATGGCGGTGCAGGCTCGAAGGGCCGAATGGCCAACTCCTGCACTTATTTTCTATGTTTCTATGTGAGACACAACCTCTTGGCACACACCTCCTTGTGGCAATGGTGTTTGCTGGAAGGCAATGGGCAGCAGCTTCATTTCCAGACAAGAGAAAATCTGCAGGTGCTAGAAGTCTGAGCAACACACACAACATGAGCTCAGTAGGCCGGGCAGCATCTAGTAAAATAGTACATTCGACATTTCGGGACGAAACCCTTCAGCAGGACTGGTGAAAGAAAGATGAGGAGTAGATTTAAAAGGTCGGAGGGGGGGAAGGAACTCAAGGTGATAGGTGAAACCTGATGGGGGAGGGGATGAAGTAAAGGACTGGGAAAAGAGACAGGGGGACATGGAAGAAAGAAAAAGGGGGAGGAGCACCAGAGGGAGGCGATGAGTGGGCCAGAAGATGTGAGAGAGAGAAAAGGGGATGGAAAATGGTGAAGGAGTGGTGGGGTGGGGGGGGGGCATTACCAGAGGTTTGAGAAATCGATGTTCATGCCATAAGGTTGGAGGCTACCCACATGGAATATAAGGTGTTGTTCCTCCAACCTAAGTGTAGCCTCATCATGACAATGGAGGAAACCATGGATGGACATATTGGAATGGAACAAGAAGTGGAATTAAAATGGGTGGCCACTGGGAGATCCTGCTTTTTCTGACGGACTGAGTTTCATTTGCAGTATAGTTATCTTTGGGGTAGCAGGGCTGTCCACACACTCTGACCACACATGAAGTGTCCAACAGGGTGGGATTTCTCTTCAAGCAAAGTCTTGGTACTTACTGAAAGGTATGGGTGATGGCTGTGTCACAGAATTCTCAAGCAGAGACTCAGAATAAAAATTCACTCTCATGCAATTAATGTAACAATTTTACCTCTGTAAAACTGATATTTCTTGCTGTACATGCAGATGATATGGCTTTACATTACAAAAAATGTAATACAATAGTCTTCTAGGAATGTAAACCCACTCCCCCTCCCATATAACACAGGGGTTGCAAGCACTGGTACTTCTCCCAAAGGTCTTTGACTTGGGGAGCCATACCATAGTCTTTTCCTGCAGGGCTCCACAAACATTCTGTGCTAATCATTAGCGATCAAAAGATCAAGAGTCAAGCAGCACAGGGAAAAGGCCTTTGGTCCAACTGGTCCATGACGACAAAGATTCCCGACTAATCTGCCCCCACTTGCCTATGCCTGGCCCCTATTCCTCTAACCTTTTCCATGCACTATTTAAATGTTGTTAATGTACCTGCCTCAACCATTTCCTCCAACAGCTCATTCCATTTATTGACCATCCTCTGGGTGAAAAGATATCCCCCTTGGCTCATATTAAATTTCTTTCCTCTCACCTATGCTCTCTAGTTCTTGATTCCCCTACCACAAGAAAAAGACTGCATTCACCCTATTTTTGCCCCTCACTTCTGGAAGATCACCCCTCATTCTCCTATGCTCCTGTGCTCCAAGACCAACTGACTGCCCCAAAATTTCTCTTTAACGTAAGCCTTCTAGTCTCAGCAGCATCCTCATAGACCCCCTCTATACTCTTCCAGCTTAATGGCATCTTTCCTGTAGCAGGGTGTCCAAAAATGAACACAAAATCCCAAATGCAGCCTCCCCAATATCTTGTACACAGTAATATAACATCCAACTTTCTATACTCATTTCCCTGACTGATGAATGCCAGCTTGCCAGGCTCCTCCTATCTGTCATGTTGCCTTGTTATACTGCTAGATCCCTCTGCTCTACGCCAAACGCAGGGCCATTCGTTCTCTGTGAAAGTCATACCCTCGTTTGTCTTTCCAAAGTGCAACACATTGCATTCATTCAGATTAAACCCCACTTGCCATTTCTGAGCCTACTAACTCAACTGATCACGATCCTTCTGTACATCCCGATAACCATTTCCACTGTCAAAGTGTGTGATTCTGGATGAAGTCCTTTATATGGACAGGTGGAGTGGCTTTATCCAACTAAAGGAACATTCCACGGTAATATAGCCCGATCCATCCTTTCCAACAGTGGGGAGAAGGCTGAACACCAGTACGCAGGGACACTTGGTGCAGACGTACCCGCTCTGTATGTAGAATGTGATGCAATAATGGAGGTGAGAGTGGGGTAGTGGAGGTTTGTATATCAAGGCTCCATATTTGAGCTTCAGATGAAAAGATCTCGAATAACTACTTTCAATGCAGGCATGTGGTATGAGTCAACACAAGCAGCGCTGATATTGCCGCACATCTGAGACACAGGGTCCTTTCTGCACCTGACAGGGATTGCTGTTTCCAGAATGGTATATCTTTTCTCCTGAGGCAAACTAACACTGAAACCGGGATTGACTCTGGATCTGTGTCCAATTGACACTGAGACAGGAATAGGGTATGCGATTGCTCATGGAAACTCAGCGGGTCAGGCAGAGGCGTCTGTAGAGAGGAGTAAAGAGTTGTTATTTCAGGCTGAGATCCTCAGGACTGGAAAGGAGAGGGTGATAAAGTTTAAGGGAATGGGGGATTCTCAGATTCCTGTAAACAATGGATTAAGTACTGTACTGACTATGTCTGTGACTGCAGTGTGCTTGAATAATGTCTCACAGCTGCCTTCTTTGGAGCAAGATAATTAAAGTCCGCCCAGGTCTCTGGGCTTTTCACACCTTTTGATTTTGACAAAAAGCAGTACCTGGTGGGAATTAGAGAGAACATTCCTTTCTCAATTAAAACACAAATTTGATGGATGTTCTTATCTTTGTCATTACGTTGTGGCTCCAGCAAACCAGGTAGAACATTCCTTTCTTTAATTAAGGTGGCTGGACTGTCTAACAAACTGATTGTTCCTTGTATCAATAGTCCACTGACTTGACCGGAACGGTTATCAAACTGATTGTTCTTTTGTATCGGTGGCCTTATAACTTCCGACAATTCATCGGGCAGTGAACTTGTAGAACCGCCGGGGAGATGAGAAAGGGTCTCTCCCTGATGTCGGGTCCAAGTTCACTCGCCGGCTGAGCTCGAAGAAATGAACGGGTGAAAGGATAAGTAACGATCTTTTTGTGCTGTCGTTATTTGATCCAGCAAAGTTACGTTTACAAGGGGAAGAAGCTAGAATACAAAGGTGGGAGAGGGGAAGGAGATCCGTGGAGCCAGGTGAGGAAGAAGATAGGTGGGTGGGGATGAAGTGAGAAATTGGGAGGTGATAGGTGGAAAAGGTAAAGGGCTGAAGAAGGGGGAATCTGATAGGAAAGGAGAGTGGACTTAAGGGTGGGGCACTGGGGGAGGTGACAGGTAGGTGAGGAGAAGAGAAGGGAAAAGGGGGGAGCCAGAATGGGAATAGGAAAAAGAGGGAACAGGGAGGAGGAAGAAATTAAGGGAAGTTGGAGAAATCAACGTTCATGCCACCAGGTTGGAAGCTAATCAGATGAAAGAAGCTTCGGCTAGGAAGAAGTGTCAGCTCTGTGTAAAGCGTCTGTTAAGGTTTCCTTTTTGTTTTTTTTCCCCTCTTTTACAGTACCATTTAAGTGGCTGTGTTGTGATCTTTGTGCCGGATGTTGGGGAACTGGGAGACACAGGGTCTCCTGGGGAACTAAGTCAGCGTGAAGTGCATCCCGCTGCAGCTCCTGAAGACCGTGTTAGGGATCTGGAGCAGCAACTAGATGACCTTTGGCTTGTACTGGAGAGTGAGGATATAATTGATCAAAGTTACAGGGAAGTAGTCACCCTGAAGTTGCAGGAGGCGAGTAGCTGGGTGACCATCAGGAGAAATGGAAATGGGCAGTTAGAGCAGAGCACTCCTGTAGCCATTCCCCTCAGAAACAAGCATACTGCTTTGGATACTTTTATGGGGCATGACCTCCCGGGAGAATGCCACAGCGACCGGGTTACAGGCACCAAGCATGGGTCCGTGATGCAGAGGGGAAAGAGAGAGAAGAAGGGAGCGGTAGTGATAGGGGACTCTATAGTGAGGGGAACAGACAGGAGATTCTGTGGACGTGAACGAGGCACCCAGATGGTATGTTACCTCCCAGGTGCCAGGGTCAGGGGATGTCTCAGATCACGTCCACAACATTTTGGAGAGGGAGAGAGAGCAGCCAGATGTCTTGGTACATATTGGTACCAATGACATAGGAGGGAAAAGCAATGAGGTCCTGAAAAGAGAATTTAGAGAGCTAGTGGAAAGCTGAGAAGCAGGACCTCCCGGGTAGTAATTTCTGGATTGCTGCCTGTGCCATGCGCCAGTGAGGGTAGAAACAGGATGATCTGGCAGATAAATGTGTGGCTGAGAGGCTGGTGCAGGGGGCAGGGCTTCAGGTTCGTGGATGATTGGGATCTCTTCTGGGGGAGGTATGACCTGTTCAAAAGTGACGGGTTGCACCTGAACCCAAGGGGGACCAATATTCTCTTTGTTAGAGCTGTTGGGGAGGGTTTAAACTAACGTGGCAGGGGGTGGGAACTGGAGTGAAGGGACTCAGGATAGGACGGATGGTAATGGAGTAAAGGTAGCGGGCAGTCATACTGTCAGGAAGGGCAGGCAAGTGATGGGACTTAATTGCAGCCAACAGACTGAGTTTCAAATCATTAGGGATGTAGAATCAGAAAGGACAGCAAATACAGTACTCAAGGTGTTGTATCTAAATACGTGTAGTATAAGAAATAAAATGGATGATCTTGTTGCAATATTACAGATTGCCAGGTATGATGTTGTGGCCATCACTGAATTGTGGCTGAAGGTGGTTGTAGTTTGGAGCTGATTGTCCAAGGTTACACGTTATGTCTGAGGGATTGGAAGGTAGGCAGAGAGGGTGGTGTTACTGTACTGGTAAAGAATGGGATCAAACAGTAGAAAGATGGGACATAGCATCAGAAAATGTTGAATCCTTGTGGGTTGAGTTCAGAAACTGCAAGGGTAAAAGGACGTTAATGACAGTTGTATATACAGGCCTCCCAACAGTGACTGGTTACAACAGGAAATAGAAAAGGCGAGTCAAGAGGGCAATGTCATGGTAGTCATGGGAGATTTTAACATGCAGGTCGATTGGGAAAATCAGGCTGGTAATAGATCTCAAGAGAGTGAGTTTGTTGAATGTCTAAGAGATGGCTTTTTAGAGCAGTTTGTCATTGAGCCAGCTAAGGGATCAGCTATACCATATTGGGTGTTATGTAATGAACTGGTGGTGGTTAGGGAGTTTAAGGTAAAATAACCCTTAGGAACCAATGGTCGCAATATGAATTGAGTTTGACTTGTAATTTGATAGGGAGAAAGTGAAGTCTGATGTAGCAGTATTCCAGTGGAGTAAGGGAAATTACAGTGGTATGAGAGAGGAGTTGGCCAAAGTAAATTGGAAGGAGCAGGGATATCAACAGAGCAGCAATGGCATACCTTTCTGGGAAAAATGAGGAAAGTGCAGGACGTGTATTCCAAAAATGAAGAAATACTCAAGTGGCAATATAGTACAACCGTGGCTGACAAGGGAAGTCAAAGCAATTGTAAAAGCAAAAGAAAGGGTATACAACAAAGCAAAAATTAGTGGGAAGGTAGAGGATTGGGAAGTTTTTAAAAACCTACAGAGAACACCTAATGAAATTATTAGAAGGGAAAAGATGAAATATGAAAGCAAACTAGCAAGTAATATCGAAGTGCTTTTTCACGTATGTTAAAAATAAAAGAAAAATGAGAGTGGATAAAGGACCACTAGAAAATGAGGCAGGAGAAATAATAATGGGGTACAAGGAGATGGCTGATGAGCTAAATGTGTATTTTGTGTCAGTCTTCGCTGTGGAAGACACCAGCAGTATGTTTGATGTTGTAGTGTGTAAAGGAAGAGAAGTGGGTGTATTTACCGTTATAAGAGAGAAAGTGCTCAAAAAACTGAAAGACCTAAAGGTACATAAGTCATCCAGTCCAGAAGAACTGCACCCTAGGGTTCTGAAAGAGGTAGTGGTAGAGACTGTGGTGGCATTAGAAATGATATTTCAAAAATCATTGGACTTTAGCATGGTGCCAGAGGACTGGAAAATTGCAAATGTTATTCCACTCTTTAAGAAAGGAGGAAGGCAGCAGAAAGGAAATTATAGACCAGTTAGCCTGACCTCAGCGGCTGAGAAGATGTTAGAGTCAATTGTTAATGGTGAGGTGAGGGGGTACTTGGTGACACAGGACAAGATAGTACAAAGTCAGCATGGTTTCCTTCAAGGAAATCCTGCCTGATGAACCTGTTGGAATTCTTTGAAGAGATTACAAGTAGGATAGATAAAGGGGATGCAGTGGATGTTATGTATTTGGACTTTCAGAAGGCCTTTGATAAGGTGCCACACATGAAGCTGCTTACCAAGTTAAGAGCCCTGGTATTACAGGGAAGTTACTAACATGGTTAGAGCATTAGCTGATTGGTAGGAGGCAGCAAGTGGGAATTAAAAGGATCCTTTTCTGGGTGGCTGCCAGTGACTAGTGGTGTTCTGTAGGGGTCGGTGTTAGGACCGCTTCTTTTTATGCTGCATATAAATGATTTAGATGATGTAGCCAAGTTAGCAGATGATACAAAGATTGGTGGAGGGGCAGGTACTGTTGAGGAAACAGGTAGGATGCAGAAGGACATAGACAGATTGGGAGAATGGGTAAGTGGCAAATGAAATACAATGTTGGAAAATGCATGGTCATGCACATTGATAGTAGAAATAAATGTGTTGGCTATTTTCTAAATGGGGAGAAAATCTAGGGATCTGAGACGCAGAAGGAATTGGGAGTTCTTGTACAGAACACCCTGAAGGTTAACTTGCAGGTTGAGTCGGTGGTGAGGAAGGCAAGTACCATGTTAGAATTCATTTCAAGTGATCTAGAATACAAGAGTAAGGATGTGGTGCTGAGGCTGTATAAGGCACTGGTGAGGCCTCACCTTGAGTATTGTGAACAGTTTTGGGACCCTCTTAGAAAAGATGTGCTGGCATTGGAGAAAGTCCAGAGGAGGTTCACAAGGATGATTCCAGGAATAAAAGGGTTATCATACGAGGAACATTTGATGGCCCTGGGTCTGTACTCGCTGGAATTCAGAAGGATGAGAAGAGAATCTCATTGAAACCTTTTGAATATTGAATGGCCTAGGCAGAGTAGATGTGGAAAGGATGTTTCCCATGGTGGGAGAGTCTAGGACAAAAGGGTACAGCCTCAGGATAGAGGAGGCAGAGAAATTTCTTTAACCAAATGGTGGTGAATTTGTGGAATTTGTTGCTACATGCAGCTGTGGAGGCCAGGTCATTGGGTGTATTTAAGGCAGAGATTGATAGGTTCTTGATTGGACATGGCATTAAAGGTTATGGGGAGAAGGCTGGGAACTGGGTTTGAGGAGGAGGAGATAAAAAAAAGGATCAGCCATGATTGAATGGTGGAGCAGACTCGATGGGCTAGATGGCCTAATTCTGCTCCTACGTCTTATGGTCTTATGGTTTAATATGAGATGTTGCTCCTCCAGCCACAGGCCATAAGACCATAAGATACAGGAGCAGAAGAAGGCCGTTCGGCCCATTGAGGCTGCTCTGCCATTCAATCATGGGCTGGTCTAATTCTTCCAGTCATCCACACTCCCCTGCCTTCACCCCATACCCTTTAATGGCCTAGCTAATCAAGAACCTATCTATCTCTGCCTTAAATACACTCGATGACTTGGCCTCCACAGCTGCTCGTGGCAACGAATTCCACAGATTTACCACCCTCTGACTAAAGTAATTTCTCTGCATCTCAGTTCTAAGTAGACGTACTTCAATCTTGAAGTCGTGCCCTCTTGTCCTAGAATCCCATACCATGGTAAGTAACTTTGCCATATCTAATTGGTTCAGGCCTTTTAACATTCAGAATGTTTCTATGAGATCCTCCATCATTCTCCTGAACTCCAGGGAATACAGCCCAAGAGCTGCCAGATGGTCCTCATATTCATTCCTTGAATCATTCTCTGAACCCTCTCCAATGTCAGTATATCCTTTCTAAAATAAGGAGCCTAAAACTGCACACAATACTCCAAGTGTAGTCTCACGAGTGCCTTATAGAGCCTCAACATCACATCCCTGCTCTTATATTCTATACCTCTAGAAATGAATGCCAACACCGCATTCGCCTTCTTCACAACTGACTCAACCTGGAGGTTAACCTTTAGGGTATTCTGCACAAGGACTCCCAAGTCCCTATGCAACTCTGCATTTTGAATTCTCTTCCCATCTAAATAATGGTCTACCCGTTTATTTCTTCCACCAAAGTGCATGACAATACACTTTCTAACATTGTATTTCATTTGACAATTCTTTGCCCATTCCCACAGTGGCCTTATCATTGCAATAGAGGAGGCCAATAGACTGACCTGTCATAATGAGAATGGGGACTGGATTAAAACAGTTTACCTGTTGTAGAAAGGGAGAAGATGCTCAACAAAGCAGCCCTCAATTTGTTGAGCACCTTCCCTCCATCTGCAATGGGGGGGGGGGGGGTGGGATCACCTTCCAGCTTGTACTCCATCCTCTCCCCCCACCTTCTTATTCTGGCTTCTTCAGTCCTGATGAAGGGTCTCGGCACGAAATGTTGACTCTTTATTCCTCTCCATAGATGCTGCATGACCTGCTGAGTTCCTCCAGCATCTTGTGTGTGTTATTCTGAATTTCCAGCATTTGCAAAATCTCTTGTGTTTATGTAAAAGCTAACGCTCAGGTTGATGTTGGGATGAAACAAAAATACAACCCTAAACTATTCCCATCTCAAGCCAAAGAGTTGTAGAGCTATAAAGCTGGGAAACTACCCTTTCAGCCCAATTGGGCCATGCTGGACAAGATTCCCATTTAACTTCTTCCCATTGCCTGCATTTGGCCCATATCCCTCTAAACCTTTCTTATCCCTGTACCCGTCCAAGTGTCCTAATCTGCCTAAATCCTTTTGCAGACTCAGTCCTTCCTCAACACCTCCTGCCTCTCCATCTATTTTGTATCTTCAGCAGACTTGACCACAAAGCCATCAATTTCGCCATCCAAATCATTGTCCAAATGTGAAAAGACGTGGTCCCAACACAGATCACTGGTCAGCACCACTAGTCACCAGCAGCCAACCAGAAAAGGCTTTCTTTAGTCCCATTCTTTGTTTCCTATCAGTCAGCCAATCCTCTATCCATGCTAGTATATTTCATGCAATACCATGGGTTCTTAACTTGCTTAAAAGCCTCATTATGTGTCATCTTGTTAAAGGCCTTCTGAAAATCCATGTAAGTATTATCTATTGACTCTGTCTACCCTGCGGATCATTTTCTCAAAGAATTCCAACAGATTTGTCAGGCAAGGTTTACTCCTTCAGGAAACAATGCTGACTTTGACCTATTTTATCAAGTGCCTCCAAGTATCCCGAAACTTCATCCATAATAGTCAACCGCTGAAGTCAGGCTAAATGGCTTATAATTTCCAGATTCTTGCTTCCCTCCCTTCTTAAAGAGTGTCATTTACAATTTTTCACCAATCCAAAACCATTCCAGAATCTAGTGATTCTTGATCTATCACTATTAATGCCTCCACAATCTCTTCAGCCTCCTCTCTTAGAATCCTGGGGTGTAATCCATGTGGTCCAAGTGACTTATCTACCTTCAGACCTTCAGCTTCCCAAGTGTCTTTTCCTTAGTGATAGCAACAAGACTCACTTCTGGTCCCGATATTCTCGAATTTCTGGTGTACTGCAGGTGTCTTCCACAATGAAGTCTGACGCAAAATACTTATTGAGTTCATCAGCCATTTCTTTGTTCCCCCATTACTACCTCTCCAGTGTAATTTTCCAGGGGTCCTTTCGTTGTCTACGTTTTTGGCCCATATCACTCTAAATCCATCCTAACTATGTACTTATCCAAATATCCTTAAAACCTTGTTATTGTACCTGCCTCAGCCACCTTGATGCACCTTCCCTGGGCATGGGACTATGTATGTTTCATCTATTTCATGCCATCATTTTATACATCTTGATAAAGTTATCCCTCAACCTCCTTCATTCAATTGAATAAAGTCCTAGCCTGCCCAATCTCTTCCTATAACTCAGGTCCTGGCAGCATCCTCATAAATCTTTTCTGCACTCTTTTTAATTACAGGGTGACCAAAACTATACACAGTAGTCCAAGTGAGGTCTCATCAATGTCTTGCACAACTGCACATAACATTGCAGCATCTATATTCAGAGCTCTGACCGACAAAGGCCAGCCTCCTTCACCACCCTGTCTACCTGTGGTGCCACTTCCATGCCACTCTGTGCCCACCACACTCTCCAGGGCCTAACCATTCACTGTATGTCCAATGCTGATCTGACTTCCCAAAGTCCAATACTTAGTACTTAACTACATTGCACACCATTTGCCAATCCTCAGCCCACTTACGTAGCTGATCAAGATCCCTGTGGTAATTGATAAACTTCTTCACAGCTGATGACACCACCTATTTTAGTAGCATCTACGAACTTACTAACCACACTTTGCACGTTCACATCCAGATTGGTTATGAGCAGTTCTCAGGAATGGAACCTTGTTGTAAACCTGAGACATCTTGTAAAACATAATCATGTGGGGATATTGGACTTCAGGTTTGTATTCCTTCCCCTCCCACCACCCAAACTTCTTCCCAAGCCACACTCTCTTCCAGCCCCATCGAGTCCCTTACCCTGGACACCTCCACTCCATGCAATAGCTCTTCCACGAGGCAGAGAGACCGAGAAGAGGTGAACAGGACTCAGGACCACCCTTTGACCCCCAGCCAAAGTGCTTCATGTTTTTAAATTTTCCTAATATTTAGAGGCATTTTAAAATGATATGAACTTCAATAAGTAATTTTTTAAGAAATTGAATTAGCCTATGATAACATTGATAGTTTAACTGAATGGAAGAAGACTTGAATATTTTTCATATTTGTCTTTATTAATGAAATAATTGATGCTGTAATGAAGTCTCTATGACAATGTTTCACATCCTGCACCTTACCATTTTCCACACACTTACTATAGAAGTGTAGTAGATAGAATGAGATAGCATTGAAATCCCCCATTATATAAACCTTTAAATATATAAAAAAGAGACTTGGTTAGAACAGCCTTAAACCCATGGTGAAAGAAAGTAAGGAAATGCGTAATATAATTCAAAACAGTTAGTAAGATTAAGTTTGGTTTAAAAGTTGAGGGTAATGCATGCTTAACACTCAGTGGTATCTGTTGGCAGTGGTTAATACAAGCCAGAGTATGAAGAGTAGTGAGGTCTTGGTGATTGATAGCTGGAAAACACATGTGGGTCTGACTTGACTGGGAGAAGCAAGAGGCCGGAAAGCTCATCTTTCTTGCAGCGCTTCATCAGTTCTTTGTAATTGACTCTCTCCTCTGTCATGGGATCAATAAGATCCCTGGCATAGTTGGATTCTTCCTGGAGGACTCTGGCGGTGTTGTTATCGATCATGTTCGACATGAGGGCATCCGTGGTGGACACACGGCCGGAGCGGTTGGGGTCTACTAGTCCCCCAGTGAGGTACTGGGCTTCCAGGTACTGGTAAGCCACATCATTGGGCAGCCAGCCCTTCTGAAGAGCCACCCCCACAGAAAGGCGTTCCTTCGTGACAGGGTCTTCAAGCCCGGTGAAAGCCTTCTGTGCATTGAGCAACCTTCTCTCATGGGTTTTGTCAATCAAGTTTCTGTCTAATGCCTTATGGACGGAATGCCTTTCCCGGGTTGAGATGTCTATGATCCCACCTGTAGCTGCCTGTGCTTCCAGCAGCCTTTGAGCTGTGATGGGCTCGAGTAGCTTCTTGTTTAAGGCATTGGTAATGGACATCTTTGTGTTAGTGGTGTTGTCAAACACTCCAGCTATGGGTTGCTGATCGCGGTCAGTGTGTGCCCGGTAGGTTGCGAAACTTGGGCTAGAATAGTTTGGTTGATACCTTGAAGAAAATGCTGGCATGGAATTCACGGTGCCGATATGTAATGCTGTCGGTTTCTCTTCACCTGCTACCAACAGTGCAAACTCAGATATTGGGAGCTTCCCATCCCTATAGAGTTTCAGCTCTTCCTTTGTGATTCTTCTGTCTTTCAGAGCTGCGTCAATGGAGTATTCTTTCCCACTTTTCTTGTCTCGAAGGACAGAGGATTCTCCTGATATTCCATGGGTGAAAATCTCTTCCCAATCACACTCCAGCTCTTGTAGGTTAATATATTGTTTCCGATCTATTATGTTCCTTCTGTAAGCCTCATAGGGTGACAATTCCTTTCCAGTATCTGGATCCACAATGGATATCTTTGTGGACAGATTGGTTTCTCTCATCTGGATGTCTCGTTGACGTGCTTCTTCCCTGTTGATCTGTGACTCAAGGTTTCGGATTGTGTACTCTTTCTCGTGGATTTTGTCCCTCTCATTCATGATCTCCTTCTCTATCCATGATAGCTTATCATCCATCTCTTGCTTCCTTTGTTTTTCTTTCACATGGTGCTGACTCAGACGTTTGGACTCCTCTTTATGGACAAAGGTCTTTTGTTCTCTTTCTGCCTCCAGGTTCTTCAGCTCATCCTCCAGTGCTGACTTCTCACGGAAAGCATCATCTCTGGCCTTTCTCAGATCTGATTCCACCTTATATCGTGATTCTATCGTGTTTTCCAATTTCTCGCACCTGTCTTTAACCCTTCTTATTTCCTCTTCTATGTCCAGCCTGGAATTCTTCTCCTTGTTGTACAAATCTCGTGTGTGGGCACGCTCTTCCTCCAAGGCCTTGTCTTTTTCTATCCGGATAACTTCTCTGCAGATGAGTTTTTCTTGGGATTTCTCTTTGTGGAGAATCTCCAACTGGAGTTCAATTTTCTTGATTTCTTTGTCCAAATTAGTAACTTTATTCCTTTCTTGGTCTAGCTGCTGACGTAGGGATCCAGCTAATCTTTCAAGAACTGGATCCTTTTCTACCTTGAGGACTTCTTCGGTGACAATCTTCTCTTCCAAGGGAGGAGGATTGGACTCTAGGTTGCGTATTTTATATTTGATTCCTTCCATTTCATTTTTGATGTTCTGGTGAATGCCCTTTTCCTCCTCAAGGTTTAGTTCTTTCTCTCTTTCTTCTACCAGAGCTTTCAGATGCTGGACTTCCCTCTCCAGGTTCCGCCTTTGGTTTCGTTCATCATCTAAGGTTCTGCTCAAGCTGTAGTGTTCCCTGGAAAGTTTTGGATCCTTTTCTAGGCGAACCATTTCCTGAACCACAACCTTCTCTTCAGGTTTTTGCCTCTGCAACTGAGAGTACATATTCTGCAAATCAAACACTATTGTTTCAATATTCCTTCGTCTCTCCGATTCTTCACGGATTATTGTTCGGAGTCGCTTCACTTCCTTATCCAGCATTGGGTCGTCTTCATACTTCACAACATCTTTGGTCACTACTTTGGTCTCGATCTTTGACCGTTCTTTGCGCCACTCATCTCTTTCGTTTTTCAACCTCTTAATCTGCACCTGCATATCACCATGTTCATCGTCCATTTGAGGGAGTTTATGTTTGAGTTGATCAATCTCCTTAAGCATTTCTGGGCTTTTCTGAAGCTTCACAACTTCCTTGGTGATATCTTTATACTGAATTTGAGGTTTCCTGTCTTTCAGCACTTCTAGGTCCCCATGGGCGATGGTGATTTCCATCTCCACGTCTCCCCTTCTCTTTGCAGTTTCTCGTATTTCTTTCTTCAATTTTGTTATCTCTTGCTCAGTTTCAGGAAGGACACGGAAATTCTCTTGAACTATTTCTTTTGTTTCTATTTTTGGTTTCTGATCATAGATAATTCTGTACTTCATTTGCAGCTCATTCAGTTCTCTCTCTAGATCACTATTACTCTGGCTTTCTTCCTCACAAAGCTTTCTGAATTTGACTAAGTCCTTTTCAAGTTGAGGGTCCTTTTCTATCTTCTTGATCTCCTTAATCATGACCTTTGGACTAGTTTTTCCGGTTTGTTTCTCCAGGGTCTCAATCTGAGTTAGAATATAGCGTATCTTTTCAATCAGCACTTGTTTCTTATGACCCTCGTCTTCAATCTCACTTTGAAGACTTTTGGAAGCCTTCAACATATTTGGGTCCCTTTCTACTTTCACTTTTTCAACCACAACAACCTTTTCTTTAATGTTGATTGGCTTCTGCTCAAGGATGGTGACCTCTCTTGTTAGGCGATCCCAGTCACTGATAGTTATCTGCTTTTCCCTTCTCAGAGTATTAATTTCACTGCGTAGATTTTCAGCCTCAACATCCAAAGCAGGGAGCCTCTCAATTTTCTTCACCTCTTTAGTGAGCAGCCCAGTGTTGGCATTTTTCTGATTATCTTCCAGCAAACTGATTCTCTGCCTGGTTGAATTTATATTACTCTGGGTTTCCTGTCTCTGTTTCCGCACTTGGTGGATTTCGTTGCGCAAGTCAGAAAGGCTAGCTTCTATTTTGGGGTCCCTGTAGTACTGCACCACCTCTTTCTCTTCCATTTTATCCACTGGCCGACGGGCTCTCAGAAGACTAAGTCTCTTGCTCTCCTCCTGAAGAGTTTTTTCAACTAATTTGGTCTTCTTCGCCTCATCCTGGTATTGTTGTTGGATGTCACCACCTTTGCTGCCAAATGTTGACTTCACATTCTGTTGCATAACGACCTCATCTATTGGACGTTCTTGGTGCTTAAAAGAGATAATAATAATAAGGTTTAGATCAATATTCATTATTTACACAGCATTGCATGTTATTTAAAACAAACAGGCCATTTGCCCTCTAACGGTAGTACTTCTATCTTTCACTATTAAACCTCTTCTGCATATCTTTGCACTGGTATTCATTTGCCTTAACCAAC
This sequence comes from Mobula birostris, assembly GCF_030028105.1. NCBI lineage: Eukaryota > Metazoa > Chordata > Chondrichthyes > Myliobatiformes > Myliobatidae > Mobula > Mobula birostris. The sequence continues at coordinate 8,464,518 of NC_092393.1, read as the reverse complement.
CTATAAGGTAGTGAGTTCCACATTCTAACTACTCTCTGCACAGAGAAGACCTCCGAGTTTTTTTATTGGATTAATGCTGCCTTAGTACTGGTGTTGTAAATGAATCAATGCTCAGTCATCTGACCATCAGACATAACAACAAAGCTTAGTTTGACAAACCACATCACAGTGGGTCATCCAGTCATTGGGGTTCATTAATTGTCATCTGCAACTTTCATAACATCTCCTTTTAGTTGATCAGAACTGACATTCTTTTTGATTTTTAACTGCAAAGAGTCTGTCTCTGCTTTAAGAGGAGGGTTTGAATCCAAACTTTAAGACAGAAGCCTATTATTGCAGGTAAACGTGAAGCCCAGGACCTATAATCAGTCTTACTTAGTGTAGTCAGCTCTTGGTACAGTGACAGGCTGCAGATAAATTCAGTTCAAGTGAAGCACACAAGTATGGAAATTGAACCAGAGCTACACACAGAGAACATAGCACTCCAATTCTGAAACTCAAAAGCAAGGTTTAATATTGTCACCACTACATTTGTCCATTTTGATAACTATGCAAGAACAAATATCCTATGTTTTGTCCATAATCGAGAAGGACATATGATGTTGTTAAACTGGGGACACTAGTGATCTGTAATTAACATCACTAAAACTCTATTGTTTTCCATTGCTCAATATTAATTTCCTCCAGATGGCAGAGACAGTGCTAGAACCCAAACCTATTTGAAGAAGCTACCTCTGCTCGTATGACAGCAGCTTTGGTTTGCCTAATGTGGGAAAGAGAACATTGATTAAGGTGCTCACTTTCTGACAGCTGGCCATTTTCCGAGTTAAGACTTCTAATAATATTGTCCATAGTAGTGCCTTGAGGGGGTGGGGAGAGAGAAAGAGAAATAGAGAGAGAGAGAGAGATTGAGAGAGAGAGATAGAGAGAGAGACAGAGAGAGTTAGAGAGAGATAGAGACAGAGAGAGAGAGATAGAGAGACAGAGAGAGATAGAGAGAGAGAGAGAGAGAGAGATAGAGATAGAGATAGAGAGAGGGAGAGATAGAGAGAGTTAGAGAGAGAGTGAGAGAGAGAGAGAGATAGAGATAGAGAGCTCAGATTCAGAATCAGGTTTATTATCACTGGCATGTGACATGAGATTTGTTCACTGAGCAGCAGCAGTTCAATGCAATACATCATCGAGCAGAGAAAACAAAAAATAATAATAAATAAACAAGTAATTTGCTTCAGTATTCATCATGGAAAAGGATCCTGGCGATTGTAGGGATGGCTTACATCGGACTGCAAAGCTTGAGCATGTAGATATTAAGAAAGAGGATGTGCTGGAGCTTTTGGAAAGCATCAAGTTGGATAAGTCACCGGGACCGGACGAGATGTACCCCAGGCTACTGTGAGAGGCCAGGGAGGAAATTGCTGAGCCTCTGGCGATGATCTTTGCATCATCAGTGGGGACAGGAGAGGTTCCAGAGGACTGGAGGGATGCGGATATTATTCCCTTATTCAAGAAAGGGGGTAGAGATAGCCCAGGAAATTATAGGCCAGTGAGTCTTACTCCAGTGGTTGGTAAGTTGATGGAAAAGATCCTGAGAGGCAGGATTTATGAACATTTGGAGAGGCATAATATGATTAGAAATAGTCAGCATGGCTTTGTCCAAGGCAGGTTGTGCCTTATGAGCCTGACTGAAGTGGGCTGAGAAGTGGCAGATGGAGTTCAACCCGGAGAAGTGTGAGGTGGTACACTTTGGAAGGACAAACTCCAAGGCAGAGTACAAAGTAAATGGCAGGATACTTGGTAGTGTGGAGGAGCAGAGGGATCTGGAGGTACATGTCCACAGATCCCTGAAAGTTGCCTCACAGGTAGATAGGGTAGTTAAGAAAGCTTGTGGGGTGTTAGCTTTCATAAGTCGAGGGATAGAGTTTAAGAGTCGCGAGGTAATGATGCAGCTCTATAAAACTCTGGTTAGGCCACACTTGGAGTACTGTGTCCATTTCTGGTCGCCTCACTATAGGAAGGATGTGGAAGCATTGGAAAGGGTACAGAGGAGATTTACCAGGATGCTGCCTGGTTTAGAAAGTATGCATTATGATTAGAGATTAAAGGAGCTAGGGCTTTACTCTTTGGAGAGTAGGAGGATGAGAGGAGACATGATAGAGGTATACAAGATATTAAGAGGAATAGATAGAGTGGACAGCCAGTGCCTCTTCCCCAGGGCACCACTCAATACAAGAGGACATGGCTTTAAGGTAAGGGGTGGGAAGTTCAAGCGGGATATTAGAGGAAGGTTTTTTACTCAGAGAGTGGTTAGTGCGTGGAGTGTACTGTCTGAGTCAGTGGTGGAGGCAGATACACTAGTGAAATTTAAGAGACTAGTAGACAGGTATATGGAGGAATTTAAGGTGGGGGTTTATATGGGAGGCAGGGTTTAAGGGTCAGCACAACATTGTGGGCCGAAGGGCCTGTACTATGCTGTACAATTCTATGTTCTATGTTCTATTTTGAGGATGTGACTAAACACATTGATGAAGGTAGAGCAGTAGATGTAGTGTATATGGATTTCAGCAAGATATTTGATAAGGTACCTCATGCAAGGCTTATTGAGAAAGTAGGGAGACATGGGATCCAAGGGGACATTGCTTTGTGGATCCAGAACTGGCTTGCCCACAGAACGCAAAGAGTGGTTGTCGATGGGTTATATTCTGCATGGAGGTCGGTGACCAGTGATGTGCCTCAGGGATCTGTTCTGGGACCCCTACTCTTTGTGATTTTTATAAATGACCTGGATGAGGAAGTGGAGGGATAGGATAGTAAGTTTGCTGATGACACAAAGGTTGGGGGTGTTGTGGATAGTGTGGAGGGCTGTCAGTGGTTACAGTGGGACATTGATAGGATGCAAAACTAGGCTGAGAAGTGGCAGATGGAGTTCAACTCAGATAAGTGTGAGATTTTGGTAGGTCAAATATGATGGCAGAATATGGTATTAATGGCAGTGTGGAAGATTAGAGGGATCTTGGGGTCTGAGTCCATAGGACATTCAAAGCTGCTACGCAGGTTGACTCTCTGGTTAAGAAGGCATACAGTGCATTGGCCTTCATCAATTGTGGGATTGAGTTTAGGAGCTGAGAGGTAATGTTGCAGCTATATAGGACCCTGGTCAGACCCCACTTGGAGTACTGTGCTCAATTCTGGTTGCCTCACTACAGGAAGGATGTGGAAACCATAGAAACAGTGCAGAGGAGATTTACAAGGATGTTCCCTGGATTGGGGAGCATGGCTTATGAGAATAGGTTGAGTGAACTCGGCCTTTTCTCCTTGGAGTGACGGAGGATGTGAGATGACCTGATAGAGATGTATAAGATGATGAGAGGTATTGATCACGTGGATAGTCAGAGGCTTTTTCTTGTGTTAGCTAAAATGGCTAACACAAGATGAGACAGTTTTAAGGTGCTTTGAAGTAGGTACAGAGGAGATGTCAGGGGTAATCTTTTCTACGCAGAGAGCGGTGAGTGTGTGGAATGGGCTGCCAGTAACAGTGATGGAGGCGGATACGATAGGGTCTTTTAAGAGACTCCTGGACAGGTACATGGAACTTAGAAAAATAGAGGGCTATGGGCAACCCGAGGTAATTTCTAAGGTAGGGACATGTTCAGTACAGCTTTGTGGGCCAAAGAGCCTGTATTGTGCTGTAGGTTTTCTATGTTTCTAAGTCAATCAATTACAGTATATGTATATTGAATAGATTTTAAAAAAACATGCAAAAACAGAAATACTGTATATTAAAAAAAAGTGAGGTACTGTCCAAAGATTCAATGTCCATTTAGGAATGGGATGGCAGAGGGGAAGAAGCTGTTCCTGAATCATTGAGTGTGTGTCTTCAGGCTTCTGTACCTCCTACCTGATGGTAACAGTGAGAAAAGGGCATGCCCTGGGTGCTGGAGGTCCTTAATAATGGACGCTGCCTTTCTGAGACACCGCTCCCTGAAGATGTCCTGGGTACTTTGTAGGCTAGTACTCAAGATGGAGCTGACTAGATTTACAACCCTCTGCAGCTTCTTTCAGTCCTGTGCAGTAGCTCTCCTCCCCATAGCAGACAGTGATACAGTCTGTCAGAATGCTCTCCACAGTACAACTATAGAAGTTTTTGAGTGTATTTGTTGACATGCCAAATCTCTTCTAATGAAGTATAGCCGCTGTCTTGCCTTCTTTATAACCACATCGATATGTTGGGACTGGGTTAGATCCTCAGAGATCTTGACACCCAGGAACTTGAAGCTGCTCACTCTCTCCACTTCTGATCCCTCTATGAGGATTGGTATGTGTTCCTTTGTCTTACCCTTCCTGAAGTCCACCAGGGGTGCAGTGCAAGCCGGAGCACACCGGAGCACATCCAGCACCTCTTTAAGAAAAAAACCGAAATAAACAAGCTAATTAATTAGGTGCTGCCCAGGGTGATTTGAGTATCTCAGAAACTGCTGATCTCCGGGGATTTTTACGCACAACAGACTCTGGAGTTTACAAAGAATGGTGCCAAAAACAAAAAAGCATCCAGTGAGTGGATTTAACAAGATGTTTACACTCACAGAACAGCCACTTGCTGGATTTTTTTTGTTTTTAGCTTGTTTATTTCGGCATTTTTCTTGAAGAGGTGCCGGACGTGCTCCGGTGTGCTTCGGCTAGCACTGCACCCCTGAAGTCCACAATATCTTTTTCAATAGGTGTTTTGGGATTCCACACTGTTCATGTAAGATCCATTGTAATGCTGATAGAGGGAGGACTTGCTGAGTAAATCTGAGATTCCACAAATAATTGACCCACGTAGTCTCCCCTGCAATCATTTTGTAATAATTGTACCCAGGTTATAAAAGTCATGTGCATGTAGGAGCAAAGTTCTGAGCACTGGCCACTGGTTGATAAACACTCACTGATGTGAATTTCACAACACCATGAACTGTAAAGGGCACTGGGCATCCTGAAGTACAGCCAAATGTGAAGGTAAATGTTATCTGAATTAATCCAGGAGAGCCTCAAGAAGTCAGCTACTCCCTGCAGCCTATGATAATGAACTGTGGATCTGCTGCTGGGTGGCAGGATAGACCTTGGACTACTGAACACCAGGGCCTCTGGGAGTTATACCAGAATTAAAAGAGGGGCTGTAGTACGTTCATCAACAATGTGTCATCCTTCGCTCTCAGATACGAAGAACCCTCAGCAGTTACCACTTGCTTACCTTTCGCTTAACCTTGGTCACAAATTCCAGCTGGCTCAGCAACTGATCATTTGACGAGGAGACCTCAGCAAAGCGTTTGACCGTGTTCTTGTCCTGTAAAGGAAACAAAGAGTGTTATTTGGGAGTCACATACAGTATATTCACTGCAATTGGAGTCTGGAAAAAGGGCGAGTGAGGGACAAGGACATTAATTCACACAACACAGAAGAAGTCCAGCCAACCCGTTGTGACCATGTCGGTTTTTAAATGATTATATAATCAGTTCCCTTTGCATAAGACTATGAGACATCATGGCTGATCCTCAATCCTACTTAACCCCGTACACCTGCATTCTCACCATAACCTTTGATCCCTGAACAATCAGGAAATTATCAATTTTCGCTTTAAATATACCCGTGGTCTTGGCCTCCACAGCTGTCTGTCGCAGAGCATTCCACAGATTGAACTACTCTCTGGCTAATAAAATTCCTCCTTATCACTGTTCATACACTCCTACTCCTTCCTTTTAAAAAATACACACAGCTACATTTTGATTTTTTTGTGTCTGTTTTATCAGCTTTTCAAGTAGTGTGGCCCAGGTCATAACAATTGGTGACACCAAAATATTCTCCTCTTCTTGCTGTTATCTGTCAGTTTCCAAACATCCTGTCAATGGAATCAGCTTACCTCCCCTATCAAAACCATCTGCTATGTTTAAATATTTTTATTAAATCTTCCCTTAACCTTCACTGCTCTAAGCAGAATAATCTTGACTTCTTTGAGCTTTCATTATAATAGGTGTACCTTACTGTTCTGCTTATTATAACCACTTTGAATCAAGTTGGATTTGTAGGGGTTTATGATCTATTTGTGTTCTTTTGTGTAAAAATTATGTATAATTTATGATTAATTTATGTTTTTTTCAAGTAAACATTGTGTATGTGTTTTTATGTTCCTGTAACACACAAATTGCTGAATGAACTCAGCAGGACAGGCAGCAAATGTGGAAAAGAGTAGACAGTCTATATCTTAGCCAAGACCCTTCTTCAGGATCTCGGCCCAAAAACGTCGACTGTACTCTTTTCCATCGATGCTGCCTGACCTGCTGAGTTCCTCCAGCATTTTGTGTGTGTGCTTTGGATTTCCAGCATCTGCAGACTTCCTTATGTTTATGTTCCTGTGACCTTTTTCATTGCACCTGAATTGTTTATTAAACTTGAATGTGACACCTTTCTACTATGAGATGCATGGTCCATCACTGAGAGTACATCAGACCCCAGATATCCACTTGAGTCACAAATACTTGTACTGAGCTCATGACTTACATGCCACAGTAACTGCAAGAAATTGCAGAGAACTGTAAACACACCGTCCCCTCTATGGACTCTGTCAATACTTCCATTGCCTTGGGAAACCACCCAACATAATCAAAGAGTCCTACTAATCTTTGTCATTCTCTCTCCTGCTTTCAACCAATGGGCAGCAGCTGTGAAAGCCTTGGGACACATTCCACAAGGCTTCTATCCTTCTGTATATAAGACTCTTGAATGGATCTCTTGTACAATCAAGTACTGCTGACCTCAGCATCTACATCGGCATTGCCCTTGTTCTTTATCAACCTACATGCACTACACTTCCTCTGTGACTGTGCATGTTATTATTTTTCCTTTTATGCTTCCTCAAATAATCTGTCTGGACGGCACACAAACAAAGCTTTTCACTGTCTTGTAGACATGTGACAACACTAAACCAATTACCTGTAACCCAGTCACTGTCTTCAGCACTGGCTGAAATCACTCCTGATGTCTCACCAAATTTCCCCAAATGTTAGCCTGGAAGATTGAAAATGATTTCGGCATGGGCTAGATGGGCCAAAAGGCCTGTTTCTGTGCTGTACTTTCCTATAACTCTATCCTATGACTGATGGTTGGTCCATGCTGGAGTTGCTAATCTCCTTAGTAAAGAAAGGCATTGAGATGACATGACTGATCAATGGAACTAGACATAGATTACACAGAGTGTTAGAAGTCATACAGAACGTACACTAGAGGGAAAGGTCTTTCAGTCCATCAGATTGAGCCAGCATTTGTATTTCCCATTGTATCTCCAGCTACCCCTCCTCTTTCCCTCTTCACTTCATTTCACCTATCAGCATATGTGTGTCTTTATCTGAATGTACCCATTCTTTTCACCAAACCTCTTCCCTGTGCTGATAAGCTGCACATTCTAAGCACAACTTGGTGCCAAGATCTTGTCTTTACCTGATCCTTAATGCTGTCTTGCAGTGCCTGAGTTCTTAGCTTCTTCGGGCCAGATGGGCCAGAGGTAGGGTCCAGAGATGCTCGGTACTTGTCATTGTTGGTTTCATAATCCTTTGGAAAAAGAACAAGCAAAACATTACTATTTTCATAAATGCAGGCTCAGAGAAATCCCCTGTGTCCTGAACCCCATCTTTCCCTCTTGTTCAGAACCTTCAGCTCAACACCAACTTGTGAGGAATGGGTTGGGGTGGTAGAGGCTTGCTAAATTAGGCAGCTGGTCCAAAATAATGCAATAATGTGGCTTTGAGCAGAGCAGAAATTGTCGGGGGTGGGGGGCAAAGAAATAGAAGAGTGTGACTTTGAGCAGATCAGAAATTGGGGTGGTGGGGGGAGAAATAGAAGAACGTGACTGAGCAGAGCCAAAATGCAGCCATCCTCAGCTGAAGTAAAATTGAACTTCTTCCTACCCCCACCTCAAAGTGTAAATATCATTATTGCAAAATGTCATTATTCTAACCCAATCCTCTGTGGAGTTGTAGAATAATAGAATAATACGAGTAATTCGGCCCACTTATCCATGCCAATCAAACCTTATCCGATTTATCTGCACTTATCCCATGACATTTCCAATCCATGTATCTGGCAATGCACAAAATTAATCCTTTCTTCCTACCTCCAATTTTTTTTCTGCTGGATTCTTTGACACCTGGCTGTTTCTAAAGCAGGATTCATCTTTTTAAATTAAACATCTCCCTGATCCAGGGTCTACTTTGCCCAATCACACTTGGAAGCAGCAGTTACACCTGACAACAGGAGTAATCAGGTGATGAGAAATTGGAAGAATCTCCAAAGCCAACACATACCTTCAGTGTTGACTGCAAGTCTTGAGAGAGATGGACGAGTTCATCTTTCTTAGATTCCTGCTTCTTGATATCATCGACCAGTTTCTGTAAAATCAAAGATGTTACAATGGAGTGAGGCTAGGTCCCCTCGGCTCTAACATGTGCATCAGGTTGAAGAATAAATCAAACTTGAGAAGTATCTCAATCAATGTTTCCATTAAGTTGGGTGGAAGCTCAGAGGGCATCCACCCAACTTGTGCCAAAGATTGCTTTATGCCAAACCCTGGTTATCTTCAGTGAGATGATATTAGCCCAGGCTTAGAAAACATTGTGTGCTTGGTACATTGTTTTCAGCACAGATATGTTAATGTGTCTGCTTCTTTTCATAGTCCAGGAATTAGCTGAGAAAATTGTCCATCGGAAGTTCACCAGGTGGATAGGGAGTACAGACTTACAGTTACAGCTTGTGACAATCAGAGATCATCAGTGTGACCACCAAGGTGTTATTGATCTCAGGGACAATATCATAGTTTCTGATTTGTTTTCTAAAGAAATGCTATTCATACAAAGAAGTGCGCAGTGCCCCTTGGAAATGTGAGTGATTACTAATGCTTAAACTTGAGTGATTACAGCCGTGCCAAAGAAGTGAATTGCATCAGTACAAAACTGAAATGTGATCGCCACAAAAACAGATCAATTGCCACAAAACATGGACAGGATTACAATTAAACAGAATGGATTATTTATTTATTCATTGTGATACTGCACAGAGAGTCCAGTTATCCCCTGATTAAACCCTGGCCTAATCACAGGACAATTTACAATGACCAATTAAACTACCAACTGGGATGTCTGTGGAACGTGGGAGGAAATCAGAGCACCCAGAAGAAACCCGTGTAGTCACAGGGAGAATGTACAAACTCCTTACAGGCAGCTATGAGATTTGAACCCCGGTCACTGGTAAAGTGTTGTGCTAACCACTACACTACCATGCTTCCCCCCATGAAAATGAAGTAGGTTACCATGAAATAGAGTGGATTACCATGATAATTTGGGTAAATTACCATGAAAGAGTTGATTGCCATGGACAATTGATTGGATTATCATGAAACAGAATAGGTTACTGAACAAAATTGAATGGATTACCAACAAATTGTATGATTTTCTGTGAAAATTTGATTGGGTTCCCGTAAAAAATGAGTGGGTTTCCACGAAAAAGACCACATTGATGCAACATGTGTTATTTTTTTCTCCATTGTTCTATCTAGTTTGACAAGTTAGGTAAAGGAACTTCAAACCAAATATGACGTATTGAAGATGAACAATAGGCAACAGCAGTTACAGACGCAATGATGTATCAGACTTCATATCATGTGGTACAATAGTTTTAAAAGATTCATACACATGCAATACATGCAATTGTTATCAAACATGGACTGAAAGAGAGGTTTGAATTTCTACTTCCTCATGCTTAGATAACACGTACCTTCTGGGCTTGGAGTTTGGTTTGGACTTCACTGAGGCTGGCAGTGGGTTGCACTTGGTTGTTAGGAAGATTGTCCATCCAGGTGTTGAGTTCCTGCAGGGATGTTTTGTAACGCTGTTGGGCATTATCAGCATTCTGAAGCATATCCTCTCTGAAAAGATGAGAGGGCACAGTGTGAAGCTCTGGCACAGAGAAGCTAATACAGTGAATAGCTCATGCCTACGCTGGTCAGGTATGTAATATCTATGGTATGATCCTCCCACTGGAGGCTTTAATGATCAGAGGTTTGTTTTGGAGATATCGATCTACAACATCATGCAAGTGCAGTGGGAGATGGACATGAGCTGAGCTGGATGTCACCCCTACCTACTCAAAGCTCTGTAACTAAGGCCACAGCATCTCCTCACCCTAACATATCTTTGCACTCCAAAAAAATGAGAACCCAAAATTCTACAGCTGGAGGAAACAACAGAAAGGGAACAGCAACAGACGAACATGAAAGGCAGTAGTCTGCACAGGATCATCATGGTACTCTGTCTTTAACAACAGTATGCTTGCCTAGGTTTTTAACATGCAAACACTTGTATTTCAAAAATATCAATCAAGCTGCCCATAATTACTGAAAATATTTTTACAAACAGTTGATAAGGGAATATTTATAAGAACTATATGAGAAATAGGGCAAGATTCAGATTAGAATCCGGTCAAGATGGCACCAAGCTGCAGTCCCTGTTGAGGTCATGGCTCAGACTTCACTTTCTTTTAGGTTTGTAGGGATGATTTTCGGAACAAAGGAAGAGTTAGGGATTAGGTCAGGGTTTAGGGACAGGGATGTAAGGGAGTCAGAGGTCATGCCAGATTCGAGGTCTCCACTTCACACTCCATATTCGAAGACCAGCAATGTGGATGTGTGACAGAGGACATCTATAGACGGAAGTCACGTCAGCAAGCACTGTGGATGAAGACCAGCGAGGAAGAAAGCTGGTGGCCCCGAAGATCCAAGGTCGGCGGGTCTTCCCAGGTCAGAGAGTCCTCCCAGGTTAGTGAGTCCTGGAATCAAAGGACCAGTGGGCAGGAGGCATGATGTTTTGATTGATTCTGGAATCTCCGAAATTTGGAGATTTCTACATCCCAAGGATAAAGAATTTTCTTTCTTTTCACATGTGCATCATACTTATTCTAGGATTGAATTTTTTTTATAGACTCTCATTTAATACCATCTGTAATTGAGTGTAACTATGACATTATTGCCATATCTGATCATGCACCATTGAATCTCTCTATTAAGTTATGGGATATACCTTCTGATACTAGACAATGGCGTTTTAATTCCAACTTACTTCAAGACTCAGATTTTGTAAAATTTATTAAGGTTCAGATTGACTTTTTTTTGAACCAATACTACGGATGCAATTCCCAGTGGGGTTATATGGGACACTTTTAAAGCTTATATTCGTGGTCAGATCATTTCCTACTCAGCTGGATTGAAAAAATGCACTAAGAATGAAATACTTTTTGTTGATTGATAAGATTAAAGACATTGATAAACAATATGCCACTGCTCCTAATGAGGAGCTTTACAAACAGAGAGTTGAACTTCAAATGGAGCATAGTTTACTCTTAACATCGTCAATAGAAAATCAATTAATGAAAACAAGAAGTGAGTTTTATATACATAGTGATAAATCTGGTAAATTATTAGCCAATCAATTAAAAACAGCTTCGGTTAAACGTCAAATTACTAAGATTCGTAAACCTAATGATACTTTAACAGTTGATCATGATGAGATTAATAAGTTTTTTCAAGAATTTTATACATCTTTATATCAGTCAGAATTTCCTCATGATCCTAGGGAGATGCAAGATTTTTTAAGGAATTTGAATTTTCTGAAATTAACACCGGAAGAACGTTCAAAGTTAGAAACATCTATTATGGATGAAGAAATAATGGGTGCTATTTCTTCAATGAATTCTGGCAAATCACCGAGCCCAGAAGGCTATACAGCAGAATTTTTAAAGTTTTTTTCTCCTACTCTTTCTCCCCAGTTGTGCAAAGTTTTTAGAGATGCAATTATTATAGGTAAACTACCACAATCATTTTATGGAGCCTCTATTTCCTTAATTTTTTTAAAAAAAGGATCCTACTGAATGTGCATCATATAGACCAATTTCCTTACTGAATGTTGATTCAAAACTTTTTTCTAAAATATTAGCATCTAGTTTAGAAAAGGTATTACCTCAAATTATCTCTGTGGATTAAACTGGATTTGTTAAAAATCATGATTCATTTTTTAATATTAGGAGATTAATAAATACTATTTATACTCCTTCACTGAGAACTCCAGAATGTGTTATTTCATTAGATGCTGAGAAAGCTTTTGACAGAGTTGAATGGCCATATTTATTTACTACGCTTGAGAAGTTTAATTTTAGCCCGATAATTATATCCTGGATTAAACTGATATACCATACTCCCTTAGCTTCGGTTTTGACTAACAATCAAAGATCTCCCTTTCTTCGATTATTTCGTGGCACTAGGCAGGGTTGTCCTTTAAGTCCTTTATTATTTGATATTGCTTTAGAACCTTTAGCAATTGCAATTCGAGATTCACCAAATATTTTTAGTATTATTCGTGGGAAAGAGATACATAAGTTATCATTATATGCAGATGATTTACTATTACATGTTTCTGACTGAGAAAAATCCATTCCCACAACTTTATCTTTGTTGGATAAGTTTAGTAAATTTTCTGGTTACAAACTGAATCTTAGTAAGAGTGAACTTTTTCCGTTAACTATGATGGTTCCAAACTATAAATGTTTACCATTTAGATTAGTTACTGATCAATTTACTTATTTAGGAGTTAAAATTATTAAGAAGCACAAGGATTTATTAAAGGTTAATTTTTTACCCTTACTTGATCAGATTAAAGGTTTGATTACTAAATGGTCGCCAATGTTTTTGTCATTAATTGGTCGGAACAATGCTGTTAAGATGATTATTTTACCTAAGTTTCTATATTTATTTCAAGCACTGCCAATTTTTATTCTGAAATCTTTTTTTGACAATGTTGATTCAAAAATTTCCTCATACATATGGCAGAATAAAAATCCTAGATTAGGTAAAAGACATTTCCAGAAGCCCAAAAAGGAGGGTGGCTTAGCATTGCCAAACTTTAGATTCTACTGTTGGGCAATTAATATTCGTTATTTAAAATTTTGGACACGGAATTGGGACGCAGTAGCAAGTCCTCAATGGGTTAATCTTGAATGTAATTCTGTTTCAGGGTTTTCATTGGGTTCTATTTTAGGGACCCCACTTCCTTTTGACTTTTCTAAATTGGACAAACAAATGGATAACCCAATAGTTAAATATACTCTTTGAATATAGTTTCAGTTTCGAAAATCTTTTGGACTGAATCAATTTATTTTAACTAGCCCTGCTATATCCAATTTTCTTTTTCATCCCTCTTTTTTGGATCAAGCATATCTGGTCTGGAAAACAAAAAGTATAATACGTTTTTCTGATTTATTTTTAGATAATTGTTTTATGTCTTTTGAACAATTATCTAATAAGTATAACTTACATTTTTAATCACTTTTTTTTAGATATTTACAGATTAGAAACTTTTTAAATACTGTTCTTACTACCTTTCCAATTTCATACTCTACTGATATAATGGAAAAAATTTTGGATTTAAACCTTTTTCAGAAAGGTTCAATAGCAATTATTTATAATATGATAAAGAAAATAAATCCAGATGTTTCCATACAATTAAGAATGATTGGGAAAGGGAACTTAAGCTTACCTTACCCACTGAGAAATGGCAAAAAATTTTCCAACTAGTTAACTCTTCCTCTATTTGTGCTAAACATGCGTTGATACAGTTTGAAGTTGTACACAGGGCTCATATGTCTAAGGATAAACTAACTCGTTATTAGTCTCATATAAACCCTGTATGTGATAGATGTCATTCTGAGACAGCCTCATTAACTCATATGTTTTGGTCTTGCCCTTTACTGAAGAAATATTGGGACGATATTTTTGATATTATTTCAACTGTTTTGAATATCGATTTACAACCTCATCTTATTACTGCCATCTTTGGTTTACCAATGATAGAAAAACATCATTTGACCTCTTCAGCTTGCCGGATGATTGCTTTTGTTACTCTAATGGCTAGAACATCTATACTATTGAATTGGAAAGAGATTAGTCCTCCAACTACATTTCATTGATTTTCTCAAACTATATCTTGTTTAAATCTAGAAAAAATTAGAAGTGTCATTTATGACCCATCTATTAAATTTGATGAGACTTGGAGACCATTTGTTCAATATTTCCACATGATGTAATTTGACTCTTGCCAAATCTATTTTGTGATTTCAGTATATGGGGAGAGGAACGGGAGTGGCGACACTGTTGGTTCTATCTGAGCTATCATAATAGCCCTCTCTTTGCTCTTTCTTTTCCTTAGTTTTCTTTTAGTTTGGGTAGGTTAGTTTTTTTAAGGGGATATATATTTTTTTCCTTTTCACGATATTTTTGTATTTTATGTATACTCTTTATGTATTTTACTGTTAATCCGTGAGATTTTGGGAGGTTTACTAACTATGTGTTACCTGACTGTATACTTTTATAATATAATTATTATTAATTAATACAATCCCAATTGCTCTGTACTTATTTTTTGTAATGTGAATAATGTTGAAACTAATAAAAGGATTGAAAAAGAAAGGAGGCATGATGACTACTGACCCCCTAGGAATGTGACTCAGCAAGTCTAGAGTTCAAGGCTGGGAGTTCAGGGTTCAGTCATTGGCTAATCCAGAGTTTGAGGTCTGGAGTTAGGGGCACCGTCATCAGTGAGTACTGTGGGCGATACGAAAAACTGAACAGAAGTCTGGAAGTCAAGACCTAATGGCTGAAGCGCTGTGTCTGAGAGTCTGGGGAAGTTGGGGCACAATGTCTGCAAGACCACAAGTCCACGGGAGGCTGGAGGCCCAGAGGTGGCCTCGTGTGAGGTCTGCGTGCGTGAGTAGGTTGGTGGAAGGGTGGGAGAGAGGAAAGGGGGTTGTTTTGCTATTGTTGTTCTGACATTGTTGCTTGTGTTCTGCTGAACACTGTGAGCATACTATGTTGGTGTCTTGTGGGCTGCCCCAGTACATCCTTAGGCCA